>NW_027468859.1:41854285-42575460 GCF_046254945.1 Alosa pseudoharengus | reverse complement strand
TGTGTTTTTTTACTGAGGGCAATCATATGAATCATTGATATCCATTGCAACACCCAGGAGAGTAAAAAATAATTTTACAAAATAGGGGAATGCTGCGATCGGCGGACTTTGACCTACACACGCACGCACGCACGCAGTAGCCGGCAGTCACGAGACTCTAATCATGTATAATGAGCACTGCATTAATCAGCGTCTCCGTAGCACACATGGGAATGGCAGCGCTGTGCTACATAGCACTTTAAGAATGGCATCGCCGGTTCGAATCCGGCCTGAAGCACCGTCCGGCAGTTTCCGCGGACTCACGTTGTTTTACGCGACGGTGCCCTCTGCTCAGCGTCTTCCCGATCGCCCGCGACATCGTATGAAGCAGAGTTTGTAACTGTTTGCGTCCTGTTTCTTGTGCTTTTTTACTGAGGGCAATCATATGAATCATTGATATCCATTGCAACACCCAGGAGAGTAAAACATAATTTTACAAAATAGGGGAATGCTGCGATCGGCGGACTTTGACCTACGCACGCGCACGCACACAGTAGCCGGCAGTCACGAGACTCTAATGAGCTCTGCATTAATCAGCGTCTCCATAGCACACATGGGAAAGGCAGCGCTGTGCTACATAGCACTTTAACCATGTCATCGCAGGTTCGAATCCGGCCTGAAGCACCGTCCGGCAGTTTCCGCGGACGCACGTTGTTTTACGCGACGGTGCCCTCTGCTCAGCGTCTTCCCGATCGCCCGCGACATCTTATGAAGCAGAGTTTGTAACTGTTTGCGTCCTGTTTCTTGTGCTTTTTTACTGAGGGCAATCATATGAATCATTGATATCCATTGCAACACCCAGAGGAGTAAAAAATAATTTTACAAAATAGGGGAATGCTGCGATCGGCGGACTTTGACCTACACACGCACGCACGCACGCAGTAGCCGGCAGTCACGAGACTCTAATCATGTATAATTCGCACTGCATTAATCAGCGTCTCCGTAGCACACATGGGAAAGGCAGCGCTGTGCTACATAGCACTTTAAGAATGGCATCGCCGGTTCGAATCCGGCCTGAAGCACCGTCCGGCAGTTTCCGCGGACTCACGTTGTTTTACGCGACGGTGCCCTCTGCTCAGCGTCTTCCCGATCGCCGGCGACATCTTATGAAGCAGAGAACCTGAGTGTTTGTAACTGATTGCATTCCTGTTTCTTGTGTTTTTTTACTGAGGGCAATCATATGAATCATTGATATCCATTGCAACACCCAGGAGAGTAAAAAATAATTTTACAAAATAGGGGAATGCTGCGATCGGCGGACTTTGACCTACACACGCACGCACGCACGCAGTAGCCGGCAGTCACGAGACTCTAATCATGTATAATGAGCACTGCATTAATGGTGTCTCCGTAGCACACATGGGAAAGGCAGCGCTGTGCTACATAGCACTTTAAGAATGTCATCGCAGGTTCGAATCCAGCCTGAAGCACCGTCCGGCCATTTCCGCGGTCTCGCGTTGTTTTACGCGACGGTGCCCTCTGCTCAGCGTCTTCCCGATCGCCGGCGACATCTTATGAAGCAGAGAACCTGAGTGTTTGTAACTGATTGCATTCCTGTTTCTTGTGTTTTTTTACTGAGGGCAATCATATGAATCATTGATATCCATTGCAACACCCAGAGGAGTAAAAAATAATTTTACAAAATAGGGGAATGCTGCGATCGGCGGACTTTGACCTACACACGCACGCACGCACGCAGTAGCCGGCAGTCACGAGACTCTAATCATGTATAATTCGCACTGCATTAATCAGCGTCTCCGTAGCACACATGGGAAAGGCAGCGCTGTGCTACATAGCACTTTAAGAATGGCATCGCCGGTTCGAATCCGGCCTGAAGCACCGTCCGGCAGTTTCCGCGGACTCACGTTGTTTTACGCGACGGTGCCCTCTGCTCAGCGTCTTCCCGATCGCCGGCGACATCTTATGAAGCAGAGAACCTGAGTGTTTGTAACTGATTGCATTCCTGTTTCTTGTGTTTTTTTACTGAGGGCAATCATATGAATCATTGATATCCATTGCAACACCCAGGAGAGTAAAAAATAATTTTACAAAATAGGGGAATGCTGCGATCGGCGGACTTTGACCTACACACGCACGCACGCACGCAGTAGCCGGCAGTCACGAGACTCTAATCATGTATAATGAGCACTGCATTAATGAGCATCTCCGTAGCACACATGGGAAAGGCAGCGCTGTGCTACATAGCACTTTAAGAGTGTCATCGCAGGTTCGAATAAGGCCTGAAGCACCGTCCGGCCATTTCCGCGGTCTCGCGTTGTTTTACGCGACGGTGCCCTCTGCTCAGCGTCTTCCCGATTGCCCGCGACATCTTATGAAGCAGAGAACCTGAGTGTTTGTAACTGTTTGCGTCCTGTTTCTTGTGTTTTTTTAATGAGGGCAATCATATGAATCGTTGATATCCATTGCAACACCCAGAGGAGTAAAAAATAATTTTACAAAATAGGGGAATGCCGCGATCAGCGGACTTTGACCTACGCACGCACGCAGTAGCCGGCAGTCACGAGACTCTAATCATGTATAATGAGCACTGCATTAATCAGCGTCTCCGTAGCACACATGGGAAAGTCAGCGCTGTGCTACATAGCACTTTAAGAATGGCGTCGCCGGTTCGAATCCGGCCTGAAGCACCGTCCGAATCGGCCGCTGTCTCACGTTGTTTTACGCGACGGTGCCCTCTGCTCAGCGTCTTCCCGATCGCCCGCGACATCTTATGAAGCAGAGAACCTGAGTGTTTGTAACTGTTTGCGTCCTGTTTCTTGTGTTTTTTTACTGAGGGCAATCATATGAATCATTGATATCCATTGCAACACCCAGAGGAGTAAAAAATAATTTTACAAAATAGGGGAATGCCGCGATCAGCGGACTTTGACCTATGCACGCACGCAGTAGCCGGCAGTCACGAGACTCTAATCATGTATAATGAGCACTGCATTAATCAGCGTCTCCGTAGCACACATGGGAAAGGCAGCGCTGTGCTACATAGCACTTTAAGAATGGCATCGCTGGTTCGAATCCGGCCTGAAGCACCGTCCGGCAGTTTCCGCGGACTCACGTTGTTTTACGCGACGGTGCCCTCTGCTCAGCGTCTTCCCGATCGCCCGCGACATCTTATGAAGCAGGGAACCTGAGTGTTTGTAACTGTTTGCGTCCTGTTTCTTGTGTTTTTTTAATGAGGGCAATCATATGAATCATTGATATCCATTGCAACACCCAGAGGAGTAAAAAATAATTTTACAAAATAGGGGAATGCCGCGATCAGCGGACTTTGACCTACGCACGCACGCACGCAGTAGCCGGCAGTCACGAGACTCTAATCATGTATAAATAGCATTGCATTAATCAGCGTCTCCGTAGCACACATGGGAAAGGCAGCGCTGTGCAACATAGCACTTTAAGAATGTCATCGCAGGTTCGAATCCGGCCTGAAACACCGTCTGGCCGTTTGTGCTGTCTCGAGTTGTTTTACGCTACGTGCCCTCTGCTTAGCGTCTTCCCGATCGCCCGCAACATCTTATGAAGCAGAGTTTGTAACTGTTTGCGTCCTGTTTCTTGTGCTTTTTTACTGAGGGCAATCATATGAATCATTGATATCCATTGCAACACCCAGAGGAGTAAAAAATAATTTTACAAAATAGGGGAATGCCGCGATCAGCGGACTTTGACCTACGCACGCACGCAGTAGCCGGCAGTCACGAGACTCTAATCATGTATAATGAGCACTGCACTAATCAGCATCTCCGTAGCACACATGGGAAAGGCAGCGCTGTGCTACATAGCACTTTAAGAGTGTCATCGCAGGTTCGAATAAGGCCTGAAGCACCGTCCGGCCATTTCCGCGGTCTCGCGTTGTTTTACGCGACGGTGCCCTCTGCTCAGCGTCTTCCCGATTGCCCGCGACATCTTATGAAGCAGAGAACCTGAGTGTTTGTAACTGATTGCATTCCTGTTTCTTGTGTTTTTTTACTGAGGGCAATCATATGAATCATTGATATCCATTGCAACACCCAGGAGAGTAAAAAATAATTTTACAAAATAGGGGAATGCTGCGATCGGCGGACTTTGACCTACACACGCACGCACGCACGCAGTAGCCGGCAGTCACGAGACTCTAATCATGTATAATGAGCACTGCATTAATGGTGTCTCCGTAGCACACATGGGAAAGGCAGCGCTGTGCTACATAGCACTTTAAGAATGTCATCGCAGGTTCGAATCCAGCCTGAAGCACCGTCCGGCCATTTCCGCGGTCTCGAGTTGTTTTACGCGACGGTGCCCTCTGCTCAGCGTCTTCCCGATCGCCGGCGACATCTTATGAAGCAGAGAACCTGAGTGTTTGTAACTGATTGCATTCCTGTTTCTTGTGTTTTTTTACTGAGGGCAATCATATGAATCATTGATATCCATTGCAACACCCAGGAGAGTAAAAAATAATTTTACAAAATAGGGGAATGCTGCGATCGGCGGACTTTGACCTACACACGCACGCACGCACGCAGTAGCCGGCAGTCACGAGACTCTAATCATGTATAATGAGCACTGCATTAATGGTGTCTCCGTAGCACACATGGGAAAGGCAGCGCTGTGCTACATAGCACTTTAAGAATGTCATCGCAGGTTCGAATCCAGCCTGAAGCACCGTCCGGCCATTTCCGCGGTCTCGCGTTGTTTTACGCGACGGTGCCCTCTGCTCAGCGTCTTCCCGATCGCCGGCGACATCTTATGAAGCAGAGAACCTGAGTGTTTGTAACTGATTGCATTCCTGTTTCTTGTGTTTTTTTACTGAGGGCAATCATATGAATCATTGATATCCATTGCAACACCCAGGAGAGTAAAAAATAATTTTACAAAATAGGGGAATGCTGCGATCGGCGGACTTTGACCTACACACGCACGCACGCACGCAGTAGCCGGCAGTCACGAGACTCTAATCATGTATAATGAGCACTGCATTAATCAGCGTCTCCGTAGCACACATGGGAATGGCAGCGCTGTGCTACATAGCACTTTAAGAATGGCATCGCCGGTTCGAATCCGGCCTGAAGCACCGTCCGGCAGTTTCCGCGGACTCACGTTGTTTTACGCGACGGTGCCCTCTGCTCAGCGTCTTCCCGATCGCCCGCGACATCGTATGAAGCAGAGTTTGTAACTGTTTGCGTCCTGTTTCTTGTGCTTTTTTACTGAGGGCAATCATATGAATCATTGATATCCATTGCAACACCCAGGAGAGTAAAACATAATTTTACAAAATAGGGGAATGCTGCGATCGGCGGACTTTGACCTACGCACGCGCACGCACACAGTAGCCGGCAGTCACGAGACTCTAATGAGCTCTGCATTAATCAGCGTCTCCATAGCACACATGGGAAAGGCAGCGCTGTGCTACATAGCACTTTAACCATGTCATCGCAGGTTCGAATCCGGCCTGAAGCACCGTCCGGCAGTTTCCGCGGACGCACGTTGTTTTACGCGACGGTGCCCTCTGCTCAGCGTCTTCCCGATCGCCCGCGACATCTTATGAAGCAGAGTTTGTAACTGTTTGCGTCCTGTTTCTTGTGCTTTTTTACTGAGGGCAATCATATGAATCATTGATATCCATTGCAACACCCAGAGGAGTAAAAAATAATTTTACAAAATAGGGGAATGCTGCGATCGGCGGACTTTGACCTACACACGCACGCACGCACGCAGTAGCCGGCAGTCACGAGACTCTAATCATGTATAATTCGCACTGCATTAATCAGCGTCTCCGTAGCACACATGGGAAAGGCAGCGCTGTGCTACATAGCACTTTAAGAATGGCATCGCCGGTTCGAATCCGGCCTGAAGCACCGTCCGGCAGTTTCCGCGGACTCACGTTGTTTTACGCGACGGTGCCCTCTGCTCAGCGTCTTCCCGATCGCCGGCGACATCTTATGAAGCAGAGAACCTGAGTGTTTGTAACTGATTGCATTCCTGTTTCTTGTGTTTTTTTACTGAGGGCAATCATATGAATCATTGATATCCATTGCAACACCCAGGAGAGTAAAAAATAATTTTACAAAATAGGGGAATGCTGCGATCGGCGGACTTTGACCTACACACGCACGCACGCACGCAGTAGCCGGCAGTCACGAGACTCTAATCATGTATAATGAGCACTGCATTAATGGTGTCTCCGTAGCACACATGGGAAAGGCAGCGCTGTGCTACATAGCACTTTAAGAATGTCATCGCAGGTTCGAATCCAGCCTGAAGCACCGTCCGGCCATTTCCGCGGTCTCGCGTTGTTTTACGCGACGGTGCCCTCTGCTCAGCGTCTTCCCGATCGCCGGCGACATCTTATGAAGCAGAGAACCTGAGTGTTTGTAACTGATTGCATTCCTGTTTCTTGTGTTTTTTTACTGAGGGCAATCATATGAATCATTGATATCCATTGCAACACCCAGGAGAGTAAAAAATAATTTTACAAAATAGGGGAATGCTGCGATCGGCGGACTTTGACCTACACACGCACGCACGCACGCAGTAGCCGGCAGTCACGAGACTCTAATCATGTATAATGAGCACTGCATTAATGGTGTCTCCGTAGCACACATGGGAAAGGCAGCGCTGTGCTACATAGCACTTTAAGAATGTCATCGCAGGTTCGAATCCAGCCTGAAGCACCGTCCGGCCATTTCCGCGGTCTCGCGTTGTTTTACGCGACGGTGCCCTCTGCTCAGCGTCTTCCCGATCGCCGGCGACATCTTATGAAGCAGAGAACCTGAGTGTTTGTAACTGTTTGCGTCCTGTTTCTTGTGCTTTTTTACTGAGGGCAATCATATGAATCATTGATATCCATTGCAACACCCAGAGGAGTAAAAAATAATTTTACAAAATAGGGGAATGCCGCGATCAGCGGACTTTGACCTACGCACGCACGCAGTAGCCGGCAGTCACGAGACTCTAATCATGTATAATGAGCACTGCACTAATCAGCATCTCCGTAGCACACATGGGAAAGGCAGCGCTGTGCTACATAGCACTTTAAGAGTGTCATCGCAGGTTCGAATAAGGCCTGAAGCACCGTCCGGCCATTTCCGCGGTCTCGCGTTGTTTTACGCGACGGTGCCCTCTGCTCAGCGTCTTCCCGATTGCCCGCGACATCTTATGAAGCAGAGAACCTGAGTGTTTGTAACTGATTGCATTCCTGTTTCTTGTGTTTTTTTACTGAGGGCAATCATATGAATCATTGATATCCATTGCAACACCCAGGAGAGTAAAAAATAATTTTACAAAATAGGGGAATGCTGCGATCGGCGGACTTTGACCTACACACGCACGCACGCACGCAGTAGCCGGCAGTCACGAGACTCTAATCATGTATAATGAGCACTGCATTAATGGTGTCTCCGTAGCACACATGGGAAAGGCAGCGCTGTGCTACATAGCACTTTAAGAATGTCATCGCAGGTTCGAATCCAGCCTGAAGCACCGTCCGGCCATTTCCGCGGTCTCGCGTTGTTTTACGCGACGGTGCCCTCTGCTCAGCGTCTTCCCGATCGCCGGCGACATCTTATGAAGCAGAGAACCTGAGTGTTTGTAACTGATTGCATTCCTGTTTCTTGTGTTTTTTTACTGAGGGCAATCATATGAATCATTGATATCCATTGCAACACCCAGGAGAGTAAAAAATAATTTTACAAAATAGGGGAATGCTGCGATCGGCGGACTTTGACCTACACACGCACGCACGCACGCAGTAGCCGGCAGTCACGAGACTCTAATCATGTATAATGAGCACTGCATTAATGGTGTCTCCGTAGCACACATGGGAAAGGCAGCGCTGTGCTACATAGCACTTTAAGAATGTCATCGCAGGTTCGAATCCAGCCTGAAGCACCGTCCGGCCATTTCCGCGGTCTCGCGTTGTTTTACGCGACGGTGCCCTCTGCTCAGCGTCTTCCCGATCGCCGGCGACATCTTATGAAGCAGAGAACCTGAGTGTTTGTAACTGATTGCATTCCTGTTTCTTGTGTTTTTTTACTGAGGGCAATCATATGAATCATTGATATCCATTGCAACACCCAGGAGAGTAAAAAATAATTTTACAAAATAGGGGAATGCTGCGATCGGCGGACTTTGACCTACACACGCACGCACGCACGCAGTAGCCGGCAGTCACGAGACTCTAATCATGTATAATGAGCACTGCATTAATCAGCGTCTCCGTAGCACACATGGGAATGGCAGCGCTGTGCTACATAGCACTTTAAGAATGGCATCGCCGGTTCGAATCCGGCCTGAAGCACCGTCCGGCAGTTTCCGCGGACTCACGTTGTTTTACGCGACGGTGCCCTCTGCTCAGCGTCTTCCCGATCGCCCGCGACATCGTATGAAGCAGAGTTTGTAACTGTTTGCGTCCTGTTTCTTGTGCTTTTTTACTGAGGGCAATCATATGAATCATTGATATCCATTGCAACACCCAGGAGAGTAAAACATAATTTTACAAAATAGGGGAATGCTGCGATCGGCGGACTTTGACCTACGCACGCGCACGCACACAGTAGCCGGCAGTCACGAGACTCTAATGAGCTCTGCATTAATCAGCGTCTCCATAGCACACATGGGAAAGGCAGCGCTGTGCTACATAGCACTTTAACCATGTCATCGCAGGTTCGAATCCGGCCTGAAGCACCGTCCGGCAGTTTCCGCGGACGCACGTTGTTTTACGCGACGGTGCCCTCTGCTCAGCGTCTTCCCGATCGCCCGCGACATCTTATGAAGCAGAGTTTGTAACTGTTTGCGTCCTGTTTCTTGTGCTTTTTTACTGAGGGCAATCATATGAATCATTGATATCCATTGCAACACCCAGAGGAGTAAAAAATAATTTTACAAAATAGGGGAATGCTGCGATCGGCGGACTTTGACCTACACACGCACGCACGCACGCAGTAGCCGGCAGTCACGAGACTCTAATCATGTATAATTCGCACTGCATTAATCAGCGTCTCCGTAGCACACATGGGAAAGGCAGCGCTGTGCTACATAGCACTTTAAGAATGGCATCGCCGGTTCGAATCCGGCCTGAAGCACCGTCCGGCAGTTTCCGCGGACTCACGTTGTTTTACGCGACGGTGCCCTCTGCTCAGCGTCTTCCCGATCGCCGGCGACATCTTATGAAGCAGAGAACCTGAGTGTTTGTAACTGATTGCATTCCTGTTTCTTGTGTTTTTTTACTGAGGGCAATCATATGAATCATTGATATCCATTGCAACACCCAGGAGAGTAAAAAATAATTTTACAAAATAGGGGAATGCTGCGATCGGCGGACTTTGACCTACACACGCACGCACGCACGCAGTAGCCGGCAGTCACGAGACTCTAATCATGTATAATGAGCACTGCATTAATGGTGTCTCCGTAGCACACATGGGAAAGGCAGCGCTGTGCTACATAGCACTTTAAGAATGTCATCGCAGGTTCGAATCCAGCCTGAAGCACCGTCCGGCCATTTCCGCGGTCTCGCGTTGTTTTACGCGACGGTGCCCTCTGCTCAGCGTCTTCCCGATCGCCGGCGACATCTTATGAAGCAGAGAACCTGAGTGTTTGTAACTGATTGCATTCCTGTTTCTTGTGTTTTTTTACTGAGGGCAATCATATGAATCATTGATATCCATTGCAACACCCAGGAGAGTAAAAAATAATTTTACAAAATAGGGGAATGCTGCGATCGGCGGACTTTGACCTACACACGCACGCACGCACGCAGTAGCCGGCAGTCACGAGACTCTAATCATGTATAATGAGCACTGCATTAATGGTGTCTCCGTAGCACACATGGGAAAGGCAGCGCTGTGCTACATAGCACTTTAAGAATGTCATCGCAGGTTCGAATCCAGCCTGAAGCACCGTCCGGCCATTTCCGCGGTCTCGCGTTGTTTTACGCGACGGTGCCCTCTGCTCAGCGTCTTCCCGATCGCCGGCGACATCTTATGAAGCAGAGAACCTGAGTGTTTGTAACTGTTTGCGTCCTGTTTCTTGTGCTTTTTTACTGAGGGCAATCATATGAATCATTGATATCCATTGCAACACCCAGAGGAGTAAAAAATAATTTTACAAAATAGGGGAATGCCGCGATCAGCGGACTTTGACCTACGCACGCACGCAGTAGCCGGCAGTCACGAGACTCTAATCATGTATAATGAGCACTGCACTAATCAGCATCTCCGTAGCACACATGGGAAAGGCAGCGCTGTGCTACATAGCACTTTAAGAGTGTCATCGCAGGTTCGAATAAGGCCTGAAGCACCGTCCGGCCATTTCCGCGGTCTCGCGTTGTTTTACGCGACGGTGCCCTCTGCTCAGCGTCTTCCCGATTGCCCGCGACATCTTATGAAGCAGAGAACCTGAGTGTTTGTAACTGATTGCATTCCTGTTTCTTGTGTTTTTTTACTGAGGGCAATCATATGAATCATTGATATCCATTGCAACACCCAGGAGAGTAAAAAATAATTTTACAAAATAGGGGAATGCTGCGATCGGCGGACTTTGACCTACACACGCACGCACGCACGCAGTAGCCGGCAGTCACGAGACTCTAATCATGTATAATGAGCACTGCATTAATGGTGTCTCCGTAGCACACATGGGAAAGGCAGCGCTGTGCTACATAGCACTTTAAGAATGTCATCGCAGGTTCGAATCCAGCCTGAAGCACCGTCCGGCCATTTCCGCGGTCTCGCGTTGTTTTACGCGACGGTGCCCTCTGCTCAGCGTCTTCCCGATCGCCGGCGACATCTTATGAAGCAGAGAACCTGAGTGTTTGTAACTGATTGCATTCCTGTTTCTTGTGTTTTTTTACTGAGGGCAATCATATGAATCATTGATATCCATTGCAACACCCAGGAGAGTAAAAAATAATTTTACAAAATAGGGGAATGCTGCGATCGGCGGACTTTGACCTACACACGCACGCACGCACGCAGTAGCCGGCAGTCACGAGACTCTAATCATGTATAATGAGCACTGCATTAATGGTGTCTCCGTAGCACACATGGGAAAGGCAGCGCTGTGCTACATAGCACTTTAAGAATGTCATCGCAGGTTCGAATCCAGCCTGAAGCACCGTCCGGCCATTTCCGCGGTCTCGCGTTGTTTTACGCGACGGTGCCCTCTGCTCAGCGTCTTCCCGATCGCCGGCGACATCTTATGAAGCAGAGAACCTGAGTGTTTGTAACTGATTGCATTCCTGTTTCTTGTGTTTTTTTACTGAGGGCAATCATATGAATCATTGATATCCATTGCAACACCCAGGAGAGTAAAAAATAATTTTACAAAATAGGGGAATGCTGCGATCGGCGGACTTTGACCTACACACGCACGCACGCACGCAGTAGCCGGCAGTCACGAGACTCTAATCATGTATAATGAGCACTGCATTAATCAGCGTCTCCGTAGCACACATGGGAATGGCAGCGCTGTGCTACATAGCACTTTAAGAATGGCATCGCCGGTTCGAATCCGGCCTGAAGCACCGTCCGGCAGTTTCCGCGGACTCACGTTGTTTTACGCGACGGTGCCCTCTGCTCAGCGTCTTCCCGATCGCCCGCGACATCGTATGAAGCAGAGTTTGTAACTGTTTGCGTCCTGTTTCTTGTGCTTTTTTACTGAGGGCAATCATATGAATCATTGATATCCATTGCAACACCCAGGAGAGTAAAACATAATTTTACAAAATAGGGGAATGCTGCGATCGGCGGACTTTGACCTACGCACGCGCACGCACACAGTAGCCGGCAGTCACGAGACTCTAATGAGCTCTGCATTAATCAGCGTCTCCATAGCACACATGGGAAAGGCAGCGCTGTGCTACATAGCACTTTAACCATGTCATCGCAGGTTCGAATCCGGCCTGAAGCACCGTCCGGCAGTTTCCGCGGACGCACGTTGTTTTACGCGACGGTGCCCTCTGCTCAGCGTCTTCCCGATCGCCCGCGACATCTTATGAAGCAGAGTTTGTAACTGTTTGCGTCCTGTTTCTTGTGCTTTTTTACTGAGGGCAATCATATGAATCATTGATATCCATTGCAACACCCAGAGGAGTAAAAAATAATTTTACAAAATAGGGGAATGCTGCGATCGGCGGACTTTGACCTACACACGCACGCACGCACGCAGTAGCCGGCAGTCACGAGACTCTAATCATGTATAATTCGCACTGCATTAATCAGCGTCTCCGTAGCACACATGGGAAAGGCAGCGCTGTGCTACATAGCACTTTAAGAATGGCATCGCCGGTTCGAATCCGGCCTGAAGCACCGTCCGGCAGTTTCCGCGGACTCACGTTGTTTTACGCGACGGTGCCCTCTGCTCAGCGTCTTCCCGATCGCCGGCGACATCTTATGAAGCAGAGAACCTGAGTGTTTGTAACTGATTGCATTCCTGTTTCTTGTGTTTTTTTACTGAGGGCAATCATATGAATCATTGATATCCATTGCAACACCCAGGAGAGTAAAAAATAATTTTACAAAATAGGGGAATGCTGCGATCGGCGGACTTTGACCTACACACGCACGCACGCACGCAGTAGCCGGCAGTCACGAGACTCTAATCATGTATAATGAGCACTGCATTAATGGTGTCTCCGTAGCACACATGGGAAAGGCAGCGCTGTGCTACATAGCACTTTAAGAATGTCATCGCAGGTTCGAATCCAGCCTGAAGCACCGTCCGGCCATTTCCGCGGTCTCGTGTTGTTTTACGCGACGGTGCCCTCTGCTCAGCGTCTTCCCGATCGCCGGCGACATCTTATGAAGCAGAGAACCTGAGTGTTTGTAACTGATTGCATTCCTGTTTCTTGTGTTTTTTTACTGAGGGCAATCATATGAATCATTGATATCCATTGCAACACCCAGGAGAGTAAAAAATAATTTTACAAAATAGGGGAATGCTGCGATCGGCGGACTTTGACCTACACACGCACGCACGCACGCAGTAGCCGGCAGTCACGAGACTCTAATCATGTATAATGAGCACTGCATTAATGGTGTCTCCGTAGCACACATGGGAAAGGCAGCGCTGTGCTACATAGCACTTTAAGAATATCATCGCAGGTTCGAATCCAGCCTGAAGCACCGTCCGGCCATTTCCGCGGTCTCGCGTTGTTTTACGCGACGGTGCCCTCTGCTCAGCGTCTTCCCGATCGCCCGCGACATCTTATGAAGCAGAGTTTGTAACTGTTTGCGTCCTGTTTCTTGTGCTTTTTTACTGAGGGCAATCATATGAATCATTGATATCCATTGCAACACCCAGAGGAGTAAAAAATTATTTTACAAAATAGGGGAATGCCGCGATCAGCGGACTTTGACCTACGCACGCAGTAGCCGGCAGTCACGAGACTCTAATCATGTATAATGAGCACTGCATTAATCAGCGTCTCCGTAGCACACATGGGAATGGCAGCGCTGTGCTACATAGCACTTTAAGAATGGCATCGCCGGTTCGAATCCGGCCTGAAGCACCGTCCGGCAGTTTCCGCGGACTCACGTTGTTTTACGCGACGGTGCCCTCTGCTCAGCGTCTTCCCGATCGCCGGCGACATCTTATGAAGCAGAGAACCTGAGTGTTTGTAACTGATTGCATTCCTGTTTCTTGTGTTTTTTTACTGAGGGCAATCATATGAATCATTGATATCCATTGCAACACCCAGGAGAGTAAAAAATTATTTTACAAAATAGGGGAATGCTGCGATCGCCGGACTTTGACCTACACACGCACGCACGCACGCAGTAGCCGGCAGTCACGAGACTCTAATCATGTATAATGAGCACTGCACTAATCAGCATCTCCGTAGCACATATGGGATAGGCAGCGCTGTGCTACATAGCACTTTAAGAATGGCATTGCACGTTCGAATAAGGCCTGAAGCACCGTCCGGCCATTTCCGCGGTCTCGCGTTGTTTTACGCGACGTGCCCTCTGCTCAGCGTCTTCCCGATCGCCGGCGACATCTTATGAAGCAGAGAACCTGAGTGTTTGTAACTGATTGCATTCCTGTTTCTTGTGTTTTTTTACTGAGGGCAATCATATGAATCATTGATATCCATTGCAACACCCAGGAGAGTAAAAAATAATTTTACAAAATAGGGGAATGCTGCGATCGGCGGACTTTGACCTACACACACACGCACGCACGCAGTAGCCGGCAGTCACGAGACTCTAATCATGTATAATGAGCACTGCACTAATCAGCATCTCAGTAGCACATATGGGAAAGGCAGCGCTGTGCTACATAGCACTTTAAGAATGGCATTGCACGTTCGAATAAGGCCTGAAGCACCGTCCGGCCATTTCCGCGGTCTCGCGTTGTTTTACGCGACGTGCCCTCTGCTCAGCGTCTTCCCGATCGCCGGCGACATCTTATGAAGCAGAGAACCTGAGTGTTTGTAACTGATTGCATTCCTGTTTCTTGTGTTTTTTTACTGAGGGCAATCATATGAATCATTGATATCCATTGCAACACCCAGGAGAGTAAAAAATAATTTTACAAAATAGGGGAATGCTGCGATCGGCGGACTTTGACCTACACACGCACGCACGCACGCAGTAGCCGGCAGTCACGAGACTCTAATCATGTATAATGAGCACTGCATTAATCAGCGTCTCCGTAGCACACATGGGAAAGGCAGCGCTGTGCTACATAGCACTTTAAGAATGGCATCGCTGGTTCGAATCCGGCCTGAAGTACCGTCCGGCAGTTTCCGCGGACTCACGTTGTTTTACGCGACGGTGCCCTCTGCTCAGCGTCTTCCCGATCGCCCGCGACATCTTATGAAGCAGGGAACCTGAGTGTTTGTAACTGTTTGCGTCCTGTTTCTTGTGTTTTTTTAATGAGGGCAATCATATGAATCATTGATATCCATTGCAACACCCAGAGGAGTAAAAAATAATTTTACAAAATAGGGGAATGCCGCGATCAGCGGACTTTGACCTACGCACGCACGCACGCAGTAGCCGGCAGTCAAGAGACTCTAATCATGTATAAATAGCATTGCATTAATCAGCGTCTCCGTAGCACACATGGGAAATGCAGCGCTGTGCAACATAGCACTTTAAGAATGTCATCGCAGGTTCGAATCCGGCCTGAAACACCGTCTGGCCGTTTGTGCTGTCTCGCGTTGTTTTACGCTACGTGCCCTCTGCTTAGCGTCTTCCCGATCGCCCGCAACATCTTATGAAGCAGAGTTTGTAACTGTTTGCGTCCTGTTTCTTGTGCTTTTTTACTGAGGGCAATCATATGAATCATTGATATCCATTGCAACACCCAGAGGAGTAAAAAATAATTTTACAAAATAGGGGAATGCCGCGATCAGCGGACTTTGACCTATGCACGCACGCAGTAGCCGGCAGTCACGAGACTCTAATCATGTATAATGAGCACTGCATTAATCAGCGTCTCCGTAGCACACATGGGAAAGGCAGCGCTGTGCTACATAGCACTTTAAGAATGGCATCGCTGGTTCGAATCCGGCCTGAAGCACCGTCCGGCAGTTTCCGCGGACTCACGTTGTTTTACGCGACGGTGCCCTCTGCTCAGCGTCTTCCCGATCGCCCGCGACATCTTATGAAGCAGGGAACCTGAGTGTTTGTAACTGTTTGCGTCCTGTTTCTTGTGTTTTTTTAATGAGGGCAATCATATGAATCATTGATATCCATTGCAACACCCAGAGGAGTAAAAAATAATTTTACAAAATAGGGGAATGCCGCGATCAGCGGACTTTGACCTACGCACGCACGCACGCAGTAGCCGGCAGTCACGAGACTCTAATCATGTATAAATAGCATTGCATTAATCAGCGTCTCCGTAGCACACATGGGAAAGGCAGCGCTGTGCAACATAGCACTTTAAGAATGTCATCGCAGGTTCGAATCCGGCCTGAAACACCGTCTGGCCGTTTGTGCTGTCTCGCGTTGTTTTACGCTACGTGCCCTCTGCTTAGCGTCTTCCCGATCGCCCGCAACATCTTATGAAGCAGAGTTTGTAACTGTTTGCGTCCTGTTTCTTGTGCTTTTTTACTGAGGGCAATCATATGAATCATTGATATCCATTGCAACACCCAGAGGAGTAAAAAATAATTTTACAAAATAGGGGAATGCCGCGATCAGCGGACTTTGACCTACGCACGCACGCAGTAGCCGGCAGTCACGAGACTCTAATCATGTATAATGAGCACTGCACTAATCAGCATCTCCGTAGCACACATGGGAAAGGCAGCGCTGTGCTACATAGCACTTTAAGAGTGTCATCGCAGGTTCGAATAAGGCCTGAAGCACCGTCCGGCCATTTCCGCGGTCTCGCGTTGTTTTACGCGACGGTGCCCTCTGCTCAGCGTCTTCCCGATTGCCCGCGACATCTTATGAAGCAGAGAACCTGAGTGTTTGTAACTGTTTGCGTCCTGTTTCTTGTGTTTTTTTTAATGAGGGCAATCATATGAATCGTTGATATCCATTGCAACACCCAGAGGAGTAAAAAATAATTTTACAAAATAGGGGAATGCCGCGTTCAGCGGACTTTGACCTACGCACGCACGCAGTAGCCGGCAGTCACGAGACTCTAATCATGTATAATGAGCACTGCATTAATCAGCGTCTCCGTAGCACACATGGGAAAGTCAGCGCTGTGCTACATAGCACTTTAAGAATGGCGTCGTCGGTTCGAATCCGGCCTGAAGCACCGTCCGAATCGGCCGCTGTCTCACGTTGTTTTACGCGACGGTGCCCTCTGCTCAGCGTCTTCCCGATCGCCCGCGACATCTTATGAAGCAGAGAACCTGAGTGTTTGTAACTGTTTGCGTCCTGTTTCTTGTGTTTTTTTACTGAGGGCAATCATATGAATCATTGATATCCATTGCAACACCCAGAGGAGTAAAAAATAATTTTACAAAATAGGGGAATGCCGCGATCACTCTAATCATGTATAATGAGCACTGCATTAATGGTGTCTCCGTAGCACACATGGGAAAGGCAGCGCTGTGCTACATAGCACTTTAAGAATGTCATCGCAGGTTCGAATCCAGCCTGAAGCACCGTCCGGCCATTTCCGCGGTCTCGCGTTGTTTTACGCGACGGTGCCCTCTGCTCAGCGTCTTCCCGATCGCCGGCGACATCTTATGAAGCAGAGAACCTGAGTGTTTGTAACTGATTGCATTCCTGTTTCTTGTGTTTTTTTACTGAGGGCAATCATATGAATCATTGATATCCATTGCAACACCCAGGAGAGTAAAAAATAATTTTACAAAATAGGGGAATGCTGCGATCGGCGGACTTTGACCTACACACGCACGCACGCACGCAGTAGCCGGCAGTCACGAGACTCTAATCATGTATAATGAGCACTGCATTAATGGTGTCTCCGTAGCACACATGGGAAAGGCAGCGCTGTGCTACATAGCACTTTAAGAATGTCATCGCAGGTTCGAATCCAGCCTGAAGCACCGTCCGGCCATTTCCGCGGTCTCGCGTTGTTTTACGCGACGGTGCCCTCTGCTCAGCGTCTTCCCGATCGCCGGCGACATCTTATGAAGCAGAGAACCTGAGTGTTTGTAACTGATTGCATTCCTGTTTCTTGTGTTTTTTTACTGAGGGCAATCATATGAATCATTGATATCCATTGCAACACCCAGGAGAGTAAAAAATAATTTTACAAAATAGGGGAATGCTGCGATCGGCGGACTTTGACCTACACACGCACGCACGCACGCAGTAGCCGGCAGTCACGAGACTCTAATCATGTATAATGAGCACTGCATTAATGGTGTCTCCGTAGCACACATGGGAAAGGCAGCGCTGTGCTACATAGCACTTTAAGAATGTCATCGCAGGTTCGAATCCAGCCTGAAGCACCGTCCGGCCATTTCCGCGGTCTCGCGTTGTTTTACGCGACGGTGCCCTCTGCTCAGCGTCTTCCCGATCGCCGGCGACATCTTATGAAGCAGAGAACCTGAGTGTTTGTAACTGATTGCATTCCTGTTTCTTGTGTTTTTTTACTGAGGGCAATCATATGAATCATTGATATCCATTGCAACACCCAGGAGAGTAAAAAATAATTTTACAAAATAGGGGAATGCTGCGATCGGCGGACTTTGACCTACACACGCACGCACGCACGCAGTAGCCGGCAGTCACGAGACTCTAATCATGTATAATGAGCACTGCATTAATCAGCGTCTCCGTAGCACACATGGGAATGGCAGCGCTGTGCTACATAGCACTTTAAGAATGGCATCGCCGGTTCGAATCCGGCCTGAAGCACCGTCCGGCAGTTTCCGCGGACTCACGTTGTTTTACGCGACGGTGCCCTCTGCTCAGCGTCTTCCCGATCGCCCGCGACATCGTATGAAGCAGAGTTTGTAACTGTTTGCGTCCTGTTTCTTGTGCTTTTTTACTGAGGGCAATCATATGAATCATTGATATCCATTGCAACACCCAGGAGAGTAAAACATAATTTTACAAAATAGGGGAATGCTGCGATCGGCGGACTTTGACCTACGCACGCGCACGCACACAGTAGCCGGCAGTCACGAGACTCTAATGAGCTCTGCATTAATCAGCGTCTCCATAGCACACATGGGAAAGGCAGCGCTGTGCTACATAGCACTTTAACCATGTCATCGCAGGTTCGAATCCGGCCTGAAGCACCGTCCGGCAGTTTCCGCGGACGCACGTTGTTTTACGCGACGGTGCCCTCTGCTCAGCGTCTTCCCGATCGCCCGCGACATCTTATGAAGCAGAGTTTGTAACTGTTTGCGTCCTGTTTCTTGTGCTTTTTTACTGAGGGCAATCATATGAATCATTGATATCCATTGCAACACCCAGAGGAGTAAAAAATAATTTTACAAAATAGGGGAATGCTGCGATCGGCGGACTTTGACCTACACACGCACGCACGCACGCAGTAGCCGGCAGTCACGAGACTCTAATCATGTATAATTCGCACTGCATTAATCAGCGTCTCCGTAGCACACATGGGAAAGGCAGCGCTGTGCTACATAGCACTTTAAGAATGGCATCGCCGGTTCGAATCCGGCCTGAAGCACCGTCCGGCAGTTTCCGCGGACTCACGTTGTTTTACGCGACGGTGCCCTCTGCTCAGCGTCTTCCCGATCGCCGGCGACATCTTATGAAGCAGAGAACCTGAGTGTTTGTAACTGATTGCATTCCTGTTTCTTGTGTTTTTTTACTGAGGGCAATCATATGAATCATTGATATCCATTGCAACACCCAGGAGAGTAAAAAATAATTTTACAAAATAGGGGAATGCTGCGATCGGCGGACTTTGACCTACACACGCACGCACGCACGCAGTAGCCGGCAGTCACGAGACTCTAATCATGTATAATGAGCACTGCATTAATGGTGTCTCCGTAGCACACATGGGAAAGGCAGCGCTGTGCTACATAGCACTTTAAGAATGTCATCGCAGGTTCGAATCCAGCCTGAAGCACCGTCCGGCCATTTCCGCGGTCTCGCGTTGTTTTACGCGACGGTGCCCTCTGCTCAGCGTCTTCCCGATCGCCGGCGACATCTTATGAAGCAGAGAACCTGAGTGTTTGTAACTGATTGCATTCCTGTTTCTTGTGTTTTTTTACTGAGGGCAATCATATGAATCATTGATATCCATTGCAACACCCAGGAGAGTAAAAAATAATTTTACAAAATAGGGGAATGCTGCGATCGGCGGACTTTGACCTACACACGCACGCACGCACGCAGTAGCCGGCAGTCACGAGACTCTAATCATGTATAATGAGCACTGCATTAATGGTGTCTCCGTAGCACACATGGGAAAGGCAGCGCTGTGCTACATAGCACTTTAAGAATGTCATCGCAGGTTCGAATCCAGCCTGAAGCACCGTCCGGCCATTTCCGCGGTCTCGCGTTGTTTTACGCGACGGTGCCCTCTGCTCAGCGTCTTCCCGATCGCCGGCGACATCTTATGAAGCAGAGAACCTGAGTGTTTGTAACTGTTTGCGTCCTGTTTCTTGTGCTTTTTTACTGAGGGCAATCATATGAATCATTGATATCCATTGCAACACCCAGAGGAGTAAAAAATAATTTTACAAAATAGGGGAATGCCGCGATCAGCGGACTTTGACCTACGCACGCACGCAGTAGCCGGCAGTCACGAGACTCTAATCATGTATAATGAGCACTGCACTAATCAGCATCTCCGTAGCACACATGGGAAAGGCAGCGCTGTGCTACATAGCACTTTAAGAGTGTCATCGCAGGTTCGAATAAGGCCTGAAGCACCGTCCGGCCATTTCCGCGGTCTCGCGTTGTTTTACGCGACGGTGCCCTCTGCTCAGCGTCTTCCCGATTGCCCGCGACATCTTATGAAGCAGAGAACCTGAGTGTTTGTAACTGTTTGCGTCCTGTTTCTTGTGTTTTTTTAATGAGGGCAATCATATGAATCGTTGATATCCATTGCAACACCCAGAGGAGTAAAAAATAATTTTACAAAATAGGGGAATGCCGCGATCAGCGGACTTTGACCTACGCACGCACGCAGTAGCCGGCAGTCACGAGACTCTAATCATGTATAATGAGCACTGCATTAATCAGCGTCTCCGTAGCACACATGGGAAAGTCAGCGCTGTGCTACATAGCACTTTAAGAATGGCGTCGCCGGTTCGAATCCGGCCTGAAGCACCGTCCGAATCGGCCGCTGTCTCACGTTGTTTTACGCGACGGTGCCCTCTGCTCAGCGTCTTCCCGATCGCCCGCGACATCTTATGAAGCAGAGAACCTGAGTGTTTGTAACTGTTTGCGTCCTGTTTCTTGTGTTTTTTTACTGAGGGCAATCATATGAATCATTGATATCCATTGCAACACCCAGAGGAGTAAAAAATAATTTTACAAAATAGGGGAATGCCGCGATCAGCGGACTTTGACCTATGCACGCACGCAGTAGCCGGCAGTCACGAGACTCTAATCATGTATAATGAGCACTGCATTAATCAGCGTCTCCGTAGCACACATGGGAAAGGCAGCGCTGTGCTACATAGCACTTTAAGAATGGCATCGCTGGTTCGAATCCGGCCTGAAGCACCGTCCGGCAGTTTCCGCGGACTCACGTTGTTTTACGCGACGGTGCCCTCTGCTCAGCGTCTTCCCGATCGCCCGCGACATCTTATGAAGCAGGGAACCTGAGTGTTTGTAACTGTTTGCGTCCTGTTTCTTGTGTTTTTTTAATGAGGGCAATCATATGAATCATTGATATCCATTGCAACACCCAGAGGAGTAAAAAATAATTTTACAAAATAGGGGAATGCCGCGATCAGCGGACTTTGACCTACGCACGCACGCACGCAGTAGCCGGCAGTCACGAGACTCTAATCATGTATAAATAGCATTGCATTAATCAGCGTCTCCGTAGCACACATGGGAAAGGCAGCGCTGTGCAACATAGCACTTTAAGAATGTCATCGCAGGTTCGAATCCGGCCTGAAACACCGTCTGGCCGTTTGTGCTGTCTCGAGTTGTTTTACGCTACGTGCCCTCTGCTTAGCGTCTTCCCGATCGCCCGCAACATCTTATGAAGCAGAGTTTGTAACTGTTTGCGTCCTGTTTCTTGTGCTTTTTTACTGAGGGCAATCATATGAATCATTGATATCCATTGCAACACCCAGAGGAGTAAAAAATAATTTTACAAAATAGGGGAATGCCGCGATCAGCGGACTTTGACCTACGCACGCACGCAGTAGCCGGCAGTCACGAGACTCTAATCATGTATAATGAGCACTGCACTAATCAGCATCTCCGTAGCACACATGGGAAAGGCAGCGCTGTGCTACATAGCACTTTAAGAGTGTCATCGCAGGTTCGAATAAGGCCTGAAGCACCGTCCGGCCATTTCCGCGGTCTCGCGTTGTTTTACGCGACGGTGCCCTCTGCTCAGCGTCTTCCCGATTGCCCGCGACATCTTATGAAGCAGAGAACCTGAGTGTTTGTAACTGATTGCATTCCTGTTTCTTGTGTTTTTTTACTGAGGGCAATCATATGAATCATTGATATCCATTGCAACACCCAGGAGAGTAAAAAATAATTTTACAAAATAGGGGAATGCTGCGATCGGCGGACTTTGACCTACACACGCACGCACGCACGCAGTAGCCGGCAGTCACGAGACTCTAATCATGTATAATGAGCACTGCATTAATGGTGTCTCCGTAGCACACATGGGAAAGGCAGCGCTGTGCTACATAGCACTTTAAGAATGTCATCGCAGGTTCGAATCCAGCCTGAAGCACCGTCCGGCCATTTCCGCGGTCTCGCGTTGTTTTACGCGACGGTGCCCTCTGCTCAGCGTCTTCCCGATCGCCGGCGACATCTTATGAAGCAGAGAACCTGAGTGTTTGTAACTGATTGCATTCCTGTTTCTTGTGTTTTTTTACTGAGGGCAATCATATGAATCATTGATATCCATTGCAACACCCAGGAGAGTAAAAAATAATTTTACAAAATAGGGGAATGCTGCGATCGGCGGACTTTGACCTACACACGCACGCACGCACGCAGTAGCCGGCAGTCACGAGACTCTAATCATGTATAATGAGCACTGCATTAATGGTGTCTCCGTAGCACACATGGGAAAGGCAGCGCTGTGCTACATAGCACTTTAAGAATGTCATCGCAGGTTCGAATCCAGCCTGAAGCACCGTCCGGCCATTTCCGCGGTCTCGCGTTGTTTTACGCGACGGTGCCCTCTGCTCAGCGTCTTCCCGATCGCCGGCGACATCTTATGAAGCAGAGAACCTGAGTGTTTGTAACTGATTGCATTCCTGTTTCTTGTGTTTTTTTACTGAGGGCAATCATATGAATCATTGATATCCATTGCAACACCCAGGAGAGTAAAAAATAATTTTACAAAATAGGGGAATGCTGCGATCGGCGGACTTTGACCTACACACGCACGCACGCACGCAGTAGCCGGCAGTCACGAGACTCTAATCATGTATAATGAGCACTGCATTAATCAGCGTCTCCGTAGCACACATGGGAATGGCAGCGCTGTGCTACATAGCACTTTAAGAATGGCATCGCCGGTTCGAATCCGGCCTGAAGCACCGTCCGGCAGTTTCCGCGGACTCACGTTGTTTTACGCGACGGTGCCCTCTGCTCAGCGTCTTCCCGATCGCCCGCGACATCGTATGAAGCAGAGTTTGTAACTGTTTGCGTCCTGTTTCTTGTGCTTTTTTACTGAGGGCAATCATATGAATCATTGATATCCATTGCAACACCCAGGAGAGTAAAACATAATTTTACAAAATAGGGGAATGCTGCGATCGGCGGACTTTGACCTACGCACGCGCACGCACACAGTAGCCGGCAGTCACGAGACTCTAATGAGCTCTGCATTAATCAGCGTCTCCATAGCACACATGGGAAAGGCAGCGCTGTGCTACATAGCACTTTAACCATGTCATCGCAGGTTCGAATCCGGCCTGAAGCACCGTCCGGCAGTTTCCGCGGACGCACGTTGTTTTACGCGACGGTGCCCTCTGCTCAGCGTCTTCCCGATCGCCCGCGACATCTTATGAAGCAGAGTTTGTAACTGTTTGCGTCCTGTTTCTTGTGCTTTTTTACTGAGGGCAATCATATGAATCATTGATATCCATTGCAACACCCAGAGGAGTAAAAAATAATTTTACAAAATAGGGGAATGCTGCGATCGGCGGACTTTGACCTACACACGCACGCACGCACGCAGTAGCCGGCAGTCACGAGACTCTAATCATGTATAATTCGCACTGCATTAATCAGCGTCTCCGTAGCACACATGGGAAAGGCAGCGCTGTGCTACATAGCACTTTAAGAATGGCATCGCCGGTTCGAATCCGGCCTGAAGCACCGTCCGGCAGTTTCCGCGGACTCACGTTGTTTTACGCGACGGTGCCCTCTGCTCAGCGTCTTCCCGATCGCCGGCGACATCTTATGAAGCAGAGAACCTGAGTGTTTGTAACTGATTGCATTCCTGTTTCTTGTGTTTTTTTACTGAGGGCAATCATATGAATCATTGATATCCATTGCAACACCCAGGAGAGTAAAAAATAATTTTACAAAATAGGGGAATGCTGCGATCGGCGGACTTTGACCTACACACGCACGCACGCACGCAGTAGCCGGCAGTCACGAGACTCTAATCATGTATAATGAGCACTGCATTAATGGTGTCTCCGTAGCACACATGGGAAAGGCAGCGCTGTGCTACATAGCACTTTAAGAATGTCATCGCAGGTTCGAATCCAGCCTGAAGCACCGTCCGGCCATTTCCGCGGTCTCGCGTTGTTTTACGCGACGGTGCCCTCTGCTCAGCGTCTTCCCGATCGCCGGCGACATCTTATGAAGCAGAGAACCTGAGTGTTTGTAACTGATTGCATTCCTGTTTCTTGTGTTTTTTTACTGAGGGCAATCATATGAATCATTGATATCCATTGCAACACCCAGGAGAGTAAAAAATAATTTTACAAAATAGGGGAATGCTGCGATCGGCGGACTTTGACCTACACACGCACGCACGCACGCAGTAGCCGGCAGTCACGAGACTCTAATCATGTATAATGAGCACTGCATTAATGGTGTCTCCGTAGCACACATGGGAAAGGCAGCGCTGTGCTACATAGCACTTTAAGAATGTCATCGCAGGTTCGAATCCAGCCTGAAGCACCGTCCGGCCATTTCCGCGGTCTCGCGTTGTTTTACGCGACGGTGCCCTCTGCTCAGCGTCTTCCCGATCGCCGGCGACATCTTATGAAGCAGAGAACCTGAGTGTTTGTAACTGTTTGCGTCCTGTTTCTTGTGCTTTTTTACTGAGGGCAATCATATGAATCATTGATATCCATTGCAACACCCAGAGGAGTAAAAAATAATTTTACAAAATAGGGGAATGCCGCGATCAGCGGACTTTGACCTACGCACGCACGCAGTAGCCGGCAGTCACGAGACTCTAATCATGTATAATGAGCACTGCACTAATCAGCATCTCCGTAGCACACATGGGAAAGGCAGCGCTGTGCTACATAGCACTTTAAGAGTGTCATCGCAGGTTCGAATAAGGCCTGAAGCACCGTCCGGCCATTTCCGCGGTCTCGCGTTGTTTTACGCGACGGTGCCCTCTGCTCAGCGTCTTCCCGATCGCCCGCGACATCTTATGAAGCAGGGAACCTGAGTGTTTGTAACTGTTTGCGTCCTGTTTCTTGTGTTTTTTTAATGAGGGCAATCATATGAATCATTGATATCCATTGCAACACCCAGAGGAGTAAAAAATAATTTTACAAAATAGGGGAATGCCGCGATCAGCGGACTTTGACCTACGCACGCACGCACGCAGTAGCCGGCAGTCACGAGACTCTAATCATGTATAAATAGCATTGCATTAATCAGCGTCTCCGTAGCACACATGGGAAATGCAGCGCTGTGCAACATAGCACTTTAAGAATGTCATCGCAGGTTCGAATCCGGCCTGAAACACCGTCTGGCCGTTTGTGCTGTCTCGCGTTGTTTTACGCTACGTGCCCTCTGCTTAGCGTCTTCCCGATCGCCCGCAACATCTTATGAAGCAGAGTTTGTAACTGTTTGCGTCCTGTTTCTTGTGCTTTTTTACTGAGGGCAATCATATGAATCATTGATATCCATTGCAACACCCAGAGGAGTAAAAAATAATTTTACAAAATAGGGGAATGCCGCGATCAGCGGACTTTGACCTATGCACGCACGCAGTAGCCGGCAGTCACGAGACTCTAATCATGTATAATGAGCACTGCATTAATCAGCGTCTCCGTAGCACACATGGGAAAGGCAGCGCTGTGCTACATAGCACTTTAAGAATGGCATCGCTGGTTCGAATCCGGCCTGAAGCACCGTCCGGCAGTTTCCGCGGACTCACGTTGTTTTACGCGACGGTGCCCTCTGCTCAGCGTCTTCCCGATCGCCCGCGACATCTTATGAAGCAGGGAACCTGAGTGTTTGTAACTGTTTGCGTCCTGTTTCTTGTGTTTTTTTAATGAGGGCAATCATATGAATCATTGATATCCATTGCAACACCCAGAGGAGTAAAAAATAATTTTACAAAATAGGGGAATGCCGCGATCAGCGGACTTTGACCTACGCACGCACGCACGCAGTAGCCGGCAGTCACGAGACTCTAATCATGTATAAATAGCATTGCATTAATCAGCGTCTCCGTAGCACACATGGGAAAGGCAGCGCTGTGCAACATAGCACTTTAAGAATGTCATCGCAGGTTCGAATCCGGCCTGAAACACCGTCTGGCCGTTTGTGCTGTCTCGCGTTGTTTTACGCTACGTGCCCTCTGCTTAGCGTCTTCCCGATCGCCCGCAACATCTTATGAAGCAGAGTTTGTAACTGTTTGCGTCCTGTTTCTTGTGCTTTTTTACTGAGGGCAATCATATGAATCATTGATATCCATTGCAACACCCAGAGGAGTAAAAAATAATTTTACAAAATAGGGGAATGCCGCGATCAGCGGACTTTGACCTACGCACGCACGCAGTAGCCGGCAGTCACGAGACTCTAATCATGTATAATGAGCACTGCACTAATCAGCATCTCCGTAGCACACATGGGAAAGGCAGCGCTGTGCTACATAGCACTTTAAGAGTGTCATCGCAGGTTCGAATAAGGCCTGAAGCACCGTCCGGCCATTTCCGCGGTCTCGCGTTGTTTTACGCGACGGTGCCCTCTGCTCAGCGTCTTCCCGATTGCCCGCGACATCTTATGAAGCAGAGAACCTGAGTGTTTGTAACTGTTTGCGTCCTGTTTCTTGTGTTTTTTTTAATGAGGGCAATCATATGAATCGTTGATATCCATTGCAACACCCAGAGGAGTAAAAAATAATTTTACAAAATAGGGGAATGCCGCGTTCAGCGGACTTTGACCTACGCACGCACGCAGTAGCCGGCAGTCACGAGACTCTAATCATGTATAATGAGCACTGCATTAATCAGCGTCTCCGTAGCACACATGGGAAAGTCAGCGCTGTGCTACATAGCACTTTAAGAATGGCGTCGTCGGTTCGAATCCGGCCTGAAGCACCGTCCGAATCGGCCGCTGTCTCACGTTGTTTTACGCGACGGTGCCCTCTGCTCAGCGTCTTCCCGATCGCCCGCGACATCTTATGAAGCAGAGAACCTGAGTGTTTGTAACTGTTTGCGTCCTGTTTCTTGTGTTTTTTTACTGAGGGCAATCATATGAATCATTGATATCCATTGCAACACCCAGAGGAGTAAAAAATAATTTTACAAAATAGGGGAATGCCGCGATCACTCTAATCATGTATAATGAGCACTGCATTAATGGTGTCTCCGTAGCACACATGGGAAAGGCAGCGCTGTGCTACATAGCACTTTAAGAATGTCATCGCAGGTTCGAATCCAGCCTGAAGCACCGTCCGGCCATTTCCGCGGTCTCGCGTTGTTTTACGCGACGGTGCCCTCTGCTCAGCGTCTTCCCGATCGCCGGCGACATCTTATGAAGCAGAGAACCTGAGTGTTTGTAACTGATTGCATTCCTGTTTCTTGTGTTTTTTTACTGAGGGCAATCATATGAATCATTGATATCCATTGCAACACCCAGGAGAGTAAAAAATAATTTTACAAAATAGGGGAATGCTGCGATCGGCGGACTTTGACCTACACACGCACGCACGCACGCAGTAGCCGGCAGTCACGAGACTCTAATCATGTATAATGAGCACTGCATTAATGGTGTCTCCGTAGCACACATGGGAAAGGCAGCGCTGTGCTACATAGCACTTTAAGAATGTCATCGCAGGTTCGAATCCAGCCTGAAGCACCGTCCGGCCATTTCCGCGGTCTCGCGTTGTTTTACGCGACGGTGCCCTCTGCTCAGCGTCTTCCCGATCGCCGGCGACATCTTATGAAGCAGAGAACCTGAGTGTTTGTAACTGATTGCATTCCTGTTTCTTGTGTTTTTTTACTGAGGGCAATCATATGAATCATTGATATCCATTGCAACACCCAGGAGAGTAAAAAATAATTTTACAAAATAGGGGAATGCTGCGATCGGCGGACTTTGACCTACACACGCACGCACGCACGCAGTAGCCGGCAGTCACGAGACTCTAATCATGTATAATGAGCACTGCATTAATGGTGTCTCCGTAGCACACATGGGAAAGGCAGCGCTGTGCTACATAGCACTTTAAGAATGTCATCGCAGGTTCGAATCCAGCCTGAAGCACCGTCCGGCCATTTCCGCGGTCTCGCGTTGTTTTACGCGACGGTGCCCTCTGCTCAGCGTCTTCCCGATCGCCGGCGACATCTTATGAAGCAGAGAACCTGAGTGTTTGTAACTGATTGCATTCCTGTTTCTTGTGTTTTTTTACTGAGGGCAATCATATGAATCATTGATATCCATTGCAACACCCAGGAGAGTAAAAAATAATTTTACAAAATAGGGGAATGCTGCGATCGGCGGACTTTGACCTACACACGCACGCACGCACGCAGTAGCCGGCAGTCACGAGACTCTAATCATGTATAATGAGCACTGCATTAATGGTGTCTCCGTAGCACACATGGGAAAGGCAGCGCTGTGCTACATAGCACTTTAAGAATGTCATCGCAGGTTCGAATCCAGCCTGAAGCACCGTCCGGCCATTTCCGCGGTCTCGCGTTGTTTTACGCGACGGTGCCCTCTGCTCAGCGTCTTCCCGATCGCCGGCGACATCTTATGAAGCAGAGAACCTGAGTGTTTGTAACTGATTGCATTCCTGTTTCTTGTGTTTTTTTACTGAGGGCAATCATATGAATCATTGATATCCATTGCAACACCCAGGAGAGTAAAAAATAATTTTACAAAATAGGGGAATGCTGCGATCGGCGGACTTTGACCTACACACGCACGCACGCACGCAGTAGCCGGCAGTCACGAGACTCTAATCATGTATAATGAGCACTGCATTAATGGTGTCTCCGTAGCACACATGGGAAAGGCAGCGCTGTGCTACATAGCACTTTAAGAATGTCATCGCAGGTTCGAATCCAGCCTGAAGCACCGTCCGGCCATTTCCGCGGTCTCGCGTTGTTTTACGCGACGGTGCCCTCTGCTCAGCGTCTTCCCGATCGCCGGCGACATCTTATGAAGCAGAGAACCTGAGTGTTTGTAACTGATTGCATTCCTGTTTCTTGTGTTTTTTTACTGAGGGCAATCATATGAATCATTGATATCCATTGCAACACCCAGGAGAGTAAAAAATAATTTTACAAAATAGGGGAATGCTGCGATCGGCGGACTTTGACCTACACACGCACGCACGCACGCAGTAGCCGGCAGTCACGAGACTCTAATCATGTATAATGAGCACTGCATTAATGGTGTCTCCGTAGCACACATGGGAAAGGCAGCGCTGTGCTACATAGCACTTTAAGAATGTCATCGCAGGTTCGAATCCAGCCTGAAGCACCGTCCGGCCATTTCCGCGGTCTCGCGTTGTTTTACGCGACGGTGCCCTCTGCTCAGCGTCTTCCCGATCGCCGGCGACATCTTATGAAGCAGAGAACCTGAGTGTTTGTAACTGATTGCATTCCTGTTTCTTGTGTTTTTTTACTGAGGGCAATCATATGAATCATTGATATCCATTGCAACACCCAGGAGAGTAAAAAATAATTTTACAAAATAGGGGAATGCTGCGATCGGCGGACTTTGACCTACACACGCACGCACGCACGCAGTAGCCGGCAGTCACGAGACTCTAATCATGTATAATGAGCACTGCATTAATGGTGTCTCCGTAGCACACATGGGAAAGGCAGCGCTGTGCTACATAGCACTTTAAGAATGTCATCGCAGGTTCGAATCCAGCCTGAAGCACCGTCCGGCCATTTCCGCGGTCTCGCGTTGTTTTACGCGACGGTGCCCTCTGCTCAGCGTCTTCCCGATCGCCGGCGACATCTTATGAAGCAGAGAACCTGAGTGTTTGTAACTGATTGCATTCCTGTTTCTTGTGTTTTTTTACTGAGGGCAATCATATGAATCATTGATATCCATTGCAACACCCAGGAGAGTAAAAAATAATTTTACAAAATAGGGGAATGCTGCGATCGGCGGACTTTGACCTACACACGCACGCACGCACGCAGTAGCCGGCAGTCACGAGACTCTAATCATGTATAATGAGCACTGCACTAATCAGCATCTCCGTAGCACACATGGGAAAGGCAGCGCTGTGCTACATAGCACTTTAAGAGTGTCATCGCAGGTTCGAATAAGGCCTGAAGCACCGTCCGGCCATTTCCGCGGTCTCGCGTTGTTTTACGCGACGGTGCCCTCTGCTCAGCGTCTTCCCGATTGCCCGCGACATCTTATGAAGCAGAGAACCTCAGTGTTTGTAACTGTTTGCGTCCTGTTTCTTGTGTTTTTTTAATGAGGGCAATCATATGAATCGTTGATATCCATTGCAACACCCAGAGGAGTAAAAAATAATTTTACAAAATAGGGGAATGCCGCGATCAGCGGACTTTGACCTACGCACGCACGCAGTAGCCGGCAGTCACGAGACTCTAATCATGTATAATGAGCACTGCATTAATCAGCGTCTCCGTAGCACACATGGGAAAGTCAGCGCTGTGCTACATAGCACTTTAAGAATGGCGTCGCCGGTTCGAATCCGGCCTGAAGCACCGTCCGAATCGGCCGCTGTCTCACGTTGTTTTACGCGACGTGCCCTCTGCTCAGCGTCTTCCCGATCGCCCGCGACATCTTATGAAGCAGAGAACCTGAGTGTTTGTAACTGTTTGCGTCCTGTTTCTTGTGTTTTTTTACTGAGGGCAATCATATGAATCATTGATATCCATTGCAACACCCAGAGGAGTAAAAAATAATTTTACAAAATAGGGGAATGCCGCGATCAGCGGACTTTGACCTATGCACGCACGCAGTAGCCGGCAGTCACGAGACTCTAATCATGTATAATGAGCACTGCATTAATCAGCGTCTCCGTAGCACACATGGGAAAGGCAGCGCTGTGCTACATAGCACTTTAAGAATGGCATCGCTGGTTCGAATCCGGCCTGAAGTACCGTCCGGCAGTTTCCGCGGACTCACGTTGTTTTACGCGACGGTGCCCTCTGCTCAGCGTCTTCCCGATCGCCCGCGACATCTTATGAAGCAGGGAACCTGAGTGTTTGTAACTGTTTGCGTCCTGTTTCTTGTGTTTTTTTAATGAGGGCAATCATATGAATCATTGATATCCATTGCAACACCCAGAGGAGTAAAAAATAATTTTACAAAATAGGGGAATGCCGCGATCAGCGGACTTTGACCTACGCACGCACGCACGCAGTAGCCGGCAGTCACGAGACTCTAATCATGTATAAATAGCATTGCATTAATCAGCGTCTCCGTAGCACACATGGGAAATGCAGCGCTGTGCAACATAGCACTTTAAGAATGTCATCGCAGGTTCGAATCCGGCCTGAAACACCGTCTGGCCGTTTGTGCTGTCTCGCGTTGTTTTACGCTACGTGCCCTCTGCTTAGCGTCTTCCCGATCGCCCGCAACATCTTATGAAGCAGAGTTTGTAACTGTTTGCGTCCTGTTTCTTGTGCTTTTTTACTGAGGGCAATCATATGAATCATTGATATCCATTGCAACACCCAGAGGAGTAAAAAATAATTTTACAAAATAGGGGAATGCCGCGATCAGCGGACTTTGACCTATGCACGCACGCAGTAGCCGGCAGTCACGAGACTCTAATCATGTATAATGAGCACTGCATTAATCAGCGTCTCCGTAGCACACATGGGAAAGGCAGCGCTGTGCTACATAGCACTTTAAGAATGGCATCGCTGGTTCGAATCCGGCCTGAAGCACCGTCCGGCAGTTTCCGCGGACTCACGTTGTTTTACGCGACGGTGCCCTCTGCTCAGCGTCTTCCCGATCGCCCGCGACATCTTATGAAGCAGGGAACCTGAGTGTTTGTAACTGTTTGCGTCCTGTTTCTTGTGTTTTTTTAATGAGGGCAATCATATGAATCATTGATATCCATTGCAACACCCAGAGGAGTAAAAAATAATTTTACAAAATAGGGGAATGCCGCGATCAGCGGACTTTGACCTACGCACGCACGCACGCAGTAGCCGGCAGTCACGAGACTCTAATCATGTATAAATAGCATTGCATTAATCAGCGTCTCCGTAGCACACATGGGAAAGGCAGCGCTGTGCAACATAGCACTTTAAGAATGTCATCGCAGGTTCGAATCCGGCCTGAAACACCGTCTGGCCGTTTGTGCTGTCTCGCGTTGTTTTACGCTACGTGCCCTCTGCTTAGCGTCTTCCCGATCGCCCGCAACATCTTATGAAGCAGAGTTTGTAACTGTTTGCGTCCTGTTTCTTGTGCTTTTTTACTGAGGGCAATCATATGAATCATTGATATCCATTGCAACACCCAGAGGAGTAAAAAATAATTTTACAAAATAGGGGAATGCCGCGATCAGCGGACTTTGACCTACGCACGCACGCAGTAGCCGGCAGTCACGAGACTCTAATCATGTATAATGAGCACTGCACTAATCAGCATCTCCGTAGCACACATGGGAAAGGCAGCGCTGTGCTACATAGCACTTTAAGAGTGTCATCGCAGGTTCGAATAAGGCCTGAAGCACCGTCCGGCCATTTCCGCGGTCTCGCGTTGTTTTACGCGACGGTGCCCTCTGCTCAGCGTCTTCCCGATTGCCCGCGACATCTTATGAAGCAGAGAACCTGAGTGTTTGTAACTGTTTGCGTCCTGTTTCTTGTGTTTTTTTTAATGAGGGCAATCATATGAATCGTTGATATCCATTGCAACACCCAGAGGAGTAAAAAATAATTTTACAAAATAGGGGAATGCCGCGTTCAGCGGACTTTGACCTACGCACGCACGCAGTAGCCGGCAGTCACGAGACTCTAATCATGTATAATGAGCACTGCATTAATCAGCGTCTCCGTAGCACACATGGGAAAGTCAGCGCTGTGCTACATAGCACTTTAAGAATGGCGTCGTCGGTTCGAATCCGGCCTGAAGCACCGTCCGAATCGGCCGCTGTCTCACGTTGTTTTACGCGACGGTGCCCTCTGCTCAGCGTCTTCCCGATCGCCCGCGACATCTTATGAAGCAGAGAACCTGAGTGTTTGTAACTGTTTGCGTCCTGTTTCTTGTGTTTTTTTACTGAGGGCAATCATATGAATCATTGATATCCATTGCAACACCCAGAGGAGTAAAAAATAATTTTACAAAATAGGGGAATGCCGCGATCAGCGGACTTTGACCTATGCACGCACGCAGTAGCCGGCAGTCACGAGACTCTAATCATGTATAATGAGCACTGCATTAATGGTGTCTCCGTAGCACACATGGGAAAGGCAGCGCTGTGCTACATAGCACTTTAAGAATGTCATCGCAGGTTCGAATCCAGCCTGAAGCACCGTCCGGCCATTTCCGCGGTCTCGCGTTGTTTTACGCGACGGTGCCCTCTGCTCAGCGTCTTCCCGATCGCCGGCGACATCTTATGAAGCAGAGAACCTGAGTGTTTGTAACTGATTGCATTCCTGTTTCTTGTGTTTTTTTACTGAGGGCAATCATATGAATCATTGATATCCATTGCAACACCCAGGAGAGTAAAAAATAATTTTACAAAATAGGGGAATGCTGCGATCGGCGGACTTTGACCTACACACGCACGCACGCACGCAGTAGCCGGCAGTCACGAGACTCTAATCATGTATAATGAGCACTGCATTAATGGTGTCTCCGTAGCACACATGGGAAAGGCAGCGCTGTGCTACATAGCACTTTAAGAATGTCATCGCAGGTTCGAATCCAGCCTGAAGCACCGTCCGGCCATTTCCGCGGTCTCGCGTTGTTTTACGCGACGGTGCCCTCTGCTCAGCGTCTTCCCGATCGCCGGCGACATCTTATGAAGCAGAGAACCTGAGTGTTTGTAACTGATTGCATTCCTGTTTCTTGTGTTTTTTTACTGAGGGCAATCATATGAATCATTGATATCCATTGCAACACCCAGGAGAGTAAAAAATAATTTTACAAAATAGGGGAATGCTGCGATCGGCGGACTTTGACCTACACACGCACGCACGCACGCAGTAGCCGGCAGTCACGAGACTCTAATCATGTATAATGAGCACTGCATTAATGGTGTCTCCGTAGCACACATGGGAAAGGCAGCGCTGTGCTACATAGCACTTTAAGAATGTCATCGCAGGTTCGAATCCAGCCTGAAGCACCGTCCGGCCATTTCCGCGGTCTCGCGTTGTTTTACGCGACGGTGCCCTCTGCTCAGCGTCTTCCCGATCGCCGGCGACATCTTATGAAGCAGAGAACCTGAGTGTTTGTAACTGATTGCATTCCTGTTTCTTGTGTTTTTTTACTGAGGGCAATCATATGAATCATTGATATCCATTGCAACACCCAGGAGAGTAAAAAATAATTTTACAAAATAGGGGAATGCTGCGATCGGCGGACTTTGACCTACACACGCACGCACGCACGCAGTAGCCGGCAGTCACGAGACTCTAATCATGTATAATGAGCACTGCATTAATCAGCGTCTCCGTAGCACACATGGGAATGGCAGCGCTGTGCTACATAGCACTTTAAGAATGGCATCGCCGGTTCGAATCCGGCCTGAAGCACCGTCCGGCAGTTTCCGCGGACTCACGTTGTTTTACGCGACGGTGCCCTCTGCTCAGCGTCTTCCCGATCGCCCGCGACATCGTATGAAGCAGAGTTTGTAACTGTTTGCGTCCTGTTTCTTGTGCTTTTTTACTGAGGGCAATCATATGAATCATTGATATCCATTGCAACACCCAGGAGAGTAAAACATAATTTTACAAAATAGGGGAATGCTGCGATCGGCGGACTTTGACCTACGCACGCGCACGCACACAGTAGCCGGCAGTCACGAGACTCTAATGAGCTCTGCATTAATCAGCGTCTCCATAGCACACATGGGAAAGGCAGCGCTGTGCTACATAGCACTTTAACCATGTCATCGCAGGTTCGAATCCGGCCTGAAGCACCGTCCGGCAGTTTCCGCGGACGCACGTTGTTTTACGCGACGGTGCCCTCTGCTCAGCGTCTTCCCGATCGCCCGCGACATCTTATGAAGCAGAGTTTGTAACTGTTTGCGTCCTGTTTCTTGTGCTTTTTTACTGAGGGCAATCATATGAATCATTGATATCCATTGCAACACCCAGAGGAGTAAAAAATAATTTTACAAAATAGGGGAATGCTGCGATCGGCGGACTTTGACCTACACACGCACGCACGCACGCAGTAGCCGGCAGTCACGAGACTCTAATCATGTATAATGAGCACTGCATTAATCAGCGTCTCCGTAGCACACATGGGAAAGGCAGCGCTGTGCTACATAGCACTTTAAGAATGTCATCGCAGGTTCGAATCCGGCCTGAAGCACCGTCCGGCAGTTTCCGCGGACTCACGTTGTTTTACGCGACGGTGCCCTCTGCTCAGCGTCTTCCCGATCGCCGGCGACATCTTATGAAGCAGAGAACCTGAGTGTTTGTAACTGATTGCATTCCTGTTTCTTGTGTTTTTTTACTGAGGGCAATCATATGAATCATTGATATCCATTGCAACACCCAGGAGAGTAAAAAATAATTTTACAAAATAGGGGAATGCTGCGATCGGCGGACTTTGACCTACACACGCACGCACGCACGCAGTAGCCGGCAGTCACGAGACTCTAATCATGTATAATGAGCACTGCATTAATGGTGTCTCCGTAGCACACATGGGAAAGGCAGCGCTGTGCTACATAGCACTTTAAGAATGTCATCGCAGGTTCGAATCCAGCCTGAAGCACCGTCCGGCCATTTCCGCGGTCTCGCGTTGTTTTACGCGACGGTGCCCTCTGCTCAGCGTCTTCCCGATCGCCGGCGACATCTTATGAAGCAGAGAACCTGAGTGTTTGTAACTGATTGCATTCCTGTTTCTTGTGTTTTTTTACTGAGGGCAATCATATGAATCATTGATATCCATTGCAACACCCAGGAGAGTAAAAAATAATTTTACAAAATAGGGGAATGCTGCGATCGGCGGACTTTGACCTACACACGCACGCACGCACGCAGTAGCCGGCAGTCACGAGACTCTAATCATGTATAATGAGCACTGCATTAATGGTGTCTCCGTAGCACACATGGGAAAGGCAGCGCTGTGCTACATAGCACTTTAAGAATGTCATCGCAGGTTCGAATCCAGCCTGAAGCACCGTCCGGCCATTTCCGCGGTCTCGCGTTGTTTTACGCGACGGTGCCCTCTGCTCAGCGTCTTCCCGATCGCCGGCGACATCTTATGAAGCAGAGAACCTGAGTGTTTGTAACTGTTTGCGTCCTGTTTCTTGTGCTTTTTTACTGAGGGCAATCATATGAATCATTGATATCCATTGCAACACCCAGAGGAGTAAAAAATAATTTTACAAAATAGGGGAATGCCGCGATCAGCGGACTTTGACCTACGCACGCACGCAGTAGCCGGCAGTCACGAGACTCTAATCATGTATAATGAGCACTGCACTAATCAGCATCTCCGTAGCACACATGGGAAAGGCAGCGCTGTGCTACATAGCACTTTAAGAGTGTCATCGCAGGTTCGAATAAGGCCTGAAGCACCGTCCGGCCATTTCCGCGGTCTCGCGTTGTTTTACGCGACGGTGCCCTCTGCTCAGCGTCTTCCCGATTGCCCGCGACATCTTATGAAGCAGAGAACCTGAGTGTTTGTAACTGTTTGCGTCCTGTTTCTTGTGTTTTTTTAATGAGGGCAATCATATGAATCGTTGATATCCATTGCAACACCCAGAGGAGTAAAAAATAATTTTACAAAATAGGGGAATGCCGCGATCAGCGGACTTTGACCTACGCACGCACGCAGTAGCCGGCAGTCACGAGACTCTAATCATGTATAATGAGCACTGCATTAATCAGCGTCTCCGTAGCACACATGGGAAAGTCAGCGCTGTGCTACATAGCACTTTAAGAATGGCGTCGCCGGTTCGAATCCGGCCTGAAGCACAGGGGCGATTCTAGATCTAGAGCTTTGCTGGGGCACAGGCCCCCAACTCCCAATAGCCTACATAAAAAAATATATGAAATATATTGAAATATGAAATAAATGGCTAGCCTACGGGTAGGCTACAAGCTTCAAAATCATTATTGTCACTGTCATACTGTAGGACCAACACTCTCCCTCAATTGTTGTAGCAGCCACTATCCAGCAACATTCAAACACATAGGCATAAGTAGGCCTATACTCACTGCATGAATTTAATAGGCTTTCCTACTAACACAAGGGAAGCTTATTTTTAGTCAAAATTGAGATATACTTCCCTCCCAGGCAAGGGTCCTATAGTCATCCTGGCAATACTGCAGTTCTTTGTAGCTTAAATAGCCTACTAAAGCCTTCATACTGACTTTTGGTGATAATTTCCAAATGTAGCCTATACAGAGTCTGATTCTGTGTAGATTATTATAGGCTACATTTGCAAATGCAGCACACTTATTTAAGTTTGCCATTAAACCATAGATCAAATCACAGCTACCAACATACATGTTAATGTTATCGTTAATGTGGGCAATTATCATACCTCCCTCGTCCTCCTCATCTCTCCTCACTGTTCCTCTCCCTCTGCCTCTGTTCAGGAAGAATTTTCTAATGTCCATCTCTGAATAGTTTATCAGAAGGCTATGTTTAGTTTTACAGTAGGACAGCTTCACAAACAGTATAAGCTACTTTTACAGCACTCTCTCTACAGTATACGTAAATCATTATTAATTCTCCGCATGTGTGCATGCAGCCTACGCATGGTGTGAGTGTGTGTGTGAGGGAGAGAGCACAAGCTGGTAAACTGTTGCTAAATTTAGGCTACAATGACGCTAAGCATTGAAAAACAGATGCTAATTATGTGGGCAACATTCTCTAACAGCGATCAACTTGTCATTTTTTCTGTCAAACAAGCTGTGAATTAGTTGTAACATTAAAACAGGGGACGACTTACTCTGCGCTCAAAGTGATGTGATGAGCTCAAGCAGTTTCCACAATACAACGAAACACTCGGAAGAATCATGTGAACGATTTTCATTGGTTGTTGCGTTCAATCTTACCCAGCTACAGAGGTGCTATTTTCTGATTGGCTATTATGGCCCCTTTCTTTTTTCCCTTTTTTATTTTTATTGGCTGGTAAGTGACAGGCTCGAGTCATGACTAAAGCAGGCACGGAGATGCGCTCATGAATGCCGTTTACAGCGAGAGCAGCGCTAAAATTTTACTGGGGCACTGGAGACTTTTACTAAGGCACGTGCCCCAGTGAATAAGGTCTAGTGACGCCCCTGCTGAAGCACCGTCCGAATCGGCCGCTGTCTCACGTTGTTTTACGCGACGGTGCCCTCTGCTCAGCGTCTTCCCGATCGCCCGCGACATCTTATGAAGCAGAGAACCTGAGTGTTTGTAACTGTTTGCGTCCTGTTTCTTGTGTTTTTTTACTGAGGGCAATCATATGAATCATTGATATCCATTGCAACACCCAGAGGAGTAAAAAATAATTTTACAAAATAGGGGAATGCCGCGATCAGCGGACTTTGACCTATGCACGCACGCAGTAGCCGGCAGTCACGAGACTCTAATCATGTATAATGAGCACTGCATTAATCAGCGTCTCCGTAGCACACATGGGAAAGGCAGCGCTGTGCTACATAGCACTTTAAGAATGGCATCGCTGGTTCGAATCCGGCCTGAAGCACCGTCCGGCAGTTTCCGCGGACTCACGTTGTTTTACGCGACGGTGCCCTCTGCTCAGCGTCTTCCCGATCGCCCGCGACATCTTATGAAGCAGGGAACCTGAGTGTTTGTAACTGTTTGCGTCCTGTTTCTTGTGTTTTTTTAATGAGGGCAATCATATGAATCATTGATATCCATTGCAACACCCAGAGGAGTAAAAAATAATTTTACAAAATAGGGGAATGCCGCGATCAGCGGACTTTGACCTACGCACGCACGCACGCAGAAGCCGGCAGTCACGAGACTCTAATCATGTATAAATAGCATTGCATTAATCAGCGTCTCCGTAGCACACATGGGAAAGGCAGCGCTGTGCAACATAGCACTTTAAGAATGTCATCGCAGGTTCGAATCCGGCCTGAAACACCGTCTGGCCGTTTGTGCTGTCTCGCGTTGTTTTACGCTACGTGCCCTCTGCTTAGCGTCTTCCCGATCGCCCGCAACATCTTATGAAGCAGAGTTTGTAACTGTTTGCGTCCTGTTTCTTGTGCTTTTTTACTGAGGGCAATCATATGAATCATTGATATCCATTGCAACACCCAGAGGAGTAAAAAATAATTTTACAAAATAGGGGAATGCCGCGATCAGCGGACTTTGACCTACGCACGCACGCAGTAGCCGGCAGTCACGAGACTCTAATCATGTATAATGAGCACTGCACTAATCAGCATCTCCGTAGCACACATGGGAAAGGCAGCGCTGTGCTACATAGCACTTTAAGAGTGTCATCGCAGGTTCGAATAAGGCCTGAAGCACCGTCCGGCCATTTCCGCGGTCTCGCGTTGTTTTACGCGACGGTGCCCTCTGCTCAGCGTCTTCCCGATTGCCCGCGACATCTTATGAAGCAGAGAACCTCAGTGTTTGTAACTGTTTGCGTCCTGTTTCTTGTGTTTTTTTAATGAGGGCAATCATATGAATCGTTGATATCCATTGCAACACCCAGAGGAGTAAAAAATAATTTTACAAAATAGGGGAATGCCGCGATCAGCGGACTTTGACCTACGCACGCACGCAGTAGCCGGCAGTCACGAGACTCTAATCATGTATAATGAGCACTGCATTAATCAGCGTCTCCGTAGCACACATGGGAAAGTCAGCGCTGTGCTACATAGCACTTTAAGAATGGCGTCGCCGGTTCGAATCCGGCCTGAAGCACCGTCCGAATCGGCCGCTGTCTCACGTTGTTTTACGCGACGGTGCCCTCTGCTCAGCGTCTTCCCGATCGCCCGCGACATCTTATGAAGCAGAGAACCTGAGTGTTTGTAACTGTTTGCGTCCTGTTTCTTGTGTTTTTTTACTGAGGGCAATCATATGAATCATTGATATCCATTGCAACACCCAGAGGAGTAAAAAATAATTTTACAAAATAGGGGAATGCCGCGATCAGCGGACTTTGACCTATGCACGCACGCAGTAGCCGGCAGTCACGAGACTCTAATCATGTATAATGAGCACTGCATTAATCAGCGTCTCCGTAGCACACATGGGAAAGGCAGCGCTGTGCTACATAGCACTTTAAGAATGGCATCGCTGGTTCGAATCCGGCCTGAAGTACCGTCCGGCAGTTTCCGCGGACTCACGTTGTTTTACGCGACGGTGCCCTCTGCTCAGCGTCTTCCCGATCGCCCGCGACATCTTATGAAGCAGGGAACCTGAGTGTTTGTAACTGTTTGCGTCCTGTTTCTTGTGTTTTTTTAATGAGGGCAATCATATGAATCATTGATATCCATTGCAACACCCAGAGGAGTAAAAAATAATTTTACAAAATAGGGGAATGCCGCGATCAGCGGACTTTGACCTACGCACGCACGCACGCAGTAGCCGGCAGTCAAGAGACTCTAATCATGTATAAATAGCATTGCATTAATCAGCGTCTCCGTAGCACACATGGGAAATGCAGCGCTGTGCAACATAGCACTTTAAGAATGTCATCGCAGGTTCGAATCCGGCCTGAAACACCGTCTGGCCGTTTGTGCTGTCTCGCGTTGTTTTACGCTACGTGCCCTCTGCTTAGCGTCTTCCCGATCGCCCGCAACATCTTATGAAGCAGAGTTTGTAACTGTTTGCGTCCTGTTTCTTGTGCTTTTTTACTGAGGGCAATCATATGAATCATTGATATCCATTGCAACACCCAGAGGAGTAAAAAATAATTTTACAAAATAGGGGAATGCCGCGATCAGCGGACTTTGACCTATGCACGCACGCAGTAGCCGGCAGTCACGAGACTCTAATCATGTATAATGAGCACTGCATTAATCAGCGTCTCCGTAGCACACATGGGAAAGGCAGCGCTGTGCTACATAGCACTTTAAGAATGGCATCGCAGGTTCGAATCCGGCCTGAAACACCGTCTGGCCGTTTGTGCTGTCTCGCGTTGTTTTACGCTACGTGCCCTCTGCTTAGCGTCTTCCCGATCGCCCGCAACATCTTATGAAGCAGAGTTTGTAACTGTTTGCGTCCTGTTTCTTGTGCTTTTTTACTGAGGGCAATCATATGAATCATTGATATCCATTGCAACACCCAGAGGAGTAAAAAATAATTTTACAAAATAGGGGAATGCCGCGATCAGCGGACTTTGACCTACGCACGCACGCAGTAGCCGGCAGTCACGAGACTCTAATCATGTATAATGAGCACTGCACTAATCAGCATCTCCGTAGCACACATGGGAAAGGCAGCGCTGTGCTACATAGCACTTTAAGAGTGTCATCGCAGGTTCGAATAAGGCCTGAAGCACCGTCCGGCCATTTCCGCGGTCTCGCGTTGTTTTACGCGACGGTGCCCTCTGCTCAGCGTCTTCCCGATTGCCCGCGACATCTTATGAAGCAGAGAACCTCAGTGTTTGTAACTGTTTGCGTCCTGTTTCTTGTGTTTTTTTAATGAGGGCAATCATATGAATCGTTGATATCCATTGCAACACCCAGAGGAGTAAAAAATAATTTTACAAAATAGGGGAATGCCGCGATCAGCGGACTTTGACCTACGCACGCACGCAGTAGCCGGCAGTCACGAGACTCTAATCATGTATAATGAGCACTGCATTAATCAGCGTCTCCGTAGCACACATGGGAAAGTCAGCGCTGTGCTACATAGCACTTTAAGAATGGCGTCGCCGGTTCGAATCCGGCCTGAAGCACCGTCCGAATCGGCCGCTGTCTCACGTTGTTTTACGCGACGGTGCCCTCTGCTCAGCGTCTTCCCGATCGCCCGCGACATCTTATGAAGCAGAGAACCTGAGTGTTTGTAACTGTTTGCGTCCTGTTTCTTGTGTTTTTTTACTGAGGGCAATCATATGAATCATTGATATCCATTGCAACACCCAGAGGAGTAAAAAATAATTTTACAAAATAGGGGAATGCCGCGATCAGCGGACTTTGACCTATGCACGCACGCAGTAGCCGGCAGTCACGAGACTCTAATCATGTATAATGAGCACTGCATTAATCAGCGTCTCCGTAGCACACATGGGAAAGGCAGCGCTGTGCTACATAGCACTTTAAGAATGGCATCGCTGGTTCGAATCCGGCCTGAAGTACCGTCCGGCAGTTTCCGCGGACTCACGTTGTTTTACGCGACGGTGCCCTCTGCTCAGCGTCTTCCCGATCGCCCGCGACATCTTATGAAGCAGGGAACCTGAGTGTTTGTAACTGTTTGCGTCCTGTTTCTTGTGTTTTTTTAATGAGGGCAATCATATGAATCATTGATATCCATTGCAACACCCAGAGGAGTAAAAAATAATTTTACAAAATAGGGGAATGCCGCGATCAGCGGACTTTGACCTACGCACGCACGCACGCAGTAGCCGGCAGTCAAGAGACTCTAATCATGTATAAATAGCATTGCATTAATCAGCGTCTCCGTAGCACACATGGGAAATGCAGCGCTGTGCAACATAGCACTTTAAGAATGTCATCGCAGGTTCGAATCCGGCCTGAAACACCGTCTGGCCGTTTGTGCTGTCTCGCGTTGTTTTACGCTACGTGCCCTCTGCTTAGCGTCTTCCCGATCGCCCGCAACATCTTATGAAGCAGAGTTTGTAACTGTTTGCGTCCTGTTTCTTGTGCTTTTTTACTGAGGGCAATCATATGAATCATTGATATCCATTGCAACACCCAGAGGAGTAAAAAATAATTTTACAAAATAGGGGAATGCCGCGATCAGCGGACTTTGACCTATGCACGCACGCAGTAGCCGGCAGTCACGAGACTCTAATCATGTATAATGAGCACTGCATTAATCAGCGTCTCCGTAGCACACATGGGAAAGGCAGCGCTGTGCTACATAGCACTTTAAGAATGGCATCGCTGGTTCGAATCCGGCCTGAAGCACCGTCCGGCAGTTTCCGCGGACTCACGTTGTTTTACGCGACGGTGCCCTCTGCTCAGCGTCTTCCCGATCGCCCGCGACATCTTATGAAGCAGGGAACCTGAGTGTTTGTAACTGTTTGCGTCCTGTTTCTTGTGTTTTTTTAATGAGGGCAATCATATGAATCATTGATATCCATTGCAACACCCAGAGGAGTAAAAAATAATTTTACAAAATAGGGGAATGCCGCGATCAGCGGACTTTGACCTACGCACGCACGCACGCAGTAGCCGGCAGTCACGAGACTCTAATCATGTATAAATAGCATTGCATTAATGGTGTCTCCGTAGCACACATGGGAAAGGCAGCGCTGTGCTACATAGCACTTTAAGAATGTCATCGCAGGTTCGAATCCAGCCTGAAGCACCGTCCGGCCATTTCCGCGGTCTCGCGTTGTTTTACGCGACGGTGCCCTCTGCTCAGCGTCTTCCCGATCGCCGGCGACATCTTATGAAGCAGAGAACCTGAGTGTTTGTAACTGATTGCATTCCTGTTTCTTGTGTTTTTTTACTGAGGGCAATCATATGAATCATTGATATCCATTGCAACACCCAGGAGAGTAAAAAATAATTTTACAAAATAGGGGAATGCTGCGATCGGCGGACTTTGACCTACACACGCACGCACGCACGCAGTAGCCGGCAGTCACGAGACTCTAATCATGTATAATGAGCACTGCATTAATGGTGTCTCCGTAGCACACATGGGAAAGGCAGCGCTGTGCTACATAGCACTTTAAGAATGTCATCGCAGGTTCGAATCCAGCCTGAAGCACCGTCCGGCCATTTCCGCGGTCTCGCGTTGTTTTACGCGACGGTGCCCTCTGCTCAGCGTCTTCCCGATCGCCGGCGACATCTTATGAAGCAGAGAACCTGAGTGTTTGTAACTGATTGCATTCCTGTTTCTTGTGTTTTTTTACTGAGGGCAATCATATGAATCATTGATATCCATTGCAACACCCAGGAGAGTAAAAAATAATTTTACAAAATAGGGGAATGCTGCGATCGGCGGACTTTGACCTACACACGCACGCACGCACGCAGTAGCCGGCAGTCACGAGACTCTAATCATGTATAATGAGCACTGCATTAATCAGCGTCTCCGTAGCACACATGGGAATGGCAGCGCTGTGCTACATAGCACTTTAAGAATGGCATCGCCGGTTCGAATCCGGCCTGAAGCACCGTCCGGCAGTTTCCGCGGACTCACGTTGTTTTACGCGACGGTGCCCTCTGCTCAGCGTCTTCCCGATCGCCCGCGACATCGTATGAAGCAGAGTTTGTAACTGTTTGCGTCCTGTTTCTTGTGCTTTTTTACTGAGGGCAATCATATGAATCATTGATATCCATTGCAACACCCAGGAGAGTAAAACATAATTTTACAAAATAGGGGAATGCTGCGATCGGCGGACTTTGACCTACGCACGCGCACGCACACAGTAGCCGGCAGTCACGAGACTCTAATGAGCTCTGCATTAATCAGCGTCTCCATAGCACACATGGGAAAGGCAGCGCTGTGCTACATAGCAATTTAACCATGTCATCGCAGGTTCGAATCCGGCCTGAAGCACCGTCCGGCAGTTTCCGCGGACGCACGTTGTTTTACGCGACGGTGCCCTCTGCTCAGCGTCTTCCCGATCGCCCGCGACATCTTATGAAGCAGAGTTTGTAACTGTTTGCGTCCTGTTTCTTGTGCTTTTTTACTGAGGGCAATCATATGAATCATTGATATCCATTGCAACACCCAGAGGAGTAAAAAATAATTTTACAAAATAGGGGAATGCTGCGATCGGCGGACTTTGACCTACACACGCACGCACGCACGCAGTAGCCGGCAGTCACGAGACTCTAATCATGTATAATTCGCACTGCATTAATCAGCGTCTCCGTAGCACACATGGGAAAGGCAGCGCTGTGCTACATAGCACTTTAAGAATGGCATCGCCGGTTCGAATCCGGCCTGAAGCACCGTCCGGCAGTTTCCGCGGACTCACGTTGTTTTACGCGACGGTGCCCTCTGCTCAGCGTCTTCCCGATCGCCGGCGACATCTTATGAAGCAGAGAACCTGAGTGTTTGTAACTGATTGCATTCCTGTTTCTTGTGTTTTTTTACTGAGGGCAATCATATGAATCATTGATATCCATTGCAACACCCAGGAGAGTAAAAAATAATTTTACAAAATAGGGGAATGCTGCGATCGGCGGACTTTGACCTACACACGCACGCACGCACGCAGTAGCCGGCAGTCACGAGACTCTAATCATGTATAATGAGCACTGCATTAATGGTGTCTCCGTAGCACACATGGGAAAGGCAGCGCTGTGCTACATAGCACTTTAAGAATGTCATCGCAGGTTCGAATCCAGCCTGAAGCACCGTCCGGCCATTTCCGCGGTCTCGCGTTGTTTTACGCGACGGTGCCCTCTGCTCAGCGTCTTCCCGATCGCCGGCGACATCTTATGAAGCAGAGAACCTGAGTGTTTGTAACTGATTGCATTCCTGTTTCTTGTGTTTTTTTACTGAGGGCAATCATATGAATCATTGATATCCATTGCAACACCCAGGAGAGTAAAAAATAATTTTACAAAATAGGGGAATGCTGCGATCGGCGGACTTTGACCTACACACGCACGCACGCACGCAGTAGCCGGCAGTCACGAGACTCTAATCATGTATAATGAGCACTGCATTAATGGTGTCTCCGTAGCACACATGGGAAAGGCAGCGCTGTGCTACATAGCACTTTAAGAATGTCATCGCAGGTTCGAATCCAGCCTGAAGCACCGTCCGGCCATTTCCGCGGTCTCGCGTTGTTTTACGCGACGGTGCCCTCTGCTCAGCGTCTTCCCGATCGCCGGCGACATCTTATGAAGCAGAGAACCTGAGTGTTTGTAACTGTTTGCGTCCTGTTTCTTGTGCTTTTTTACTGAGGGCAATCATATGAATCATTGATATCCATTGCAACACCCAGAGGAGTAAAAAATAATTTTACAAAATAGGGGAATGCCGCGATCAGCGGACTTTGACCTACGCACGCACGCAGTAGCCGGCAGTCACGAGACTCTAATCATGTATAATGAGCACTGCACTAATCAGCATCTCCGTAGCACACATGGGAAAGGCAGCGCTGTGCTACATAGCACTTTAAGAGTGTCATCGCAGGTTCGAATAAGGCCTGAAGCACCGTCCGGCCATTTCCGCGGTCTCGCGTTGTTTTACGCGACGGTGCCCTCTGCTCAGCGTCTTCCCGATTGCCCGCGACATCTTATGAAGCAGAGAACCTGAGTGTTTGTAACTGTTTGCGTCCTGTTTCTTGTGTTTTTTTTAATGAGGGCAATCATATGAATCCTTGATATCCATTGCAACACCCAGAGGAGTAAAAAATAATTTTACAAAATAGGGGAATGCCGCGTTCAGCGGACTTTGACCTACGCACGCACGCAGTAGCCGGCAGTCACGAGACTCTAATCATGTATAATGAGCACTGCATTAATCAGCGTCTCCGTAGCACACATGGGAAAGTCAGCGCTGTGCTACATAGCACTTTAAGAATGGCGTCGTCGGTTCGAATCCGGCCTGAAGCACCGTCCGAATCGGCCGCTGTCTCACGTTGTTTTACGCGACGGTGCCCTCTGCTCAGCGTCTTCCCGATCGCCCGCGACATCTTATGAAGCAGAGAACCTGAGTGTTTGTAACTGTTTGCGTCCTGTTTCTTGTGTTTTTTTACTGAGGGCAATCATATGAATCATTGATATCCATTGCAACACCCAGAGGAGTAAAAAATAATTTTACAAAATAGGGGAATGCCGCGATCAGCGGACTTTGACCTATGCACGCACGCAGTAGCCGGCAGTCACGAGACTCTAATCATGTATAATGAGCACTGCATTAATGGTGTCTCCGTAGCACACATGGGAAAGGCAGCGCTGTGCTACATAGCACTTTAAGAATGTCATCGCAGGTTCGAATCCAGCCTGAAGCACCGTCCGGCCATTACCGCGGTCTCGCGTTGTTTTACGCGACGGTGCCCTCTGCTCAGCGTCTTCCCGATCGCCGGCGACATCTTATGAAGCAGAGAACCTGAGTGTTTGTAACTGATTGCATTCCTGTTTCTTGTGTTTTTTTACTGAGGGCAATCATATGAATCATTGATATCCATTGCAACACCCAGGAGAGTAAAAAATAATTTTACAAAATAGGGGAATGCTGCGATCGGCGGACTTTGACCTACACACGCACGCACGCACGCAGTAGCCGGCAGTCACGAGACTCTAATCATGTATAATGAGCACTGCATTAATGGTGTCTCCGTAGCACACATGGGAAAGGCAGCGCTGTGCTACATAGCACTTTAAGAATGTCATCGCAGGTTCGAATCCAGCCTGAAGCACCGTCCGGCCAATTCCGCGGTCTCGCGTTGTTTTACGCGACGGTGCCCTCTGCTCAGCGTCTTCCCGATCGCCGGCGACATCTTATGAAGCAGAGAACCTGAGTGTTTGTAACTGATTGCATTCCTGTTTCTTGTGTTTTTTTACTGAGGGCAATCATATGAATCATTGATATCCATTGCAACACCCAGGAGAGTAAAAAATAATTTTACAAAATAGGGGAATGCTGCGATCGGCGGACTTTGACCTACACACGCACGCACGCACGCAGTAGCCGGCAGTCACGAGACTACTCTAATCATGTATAATGAGCACTGCATTAATGGTGTCTCCGTAGCACACATGGGAAAGGCAGCGCTGTGCTACATAGCACTTTAAGAATGTCATCGCAGGTTCGAATCCAGCCTGAAGCACCGTCCGGCCATTTCCGCGGTCTCGCGTTGTTTTACGCGACGGTGCCCTCTGCTCAGCGTCTTCCCGATCGCCGGCGACATCTTATGAAGCAGAGAACCTGAGTGTTTGTAACTGATTGCATTCCTGTTTCTTGTGTTTTTTTACTGAGGGCAATCATATGAATCATTGATATCCATTGCAACACCCAGGAGAGTAAAAAATAATTTTACAAAATAGGGGAATGCTGCGATCGGCGGACTTTGACCTACACACGCACGCACGCACGCAGTAGCCGGCAGTCACGAGACTCTAATCATGTATAATGAGCACTGCATTAATCAGCGTCTCCGTAGCACACATGGGAATGGCAGCGCTGTGCTACATAGCACTTTAAGAATGGCATCGCCGGTTCGAATCCGGCCTGAAGCACCGTCCGGCAGTTTCCGCGGACTCACGTTGTTTTACGCGACGGTGCCCTCTGCTCAGCGTCTTCCCGATCGCCCGCGACATCGTATGAAGCAGAGTTTGTAACTGTTTGCGTCCTGTTTCTTGTGCTTTTTTACTGAGGGCAATCATATGAATCATTGATATCCATTGCAACACCCAGGAGAGTAAAACATAATTTTACAAAATAGGGGAATGCTGCGATCGGCGGACTTTGACCTACGCACGCGCACGCACACAGTAGCCGGCAGTCACGAGACTCTAATGAGCTCTGCATTAATCAGCGTCTCCATAGCACACATGGGAAAGGCAGCGCTGTGCTACATAGCACTTTAACCATGTCATCGCAGGTTCGAATCCGGCCTGAAGCACCGTCCGGCAGTTTCCGCGGACGCACGTTGTTTTACGCGACGGTGCCCTCTGCTCAGCGTCTTCCCGATCGCCCGCGACATCTTATGAAGCAGAGTTTGTAACTGTTTGCGTCCTGTTTCTTGTGCTTTTTTACTGAGGGCAATCATATGAATCATTGATATCCATTGCAACACCCAGAGGAGTAAAAAATAATTTTACAAAATAGGGGAATGCCGCGATCAGCGGACTTTGACCTATGCACGCACGCTGTAGCCGGCAGTCACGAGACTCTAATCATGTATAATGAGCACTGCATTAATCAGCGTCTCCGTAGCACACATGGGAAAGGCAGCGCTGTGCTACATAGCACTTTAAGAATGTCATCGCAGGTTCGAATCCGGCCTGAAACACCGTCTGGCCGTTTCTGCTGTCTCGCGTTGTTTTACGCTACGTGCCCTCTGCTTAGCGTCTTCCCGATCGCCTGCAACATCTTATGAAGCAGAGTTTTTAACTGTTTGCGTCCTGTTTCTTGTGCTTTTTTACTGAGGGCAATCATATGAATCATTGATATCCATTGCAACACCCAGAGGAGTAAAAAATAATTTTACAAAATAGGGGAATGCCGCGATCAGCGGACTTTGACCTATGCACGCACGCAGTAGCCGGCAGTCACGAGACTCTAATCATGTATAATGAGCACTGCATTAATCAGCGTCTCCGTAGCACACATGGGAAAGGCAGCGCTGTGCTACATAGCACTTTAAGAATGTCATCGCAGGTTCGAATCCGGCCTGAAACACCGTCTGGCCGTTTCTGCTGTCTCGCGTTGTTTTACGCTACGTGCCCTCTGCTTAGCGTCTTCCCGATCGCCTGCAACATCTTATGAAGCAGAGTTTTTAACTGTTTGCGTCCTGTTTCTTGTGCTTTTTTACTGAGGGCAATCATATGAATCATTGATATCCATTGCAACACCCAGAGGAGTAAAAAATAATTTTACAAAATAGGGGAATGCCGCGATCAGCGGACTTTGACCTACGCACGCACGCAGTAGCCGGCAGTCACGAGACTCTAATCATGTATAATGAGCACTGCATTAATCAGCGTCTCCGTAGCACACATGGGAAAGGCAGCGCTGTGCTACATAGCACGTTAAGAATGGCATTGCAGGTTCGAATAAGGCCTGAAGCACCGTCCGGCCATTTCCGCGGTCTCACGTTCTTTTACGCGACGGTGCCCTCTGCTCAGCGTCTTCCCGATCACCCGCGACATCGTATGAAGCAGAGTTTGTAACTGTTTGCGTCCTGTTTCTTGTGCTTTTTTACTGAGGGCAATCATATGAATCATTGATATCCATTGCAACACCCAGGAGAGTAAAAAATAATTTTACAAAATAGGGGAATGCTGCGATCGGCGGACTTTGACCTACACACGCACGCACGCACGCAGTAGCCGGCAGTCACGAGACTCTAATCATGTATAATGAGCACTGCATTAATGGTGTCTCCGTAGCACACATGGGAAAGGCAGCGCTGTGCTACATAGCACTTTAAGAATATCATCGCAGGTTCGAATCCAGCCTGAAGCACCGTCCGGCCATTTCCGCGGTCTCGCGTTGTTTTACGCGACGGTGCCCTCTGCTCAGCGTCTTCCCGATCGCCGGCGACATCTTATGAAGCAGAGAACCTGAGTGTTTGTAACTGATTGCATTCCTGTTTCTTGTGTTTTTTTACTGAGGGCAATCATATGAATCATTGATATCCATTGCAACACCCAGGAGAGTAAAAAATAATTTTACAAAATAGGGGAATGCTGCGATCGGCGGACTTTGACCTACACACGCACGCACGCACGCAGTAGCCGGCAGTCACGAGACTCTAATCATGTATAATGAGCACTGCATTAATGGTGTCTCCGTAGCACACATGGGAAAGGCAGCGCTGTGCTACATAGCACTTTAAGAATGTCATCGCAGGTTCGAATCCAGCCTGAAGCACCGTCCGGCCATTTCCGCGGTCTCGCGTTGTTTTACGCGACGGTACCCTCTGCTCAGCGTCTTCCCGATCGCCGGCGACATCTTATGAAGCAGAGAACCTGAGTGTTTGTAACTGATTGCATTCCTGTTTCTTGTGTTTTTTTACTGAGGGCAATCATATGAATCATTGATATCCATTGCAACACCCAGGAGAGTAAAAAATAATTTTACAAAATAGGGGAATGCTGCGATCGGCGGACTTTGACCTACACACGCACGCACGCACGCAGTAGCCGGCAGTCACGAGACTCTAATCATGTATAATGAGCACTGCATTAATGGTGTCTCCGTAGCACACATGGGAAAGGCAGCGCTGTGCTACATAGCACTTTAAGAATATCATCGCAGGTTCGAATCCAGCCTGAAGCACCGTCCGGCCATTTCCTCGGTCTCGCGTTGTTTTACGCGACGGTGCCCTCTGCTCAGCGTCTTCCCGATCGCCGGCGACATCTTATGAAGCAGAGAACCTGAGTGTTTGTAACTGATTGCATTCCTGTTTCTTGTGTTTTTTTACTGAGGGCAATCATATGAATCATTGATATCCATTGCAACACCCAGGAGAGTAAAAAATAATTTTACAAAATAGGGGAATGCTGCGATCGGCGGACTTTGACCTACACACGCACGCACGCAGTAGCCGGCAGTCACGAGACTCTAATCATGTATAATGAGCACTGCATTAATGGTGTCTCCGTAGCACACATGGGAAAGGCAGCGCTGTGCTACATAGCACTTTAAGAATGTCATCGCAGGTTCGAATCCAGCCTGAAGCACAGTCCGGTTGTTTCCGCGGTCTCACGATGTTTTACGCGACGGTGCCCTCTGCTCAGCGTCTTCCCGATCGCCCGCGACATCTTATGAAGCAGAGTTTGTAACTGTTTGCGTCCTGTTTCTTGTGCTTTTTTACTGAGGGCAATCATATGAATCATTGATATCCATTGCAACACCCAGAGGAGTAAAAAATAATTTTACAAAATAGGGGAATGCTGCGATCGGCGGACTTTGACCTACGCACGCACCCACGCAGTAGCCGGCAGTCACGAGACTCTAATCATGTATAATGAGCACTGCACTAATCAGCATCTCCGTAGCACATATGGGAAAGGCAGCGCTGTGCTACATAGCACTTCAAGAATGGCATTGCAGGTTCGAATAAGGCCTGAAGCACCGTCCGGCCATTTCCGCGGTCTCGCGTTGTTTTACGCGACGTGCCCTCTGCTCAGCGTCTTCCCGATCGCCGGCGACATCTTATGAAGCAGAGAACCTGAGTGTTTGTAACTGATTGCATTCCTGTTTCTTGTGTTTTTTTACTGAGGGCAATCATATGAATCATTGATATCCATTGCAACACCCAGGAGAGTAAAAAATAATTTTACAAAATAGGGGAATGCTGCGATCGGCGGACTTTGACCTACACACGCACGCACGCAAGCAGTAGCCGGCAGTCACGAGACTCTAATCATGTATAATGAGCACTGCATTAATCGGTGTCTCCGTAGCACACATGGGAAAGGCAGCGCTGTGCTACATAGCACTCTAAGAATGGCATCGCCGGTTCGAATCCGGCCTGAAGCACCGTCCGGCCTTGTACACGGTCTCACGTTGTTTTACGCGACGGTGCCCTCTGCTCAGCGTCTTCCCGATCGCCCGCGACATCGTATGAAGCAGAGTTTGTAACTGTTTGCGTCCTGTTTCTTGTGCTTTTTTACTGAGGGCAATCATATGAATCATTGATATCCATTGCAACACCCAGAGGAGTAAAAAATAATTTTACAAAATAGGGGAATGCCGCGATCAGCGGACTTTGACCTACGCACGCGCACGCACACAGTAGCCGGCAGTCACGAGACTCTAATGAGCTCTGCATTAATCAGCGTCTCCATAGCACACATGGGAAAGGCAGCGCTGTGCTACATAGCACTTTAACCATGTCATCGCAGGTTCGAATCCGGCCTGAAGCACCGTCCGGCAGTTTCCGCGGACGCACGTTGTTTTACGCGACGGTGCCCTCTGCTCAGCGTCTTCCCGATCGCCGGCGACATCTTATGAAGCAGAGAACCTGAGTGTTTGTAACTGATTGCATTCCTGTTTCTTGTGTTTTTTTACTGAGGGCAATCATATGAATCATTGATATCCATTGCAACACCCAGGAGAGTAAAAAATAATTTTACAAAATAGGGGAATGCCGCGATCAGCGGACTTTGACCTATGCACGCACGCAGTAGCCGGCAGTCACGAGACTCTAATCATGTATAATGAGCACTGCATTAATCAGCGTCTCCGTAGCACACATGGGAAAGGCAGCGCTGTGCTACATAGCACTTTAAGAATGTCATCGCAGGTTCGAATCCGGCCTGAAACACCGTCTGGCCGTTTCTGCTGTCTCGCGTTGTTTTACGCTACGTGCCCTCTGCTTAGCGTCTTCCCGATCGCCTGCAACATCTTATGAAGCAGAGTTTTTAACTGTTTGCGTCCTGTTTCTTGTGCTTTTTTACTGAGGGCAATCATATGAATCATTGATATCCATTGCAACACCCAGAGGAGTAAAAAATAATTTTACAAAATAGGGGAATGCCGCGATCAGCGGACTTTGACCTATGCACGCACGCAGTAGCCGGCAGTCACGAGACTCTAATCATGTATAATGAGCACTGCATTAATCAGCGTCTCCGTAGCACACATGGGAAAGGCAGCGCTGTGCTACATAGCACTTTAAGAATGTCATCGCAGGTTCGAATCCGGCCTGAAACACCGTCTGGCCGTTTCTGCTGTCTCGCGTTGTTTTACGCTACGTGCCCTCTGCTTAGCGTCTTCCCGATCGCCTGCAACATCTTATGAAGCAGAGTTTTTAACTGTTTGCGTCCTGTTTCTTGTGCTTTTTTACTGAGGGCAATCATATGAATCATTGATATCCATTGCAACACCCAGAGGAGTAAAAAATAATTTTACAAAATAGGGGAATGCCGCGATCAGCGGACTTTGACCTACGCACGCACGCAGTAGCCGGCAGTCACGAGACTCTAATCATGTATAATGAGCACTGCATTAATCAGCGTCTCCGTAGCACACATGGGAAAGGCAGCGCTGTGCTACATAGCACGTTAAGAATGGCATTGCAGGTTCGAATAAGGCCTGAAGCACCGTCCGGCCATTTCCGCGGTCTCACGTTCTTTTACGCGACGGTGCCCTCTGCTCAGCGTCTTCCCGATCACCCGCGACATCGTATGAAGCAGAGTTTGTAACTGTTTGCGTCCTGTTTCTTGTGCTTTTTTACTGAGGGCAATCATATGAATCATTGATATCCATTGCAACACCCAGGAGAGTAAAAAATAATTTTACAAAATAGGGGAATGCTGCGATCGGCGGACTTTGACCTACACACGCACGCACGCACGCAGTAGCCGGCAGTCACGAGACTCTAATCATGTATAATGAGCACTGCATTAATGGTGTCTCCGTAGCACACATGGGAAAGGCAGCGCTGTGCTACATAGCACTTTAAGAATATCATCGCAGGTTCGAATCCAGCCTGAAGCACCGTCCGGCCATTTCCGCGGTCTCGCGTTGTTTTACGCGACGGTGCCCTCTGCTCAGCGTCTTCCCGATCGCCAGCGACATCTTATGAAGCAGAGAACCTGAGTGTTTGTAACTGATTGCATTCCTGTTTCTTGTGTTTTTTTACTGAGGGCAATCATATGAATCATTGATATCCATTGCAACACCCAGGAGAGTAAAAAATAATTTTACAAAATAGGGGAATGCTGCGATCGGCGGACTTTGACCTACACACGCACGCACGCACGCAGTAGCCGGCAGTCACGAGACTCTAATCATGTATAATGAGCACTGCATTAATGGTGTCTCCGTAGCACACATGGGAAAGGCAGCGCTGTGCTACATAGCACTTTAAGAATGTCATCGCAGGTTTGAATCCAGCCTGAAGCACCGTCCGGCCATTTCCGCGGTCTCGCGTTGTTTTACGCGACGGTACCCTCTGCTCAGCGTCTTCCCGATCGCCGGCGACATCTTATGAAGCAGAGAACCTGAGTGTTTGTAACTGATTGCATTCCTGTTTCTTGTGTTTTTTTACTGAGGGCAATCATATGAATCATTGATATCCATTGCAACACCCAGGAGAGTAAAAAATAATTTTACAAAATAGGGGAATGCTGCGATCGGCGGACTTTGACCTACACACGCACGCACGCACGCAGTAGCCGGCAGTCACGAGACTCTAATCATGTATAATGAGCACTGCATTAATGGTGTCTCCGTAGCACACATGGGAAAGGCAGCGCTGTGCTACATAGCACTTTAAGAATGTCATCGCAGGTTCGAATCCAGCCTGAAGCACCGTCCGGCCATTTCCGCGGTCTCGCGTTGTTTTACGCGACGGTGCCCTCTGCTCAGCGTCTTCCCGATCGCCGGCGACATCTTATGAAGCAGAGAACCTGAGTGTTTGTAACTGATTGCATTCCTGTTTCTTGTGTTTTTTTACTGAGGGCAATCATATGAATCATTGATATCCATTGCAACACCCAGGAGAGTAAAAAATAATTTTACAAAATAGGGGAATGCTGCGATCGGCGGACTTTGACCTACACACGCACGCACGCACGCAGTAGCCGGCAGTCACGAGACTCTAATCATGTATAATGAGCACTGCATTAATGGTGTCTCCGTAGCACACATGGGAAAGGCAGCGCTGTGCTACATAGCACTTTAAGAATATCATCGCAGGTTCGAATCCAGCCTGAAGCACCGTCCGGCCATTTCCTCGGTCTCGCGTTGTTTTACGCGACGGTGCCCTCTGCTCAGCGTCTTCCCGATCGCCGGCGACATCTTATGAAGCAGAGAACCTGAGTGTTTGTAACTGATTGCATTCCTGTTTCTTGTGTTTTTTTACTGAGGGCAATCATATGAATCATTGATATCCATTGCAACACCCAGGAGAGTAAAAAATAATTTTACAAAATAGGGGAATGCTGCGATCGGCGGACTTTGACCTACACACGCACGCACGCAGTAGCCGGCAGTCACGAGACTCTAATCATGTATAATGAGCACTGCATTAATGGTGTCTCCGTAGCACACATGGGAAAGGCAGCGCTGTGCTACATAGCACTTTAAGAATGTCATCGCAGGTTCGAATCCAGCCTGAAGCACAGTCCGGTTGTTTCCGCGGTCTCACGATGTTTTACGCGACGGTGCCCTCTGCTCAGCGTCTTCCCGATCGCCCGCGACATCTTATGAAGCAGAGTTTGTAACTGTTTGCGTCCTGTTTCTTGTGCTTTTTTACTGAGGGCAATCATATGAATCATTGATATCCATTGCAACACCCAGAGGAGTAAAAAATAATTTTACAAAATAGGGGAATGCTGCGATCGGCGGACTTTGACCTACGCACGCACCCACGCAGTAGCCGGCAGTCACGAGACTCTAATCATGTATAATGAGCACTGCACTAATCAGCATCTCCGTAGCACATATGGGAAAGGCAGCGCTGTGCTACATAGCACTTCAAGAATGGCATTGCAGGTTCGAATAAGGCCTGAAGCACCGTCCGGCCATTTCCGCGGTCTCGCGTTGTTTTACGCGACGTGCCCTCTGCTCAGCGTCTTCCCGATCGCCGGCGACATCTTATGAAGCAGAGAACCTGAGTGTTTGTAACTGATTGCATTCCTGTTTCTTGTGTTTTTTTACTGAGGGCAATCATATGAATCATTGATATCCATTGCAACACCCAGGAGAGTAAAAAATAATTTTACAAAATAGGGGAATGCTGCGATCGGCGGACTTTGACCTACACACGCACGCACGCAAGCAGTAGCCGGCAGTCACGAGACTCTAATCATGTATAATGAGCACTGCATTAATCGGTGTCTCCGTAGCACACATGGGAAAGGCAGCGCTGTGCTACATAGCACTCTAAGAATGGCATCGCCGGTTCGAATCCGGCCTGAAGCACCGTCCGGCCTTGTACACGGTCTCACGTTGTTTTACGCGACGGTGCCCTCTGCTCAGCGTCTTCCCGATCGCCCGCGACATCGTATGAAGCAGAGTTTGTAACTGTTTGCGTCCTGTTTCTTGTGCTTTTTTACTGAGGGCAATCATATGAATCATTGATATCCATTGCAACACCCAGAGGAGTAAAAAATAATTTTACAAAATAGGGGAATGCCGCGATCAGCGGACTTTGACCTACGCACGCGCACGCACACAGTAGCCGGCAGTCACGAGACTCTAATGAGCTCTGCATTAATCAGCGTCTCCATAGCACACATGGGAAAGGCAGCGCTGTGCTACATAGCACTTTAACCATGTCATCGCAGGTTCGAATCCGGCCTGAAGCACCGTCCGGCAGTTTCCGCGGACGCACGTTGTTTTACGCGACGGTGCCCTCTGCTCAGCGTCTTCCCGATCGATCGCCGGCGACATCTTATGAAGCAGAGAACCTGAGTGTTTGTAACTGATTGCATTCCTGTTTCTTGTGTTTTTTTACTGAGGGCAATCATATGAATCATTGATATCCATTGCAACACCCAGGAGAGTAAAAAATAATTTTACAAAATAGGGGAATGCTGCGATCGGCGGACTTTGACCTACACACGCACGCACGCACGCAGTAGCCGGCAGTCACGAGACTCTAATCATGTATAATGAGCACTGCATTAATGGTGTCTCCGTAGCACACATGGGAAAGGCAGCGCTGTGCTACATAGCACTTTAAGAATGTCATCGCAGGTTCGAATCCAGCCTGAAGCACCGTCCGGCCATTTCCGCGGTCTCGCGTTGTTTTACGCGACGGTGCCCTCTGCTCAGCATCTTCCCGATCACCGGCGACATCTTATGAAGCAGAGAACCTGAGTGTTTGTAACTGATTGCATTCCTGTTTCTTGTGTTTTTTTACTGAGGGCAATCATATGAATCATTGATATCCATTGCAACACCCAGGAGAGTAAAAAATAATTTTACAAAATAGGGGAATGCTGCGATCGGCGGACTTTGACCTACACACGCACGCACGCACGCAGTAGCCGGCAGTCACGAGACTCTAATCATGTATAATGAGCACTGCATTAATGGTGTCTCCGTAGCACACATGGGAAAGGCAGCGCTGTGCTACATAGCACTTTAAGAATGTCATCGCAGGTTCGAATCCAGCCTGAAGCACCGTCCGGCCATTTCCGCGGTCTCGCGTTGTTTTACGCGACGGTGCCCTCTGCTCAGCGTCTTCCCGATCGCCGGCGACATCTTATGAAGCAGAGAACCTGAGTGTTTGTAACTGATTGCATTCCTGTTTCTTGTGTTTTTTTACTGAGGGCAATCATATGAATCATTGATATCCATTGCAACACCCAGGAGAGTAAAAAATAATTTTACAAAATAGGGGAATGCTGCGATCGGCGGACTTTGACCTACACACGCACGCACGCACGCAGTAGCCGGCAGTCACGAGACTCTAATCATGTATAATGAGCACTGCATTAATGGTGTCTCCGTAGCACACATGGGAAAGGCAGCGCTGTGCTACATAGCACTTTAAGAATGTCATCGCAGGTTCGAATCCAGCCTGAAGCACAGTCCGGCTGTTTCCGCGGTCTCACGATGTTTTACGCGACGGTGCCCTCTGCTCAGCGTCTTCCCGATCGCCCGCGACATCTTATGAAGCAGAGTTTGTAACTGTTTGCGTCCTGTTTCTTGTGCTTTTTTACTGAGGGCAATCATATGAATCATTGATATCCATTGCAACACCCAGAGGAGTAAAAAATAATTTTACAAAATAGGGGAATGCCGCGATCAGCGGACTTTGACCTACGCACGCACGCAGTAGCCGGCAGTCACGAGACTCTAATCATGTATAATGAGCACTGCATTAATCAGCGTCTCCGTAGCACACATGGGAATGGCAGCGCTGTGCTACATAGCACTTTAAGAATGGCATCGCCGGTTCGAATCCGGCCTGAAGCACCGTCCGGCAGTTTCCGCGGACTCACGTTGTTTTACGCGACGGTGCCCTCTGCTCAGCGTCTTCCCGATCGCCCGCGACATCGTATGAAGCAGAGTTTGTAACTGTTTGCGTCCTGTTTCTTGTGCTTTTTTACTGAGGGCAATCATATGAATCATTGATATCCATTGCAACACCCAGGAGAGTAAAACATAATTTTACAAAATAGGGGAATGCTGCGATCGGCGGACTTTGACCTACGCACGCGCACGCACACAGTAGCCGGCAGTCACGAGACTCTAATGAGCTCTGCATTAATCAGCGTCTCCATAGCACACATGGGAAAGGCAGCGCTGTGCTACATAGCACTTTAACCATGTCATCGCAGGTTCGAATCCGGCCTGAAGCACCGTCCGGCAGTTTCCGCGGACGCACGTTGTTTTACGCGACGGTGCCCTCTGCTCAGCGTCTTCCCGATCGCCCGCGACATCTTATGAAGCAGAGTTTGTAACTGTTTGCGTCCTGTTTCTTGTGCTTTTTTACTGAGGGCAATCATATGAATCATTGATATCCATTGCAACACCCAGAGGAGTAAAAAATAATTTTACAAAATAGGGGAATGCTGCGATCGGCGGACTTTGACCTACACACGCACGCACGCACGCAGTAGCCGGCAGTCACGAGACTCTAATCATGTATAATTCGCACTGCATTAATCAGCGTCTCCGTAGCACACATGGGAAAGGCAGCGCTGTACTACATAGCACTTTAAGAATGGCATCGCCGGTTCGAATCCGGCCTGAAGCACCGTCCGGCAGTTTCCCCGGACTGACGTTGTTTTACGCGACGGTGCCCTCTGCTCAGCGTCTTCCCGATCGCCGGCGACATCTTATGAAGCAGAGAACCTGAGTGTTTGTAACTGATTGCATTCCTGTTTCTTGTCTTTTTTTACTGAGGGCAATCATATGAATCATTGATATCCATTGCAACACCCAGAGGAGTAAAAAATAATTTTACAAAATAGGGGAATGCCGCGATCAGCGGACTTTGACCTACGCACGCACGCACGCAGTAGCCGGCAGTCACGAGACTCTAATCATGTATAATTCGCACTGCATTAATCAGCGTCTCCGTAGCACACATGGGAAAGGCAGCGCTGTGCTACATAGCACTTTAAGAATGGCATCGCCGGTTCGAATCCGGCCTGAAGCACCGTCCGGCAGTTTCCGCGGACTCACGTTGTTTTACGCGACGGTGCCCTCTGCTCAGCGTCTTCCCGATCGCCGGCGACATCTTATGAAGTAGAGAACCTGAGTGTTTGTAACTGTTTGCGTCCTGTTTCTTGTGTTTTTTTACTGAGGGCAATCATATGAATCATTGATATCCATTGCAACACCCAGAGGAGTAAAAAATAATTTTACAAAATAGGGGAATGCCGCGATCAGCGGACTTTGACCTACGCACGCACGCAGTAGCCGGCAGTCACGAGACTCTAATCATGTATAATGAGCACTGCATTAATCAGCGTCTCCGTAGCACACATGGGAAAGGCAGCGCTGTGCTACATAGCACTCTAAGAATGGCATCGCCGGTTCGAATCCGGCCTGAAGCACCGTCCGGCCTTGTACACGGTCTCACGTTCTTTTACGCGACGGTGCCCTCTGCTCAGCGTCTTCCCGATCGCCCGCGACATCGTATGAAGCAGAGTTTGTAACTGTTTGCGTCCTGTTTCTTGTGCTTTTTTACTGAGGGCAATCATATGAATCATTGATATCCATTGCAACACCCAGGAGAGTAAAACATAATTTTACAAAATAGGGGAATGCCGCGATCAGCGGACTTTGACCTACGCACGCACGCACGCAGTAGCCGGCAGTCACGAGACTCTAATCATGTATAATGAGCACTGCATTAATCAGCGTCTCCGTAGCACACATGGGAAAGGCAGCGCTGTGCTACATAGCACTTTAAGAATGGCATCGCTGGTTCGAATCCGGCCTGAAGCACCGTCCGGCAGTTTCCGCGGTCTCACGTTCTTTTACGCGACGGTGCCCTCTGCTCAGCGTCTTCCCGATCACCCGCGACATCGTATGAAGCAGAGTTTGTAACTGTTTGCGTCCTGTTTCTTGTGCTTTTTTACTGAGGGCAATCATATGAATCATTGATATCCATTGCAACACCCAGAGGAGTAAAAAATAATTTTACAAAATAGGGGAATGCCGCGATCAGCGGACTTTGACCTACGCACGCATGCACGCAGTAGCCGGCAGTCACGAGACTCTAATCATGTATAATGAGCACTGCATTAATGGTGTCTCCGTAGCACACATGGGAAAGGCAGCGCTGTGCTACATAGCACTTTAAGAATGTCATCGCAGGTTCGAATCCAGCCTGAAGCACAGTCCGGCTGTTTCCGCGGTCTCACGATGTTTTACGCGACGGTGCCCTCTGCTCAGCGTCTTCCCGATCGCCCGCGACATCTTATGAAGCAGAGTTTGTAACTGTTTGCGTCCTGTTTCTTGTGCTTTTTTACTGAGGGCAATCATATGAATCATTGATATCCATTGCAACACCCAGAGGAGTAAAAAATAATTTTACAAAATAGGGGAATGCTGCGATCGGCGGACTTTGACCACGCACGCACGCAGTAGCCGGCAGTCACGAGACTCTAATCATGTATAATGAGCACTGCATTAATCAGCGTCTCCGTAGCACACATGGGAAAGGCAGCGCTGTGCTACATAGCACTTTAAGAATGGCATCGCCGGTTCGAATCCGGCCTGAAGCACCGTCCGGCAGTTTCCCCGGACTCACGTTGTTTTACGCGACGGTGCCCTCTGCTCAGCGTCTTCCCGATCGCCGGCGACATCTTATGAAGCAGAGAACCTGAGTGTTTGTAACTGATTGCATTCCTGTTTCTTGTCTTTTTTTACTGAGGGCAATCATATGAATCATTGATATCCATTGCAACACCCAGGAGAGTAAAAAATAATTTTACAAAATAGGGGAATGCTGCGATCGGCGGACTTTGACCTACACACGCACGCACGCAAGCAGTAGCCGGCAGTCACGAGACTCTAATCATGTATAATGAGCACTGCATTAATGGTGTCTCCGTAGCACACATGGGAAAGGCAGCGCTGTACTACATAGCACTTTAAGAATGTCATCGCAGGTTCGAATCCGGCCTGAAGCACCGTCTGGCAGTTTCCGCGGACTCACGTTGTTTTACGCGACGGTGCCCTCTGCTCAGCGTCTTCCCGATCGCCCGCGACATCTTATGAAGTAGAGAACCTGAGTGTTTGTAACTGTTTGCGTCCTGTTTCTTGTGTTTTTTTACTGAGGGCAATCATATGAATCATTGATATCCATTGCAACACCCAGGAGAGTAAAAAATAATTTTACAAAATAGGGGAATGCTGCGATCGGCGGACTTTGACCTACGCACGCACGCACGCAGTAGCCGGCAGTCACGAGACTCTAATCATGTATAATGAGCACTGCATTAATCAGCGTCTCCGTAGCACACATGGGAAAGGCAGCGCTGTGCTACATAGCACTTTAAGAATGGCATCGCCGGTTCGAATCCGGCCTGAAGCACCGTCCGGCAGTTTCCCCGGACTGACGTTGTTTTACGCGACGTGCCCTCTGCTCAGCGTCTTCCCGATCGCCGGCGACATCTTATGAAGCAGAGAACCTGAGTGTTTGTAACTGATTGCATTCCTGTTTCTTGTGTTTTTTTACTGAGGGCAATCATATGAATCATTGATATCCATTGCAACACCCAGGAGAGTAAAAAATAATTTTACAAAATAGGGGAATGCTGCGATCGGCGGACTTTGACCTACACACGCACGCACGCAAGCAGTAGCCGGCAGTCACGAGACTCTAATCATGTATAATGAGCACTGCATTAATCGGTGTCTCCGTTGCACACATTGGAAAGGCAGCGCTGTGCTACATAGCACTTTAAGAATGTCATCGCAGGTTTGAATCCGGCCTGAAGCACCGTCCGGCAGTTTCCGCGGACTCACGTTGTTTTACGCGACGGTGCCCTCTGCTCAGCGTCTTCCCGATCGCCCGCGACATCTTATGAAGTAGAGAACCTGAGTGTTTGTAACTGTTTGCGTCCTGTTTCTTGTGTTTTTTTACTGAGGGCAATCATATGAATCATTGATATCCATTGCAACACCCAGAGGAGTAAAAAATAATTTTACAAAATAGGGGAATGCCGCGATCAGCGGACTTTGACCTACGCACGCACGCAGTAGCCGGCAGTCACGAGACTCTAATCATGTATAATGAGCACTGCATTAATCAGCGTCTCCGTAGCACACATGGGAAAGGCAGCGCTGTGCTACATAGCACTCTAAGAATTGGCATCGCCGGTTTGAATCCGGCCTGAAGCACCGTCCGGCCTTGTACACGGTCTCACGTTGTTTTACGCGACGGTGCCCTCTGCTCAGCGTCTTCCCGATCGCCCGCGACATCGTATGAAGCAGAGTTTGTAACTGTTTGCGTCCTGTTTCTTGTGCTTTTTTACTGAGGGCAATCATATGAATCATTGATATCCATTGCAACACCCAGAGGAGTAAAAAATAATTTTACAAAATAGGGGAATGCCGCGATCAGCGGACTTTGACCTACGCACGCAAGCACGCAGTAGCCGGCAGTCACGAGACTCTAATCATGTATAATGAGCACTGCATTAATCAGCGTCTCCGTAGCACACATGGGAAAGGCAGCGCTGTGCTACATAGCACTTTAAGAATGGCATCGCCGGTTCGAATCCGGCCTGAAGCACCGTCCGGCAGTTTCCGCGGTCTCACGTTCTTTTACACGACGGTGCCCTCTGCTCAGCGTCTTCCCGATCACCCGCGACATCGTATGAAGCAGAGTTTGTAACTGTTTGCGTCCTGTTTCTTGTGCTTTTTTACTGAGGGCAATCATATGAATCATTGATATCCATTGCAACACCCAGAGGAGTAAAAAATAATTTTACAAAATAGGGGAATGCCGCGATCAGCGGACTTTGACCTACGCACGCATGCACGCAGTAGCCGGCAGTCACGAGACTCTAATCATGTATAATGAGCACTGCATTAATCAGCGTCTCCGTAGCACACATGGGAAAGGCAGCGCTGTGCTACATAGCACTTTAAGAATGTCATCGCAGGTTCGAATCCGGCCTGAAACACCGTCTGGCCGTTTCTGCTGTCTCGCGTTGTTTTACGCGACGGTGCCCTCTGCTCAGCGTCTTCCCGATCGCCCGCGACATCTTATGAAGCAGAGAACCTGAGTGTTTGTAACTGATTGCATTCCTGTTTCTTGTGTTTTTTTACTGAGGGCAATCATATGAATCATTGATATCCATTGCAACACCCAGAGGAGTAAAAAATAATTTTACAAAATAGGGGAATGCCGCGATCAGCGGACTTTGACCTACGCACGCATGCAGTAGCCGGCAGTCACGAGACTCTAATCATGTATAATGAGCACTGCATTAATCAGCGTCTCCGTAGCACACATGGGAAAGGCAGCGCTGTGCTACATAGCACTTTAAGAATGGCATCGCCGGTTCGAATCCGGCCTGAAGCACCGTTCGGCAGTTTCCGCGGAATCACGTTGTTTTACGCGAAGGTGCCCTCTGCTCAGCGTCTTCCCGATCCCCCGCGACATCTTATGAAGCAGAGAACCTGAGTGTTTGTAACTGTCTGCGTCCTGTTTCTTGTCTTTTTTTACTGAGGGCAATCATATGAATCATTGATATTCATTGCAACACCCAGAGGAGTAAAAAATAATTTTACAAAATAGGGGAATGCCGCGATCAGCGGACTTTGACCTACGCACGCACGCACGCAGTAGCCGGCAGTCACGAGACTCTAATCATGTATAATGAGCACTGCATTAATCAGCGTCTCCGTAGCACACATGGGAAAGGCAGCGCTGTGCTACATAGCACTTTAAGAATGGCATCGCCGGTTCGAATCCGGCCTGAAGCACCGTCCGGCAGTTTCCGCGGACTCACGTTGTTTTACGCGACGTGCCCTCTGCTCAGCGTCTTCCCGATCGCCCGCGACATCTTATGAAGCAGAGTTTGTAACTGTTTGCGTCCTGTTTCTTGTGTTTTTTTACTGAGGGCAATCATATGAATCATTGATATCCATTGCAACACCCAGAGGAGTAAAAAATAATTTTACAAAATAGGGGAATGCCCCGATCGGCGGACTTTGACCTACGCACGCACGCACGCAGTAGCCGGCAGTCACGAGACTCTAATCATGTATAATGAGCACTGCACTAATCAGCATCTCTGTAACACACATGGGAAAGGCAGCGCTGTGCTACATAGCACTTTAAGAATGTCTTCGCAGGTTCGAATCCAGCCTGAAGCACCGTCCGGCAGTTTCCGCGGACTCACGTTGTTTTACGCGACGGTGCCCTCTGCTCAGCGTCTTCCCGATCGCCCGCGACATCTTATGAAGCAGAGAACCTGAGTGTTTGTAACTGTCTGCGTCCTGTTTCTTGTCTTTTTTTACTGAGGGCAATCATATGAATCATTGATATTCATTGCAACACCCAGAGGAGTAAAAAATAATTTTACAAAATAGGGGAATGCCGCGATCAGCGGACTTTGACCTACGCACGCACGCACGCAGTAGCCGGCAGTCACGAGACTACTCTAATCATGTATAATGAGCACTGCATTAATCAGCGTCTCCGTAGCACACATGGGAAAGTCAGCGCTGTGCTACATAGCACTTTAAGAATGGCGTCGCCGGTTCGAATCCGGCCTGAAGCACCGTCCGAATCGGCCGCTGTCTCACGTTGTTTTACGCGACGGTGCCCTCTGCTCAGCGTCTTCCCGATCGCCCGCGACATCTTATGAAGCAGAGAACCTGAGTGTTTGTAACTGATTGCGTCCTGTTTCTTGTATTTTTTTACTGAGGGCAATCATATGAATCATTGATATCCATTGCAACACCCAGAGGAGTAAAAAATAATTTTACAAAATAGGGGAATGCTGCGATCGGCGGACTTTGACCTACGCATGCACGCAGTAGCCGGCAGTCACGAGACTCTAATCATGTATAATGAGCACTGCATTAATCAGCGTCTCCGTAGCACACATGGGAAAGGCAGCGCTGTGCTACATAGCACGTTAAGAATGGCATTGCAGGTTCGAATAAGGCCTGAAGCACCGTCCGGCCATTTCCGCGGTCTCACTTGTTTTACGCGACGTGCCCTCTGCTCAGCGTCTTCCCGATCGCCCGCGACATCTTATGAAGCAGAGTTTGTAACTGTTTGCGTCCTGTTTCTTGTGTTTTTTTACTGAGGGCAATCATATGAATCATTGATATCCATTGCAACACCCAGAGGAGTAAAAAATAATTTTACAAAATAGGGGAATGCCGCGATCGATCAGCGGACTTTGACCTACGCACGCACGCAGTAGCCGGCAGTCACGAGACTCTAATCATGTATAATGAGCACTGCATTAATCAGCGTCTCCGTAGCACACATGGGAAAGTCAGCGCTGTGCTACATAGCACTTTAAGAATGGCGTGGCCGGTTCGAATCCGGCCTGAAGCACCGTCCGAATCGGCCGCTGTCTCACGTTGTTTTACGCGACGGTGCCCTCTGCTCAGCGTCTTCCCGATCGCCCGCGACATCTTATGAGGCAGAGAACATGAGTGTTTGTAACTGTTTGCGTCCTGTTTCTTGTGCTTTTTTACTGAGGGCAATCATATGAATCATTGATATCCATTGCAACACTCAGAGGAGTAAAAAATAATTTTACAAAATAGGGGAATGCCGCGATCAGCGGACTTTGACCTACGCACGCACGCAGTAGCCGGCAGTCACGAGACTCTAATCATGTATAATGAGCACTGCATTAATCAGGGTCTCCGTAGCACACATGGGAAAGGCAGCGCTGTGCTACATAGCACTTTAAGAATGGCATCGCTGGTTCGAATCCGGCCTGAGGCACCGTCCGGCAGTTTCCGCGGACTCACGTTGTTTTACGCGACGGTGCCCTCTGCTCAGCGTCTTCCCGATCGCCCGCGACATCTTATGAAGCAGAGAACCTGAGTGTTTGTAACTGTTTGCGTCCTGTTTCTTGTGTTTTTTTACTGAGGGCAATCATATGAATCATTGATATCCATTGCAACACCCAGAGGAGTAAAAAATAATTTTACAAAATAGGGGAATGCCGCGATCAGCGGACTTTGACCTACGCACGCACGCAGTAGCCGGCAGTCACGAGACTCTAATCATGTATAATGAGCACTGCATTAATCAGCGTCTCCGTAGCACACATGGGAAAGTCAGCGCTGTGCTACATAGCACTTTAAGAATGGCGTGGCCGGTTCGAATCCGGCCTGAAGCACCGTCCGAATCGGCCGCTGTCTCACGTTGTTTTACGCGACGGTGCCCTCTGCTCAGCGTCTTCCCGATCGCCCGTGACATCTTATGAGGCAGAGAACATGAGTGTTTGTAACTGTTTGCGTCCTGTTTCTTGTGTTTTTTTACAGAGGGCAATCATATGAATCATTGATATCCATTGCAACACCCAGAGGAGTAAAAAATAATTTTACAAAATAGGGGAATGCCGCGATCAGCGGACTTTGACCTATGCACGCACGCAGTAGCCGGCAGTCACGAGACTCTAATCATGTATAATGAGCACTGCATTAATCAGCGTCTCCGTAGCACACATGGGAAAGGCAGCGCTGTGCTACATAGCACTTTAAGAATGTCATCGCAGGTTCGAATCCGGCCTGAAACACCGTCTGGCCGTTTCTGCTGTCTCGCGTTGTTTTACCCGACGGTGCCCTCTGCTCAGCGTCTTCCCGATCGCCCGCGACATCTTATGAAGCAGAGAACCTGAGTGTTTGTAACTGTTTGCGTCCTGTTTCTTGTGTTTTTTTACTGAGGGCAATCATATGAATCATTGATATCCATTGCAACACCCAGAGGAGTAAAAAATAATTTTACAAAATAGGGGAATGCCGCGATCAGCGGACTTTGACCTACGCACGCACGCACGCAGTAGCCGGCAGTCACGAGACTCTAATCATGTATAATGAGCACTGCATTAATCAGCGTCTCCGTAGCACACATGGGAAAGGCAGCGCTGTGCTACATAGCACTTTAAGAATGGCATCGCCGGTTCGAATCCGGCCTGAAGCACCGTCCGGCAGTTTCCGCGGACTCACGTTGTTTTACGCGACGTGCCCTCTGCTCAGCGTCTTCCCGATCGCCCGCGACATCTTATGAAGCAGAGTTTGTAACTGTTTGCGTCCTGTTTCTTGTGTTTTTTTACTGAGGGCAATCATATGAATCATTGATATCCATTGCAACACCCAGAGGAGTAAAAAATAATTTTACAAAATAGGGGAATGCCCCGATCGGCGGACTTTGACCTACGCACGCACGCACGCAGTAGCCGGCAGTCACGAGACTCTAATCATGTATAATGAGCACTGCACTAATCAGCATCTCTGTAACACACATGGGAAAGGCAGCGCTGTGCTACATAGCACTTTAAGAATGTCTTCGCAGGTTCGAATCCAGCCTGAAGCACCGTCCGGCAGTTTCCGCGGACTCACGTTGTTTTACGCGACGGTGCCCTCTGCTCAGCGTCTTCCCGATCGCCCGCGACATCTTATGAAGCAGAGAACCTGAGTGTTTGTAACTGTCTGCGTCCTGTTTCTTGTCTTTTTTTACTGAGGGCAATCATATGAATCATTGATATTCATTGCAACACCCAGAGGAGTAAAAAATAATTTTACAAAATAGGGGAATGCCGCGATCAGCGGACTTTGACCTACGCACGCACGCACGCAGTAGCCGGCAGTCACGAGACTCTAATCATGTATAATGAGCACTGCATTAATCAGCGTCTCCGTAGCACACATGGGAAAGGCAGCGCTGTGCTACATAGCACTTTAAGAATGGCGTCGCCGGTTCGAATCCGGCCTGAAGCACCGTCCGAATCGGCCGCTGTCTCACGTTGTTTTACGCGACGGTGCCCTCTGCTCAGCGTCTTCCCGATCGCCCGCGACATCTTATGAAGCAGAGAACCTGAGTGTTTGTAACTGATTGCGTCCTGTTTCTTGTATTTTTTTACTGAGGGCAATCATATGAATCATTGATATCCATTGCAACACCCAGAGGAGTAAAAAATAATTTTACAAAATAGGGGAATGCTGCGATCGGCGGACTTTGACCTACGCATGCACGCAGTAGCCGGCAGTCACGAGACTCTAATCATGTATAATGAGCACTGCATTAATCAGCGTCTCCGTAGCACACATGGGAAAGGCAGCGCTGTGCTACATAGCACGTTAAGAATGGCATTGCAGGTTCGAATAAGGCCTGAAGCACCGTCCGGCCATTTCCGCGGTCTCACTTGTTTTACGCGACGTGCCCTCTGCTCAGCGTCTTCCCGATCGCCCGCGACATCTTATGAAGCAGAGTTTGTAACTGTTTGCGTCCTGTTTCTTGTGTTTTTTTACTGAGGGCAATCATATGAATCATTGATATCCATTGCAACACCCAGAGGAGTAAAAAATAATTTTACAAAATAGGGGAATGCCCCGATCGGCGGACTTTGACCTACGCACGCACGCACGCAGTAGCCGGCAGTCACGAGACTCTAATCATGTATAATGAGCACTGCACTAATCAGCATCTCCGTAACACACATGGGAAAGGCAGCGCTGTGCTACATAGCACTTTAAGAATGGCATCGCTGGTTCGAATCCGGCCTGAAGCACCGTCCGGCAGTTTCCGCGGTCTCACGTTCTTTTACACGACGGTGCCCTCTGCTCAGCGTCTTCCCGATCACCCGCGACATCGTATGAAGCAGAGTTTGTAACTGTTTGCGTCCTGTTTCTTGTGCTTTTTTACTGAGGGCAATCATATGAATCATTGATATCCATTGCAACACCCAGAGGAGTAAAAAATAATTTTACAAAATAGGGGAATGCCGCGATCGATCAGCGGACTTTGACCTACGCACGCATGCACGCAGTAGCCGGCAGTCACGAGACTCTAATCATGTATAATGAGCACTGCATTAATCAGCGTCTCCGTAGCACACATGGGAAAGGCAGCGCTGTGCTACATAGCACTTTAAGAATGTCATCGCAGGTTCGAATCCGGCCTGAAACACCGTCTGGCCGTTTCTGCTGTCTCGCGTTGTTTTACGCGACGGTGCCCTCTGCTCAGCGTCTTCCCGATCGCCCGCGACATCTTATGAAGCAGAGAACCTGAGTGTTTGTAACTGTTTGCGTCCTGTTTCTTGTGTTTTTTTACTGAGGGCAATCATATGAATCATTGATATCCATTGCAACACCCAGAGGAGTAAAAAATAATTTTACAAAATAGGGGAATGCCGCGATCAGCGGACTTTGACCTACGCACGCACGCAGTAGCCGGCAGTCACGAGACTCTAATCATGTATAATGAGCACTGCATTAATCAGCGTCTCCGTAGCACACATGGGAAAGGCAGCGCTGTGCTACATAGCACGTTAAGAATGGCATTGCAGGTTCGAATAAGGCCTGAAGCACCGTCCGGCCATTTCCGCGGTCTCACGTTGTTTTACGCGACATGCCCTCTGCTCAGCGTCTTCCCGATCGCCCGCGACATCTTATGAAGCAGAGTTTGTAACTGTTTGCGTCCTGTTTCTTGTGTTTTTTTACTGAGGGCAATCATATGAATCATTGATATCCATTGCAACACCCAGAGGAGTAAAAAATAATTTTACAAAATAGGGGAATGCCGCGATCAGCGGACTTTGACCTATGCACGCACGCAGTAGCCGGCAGTCACGAGACTCTAATCATGTATAATGAGCACTGCATTAATCAGCGTCTCCGTAGCACACATGGGAAAGGCAGCGCTGTGCTACATAGCACTTTAAGAATGTCATCGCAGGTTCGAATCCGGCCTGAAACACCGTCTGGCCGTTTCTGCTGTCTCGCGTTGTTTTACGCTACGTGCCCTCTGCTTAGCGTCTTCCCGATCGCCTGCAACATCTTATGAAGCAGAGTTTTTAACTGTTTGCGTCCTGTTTCTTGTGCTTTTTTACTGAGGGCAATCATATGAATCATTGATATCCATTGCAACACCCAGAGGAGTAAAAAATAATTTTACAAAATAGGGGAATGCCGCGATCAGCGGACTTTGACCTATGCACGCACGCAGTAGCCGGCAGTCACGAGACTCTAATCATGTATAATGAGCACTGCATTAATCAGCGTCTCCGTAGCACACATGGGAAAGGCAGCGCTGTGCTACATAGCACTTTAAGAATGTCATCGCAGGTTCGAATCCGGCCTGAAACACCGTCTGGCCGTTTCTGCTGTCTCGCGTTGTTTTACGCTACGTGCCCTCTGCTTAGCGTCTTCCCGATCGCCTGCAACATCTTATGAAGCAGAGTTTTTAACTGTTTGCGTCCTGTTTCTTGTGCTTTTTTACTGAGGGCAATCATATGAATCATTGATATCCATTGCAACACCCAGAGGAGTAAAAAATAATTTTACAAAATAGGGGAATGCCGCGATCAGCGGACTTTGACCTACGCACGCACGCAGTAGCCGGCAGTCACGAGACTCTAATCATGTATAATGAGCACTGCATTAATCAGCGTCTCCGTAGCACACATGGGAAAGGCAGCGCTGTGCTACATAGCACGTTAAGAATGGCATTGCAGGTTCGAATAAGGCCTGAAGCACCGTCCGGCCATTTCCGCGGTCTCACGTTCTTTTACGCGACGGTGCCCTCTGCTCAGCGTCTTCCCGATCACCCGCGACATCGTATGAAGCAGAGTTTGTAACTGTTTGCGTCCTGTTTCTTGTGCTTTTTTACTGAGGGCAATCATATGAATCATTGATATCCATTGCAACACCCAGGAGAGTAAAACATAATTTTACAAAATAGGGGAATGCTGCGATCGGCGGACTTTGACCTACACACGCACGCACGCACGCAGTAGCCGGCAGTCACGAGACTCTAATCATGTATAATGAGCACTGCATTAATGGTGTCTCCGTAGCACACATGGGAAAGGCAGCGCTGTGCTACATAGCACTTTAAGAATATCATCGCAGGTTCGAATCCAGCCTGAAGCACCGTCCGGCCATTTCCGCGGTCTCGCGTTGTTTTACGCGACGGTGCCCTCTGCTCAGCGTCTTCCCGATCGCCGGCGACATCTTATGAAGCAGAGAACCTGAGTGTTTGTAACTGATTGCATTCCTGTTTCTTGTGTTTTTTTACTGAGGGCAATCATATGAATCATTGATATCCATTGCAACACCCAGGAGAGTAAAAAATAATTTTACAAAATAGGGGAATGCTGCGATCGGCGGACTTTGACCTACACACGCACGCACGCACGCAGTAGCCGGCAGTCACGAGACTCTAATCATGTATAATGAGCACTGCATTAATGGTGTCTCCGTAGCACACATGGGAAAGGCAGCGCTGTACTACATAGCACTTTAAGAATGTCATCGCAGGTTCGAATCCGGCCTGAAGCACCGTCTGGCAGTTTCCGCGGACTCACGTTGTTTTACGCGACGGTGCCCTCTGCTCAGCGTCTTCCCGATCGCCCGCGACATCTTATGAAGTAGAGAACCTGAGTGTTTGTAACTGTTTGCGTCCTGTTTCTTGTGTTTTTTTACTGAGGGCAATCATATGAATCATTGATATCCATTGCAACACCCAGGAGAGTAAAAAATAATTTTACAAAATAGGGGAATGCTGCGATCGGCGGACTTTGACCTACGCACGCACGCCCGCAGTAGCCGGCAGTCACGAGACTCTAATCATGTATAATGAGCACTGCATTAATCAGCGTCTCCGTAGCACACATGGGAAAGGCAGCGCTGTGCTACATAGCACTTTAAGAATGGCATCGCCGGTTCGAATCCGGCCTGAAGCACCGTCCGGCAGTTTCCCCGGACTGACGTTGTTTTACGCGACGTGCCCTCTGCTCAGCGTCTTCCCGATCGCCGGCGACATCTTATGAAGCAGAGAACCTGAGTGTTTGTAACTGATTGCATTCCTGTTTCTTGTGTTTTTTTACTGAGGGCAATCATATGAATCATTGATATCCATTGCAACACCCAGGAGAGTAAAAAATAATTTTACAAAATAGGGGAATGCTGCGATCGGCGGACTTTGACCTACACACGCACGCACGCAAGCAGTAGCCGGCAGTCACGAGACTCTAATCATGTATAATGAGCACTGCATTAATCGGTGTCTCCGTTGCACACATTGGAAAGGCAGCGCTGTGCTACATAGCACTTTAAGAATGTCATCGCAGGTTCGAATCCGGCCTGAAGCACCGTCCGGCAGTTTCCGCGGACTCACGTTGTTTTACGCGACGGTGCCCTCTGCTCAGCGTCTTCCCGATCGCCCGCGACATCTTATGAAGTAGAGAACCTGAGTGTTTGTAACTGTTTGCGTCCTGTTTCTTGTGTTTTTTTACTGAGGGCAATCATATGAATCATTGATATCCATTGCAACACCCAGAGGAGTAAAAAATTATTTTACAAAATAGGGGAATGCCGCGATCAACGGACTTTGACCTACGCACGCACGCAGTAGCCGGCAGTCACGAGACTCTAATCATGTATAATGAGCACTGCATTAATCAGCGTCTCCGTAGCACACATGGGAAAGGCAGCGCTGTGCTACATAGCACTTTAAGAATGGCATCGCTGGTTCGAATCCGGCCTGAAGCACCGTCAGGCAGTTTCCGCGGACTCACGTTGTTTTACGCGACGGTGCCCTCTGCTCAGCGTCTTCTCGATCGCCCGCGACATCTTATGAAGTAGAGAACCTGAGTGTTTGTAACTGTTTGCGTCCTGTTTCTTGTGTTTTTTTACTGAGGGCAATCATATGAATCATTGATATCCATTGCAACACCCAGAGGAGTAAAAAATAATTTTACAAAATAGGGGAATGCCGCGATCAGCGGACTTTGACCTACGCACGCACGCACGCAGTAGCCGGCAGTCACGAGACTCTAATCATGTATAATGAGCACTGCATTAATCAGCGTCTCCGTAGCACACATGGGAAAGGCAGCGCTGTGCTACATAGCTCTTTAAGAATGGCATCGCCGGTTCGAATCCGGCCTGAAGCACCGTCCGGCAGTTTCCGCGGACTCACGTTGTTTTACGCGACGGTGCCCTCTGCTCAGCGTCTTCCCGATCGCCCGCGACATCTTATGAAGCAGAGAACCTGAGTGTTTGTAACTGTTTGCATCCTGTTTCTTGTGTTTTTTTACTGAGGGCAATCATATGAATCATTGATATCCATTGCAACACCCAGAGGAGTAAAACATAATTTTACAAAATAGGGGAATGCCGCGATCAGCGGACTTTGACCTATGCACGCACGCAGTAGCCGGCAGTCACGAGACTCTAATCATGTATAATGAGCACTGCTTAATCAGCGTCTCCGTAGCACACATGGGAAAGGCAGCGCTGTGCTACATAGCACTTTAAGAATGTCATCGCAGGTTCGAATCCGGCCTGAAACACCGTCTGGCCGTTTCTGCTGTCTCGCGTTGTTTTACGCTACGTGCCCTCTGCTTAGCGTCTTCCCGATCGCCCGCAACATCTTATGAAGCAGAGTTTGTAACTGTTTGCGTCCTGTTTCTTGTGCTTTTTTACTGAGGGCAATCATATGAATCATTGATATCCATTGCAACACCCAGAGGAGTAAAAAATAATTTTACAAAATAGGGGAATGCCGCGATCAGCGGACTTTGACCTACGCACGCACGCAGTAGCCGGCAGTCACGAGACTCTAATCATGTATAATGAGCACTGCATTAATCGGTGTCTCCGTAGCACACATGGGAAAGGCAGCGCTGTGCTACATAGCACTTTAAGAATGGCATCGCCGGTTCGAATCCGGCCTGAAGCACCGTCCGGCAGTTTCCGCCGACTCACGTTGTTTTACGCGACGGTGCCCTCTGCTCAGCGTCTTCCCGATCGCCGGCGACATCTTATGAAGCAGAGAACCTGAGTGTTTGTAACTGATTGCATTCCTGTTTCTTGTGTTTTTTTACTGAGGGCAATCATATGAATCATTGATATCCATTGCAACACCCAGGAGAGTAAAAAATAATTTTACAAAATAGGGGAATGCTGCGATCGATCAGCGGACTTTGACCTACGCACGCACGCACGCAGTAGCCGGCAGTCACGAGACTCTAATCATGTATAATTCGCACTGCATTAATCAGCGTCTCCGTAGCACACATGGGAAAGGCAGCGCTGTGCTACATAGCACTTTAAGAATGTCATGCAGGTTCGAATCCAGCCTGAAGCACCGTCCGGCCATTTCCGCGGTCTCGCGTTGTTTTACGCGACGGTGCCCTCTGCTCAGCGTCTTCCCGATCGCCGGCGACATCTTATGAAGCAGAGAACCTGAGTGTTTGTAACTGATTGCATTCCTGTTTCTTGTGTTTTTTTACTGAGGGCAATCATATGAATCATTGATATCCATTGCAACACCCAGGAGAGTAAAAAATAATTTTACAAAATAGGGGAATGCTGCGATCGGCGGACTTTGACCTACACACGCACGCACGCAAGCAGTAGCCGGCAGTCACGAGACTCTAATCATGTATAATGAGGACTGCATTAATCGGTGTCTCCGTAGCACACATGGGAAAGGCAGCGCTGTGCTACATAGCACTTTAAGAATGTCATCGCAGGTTCGAATCCGGCCTGAAGCACCGTCCGGCAGTTTCCGCGGACTCACGTTGTTTTACGCGACGGTGCCCTCTGCTCAGCGTCTTCTCGATCGCCCGCGACATCTTATGAAGTAGAGAACCTGAGTGTTTGTAACTGTTTGCGTCCTGTTTCTTGTGTTTTTTTACTGAGGGCAATCATATGAATCATTGATATCCATTGCAACACCCAGAGGAGTAAAAAATAATTTTACAAAATAGGGGAATGCCGCGATCAGCGGACTTTGACCTACGCACGCACGCACGCAGTAGCCGGCAGTCACGAGACTCTAATCATGTATAATGAGCACTGCATTAATCAGCGTCTCCGTAGCACACATGGGAAAGGCAGCGCTGTGCTACATAGCTCTTTAAGAATGGCATCGCCGGTTCGAATCCGGCCTGAAGCACCGTCCGGCAGTTTCCGCGGACTCACGTTGTTTTACGCGACGGTGCCCTCTGCTCAGCGTCTTCCCGATCGCCCGCGACATCTTATGAAGCAGAGAACCTGAGTGTTTGTAACTGTTTGCATCCTGTTTCTTGTGTTTTTTTACTGAGGGCAATCATATGAATCATTGATATCCATTGCAACACCCAGAGGAGTAAAACATAATTTTACAAAATAGGGGAATGCCGCGATCAGCGGACTTTGACCTATGCACGCACGCAGTAGCCGGCAGTCACGAGACTCTAATCATGTATAATGAGCACTGCTTAATCAGCGTCTCCGTAGCACACATGGGAAAGGCAGCGCTGTGCTACATAGCACTTTAAGAATGTCATCGCAGGTTCGAATCCGGCCTGAAACACCGTCTGGCCGTTTCTGCTGTCTCGCGTTGTTTTACGCTACGTGCCCTCTGCTTAGCGTCTTCCCGATCGCCCGCAACATCTTATGAAGCAGAGTTTGTAACTGTTTGCGTCCTGTTTCTTGTGCTTTTTTACTGAGGGCAATCATATGAATCATTGATATCCATTGCAACACCCAGAGGAGTAAAAAATAATTTTACAAAATAGGGGAATGCCGCGATCAGCGGACTTTGACCTACGCACGCACGCAGTAGCCGGCAGTCACGAGACTCTAATCATGTATAATGAGCACTGCATTAATCGGTGTCTCCGTAGCACACATGGGAAAGGCAGCGCTGTGCTACATAGCACTTTAAGAATGGCATCGCCGGTTCGAATCCGGCCTGAAGCACCGTCCGGCAGTTTCCGCCGACTCACGTTGTTTTACGCGACGGTGCCCTCTGCTCAGCGTCTTCCCGATCGCCGGCGACATCTTATGAAGCAGAGAACCTGAGTGTTTGTAACTGATTGCATTCCTGTTTCTTGTGTTTTTTTACTGAGGGCAATCATATGAATCATTGATATCCATTGCAACACCCAGGAGAGTAAAAAATAATTTTACAAAATAGGGGAATGCTGCGATAGGCGGACTTTGACCTACGCACGCACGCACGCAGTAGCCGGCAGTCACGAGACTCTAATCATGTATAAATAGCATTGCATTAATCAGCGTCTCCGTAGCACACATGGGAAAGGCAGCGCTGTGCTACATAGCACTTTAAGAATGTCATGCAGGTTCGAATCCAGCCTGAAGCACCGTCCGGCCATTTCCGCGGTCTCGCGTTGTTTTACGCGACGGTGCCCTCTGCTCAGCGTCTTCCCGATCGCCGGCGACATCTTATGAAGCAGAGAACCTGAGTGTTTGTAACTGATTGCATTCCTGTTTCTTGTGTTTTTTTACTGAGGGCAATCATATGAATCATTGATATCCATTGCAACACCCAGGAGAGTAAAAAATAATTTTACAAAATAGGGGAATGCTGCGATCGGCGGACTTTGACCTACACACGCACGCACGCAAGCAGTAGCCGGCAGTCACGAGACTCTAATCATGTATAATGAGGACTGCATTAATCGGTGTCTCCGTAGCACACATGGGAAAGGCAGCGCTGTGCTACATAGCACTTTAAGAATGTCATCGCAGGTTCGAATCCGGCCTGAAGCACCGTCCGGCAGTTTCCGCGGACTCACGTTGTTTTACGCGACGGTGCCCTCTGCTCAGCGTCTTCCCGATCGCCCGCGACATCTTATGAAGTAGAGAACCTGAGTGTTTGTAACTGTTTGCGTCCTGTTTCATGTGTTTTTTTACTGAGGGCAATCATATGAATCATTGATATCCATTGCAACACCCAGAGGAGTAAAAAATAATTTTACAAAATAGGGGAATGCCGCGATCAGCGGACTTTGACCTACGCACGCACGCACGCAGTAGCCGGCAGTCACGAGACTCTAATCATGTATAATTCGCACTGCATTAATCAGCGTCTCCGTAGCACACATGGGAAAGGCAGCGCTGTGCTACATAGCACTTTAAGAATGGCGTCGCCGGTTCGAATCCGGCCTGAAGCACCGTCGGAATCGGCCGCTGTCTCACGTTGTTTTACGCGACGGTGCCCTCTGCTCAGCGTCTTCCCGATCGCCCGCGACATCTTATGAAGCAGAGAACCTGAGTGTTTGTAACTGTTTGCGTCCTGTTTCTTGTGTTTTTTTACTGAGGGCAATCATATGAATCATTGATATCCATTGCAACACCCAGAGGAGTAAAACATAATTTTACAAAATAGGGGAATGCCGCGATCAGCGGACTTTGACCTATGCACGCACGCAGTAGCCGGCAGTCACGAGACTCTAATCATGTATAATGAGCACTGCTTAATCAGCGTCTCCGTAGCACACATGGGAAAGGCAGCGCTGTGCTACATAGCACTTTAAGAATGTCATCGCAGGTTCGAATCCGGCCTGAAACACCGTCTGGCCGTTTCTGCTGTCTCGCGTTGTTTTACGCTACGTGCCCTCTGCTTAGCGTCTTCCCGATCGCCCGCAACATCTTATGAAGCAGAGTTTGTAACTGTTTGCGTCCTGTTTCTTGTGCTTTTTTACTGAGGGCAATCATATGAATCATTGATATCCATTGCAACACCCAGAGGAGTAAAAAATAATTTTACAAAATAGGGGAATGCCGCGATCAGCGGACTTTGACCTACGCACGCACGCAGTAGCCGGCAGTCACGAGACTCTAATCATGTATAATGAGCACTGCACTAATCAGCATCTCCGTAGCACACATGGGAAAGGCAGCGCTGTGTAACATAGCACTTTAAGAGTGTCATCGCAGGTTCGAATAAGGCCTGAAGCACCGTCCGGCCATTTCCGCGGTCTCGCGTTGTTTTACGCGACGGTGCCCTCTGCTCAGCGTCTTCCCGATTGCCCGCGACATCTTATGAAGCAGAGAACCTGAGTGTTTGTAACTGTTTGCGTCCTGTTTCTTGTGTTTTTTTACTGAGGGCAATCATATGAATCATTGATATCCATTGCAACACCCAGAGGAGTAAAAAATAATTTTACAAAATAGGGGAATGCCGCGATCAGCGGACTTTGACCTACGCACGCACGCAGTAGCCGGCAGTCACGAGACTCTAATCATGTATAATGAGCACTGCACTAATCAGCATCTCCGTAGCACACATGGGAAAGGCACCGCTGTGCTACATAGCACTTTAAGAGTGTCATCGCAGGTTCGAATAAGGCCTGAAGCACCGTCAGGCAGTTTCCGCGGACTCACGTTGTTTTACGCGACGGTGCCCTCTGCTCAGCGTCTTCCCGATCGCCGGCGACATCTTATGAAGCAGAGAACCTGAGTGTTTGTAACTGATTGCATTCCTGTTTCTTGTGTTTTTTTACTGAGGGCAATGATATGAATCATTGATATCCATTGCAACACCCAGGAGAGTAAAAAATAATTTTACCTAATAGGGGAATGCCGCGATCAGCGGACTTTGACCTACGCACGCACGCACGCAGTAGCCGGCAGTCACGAGACTCTAATCATGTATAATTCGCACTGCATTAATCAGCGTCTCCGTAGCACACATGGGAAAGGCAGCGCTGTGCTACATAGCACTTTAAGAATGGCATCGCCGGTTCGAATCCGGCCTGAAGCACCGTCCGGCAGTTTCCGCCGACTCACGTTGTTTTACACGACGGTGCCCTCTGCTCAGCGTCTTCCCGATCGCCGGCGACATCTTATGAAGCAGAGAACCTGAGTGTTTGTAACTGATTGCATTCCTGTTTCTTGTGTTTTTTTACTGAGGGCAATCATATGAATCATTGATATCCATTGCAACACCCAGGAGAGTAAAAAATAATTTTACAAAATAGGGGAATGCTGCGATCGGCGGACTTTGACCTACACACGCACGCACGCACGCAGTAGCCGGCAGTCACGAGACTCTAATCATGTATAATGAGCACTGCATTAATGGTGTCTCCGTAGCACACATGGGAAAGGCAGCGCTGTGCTACATAGCACTTTAAGAATGTCATCGCAGGTTTGAATCCAGCCTGAAGCACCGTCCGGCCATTTCCGCGGTCTCGCGTTGTTTTACGCGACGGTGCCCTCTGCTCAGCGTCTTCCCGATCGCCAGCGACATCTTATGAAGCAGAGAACCTGAGTGTTTGTAACTGATTGCATTCCTGTTTCTTGTGTTTTTTTACTGAGGGCAATCATATGAATCATTGATATCCATTGCAACACCCAGGAGAGTAAAAAATAATTTTACAAAATAGGGGAATGCTGCGATCGGCGGACTTTGACCTACACACGCACGCACGCAGTAGCCGGCAGTCACGAGACTCTAATCATGTATAATGAGCACTGCATTAATGGTGTCTCCGTAGCACACATGGGAAAGGCAGCGCTGTGCTACATAGCACTTTAAGAATGTCATCGCAGGTTCGAATCCAGCCTGAAGCACAGTCCGGCTGTTTCCGCGGTCTCACGATGTTTTACGCGACGGTGCCCTCTGCTCAGCGTCTTCCCGATCGCCCGCGACATCTTATGAAGCAGAGTTTGTAACTGTTTGCGTCCTGTTTCTTGTGCTTTTTTACTGAGGGCAATCATATGAATCATTGATATCCATTGCAACACCCAGAGGAGTAAAAAATAATTTTACAAAATAGGGGAATGCTGCGATCGGCGGACTTTGACCTACGCACGCACCCACGCAGTAGCCGGCAGTCACGAGACTCTAATCATGTATAATGAGCACTGCACTAATCAGCATCTCCGTAGCACATATGGGAAAGGCAGCGCTGTGCTACATAGCACTTTAAGAATGGCATTGCAGGTTCGAATAAGGCCTGAAGCACCGTCCGGCCATTTCCGCGGTCTCGCGTTGTTTTACGCGACGTGCCCTCTGCTCAGCGTCTTCCCGATCGCCGGCGACATCTTATGAAGCAGAGAACCTGAGTGTTTGTAACTGATTGCATTCCTGTTTCTTGTGTTTTTTTACTGAGGGCAATCATATGAATCATTGATATCCATTGCAACACCCAGGAGAGTAAAAAATAATTTTACAAAATAGGGGAATGCTGCGATCGGCGGACTTTGACCTACACACGCACGCACGCAAGCAGTAGCCGGCAGTCACGAGACTCTAATCATGTATAATGAGCACTGCATTAATCGGTGTCTCCGTAGCACACATGGGAAAGGCAGCGCTGTGCTACATAGCACTTTAAGAATGTCATCGCAGGTTCGAATCCGGCCTGAAGCACCGTCCGGCTGTTTCCTTGGACTCACGTTGTTTTACGCGACGGTGCCCTCTGCTCAGCGTCTTCCCGATCGCCCGCGACATCTTATGAAGTAGAGAACCTGAGTGTTTCTAACTGTTTGCGTCCTGTTTCTTGTGTTTTTTTACTGAGGGCAATCATATGAATCATTGATATCCATTGCAACACCCAGAGGAGTAAAAAATAATTTTACAAAATAGGGGAATGCCGCGATCAGCGGACTTTGAGCTACGCACGCACGCACGCAGTAGCCGGCAGTCACGAGACTCTAATCATGTATAATGAGCACTGCATTAATCAGCGTCTCCGTAGCACACATGGGAAAGGCAGCGCTGTGCTACATAGCACTTTAAGAATGGCATCGCCGGTTCGAATCCGGCCTGAAGCACCGTCCGGCAGTTTCCGCGGACTCACGTTGTTTTACGCGACGGTGCCCTCTGCTCAGCGTCTTCCCGATCGCCGGCGACATCTTATGAAGCAGAGAACCTGAGTGTTTGTAACTGATTGCATTCCTGTTTCTTGTGTTTTTTTACTGAGGGCAATCATATGAATCATTGATATCCATTGCAACACCCAGGAGAGTAAAAAATAATTTTACAAAATAGGGGAATGCTGCGATCGGCGGACTTTGACCTACACACGCACGCACGCACGCAGTAGCCGGCAGTCACGAGACTCTAATCATGTATAATGAGCACTGCATTAATGGTGTCTCCGTAGCACACATGGGAAAGGCAGCGCTGTGCTACATAGCACTTTAAGAATGTCATCGCAGGTTCGAATCCAGCCTGAAGCACCGTCCGGCCAATTCCGCGGTCTCGCGTTGTTTTACGCGACGGTGCCCTCTGCTCAGCGTCTTCCCGATCGCCAGCGACATCTTATGAAGCAGAGAACCTGAGTGTTTGTAACTGATTGCATTCCTGTTTCTTGTGTTTTTTTACTGAGGGCAATCATATGAATCATTGATATCCATTGCAACACCCAGGAGAGTAAAAAATAATTTTACAAAATAGGGGAATGCTGCGATCGGCGGACTTTGACCTACGCACGCACGCACGCAGTAGCCGGCAGTCACGAGACTCTAATCATGTATAATGAGCACTGCATTAATCAGCATCTCCGTAGCACACATGGGAATGGCAGCGCTGTGCTACATAGCACTCTAAGAATGGCATCGCCGGTTCGAATCCGGCCTGAAGCACAGTCCGGCTGTTTCCGCGGTCTCACGATGTTTTACGCGACGGTGCCCTCTGCTCAGCGTCTTCCCGATCGCCCGCGACATCTTATGAAGCAGAGTTTGTAACTGTTTGCGTCCTGTTTCTTGTGCTTTTTTACTGAGGGCAATCATATGAATCATTGATATCCATTGCAACACCCAGAGGAGTAAAAAATAATTTTACAAAATAGGGGAATGCTGCGATCGGCGGACTTTGACCTACGCACGCACCCACGCAGTAGCCGGCAGTCACGAGACTCTAATCATGTATAATGAGCACTGCACTAATCAGCATCTCCGTAGCACATATGGGAAAGGCAGCGCTGTGCTACATAGCACTTTAAGAATGGCATTGCAGGTTCGATTAAGGCCTGAAGCACCGTCCGGCCATTTCCGCGGTCTCGCGTTGTTTTACGCGACGTGCCCTCTGCTCAGCGTCTTCCCGATCGCCGGCGACATCTTATGAAGCAGAGAACCTGAGTGTTTGTAACTGATTGCATTCCTGTTTCTTGTGTTTTTTTACTGAGGGCAATCATATGAATCATTGATATCCATTGCAACACCCAGGAGAGTAAAAAATAATTTTACAAAATAGGGGAATGCTGCGATCGGCGGACTTTGACCTACACACGCACGCACGCAAGCAGTAGCCGGCAGTCACGAGACTCTAATCATGTATAATGAGCACTGCATTAATCGGTGTCTCCGTAGCACACATGGGAAAGGCAGCGCTGTGCTACATAGCACTTTAAGAATGTCATCGCAGGTTCGAATCCGGCCTGAAGCACCGTCCGGCAGTTTCCTTGGACTCACGTTGTTTTACGCGACGGTGCCCTCTGCTCAGCGTCTTCCCGATCGCCCGCGACATCTTATGAAGTAGAGAACCTGAGTGTTTCTAACTGTTTGCGTCCTGTTTCTTGTGTTTTTTTACTGAGGGCAATCATATGAATCATTGATATCCATTGCAACACCCAGAGGAGTAAAAAATAATTTTACAAAATAGGGGAATGCCGCGATCAGCGGACTTTGACCTACGCACGCACGCACGCAGTAGCCGGCAGTCACGAGACTCTAATCATGTATAATGAGCACTGCATTAATCAGCATCTCCGTAGCACACATGGGAATGGCAGCGCTGTGCTACATAGCACTCTAAGAATGGCATCGCCGGTTCGAATCCGGCCTGAAGCACCGTCCGGCCTTGTACACGGTCTCACGTTGTTTTACGCGACGGTGCCCTCTGCTCAGCGTCTTCCCGATCGCCCGCGACATCGTATGAAGCAGAGTTTGTAACTGTTTGCGTCCTGTTTCTTGTGCTTTTTTACTGAGGGCAATCATATGAATCATTGATATCCATTGCAACACCCAGAGGAGTAAAAAATAATTTTACAAAATAGGGGAATGCCGCGATCAGCGGACTTTGACCTACGCACGCACGCACGCAGTAGCCGGCAGTCACGAGACTCTAATCATGTAGGCTATAATGAGCACTGCATTAATCAGCGTCTCCGTAGCACACATGGGAAAGGCAGCGCTGTGCTACATAGCACTTTAAGAATGCCATCGCCGGTTCGAATCCGGCCTGAAGCACCGTCCGGCAGTTTCCGCGGACTCACGTTGTTTTACGCGACGGTGCCCTCTGCTCAGCGTCTTCCCGATCGCCCGCGACATCTTATGAAGCAGAGAACCTGAGTGTTTGTAACTGTTTGCGTCCTGTTTCTTGTGTTTTTTTACTGAGGGCAATCACATGAATCATTGATATCCATTGCAACACCCAGAGGAGTAAAAAATAATTTTACAAAATAGGGGAATGCCGCGATCAGCGGACTTTGACCTACGCACGCACGCACGCAGTAGCCGGCAGTCACGAGATTCTAATCATGTATAATGAGCACTGCATTAATCAGCGTCTCCGTAGCACACATGGGAAAGGCAGCGCTGTGCTACATAGCACTTTAAGAATGGCATCGCCGGTTCGAATCCGGCCTGAAGCACCGTCCGGCAGTTTCCGCGGACTCACGTTGTTTTACGCGACGGTGCCCTCTGCTCAGCGTCTTCCCGATCGCCCGCGACATCGTATGAAGCAGAGTTTGTAACTGTTTGCGTCCTGTTTCTTGTGCTTTTTTACTGAGGGCAATCATATGAATCATTGATATCCATTGCAACACCCAGAGGAGTAAAAAATAATTTTACAAAATAGGGGAATGCTGCGATCGGCGGACTTTGACCTACACACGCACGCACGCACGCAGTAGCCGGCAGTCACGAGACTCTAATCATGTATAATTCGCACTGCATTAATCAGCGTCTCCGTAGCACACATGGGAAAGGCAGCGCTGTGCTACATAGCACTTTAAGAATGGCATCGCTGGTTCGAATCCGGCCTGAAGCACCGTCCGGCAGTTTCCGCGGACTCACGTTGTTTTACGCGACGGTGCCCTCTGCTCAGCGTCTTCCCGATCGCCGGCGACATCTTATGAAGCAGAGAACCTGAGTGTTTGTAACTGATTGCATTCCTGTTTCTTGTGTTTTTTTACTGAGGGCAATCATATGAATCATTGATATCCATTGCAACACCCAGGAGAGTAAAAAATAATTTTACAAAATAGGGGAATGCTGCGATCGGCGGACTTTGACCTACACACGCACGCACGCAGTAGCCGGCAGTCACGAGACTCTAATCATGTATAATGAGCACTGCATTAATGGTGTCTCCGTAGCACACATGGGAAAGGCAGCGCTGTGCTACATAGCACTTTAAGAATGTCATCGCAGGTTCGAATCCAGCCTGAAGCACAGTCCGGCTGTTTCCGCGGTCTCACGATGTTTTACGCGACGGTGCCCTCTGCTCAGCGTCTTCCCGATCGCCCGCGACATCTTATGAAGCAGAGTTTGTAACTGTTTGCGTCCTGTTTCTTGTGCTTTTTTACTGAGGGCAATCATATGAATCATTGATATCCATTGCAACACCCAGAGGAGTAAAAAATAATTTTACAAAATAGGGGAATGCTGCGATCGGCGGACTTTGACCTACGCACGCACCCACGCAGTAGCCGGCAGTCACGAGACTCTAATCATGTATAATGAGCACTGCATTAATCAGCATCTCCGTAGCACACATGGGAAAGGCAGCGCTGTGCTACATAGCACTCTAAGAATGGCATCGCCGGTTCGAATCCGGCCTGAAGCACCGTCCGGCCTTGTACACGGTCTCACGTTGTTTTACGCGACGGTGCCCTCTGCTCAGCGTCTTCCCGATCGCCCGCGACATCGTATGAAGCAGAGTTTGTAACTGTTTGCGTCCTGTTTCTTGTGCTTTTTTACTGAGGGCAATCATATGAATCATTGATATCCATTGCAACACCCAGGAGAGTAAAACATAATTTTACAATATAGGGGAATGCTGCGATCGGCGGACTTTGACCTACGCACGCGCACGCACACAGTAGCCGGCAGTCACGAGACTCTAATGAGCTCTGCATTAATCAGCGTCTCCATAGCACACATGGGAAAGGCAGCGCTGTGCTACATAGCACTTTAACCATGTCATCGCAGGTTCGAATCCGGCCTGAAGCACCGTCCGGCAGTTTCCGCGGACTGACGTTGTTTTACGCGACGGTGCCCTCTGCTCAGCGTCTTCCCGATCGCCGGCGACATCTTATGAAGCAGAGAACCTGAGTGTTTGTAACTGATTGCATTCCTGTTTCTTGTGTTTTTTTACTGAGGGCAATCATATGAATCATTGATATCCATTGCAACACCCAGGAGAGTAAAAAATAATTTTACAAAATAGGGGAATGCTGCGATCGGCGGACTTTGACCTACACACGCACGCACGCAGTAGCCGGCAGTCACGAGACTCTAATCATGTATAATGAGCACTGCATTAATGGTGTCTCCGTAGCACACATGGGAAAGGCAGCGCTGTGCTACATAGCACTTTAAGAATGTCATGGCAGGTTCGAATCCAGCCTGAAGCACAGTCCGGCTGTTTCCGCGGTCTCACGATGTTTTACGCGACGGTGCCCTCTGCTCAGCGTCTTCCCGATCGCCCGCGACATCGTATGAAGCAGAGTTTGTAACTGTTTGCGTCCTGTTTCTTGTGCTTTTTTACTGAGGGCAATCATATGAATCATTGATATCCATTGCAACACCCAGGAGAGTAAAACATAATTTTACAATATAGGGGAATGCTGCGATCGGCGGACTTTGACCTACGCACGCGCACGCACACAGTAGCCGGCAGTCACGAGACTCTAATGAGCTCTGCATTAATCAGCGTCTCCATAGCACACATGGGAAAGGCAGCGCTGTGCTACATAGCACTTTAACCATGTCATCGCAGGTTCGAATCCGGCCTGAAGCACCGTCCGGCAGTTTCCGCGGACTGACGTTGTTTTACGCGACGGTGCCCTCTGCTCAGCGTCTTCCCGATCGATCGCCGGCGACATCTTATGAAGCAGAGAACCTGAGTGTTTGTAACTGATTGCATTCCTGTTTCTTGTGTTTTTTTACTGAGGGCAATCATATGAATCATTGATATCCATTGCAACACCCAGGAGAGTAAAAAATAATTTTACAAAATAGGGGAATGCTGCGATCGGCGGACTTTGACCTACACACGCACGCACGCAGTAGCCGGCAGTCACGAGACTCTAATCATGTATAATGAGCACTGCATTAATGGTGTCTCCGTAGCACACATGGGAAAGGCAGCGCTGTGCTACATAGCACTTTAAGAATGTCATGGCAGGTTCGAATCCAGCCTGAAGCACCGTCCGGCAGTTTCCGCGGACTCAGGGTGTTTTACGCGACGGTGCCCTCTGCTCAGCGTCTTCCCGATCGCCCGCGACATCTTATGAAGCAGAGAACCTGAGTGTTTGTAACTGTTTGCGTCCTGTTTCTTGTGTTTTTTACTGAGGGCAATCATATGAATCATTGATATCCATTGCAACACCCAGAGGAGTAAAAAATTATTTTACAAAATAGGGGAATGCCGCGATCAGCGGACTTTGACCTACGCACGCACGCACGCAGTAGCCGGCAGTCACGAGACTCTAATCATGTATAATGAGCACTGCATTAATCAGCGTCTCCGTAGCACACATGGGAAAGGCAGCGCTGTGCTACATAGCACTTTAAGAATGGCATCGCCGGTTCGAATCCGGCCTGAAGCACCGTCCGGCAGTTTCCGCGGACTCACGTTGTTTTACGCGACGGTGCCCTCTGCTCAGCGTCTTCCCGATCGCCCGCGACATCGTATGAAGCAGAGTTTGTAACTGTTTGCGTCCTGTTTCTTGTGCTTTTTTACTGAGGGCAATCATATGAATCATTGATATCCATTGCAACACCCAGGAGAGTAAAACATAATTTTACAAAATAGGGGAATGCTGCGATCGGCGGACTTTGACCTACGCACGCGCACGCACACAGTAGCCGGCAGTCACGAGACTCTAATGAGCTCTGCATTAATCAGCGTCTCCATAGCACACATGGGAAAGGCAGCGCTGTGCTACATAGCACTTTAACCATGTCATCGCAGGTTCGAATCCGGCCTGAAGCACCGTCCGGCAGTTTCCGCGGACGCACGTTGTTTTACGCGACGGTGCCCTCTGCTCAGCGTCTTCCCGATCGCCGGCGACATCTTATGAAGCAGAGTTTGTAACTGTTTGCGTCCTGTTTCTTGTGCTTTTTTACTGAGGGCAATCATATGAATCATTGATATCCATTGCAACACCCAGAGGAGTAAAAAATAATTTTACAAAATAGGGGAATGCTGCGATCGGCGGACTTTGACCTACACACGCACGCACGCACGCAGTAGCCGGCAGTCACGAGACTCTAATCATGTATAATTCGCACTGCATTAATCAGCGTCTCCGTAGCACACATGGGAAAGGCAGCGCTGTGCTACATAGCACTTTAAGAATGGCATCGCCGGTTCGAATCCGGCCTGAAGCACCGTCCGGCAGTTTCCGCGGACTCACGTTGTTTTACGCGACGGTGCCCTCTGCTCAGCGTCTTCCCGATCGCCGGCGACATCTTATGAAGCAGAGAACCTGAGTGTTTGTAACTGATTGCATTCCTGTTTCTTGTGTTTTTTTACTGAGGGCAATCATATGAATCATTGATATCCATTGCAACACCCAGGAGAGTAAAAAATAATTTTACAAAATAGGGGAATGCTGCGATCGGCGGACTTTGACCTACACACGCACGCACGCACGCAGTAGCCGGCAGTCACGAGACTCTAATCATGTATAAAGAGCACTGCATTAATGGTGTCTCCGTAGCACACATGGGAAAGGCAGCGCTGTGCTACATAGCACTTTAAGAATGTCATCGCAGGTTCGAATCCAGCCTGAAGCACCGTCCGGCCATTTCCGCGGTCTCGCGTCGTTTTACGCGACGGTGCCCTCTGCTCAGCATCTTCCCGATCGCCGGCGACATCTTATGAAGCAGAGAACCTGAGTGTTTGTAACTGATTGCATTCCTGTTTCTTGTGTTTTTTTACTGAGGGCAATCATATGAATCATTGATATCCATTGCAACACCCAGGAGAGTAAAAAATAATTTTACAAAATAGGGGAATGCTGCGATAGGCGGACTTTGACCTACACACGCACGCACGCAGTAGCCGGCAGTCACGAGACTCTAATCATGTATAATGAGCACTGCATTAATGGTGTCTCCGTAGCACACATGGGAAAGGCAGCGCTGTGCTACATAGCACTTTAAGAATGTCATCGCAGGTTCGAATCCAGCCTGAAGCACAGTCCGGCTGTTTCCGCGGTCTCACGATGTTTTACGCGACGGTGCCCTCTGCTCAGCGTCTTCCCGATCGCCCGCGACATCTTATGAAGCAGAGTTTGTAACTGTTTGCGTCCTGTTTCTTGTGCTTTTTTACTGAGGGCAATCATATGAATCATTGATATCCATTGCAACACCCAGAGGAGTAAAAAATAATTTTACAAAATAGGGGAATGCTGCGATCGGCGGACTTTGACCTACGCACGCACCCACGCAGTAGCCGGCAGTCACGAGACTCTAATCATGTATAATGAGCACTGCACTAATCAGCATCTCCGTAGCACATATGGGAAAGGCAGCGCTGTGCTACATAGCACTTTAAGAATGGCATTGCAGGTTCGAATAAGGCCTGAAGCACCGTCCGGCCATTTCCGCGGTCTCGCGTTGTTTTACGCGACGTGCCCTCTGCTCAGCGTCTTCCCGATCGCCGGCGACATCTTATGAAGCAGAGAACCTGAGTGTTTGTAACTGATTGCATTCCTGTTTCTTGTGTTTTTTTACTGAGGGCAATCATATGAATCATTGATATCCATTGCAACACCCAGGAGAGTAAAAAATAATTTTACAAAATAGGGGAATGCTGCGATCGGCGGACTTTGACCTACACACGCACGCACGCACGCAGTAGCCGGCAGTCACGAGACTCTAATCATGTATAATGAGCACTGCATTAATGGTGTCTCCGTAGCACACATGGGAAAGGCAGCGCTGTGCTACATAGCACTTTAAGAATGTCATCGCAGGTTCGAATCCAGCCTGAAGCACCGTCCGGCCATTTCCGCGGTCTCGCGTTGTTTTACGCGACGGTGCCCTCTGCTCAGCGTCTTCCCGATCGCCGGCGACATCTTATGAAGCAGAGAACCTGAGTGTTTGTAACTGATTGCATTCCTGTTTCTTTTGTTTTTTTACTGAGGGCAATCATATGAATCATTGATATCCATTGCAACACCCAGGAGAGTAAAAAATAATTTTACAAAATAGGGGAATGCTGCGATCGGCGGACTTTGACCTACACACGCACGCACGCAGTAGCCGGCAGTCACGAGACTCTAATCATGTATAATGAGCACTGCATTAATGGTGTCTCCGTAGCACACATGGGAAAGGCAGCGCTGTGCTACATAGCACTTTAAGAATGTCATCGCAGGTTCGAATCCAGCCTGAAGCACAGTCCGGCTGTTTCCGCGGTCTCACGATGTTTTATGCGACGGTGCCCTCTGCTCAGCGTCTTCCCGATCGCCGGCGACATCTTATGAAGCAGAGAACCTGAGTCTTTGTAACTGATTGCATTCCTGTTTCTTGTGTTTTTTTACTGAGGGCAATCATATGAATCATTGATATCCATTGCAACACCCAGGAGAGTAAAAAATAATTTTACAAAATAGGGGAATGCTGCGATCGGCGGACTTTGACCTACACACGCACGCACGCACGCAGTAGCCGGCAGTCACGAGACTCTAATCATGTATAATGAGCACTGCATTAATGGTGTCTCCGTAGCACACATGGGAAAGGCAGCGCTGTGCTACATAGCACTTTAAGAATGTCATCGCAGGTTCGAATCCAGCCTGAAGCACCGTCCGGCCATTTCCGCGGTCTCGCGTTGTTTTACGCGACGGTGCCCTCTGCTCAGCGTCTTCCCGATCGCCGGCGACATCTTATGAAGCAGAGAACCTGAGTGTTTGTAACTGATTGCATTCCTGTTTCTTGTGTTTTTTTACTGAGGGCAATCATATGAATCATTGATATCCATTGCAACACCCAGGAGAGTAAAAAATAATTTTACAAAATAGGGGAATGCTGCGATCGGCGGACTTTGACCTACACACGCACGCACGCAGTAGCCGGCAGTCACGAGACTCTAATCATGTATAATGAGCACTGCATTAATGGTGTCTCCGTAGCACACATGGGAAAGGCAGCGCTGTGCTACATAGCACTTTAAGAATGTCATCGCAGGTTCGAATCCAGCCTGAAGCACAGTCCGGCTGTTTCCGCGGTCTCACGATGTTTTACGCGATGGTGCCCTCTGCTCAGCGTCTTCCCGATCGCCCGCGACATCTTATGAAGCAGAGTTTGTAACTGTTTGCGTCCTGTTTCTTGTGCTTTTTTACTGAGGGCAATCATATGAATCATTGATATCCATTGCAACACCCAGAGGAGTAAAAAATAATTTTACAAAATAGGGGAATGCTGCGATCGGCGGACTTTGACCTACGCACGCACCCACGCAGTAGCCGGCAGTCACGAGACTCTAATCATGTATAATGAGCACTGCACTAATCAGCATCTCCGTAGCACATATGGGAAAGGCAGCGCTGTGCTACATAGCACTTTAAGAATGGCATTGCAGGTTCGAATAAGGCCTGAAGCACCGTCCGGCCATTTCCGCGGTCTCGCGTTGTTTTACGCGACGTGCCCTCTGCTCAGCGTCTTCCCGATCGCCGGCGACATCTTATGAAGCAGAGAACCTGAGTGTTTGTAACTGATTGCATTCCTGTTTCTTGTGTTTTTTTACTGAGGGCAATCATATGAATCATTGATATCCATTGCAACACCCAGGAGAGTAAAAAATAATTTTACAAAATAGGGGAATGCTGCGATCGGCGGACTTTGACCTACACACGCACGCACGCAAGCAGTAGCCGGCAGTCACGAGACTCTAATCATGTATAATGAGCACTGCATTAATCGGTGTCTCCGTAGCACACATGGGAAAGGCAGCGCTGTGCTACATAGCACTTTAAGAATGTCATCGCAGGTTCGAATCCGGCCTGAAGCACCGTCCGGCAGTTTCCTTGGACTCACGTTGTTTTACGCGACGGTGCCCTCTGCTCAGCGTCTTCCCGATCGCCCGCGACATCGTATGAAGCAGAGTTTGTAACTGTTTGAGTCCTGTTTCTTGTGCTTTTTTACTGAGGGCAATCATATGAATCATTGATATCCATTGCAACACCCAGAGGAGTAAAAAATAATTTTACAAAATAGGGGAATGCCGCGATCAGCGGACTTTGACCTACGCACGCACGCACGCAGTAGCCGGCAGTCACGAGACTCTAATCATGTATACTGAGCACTGCATTAATCAGCGTCTCCGTAGCACACATGGGAAAGGCAGCGCTGTGCTACATAGCACTTTAAGAATGCCATCGCCGGTTCGAATCCGGCCTGAAGCACCGTCCGGCAGTTTCCGCGGACTCACGTTGTTTTACGCGACGGTGCCCTCTGCTCAGCGTCTTCCCGATCGCCCGCGACATCTTATGAAGCAGAGAACCTGAGTGTTTGTAACTGTTTGCGTCCTGTTTCTTGTGTTTTTTTACTGAGGGCAATCACATGAATCATTGATATCCATTGCAACACCCAGAGGAGTAAAAAATAATTTTACAAAATAGGGGAATGCCGCGATCAGCGGACTTTGACCTACGCACGCACGCAGTAGCCGGCAGTCACGAGACTCTAATCATGTATAATGAGCACTGCATTAATCAGCGTCTCCGTAGCACACATGGGAAAGGCAGCGCTGTGCTACATAGCACTTTAAGAATGGCATCGCCGGTTCGAATCCGGCCTGAAGCACCGTCCGGCAGTTTCCGCGGACTCACGTTGTTTTACGCGACGGTGCCCTCTGCTCAGCGTCTTCCCGATCGCCCGCGACATCGTATGAAGCAGAGTTTGTAACTGTTTGCGTCCTGTTTCTTGTGCTTTTTTACTGAGGGCAATCATATGAATCATTGATATCCATTGCAACACCCAGGAGAGTAAAACATAATTTTACAAAATAGGGGAATGCCGCGATCGGCGGACTTTGACCTACGCACGCGCACGCACACAGTAGCCGGCAGTCACGAGACTCTAATGAGCTCTGCATTAATCAGCGTCTCCATAGCACACATGGGAAAGGCAGCGCTGTGCTACATAGCACTTTAACCATGTCATCGCAGGTTCGAATCCGGCCTGAAGCACCGTCCGGCAGTTTCCGCGGACGCACGTTGTTTTACGCGACGGTGCCCTCTGCTCAGCGTCTTCCCGATCGCCGGCGACATCTTATGAAGCAGAGTTTGTAACTGTTTGCGTCCTGTTTCTTGTGCTTTTTTACTGAGGGCAATCATATGAATCATTGATATCCATTGCAACACCCAGAGGAGTAAAAAATAATTTTACAAAATAGGGGAATGCCCCGATCGGCGGACTTTGACCTACGCACGCACGCAGTAGCCGGCAGTCACGAGACTCTAATCATGTATAATGAGCACAGCATTAATCGGCGTCTCCGTAGCACACATGGGAAAGTCAGCGCTGTGCTACATAGCATTTTAAGAATGTCATCGCAGGTTCGAATCCAGCCTGAAGCACCGTCCGGCCATTTCCGCGGTCTCGCGTTGTTTTACGCGACGGTGCCCTCTGCTCAGCGTCTTCCCGATCGCCGGCGACATCTTATGAAGCAGAGAACCTGAGTGTTTGTAACTGATTGCATTCCTGTTTCTTGTGTTTTTTTACTGAGGGCAATCATATGAATCATTGATATCCATTGCAACACCCAGGAGAGTAAAAAATAATTTTACAAAATAGGGGAATGCTGCGATCGGCGGACTTTGACCTACACACGCACGCACGCACGCAGTAGCCGGCAGTCACGAGACTCTAATCATGTATAATGAGCACTGCATTAATGGTGTCTCCGTAGCACACATGGGAAAGGCAGCGCTGTGCTACATAGCACTTTAAGAATGTCATCGCAGGTTCGAATCCAGCCTGAAGCACCGTCCGGCCATTTCCGCGGTCTCGCGTTGTTTTACGCGACGGTGCCCTCTGCTCAGCGTCTTCCCGATCGCCGGCGACATCTTATGAAGCAGAGTTTGTAACTGTTTGCGTCCTGTTTCTTGTGCTTTTTTACTGAGGGCAATCATATGAATCATTGATATCCATTGCAACACCCAGAGGAGTAAAAAATAATTTTACAAAATAGGGGAATGCTGCGATCGGCGGACTTTGACCTACACACGCACGCACGCACGCAGTAGCCGGCAGTCACGAGACTCTAATCATGTATAATTCGCACTGCATTAATCAGCGTCTCCGTAGCACACATGGGAAAGGCAGCGCTGTGCTACATAGCACTTTAAGAATGGCATCGCCGGTTCGAATCCGGCCTGAAGCACCGTCCGGCAGTTTCCGCGGACTCACGTTGTTTTACGCGACGGTGCCCTCTGCTCAGCGTCTTCCCGATCGCCGGCGACATCTTATGAAGCAGAGAACCTGAGTCTTTGTAACTGATTGCATTCCTGTTTCTTGTGTTTTTTTACTGAGGGCAATCATATGAATCATTGATATCCATTGCAACACCCAGGAGAGTAAAAAATAATTTTACAAAATAGGGGAATGCTGCGATCGGCGGACTTTGACCTACACACGCACGCACGCACGCAGTAGCCGGCAGTCACGAGACTCTAATCATGTATAATGAGCACTGCATTAATGGTGTCTCCGTAGCACACATGGGAAAGGCAGCGCTGTGCTACATAGCACTTTAAGAATGTCATCGCAGGTTCGAATCCAGCCTGAAGCACCGTCCGGCCATTTCCGCGGTCTCGCGTTGTTTTACGCGACGGTGCCCTCTGCTCAGCGTCTTCCCGATCGCCGGCGACATCTTATGAAGCAGAGAACCTGAGTGTTTGTAACTGATTGCATTCCTGTTTCTTGTGTTTTTTTACTGAGGGCAATCATATGAATCATTGATATCCATTGCAACACCCAGGAGAGTAAAAAATAATTTTACAAAATAGGGGAATGCTGCGATCGGCGGACTTTGACCTACACACGCACGCACGCAGTAGCCGGCAGTCACGAGACTCTAATCATGTATAATGAGCACTGCATTAATGGTGTCTCCGTAGCACACATGGGAAAGGCAGCGCTGTGCTACATAGCACTTTAAGAATGTCATCGCAGGTTCGAATCCAGCCTGAAGCACAGTCCGGCTGTTTCCGCGGTCTCACGATGTTTTACGCGACGGTGCCCTCTGCTCAGCGTCTTCCCGATCGCCCGCGACATCTTATGAAGCAGAGTTTGTAACTGTTTGCGTCCTGTTTCTTGTGCTTTTTTACTGAGGGCAATCATATGAATCATTGATATCCATTGCAACACCCAGAGGAGTAAAAAATAATTTTACAAAATAGGGGAATGCTGCGATCGGCGGACTTTGACCTACGCACGCACCCACGCAGTAGCCGGCAGTCACGAGACTCTAATCATGTATAATGAGCACTGCACTAATCAGCATCTCCGTAGCACATATGGGAAAGGCAGCGCTGTGCTACATAGCACTTTAAGAATGGCATTGCAGGTTCGAATAAGGCCTGAAGCACCGTCCGGCCATTTCCGCGGTCTCGCGTTGTTTTACGCGACGTGCCCTCTGCTCAGCGTCTTCCCGATCGCCTGCGACATCTTATGAAGCAGAGAACCTGAGTGTTTGTAACTGTTTGCGTCCTGTTTCTTGTGTTTTTTACTGAGGGCAATCATATGAATCATTGATATCCATTGCAACACCCAGAGGAGTAAAAAAATATTTTACAAAATAGGGGAATGCCGCGATCAGCGGACTTTGACCTACGCACGCACGCACGCAGTAGCCGGCAGTCACGAGACTCTAATCATGTATAATGAGCACTGCATTAATCAGCGTCTCCGTAGCACACATGGGAAAGGCAGCGCTGTGCTACATAGCACTTTAAGAATGGCATCGCCGGTTCGAATCCGGCCTGAAGCACCGTCCGGCAGTTTCCGCGGACTCACGTTGTTTTACGCGACGGTGCCCTCTGCTCAGCGTCTTCCCGATCGCCCGCGACATCGTATGAAGCAGAGTTTGTAACTGTTTGCGTCCTGTTTCTTGTGCTTTTTTACTGAGGGCAATCATATGAATCATTGATATCCATTGCAACACCCAGGAGAGTAAAACATAATTTTACAAAATAGGGGAATGCTGCGATCGGCGGACTTTGACCTACGCACGCGCACGCACACAGTAGCCGGCAGTCACGAGACTCTAATGAGCTCTGCATTAATCAGCGTCTCCATAGCACACATGGGAAAGGCAGCGCTGTGCTACATAGCACTTTAACCATGTCATCGCAGGTTCGAATCCGGCCTGAAGCACCGTCCGGCAGTTTCCGCGGACGCACGTTGTTTTACGCGACGGTGCCCTCTGCTCAGCGTCTTCCCGATCGCCGGCGACATCTTATGAAGCAGAGTTTGTAACTGTTTGCGTCCTGTTTCTTGTGCTTTTTTACTGAGGGCAATCATATGAATCATTGATATCCATTGCAACACCCAGAGGAGTAAAAAATAATTTTACAAAATAGGGGAATGCTGCGATCGGCGAACTTTGACCTACACACGCACGCACGCAGTAGCCGGCAGTCACGAGACTCTAATCATGTATAATTCGCACTGCATTAATCAGCGTCTCCGTAGCACACATGGGAAAGGCAGCGCTGTGCTACATAGCACTTTAAGAATGGCATCGCCGGTTCGAATCCGGCCTGAAGCACCGTCCGGCAGTTTCCGCGGACTCACGTTGTTTTACGCGACGGTGCCCTCTGCTCAGCGTCTTCCCGATCGCCGGCGACATCTTATGAAGCAGAGAACCTGAGTGTTTGTAACTGATTGCATTCCTGTTTCTTGTGTTTTTTTACTGAGGGCAATCATATGAATCATTGATATCCATTGCAACACCCAGGAGAGTAAAAAATAATTTTACAAAATAGGGGAATGCTGCGATCGGCGGACTTTGACCTACACACGCACGCACGCACGCAGTAGCCGGCAGTCACGAGACTCTAATCATGTATAATGAGCACTGCATTAATGGTGTCTCCGTAGCACACATGGGAAAGGCAGCGCTGTGCTACATAGCACTTTAAGAATGTCATCGCAGGTTCGAATCCAGCCTGAAGCACCGTCCGGCCATTTCCGCGGTCTCGCGTTGTTTTACGCGACGGTGCCCTCTGCTCAGCGTCTTCCCGATCGCCGGCGACATCTTATGAAGCAGAGTTTGTAACTGTTTGCGTCCTGTTTCTTGTGCTTTTTTACTGAGGGCAATCATATGAATCATTGATATCCATTGCAACACCCAGAGGAGTAAAAAATAATTTTACAAAATAGGGGAATGCTGCGATCGGCGGACTTTGACCTACACACGCACGCACGCACGCAGTAGCCGGCAGTCACGAGACTCTAATCATGTATAATTCGCACTGCATTAATCACCGTCTCCGTAGCACACATGGGAAAGGCAGCGCTGTGCTACATAGCACTTTAAGAATGGCATCGCCGGTTCGAATCCGGCCTGAAGCACCGTCCGGCAGTTTCCGCGGACTCACCTTGTTTTACGCGACGGTGCCCTCTGCTCAGCGTCTTCCCGATCGCCGGCGACATCTTATGAAGCAGAGAACCTGAGTCTTTGTAACTGATTGCATTCCTGTTTCTTGTGTTTTTTTACTGAGGGCAATCATATGAATCATTGATATCCATTGCAACACCCAGGAGAGTAAAAAATAATTTTACAAAATAGGGGAATGCTGCGATCGGCGGACTTTGACCTACACACGCACGCACGCACGCAGTAGCCGGCAGTCACGAGACTCTAATCATGTATAATGAGCACTGCATTAATGGTGTCTCCGTAGCACACATGGGAAAGGCAGCGCTGTGCTACATAGCACTTTAAGAATGTCATCGCAGGTTCGAATCCAGCCTGAAGCACCGTCCGGCCATTTCCGCGGTCTCGCGTTGTTTTACGCGACGGTGCCCTCTGCTCAGCGTCTTCCCGATCGCCGGCGACATCTTATGAAGCAGAGAACCTGAGTGTTTGTAACTGATTGCATTCCTGTTTCTTTTGTTTTTTTACTGAGGGCAATCATATGAATCATTGATATCCATTGCAACACCCAGGAGAGTAAAAAATAATTTTACAAAATAGGGGAATGCTGCGATCGGCGGACTTTGACCTACACACGCACGCACGCAGTAGCCGGCAGTCACGAGACTCTAATCATGTATAATGAGCACTGCATTAATGGTGTCTCCGTAGCACACATGGGAAAGGCAGCGCTGTGCTACATAGCACTTTAAGAATGTCATCGCAGGTTCGAATCCAGCCTGAAGCACAGTCCGGCTGTTTCCGCGGTCTCACGATGTTTTACGCGACGGTGCCCTCTGCTCAGCGTCTTCCCGATCGCCGGCGACATCTTATGAAGCAGAGAACCTGAGTGTTTGTAACTGATTGCATTCCTGTTTCTTGTGTTTTTTTACTGAGGGCAATCATATGAATCATTGATATCCATTGCAACACCCAGGAGAGTAAAAAATAATTTTACAAAATAGGGGAATGCTGCGATCGGCGGACTTTGACCTACACACGCACGCACGCACGCAGTAGCCGGCAGTCACGAGACTCTAATCATGTATAATGAGCACTGCATTAATGGTGTCTCCGTAGCACACATGGGAAAGGCAGCGCTGTGCTACATAGCACTTTAAGAATGTCATCGCAGGTTCGAATCCAGCCTGAAGCACCGTCCGGCCATTTCCGCGGTCTCGCGTTGTTTTACGCGACGGTGCCCTCTGCTCAGCGTCTTCCCGATCGCCGGCGACATCTTATGAAGCAGAGAACCTGAGTGTTTGTAACTGATTGCATTCCTGTTTCTTGTGTTTTTTTACTGAGGGCAATCATATGAATCATTGATATCCATTGCAACACCCAGGAGAGTAAAAAATAATTTTACAAAATAGGGGAATGCTGCGATCGGCGGACTTTGACCTACACACGCACGCACGCAGTAGCCGGCAGTCACGAGACTCTAATCATGTATAATGAGCACTGCATTAATGGTGTCTCCGTAGCACACATGGGAAAGGCAGCGCTGTGCTACATAGCACTTTAAGAATGTCATCGCAGGTTCGAATCCAGCCTGAAGCACAGTCCGGCTGTTTCCGCGGTCTCACGATGTTTTACGCGATGGTGCCCTCTGCTCAGCGTCTTCCCGATCGCCCGCGACATCTTATGAAGCAGAGTTTGTAACTGTTTGCGTCCTGTTTCTTGTGCTTTTTTACTGAGGGCAATCATATGAATCATTGATATCCATTGCAACACCCAGAGGAGTAAAAAATAATTTTACAAAATAGGGGAATGCTGCGATCGGCGGACTTTGACCTACGCACGCACCCACGCAGTAGCCGGCAGTCACGAGACTCTAATCATGTATAATGAGCACTGCACTAATCAGCATCTCCGTAGCACATATGGGAAAGGCAGCGCTGTGCTACATAGCACTTTAAGAATGGCATTGCAGGTTCGAATAAGGCCTGAAGCACCGTCCGGCCATTTCCGCGGTCTCGCGTTGTTTTACGCGACGTGCCCTCTGCTCAGCGTCTTCCCGATCGCCGGCGACATCTTATGAAGCAGAGAACCTGAGTGTTTGTAACTGATTGCATTCCTGTTTCTTGTGTTTTTTTACTGAGGGCAATCATATGAATCATTGATATCCATTGCAACACCCAGGAGAGTAAAAAATAATTTTACAAAATAGGGGAATGCTGCGATCGGCGGACTTTGACCTACACACGCACGCACGCAAGCAGTAGCCGGCAGTCACGAGACTCTAATCATGTATAATGAGCACTGCATTAATCGGTGTCTCCGTAGCACACATGGGAAAGGCAGCGCTGTGCTACATAGCACTTTAAGAATGTCATCGCAGGTTCGAATCCGGCCTGAAGCACCGTCCGGCAGTTTCCTTGGACTCACGTTGTTTTACGCGACGGTGCCCTCTGCTCAGCGTCTTCCCGATCGCCCGCGACATCGTATGAAGCAGAGTTTGTAACTGTTTGAGTCCTGTTTCTTGTGCTTTTTTACTGAGGGCAATCATATGAATCATTGATATCCATTGCAACACCCAGAGGAGTAAAAAATAATTTTACAAAATAGGGGAATGCCGCGATCAGCGGACTTTGACCTACGCACGCACGCACGCAGTAGCCGGCAGTCACGAGACTCTAATCATGTATACTGAGCACTGCATTAATCAGCGTCTCCGTAGCACACATGGGAAAGGCAGCGCTGTGCTACATAGCACTTTAAGAATGCCATCGCCGGTTCGAATCCGGCCTGAAGCACCGTCCGGCAGTTTCCGCGGACTCACGTTGTTTTACGCGACGGTGCCCTCTGCTCAGCGTCTTCCCGATCGCCCGCGACATCTTATGAAGCAGAGAACCTGAGTGTTTGTAACTGTTTGCGTCCTGTTTCTTGTGTTTTTTTACTGAGGGCAATCACATGAATCATTGATATCCATTGCAACACCCAGAGGAGTAAAAAATAATTTTACAAAATAGGGGAATGCCGCGATCAGCGGACTTTGACCTACGCACGCACGCATGCAGTAGCCGGCAGTCACGAGACTCTAATCATGTATAATGAGCACTGCATTAATCAGCGTCTCCGTAGCACACATGGGAAAGGCAGCGCTGTGCTACATAGCACTTTAAGAATGGCATCGCCGGTTCGAATCCGGCCTGAAGCACCGTCCGGCAGTTTCCGCGGACTCACGTTGTTTTACGCGACGGTGCCCTCTGCTCAGCGTCTTCCCGATCGCCCGCGACATCGTATGAAGCAGAGTTTGTAACTGTTTGCGTCCTGTTTCTTGTGCTTTTTTACTGAGGGCAATCATATGAATCATTGATATCCATTGCAACACCCAGGAGAGTAAAACATAATTTTACAAAATAGGGGAATGCTGCGATCGGCGGACTTTGACCTACGCACGCGCACGCACACAGTAGCCGGCAGTCACGAGACTCTAATGAGCTCTGCATTAATCAGCGTCTCCATAGCACACATGGGAAAGGCAGCGCTGTGCTACATAGCACTTTAACCATGTCATCGCAGGTTCGAATCCGGCCTGAAGCACCGTCCGGCAATTTCCGCGGACGCACGTTGTTTTACGCGACGGTGCCCTCTGCTCAGCGTCTTCCCGATCGCCGGCGACATCTTATGAAGCAGAGTTTGTAACTGTTTGCGTCCTGTTTCTTGTGCTTTTTTACTGAGGGCAATCATATGAATCATTGATATCCATTGCAACACCCAGAGGAGTAAAAAATAATTTTACAAAATAGGGGAATGCCCCGATCGGCGGACTTTGACCTACGCACGCACGCAGTAGCCGGCAGTCACGAGACTCTAATCATGTATAATGAGCACAGCATTAATCGGCGTCTCCGTAGCACACATGGGAATGTCAGCGCTGTGCTACATAGCATTTTAAGAATGTCATCGCAGGTTCGAATCCAGCCTGAAGCACCGTCCGGCCATTTCCGCGGTCTCGCGTTGTTTTACGCGACGGTGCCCTCTGCTCAGCGTCTTCCCGATCGCCGGCGACATCTTATGAAGCAGAGAACCTGAGTGTTTGTAACTGATTGCATTCCTGTTTCTTGTGTTTTTTTACTGAGGGCAATCATATGAATCATTGATATCCATTGCAACACCCAGGAGAGTAAAAAATAATTTTACAAAATAGGGGAATGCTGCGATCGGCGGACTTTGACCTACACACGCACGCACGCACGCAGTAGCCGGCAGTCACGAGACTCTAATCATGTATAATGAGCACTGCATTAATGGTGTCTCCGTAGCACACATGGGAAAGGCAGCGCTGTGCTACATAGCACTTTAAGAATGTCATCGCAGGTTCGAATCCAGCCTGAAGCACCGTCCGGCCATTTCCGCGGTCTCGCGTTGTTTTACGCGACGGTGCCCTCTGCTCAGCGTCTTCCCGATCGCCGGCGACATCTTATGAAGCAGAGTTTGTAACTGTTTGCGTCCTGTTTCTTGTGCTTTTTTACTGAGGGCAATCATATGAATCATTGATATCCATTGCAACACCCAGAGGAGTAAAAAATAATTTTACAAAATAGGGGAATGCTGCGATCGGCGGACTTTGACCTACACACGCACGCACGCACGCAGTAGCCGGCAGTCACGAGACTCTAATCATGTATAATGAGCACTGCATTAATCAGCGTCTCCGTAGCACACATGGGAAAGGCAGCGCTGTGCTACATAGCACTTTAAGAATGGCATCGCCGGTTCGAATCCGGCCTGAAGCACCGTCCGGCAGTTTCCGCGGACTCACGTTGTTTTACGCGACGGTGCCCTCTGCTCAGCGTCTTCCCGATCGCCGGCGACATCTTATGAAGCAGAGAACCTGAGTCTTTGTAACTGATTGCATTCCTGTTTCTTGTGTTTTTTTACTGAGGGCAATCATATGAATCATTGATATCCATTGCAACACCCAGGAGAGTAAAAAATAATTTTACAAAATAGGGGAATGCTGCGATCGGCGGACTTTGACCTACACACGCACGCACGCACGCAGTAGCCGGCAGTCACGAGACTCTAATCATGTATAATGAGCACTGCATTAATGGTGTCTCCGTAGCACACATGGGAAAGGCAGCGCTGTGCTACATAGCACTTTAAGAATGTCATCGCAGGTTCGAATCCAGCCTGAAGCACCGTCCGGCCATTTCCGCGGTCTCGCGTTGTTTTACGCGACGGTGCCCTCTGCTCAGCGTCTTCCCGATCGCCGGCGACATCTTATGAAGCAGAGAACCTGAGTGTTTGTAACTGATTGCATTCCTGTTTCTTGTGTTTTTTTACTGAGGGCAATCATATGAATCATTGATATCCATTGCAACACCCAGGAGAGTAAAAAATAATTTTACAAAATAGGGGAATGCTGCGATCGGCGGACTTTGACCTACACACGCACGCACGCAGTAGCCGGCAGTCACGAGACTCTAATCATGTATAATGAGCACTGCATTAATGGTGTCTCCGTAGCACACATGGGAAAGGCAGCGCTGTGCTACATAGCACTTTAAGAATGTCATCGCAGGTTCGAATCCAGCCTGAAGCACAGTCCGGCTGTTTCCGCGGTCTCACGATGTTTTACGCGACGGTGCCCTCTGCTCAGCGTCTTCCCGATCGCCCGCGACATCTTATGAAGCAGAGTTTGTAACTGTTTGCGTCCTGTTTCTTGTGCTTTTTTACTGAGGGCAATCATATGAATCATTGATATCCATTGCAACACCCAGAGGAGTAAAAAATAATTTTACAAAATAGGGGAATGCTGCGATCGGCGGACTTTGACCTACGCACGCACCCACGCAGTAGCCGGCAGTCACGAGACTCTAATCATGTATAATGAGCACTGCACTAATCAGCATCTCCGTAGCACATATGGGAAAGGCAGCGCTGTGCTACATAGCACTTTAAGAATGGCATTGCAGGTTCGAATAAGGCCTGAAGCACCGTCCGGCCATTTCCGCGGTCTCGCGTTGTTTTACGCGACGTGCCCTCTGCTCAGCGTCTTCCCGATCGCCGGCGACATCTTATGAAGCAGAGAACCTGAGTGTTTGTAACTGATTGCATTCCTGTTTCTTGTGTTTTTTTACTGAGGGCAATCATATGAATCATTGATATCCATTGCAACACCCAGGAGAGTAAAAAATAATTTTACAAAATAGGGGAATGCTGCGATCGGCGGACTTTGACCTACACACGCACGCACGCAAGCAGTAGCCGGCAGTCACGAGACTCTAATCATGTATAATGAGCACTGCATTAATCGGTGTCTCCGTAGCACACATGGGAAAGGCAGCGCTGTGCTACATAGCACTTTAAGAATGTCATCGCAGGTTCGAATCCGGCCTGAAGCACCGTCCGGCAGTTTCCTTGGACTCACGTTGTTTTACGCGACGGTGCCCTCTGCTCAGCGTCTTCCCGATCGCCCGCGACATCGTATGAAGCAGAGTTTGTAACTGTTTGAGTCCTGTTTCTTGTGCTTTTTTACTGAGGGCAATCATATGAATCATTGATATCCATTGCAACACCCAGAGGAGTAAAAAATTATTTTACAAAATAGGGGAATGCCGCGATCAGCGGACTTTGACCTACGCACGCACGCACGCAGTAGCCGGCAGTCACGAGACTCTAATCATGTATACTGAGCACTGCATTAATCAGCGTCTCCGTAGCACACATGGGAAAGGCAGCGCTGTGCTACATAGCACTTTAAGAATGCCATCGCCGGTTCGAATCCGGCCTGAAGCACCGTCCGGCAGTTTCCGCGGACTCACGTTGTTTTACGCGACGGTGCCCTCTGCTCAGCGTCTTCCCGATCGCCCGCGACATCTTATGAAGCAGAGAACCTGAGTGTTTGTAACTGTTTGCGTCCTGTTTCTTGTGTTTTTTTACTGAGGGCAATCACATGAATCATTGATATCCATTGCAACACCCAGAGGAGTAAAAAATAATTTTACAAAATAGGGGAATGCCGCGATCAGCGGACTTTGACCTACGCACGCACGCACGCAGTAGCCGGCAGTCACGAGACTCTAATCATGTATAATGAGCACTGCATTAGTCAGCGTCTCCGTAGCACACATGGGAAAGGCAGCGCTGTGCTACATAGCACTTTAAGAATGGCATCGCCGGTTCGAATCCGGCCTGAAGCACCGTCCGGCAGTTTCCGCGGACTCACGTTGTTTTACGCGACGGTGCCCTCTGCTCAGCGTCTTCCCGATCGCCGGCAACATCTTATGAAGCAGAGTTTGTAACTGTTTGCGTCCTGTTTCTTGTGCTTTTTTACTGAGGGCAATCATATGAATCATTGATATCCATTGCAACACCCAGAGGAGTAAAAAATAATTTTACAAAATAGGGGAATGCCGCGATCAGCGGACTTTGACCTACGCACGCACGCAGTAGCCGGCAGTCACGAGACTCTAATCATGTATAATGAGCACTGCATTAATCAGCGTCTCCGTAGCACACATGGGAAAGGCAGCGCTGTGCTACATAGCACTCTAAGAATGGCATCGCCGGTTCGAATCCGGCCTGAAGCACCGTCCGGCCTTGTACACGGTCTCACGTTGTTTTACGCGACGGTGCCCTCTGCTCAGCGTCTTCCCGATCGCCCGCGACATCTTATGAAGCAGAGTTTGTAACTGTTTGCGTCCTGTTTCTTGTGCTTTTTTACTGAGGGCAATCATATGAATCATTGATATCCATTGCAACACCCAGAGGAGTAAAAAATAATTTTACAAAATAGGGGAATGCCGCGATCAGCGGACTTTGACCTACGCACGCACACACGCAGTAGCCGGCAGTCACGAGACTCTAATCATGTATAATGAGCACTGCATTAATCAGCGTCTCCGTAGCACACATGGGAAAGGCAGCGCTGTGCTACATAGCACTTTAAGAATGGCATCGCCGGTTCGAATCCGGCCTGAAGCACCGTCCGGCAGTTTCCGCGGTCTCACGTTCTTTTACGCGACGGTGCCCTCTGCTCAGCGTCTTCCCGATCACCCGCGACATCGTATGAAGCAGAGTTTGTAACTGTTTGCGTCCTGTTTCTTGTGCTTTTTTACTGAGGGCAATCATATGAATCATTGATATCCATTGCAACACCCAGAGGAGTAAAAAATAATTTTACAAAATAGGGGAATGCCGCGATCAGCGGACTTTGACCTACGCACGCACGCACGCAGTAGCCGGCAGTCACGAGACTCTAATCATGTATAATGAGCACTGCATTAATCAGCGTCTCCGTAGCACACATGGGAAAGGCAGCGCTGTGCTACATAGCACTTTAAGAATGGCATCGCCGGTTCGAATCCGGCCTGAAGCACCGTCCGGCAGTTTCCGCGGACTCACGTTGTTTTACGCGACGGTGCCCTCTGCTCAGCGTCTTCCCGATCGCCCGCGACATCGTATGAAGCAGAGTTTGTAACTGTTTGCGTCCTGTTTCTTGTGCTTTTTTACTGAGGGCAATCATATGAATCATTGATATCCATTGCAACACCCAGGAGAGTAAAACATAATTTTACAAAATAGGGGAATGCTGCGATCGGCGGACTTTGACCTACGCACGCGCACGCACACAGTAGCCGGCAGTCACGAGACTCTAATGAGCTCTGCATTAATCAGCGTCTCCATAGCACACATGGGAAAGGCAGCGCTGTGCTACATAGCACTTTAACCATGTCATCGCAGGTTCGAATCCGGCCTGAAGCACCGTCCGGCAGTTTCCGCGGACGCACGTTGTTTTACGCGACGGTGCCCTCTGCTCAGCGTCTTCCCGATCGCCGGCGACATCTTATGAAGCAGAGTTTGTAACTGTTTGCGTCCTGTTTCTTGTGCTTTTTTACTGAGGGCAATCATATGAATCATTGATATCCATTGCAACACCCAGAGGAGTAAAAAATAATTTTACAAAATAGGGGAATGCTGCGATCGGCGGACTTTGACCTACACACGCACGCACGCACGCAGTAGCCGGCAGTCACGAGACTCTAATCATGTATAATTCGCACTGCATTAATCAGCGTCTCCGTAGCACACATGGGAAAGGCAGCGCTGTGCTACATAGCACTTTAAGAATGGCATCGCCGGTTCGAATCCGGCCTGAAGCACCGTCTGGCAGTTTCCGCGGACTCACGTTGTTTTACGCGACGGTGCCCTCTGCTCAGCGTCTTCCCGATCGCCGGCGACATCTTATGAAGCAGAGAACCTGAGTGTTTGTAACTGATTGCATTCCTGTTTCTTGTGTTTTTTTACTGAGGGCAATCATATGAATCATTGATATCCATTGCAACACCCAGGAGAGTAAAAAATAATTTTACAAAATAGGGGAATGCTGCGATCGGCGGACTTTGACCTACACACGCACGCACGCACGCAGTAGCCGGCAGTCACGAGACTCTAATCATGTATAATGAGCACTGCATTAATGGTGTCTCCGTAGCACACATGGGAAAGGCAGCGCTGTGCTACATAGCACTTTAAGAATGTCATCGCAGGTTCGAATCCAGCCTGAAGCACCGTCCGGCCATTTCCGCGGTCTCGCGTTGTTTTACGCGACGGTGCCCTCTGCTCAGCGTCTTCCCGATCGCCGGCGACATCTTATGAAGCAGAGAACCTGAGTGTTTGTAACTGATTGCATTCCTGTTTCTTGTGTTTTTTTACTGAGGGCAATCATATGAATCATTGATATCCATTGCAACACCCAGGAGAGTAAAAAATAATTTTACAAAATAGGGGAATGCTGCGATCGGCGGACTTTGACCTACACACGCATGCACGCAGTAGCCGGCAGTCACGAGACTCTAATCATGTATAATGAGCACTGCATTAATGGTGTCTCCGTAGCACACATGGGAAAGGCAGCGCTGTGCTACATAGCACTTTAAGAATGTCATCGCAGGTTCGAATCCAGCCTGAAGCACAGTCCGGCTGTTTCCGCGGTCTCACGATGTTTTACGCGACGGTGCCCTCTGCTCAGCGTCTTCCCGATCGCCCGCGACATCTTATGAAGCAGAGTTTGTAACTGTTTGCGTCCTGTTTCTTGTGCTTTTTTACTGAGGGCAATCATATGAATCATTGATATCCATTGCAACACCCAGAGGAGTAAAAAATAATTTTACAAAATAGGGGAATGCTGCGATCGGCGGACTTTGACCTACGCACGCACCCACGCAGTAGCCGGCAGTCACGAGACTCTAATCATGTATAATGAGCACTGCATTAATCAGCATCTCCGTAGCACACATGGGAAAGGCAGCGCTGTGCTACATAGCACTCTAAGAATGGCATCGCCGGTTCGAATCCGGCCTGAAGCACCGTCCGGCCTTGTACACGGTCTCACGTTGTTTTACGCGACGGTGCCCTCTGCTCAGCGTCTTCCCGATCGCCCGCGACATCGTATGAAGCAGAGTTTGTAACTGTTTGCGTCCTGTTTCTTGTGCTTTTTTACTGAGGGCAATCATATGAATCATTGATATCCATTGCAACACCCAGAGGAGTAAAAAATAATTTTACAAAATAGGGGAATGCCGCGATCAGCGGACTTTGACCTACGCACGCACGCACGCAGTAGCCGGCAGTCACGAGACTCTAATCATGTATAATGAGCACTGCATTAATCGGTGTCTCCGTAGCACACATGGGAAAGGCAGCGCTGTACTACATAGCACTTTAAGAATGTCATCGCAGGTTCGAATCCGGCCTGAAGCACCGTCCGGCAGTTTCCGCGGACTCACGTTGTTTTACGCGACGGTGCCCTCTGCTCAGCGTCTTCCCGATCGCCGGCGACATCTTATGAAGCAGAGAACCTGAGTGTTTGTAACTGATTGCATTCCTGTTTCTTGTCTTTTTTTACTGAGGGCAATCATATGAATCATTGATATCCATTGCAACACCCAGAGGAGTAAAAAATTATTTTACAAAATAGGGGAATGCCGCGATCAGCGGACTTTGACCTACGCACGCACGCACGCAGTAGCCGGCAGTCACGAGACTCTAATCATGTATAATGAGCACTGCATTAATCAGCGTCTCCGTAGCACACATGGGAAAGGCAGCGCTGTGCTACATAGCAATTTAAGAATGGCATCGCCGGTTCGAATCCGGCCTGAAGCACCGTCCGGCAGTTTCCGCGGACTCACGTTGTTTTACGCGACGGTGCCCTCTGCTCAGCGTCTTCCCGATCGCCCGCGACATCGTATGAAGCAGAGTTTGTAACTGTTTGCGTCCTGTTTCTTGTGCTTTTTTACTGAGGGCAATCATATGAATCATTGATATCCATTGCAACACCCAGGAGAGTAAAACATAATTTTACAAAATAGGGGAATGCTGCGATCGGCGGACTTTGACCTACGCACGCGCACGCACACAGTAGCCGGCAGTCACGAGACTCTAATGAGCTCTGCATTAATCAGCGTCTCCATAGCACACATGGGAAAGGCAGCGCTGTGCTACATAGCACTTTAACCATGTCATCGCAGGTTCGAATCCGGCCTGAAGCACCGTCCGGCAGTTTCCGCGGACGCACGTTGTTTTACGCGACGGTGCCCTCTGCTCAGCGTCTTCCCGATCGCCGGCGACATCTTATGAAGCAGAGTTTGTAACTGTTTGCGTCCTGTTTCTTGTGCTTTTTTACTGAGGGCAATCATATGAATCATTGATATCCATTGCAACACCCAGGAGAGTAAAAAATAATATTACAAAATAGGGGAATGCTGCGATCGGCGGACTTTGACCTACACACGCACGCACGCAGTAGCCGGCAGTCACGAGACTCTAATCATGTATAATGAGCACTGCATTAATCGGTGTCTCCGTAGCACACATGGGAAAGGCAGCGCTGTACTACATAGCACTTTAAGAATGTCATCGCAGGTTCGAATCCGGCCTGAAGCACCGTCCGGCAGTTTCCGCGGACTCACGTTGTTTTACGCGACGGTGCCCTCTGCTCAGCGTCTTCCCGATCGCCGGCGACATCTTATGAAGCAGAGAACCTGAGTGTTTGTAACTGATTGCATTCCTGTTTCTTGTCTTTTTTTACTGAGGGCAATCATATGAATCATTGATATCCATTGCAACACCCAGGAGAGTAAAAAATAATTTTACAAAATAGGGGAATGCTGCGATCGGCGGACTTTGACCTACACACGCACGCACGCACGCAGTAGCCGGCAGTCACGAGACTCTAATCATGTATAATGAGCAGTGCATTAATCGGTGTCTCCGTAGCACACATGGGAAAGGCAGCGTTGTGCTACATAGCACTTTAAGAATGTCATCGCAGGTTCGAATAAGGCCTGAAGCACCGTCCGGCCATTTCCGCGGTCTCGCGTTGTTTTACGCGACGGTGCCCTCTGCTCAGCGTCTTCCCGATCGCCGGCGACATCTTATGAAGCAGAGAACCTGAGTGTTTGTAACTGATTGCATTCCTGTTTCTTGTGTTTTTTTACTGAGGGCAATCATATGAATCATTGATATCCATTGCAACACCCAGGAGAGTAAAAAATAATTTTACAAAATAGGGGAATGCTGCGATCGGCGGACTTTGACCTACACACGCACGCACGCAAGCAGTAGCCGGCAGTCACGAGACTCTAATCATGTATAATGAGCACTGCATTAATGGTGTCTCCGTAGCACACATGGGAAAGGCAGCGCTGTACTACATAGCACTTTAAGAATGTCATCGCAGGTTCGAATCCGGCCTGAAGCACCGTCTGGCAGTTTCCGCGGACTCACGTTGTTTTACGCGACGGTGCCCTCTGCTCAGCGTCTTCCCGATCGCCCGCGACATCTTATGAAGTAGAGAACCTGAGTGTTTGTAACTGTTTGCGTCCTGTTTCTTGTGTTTTTTTACTGAGGGCAATCATATGAATCATTGATATCCATTGCAACACCCAGGAGAGTAAAAAATAATATTACAAAATAGGGGAATGCTGCGATCGGCGGACTTTGACCTACACACGCACGCACGCAGTAGCCGGCAGTCACGAGACTCTAATCATGTATAATGAGCACTGCATTAATCGGTGTCTCCGTAGCACACATGGGAAAGGCAGCGCTGTACTACATAGCACTTTAAGAATGTCATCGCAGGTTCGAATCCGGCCTGAAGCACCGTCCGGCAGTTTCCGCGGACTCACGTTGTTTTACGCGACGGTGCCCTCTGCTCAGCGTCTTCCCGATCGCCCGCGACATCTTATGAAGTAGAGAACCTGAGTGTTTGTAACTGATTGCATTCCTGTTTCTTGTGTTTTTTTACTGAGGGCAATCATATGAATCATTGATATCCATTGCAACACCCAGGAGAGTAAAAAATAATTTTACAAAATAGGGGAATGCTGCGATCGGCGGACTTTGACCTACACACGCACGCACGCAAGCAGTAGCCGGCAGTCACGAGACTCTAATCATGTATAATGAGCACTGCATTAATGGTGTCTCCGTAGCACACATGGGAAAGGCAGCGCTGTACTACATAGCACTTTAAGAATGTCATCGCAGGTTCGAATCCGGCCTGAAGCACCGTCTGGCAGTTTCCGCGGACTCACGTTGTTTTACGCGACGGTGCCCTCTGCTCAGCGTCTTCCCGATCGCCCGCGACATCTTATGAAGTAGAGAACCTGAGTGTTTGTAACTGTTTGCGTCCTGTTTCTTGTGTTTTTTTACTGAGGGCAATCATATGAATCATTGATATCCATTGCAACACCCAGGAGAGTAAAAAATAATATTACAAAATAGGGGAATGCTGCGATCGGCGGACTTTGACCTACACACGCACGCACGCAGTAGCCGGCAGTCACGAGACTCTAATCATGTATAATGAGCACTGCATTAATCGGTGTCTCCGTAGCACACATGGGAAAGGCAGCGCTGTACTACATAGCACTTTAAGAATGTCATCGCAGGTTCGAATCCGGCCTGAAGCACCGTCCGGCAGTTTCCGCGGACTCACGTTGTTTTACGCGACGGTGCCCTCTGCTCAGCGTCTTCCCGATCGCCCGCGACATCTTATGAAGTAGAGAACCTGAGTGTTTGTAACTGTTTGCGTCCTGTTTCTTGTGTTTTTTTACTGAGGGCAATCATATGAATCATTGATATCCATTGCAACACCCAGAGGAGTAAAAAATAATTTTACAAAATAGGGGAATGCCGCGATCAGCGGACTTTGACCTACGCACGCACGCACGCAGTAGCCGGCAGTCACGAGACTCTAATCATGTATAATGAGCACTGCATTAATCAGCGTCTCCGTAGCACACATGGGAAAGGCAGCGCTGTGCTACATAGCACTTTAAGAATGGCATCGCCGGTTCGAATCCGGCCTGAAGCACCGTCCGGCAGTTTCCGCGGACTCACGTTGTTTTACGCGACGGTGCCCTCTGCTCAGCGTCTTCCCGATCGCCCGCGACATCGTATGAAGCAGAGTTTGTAACTGTTTGCGTCCTGTTTCTTGTGCTTTTTTACTGAGGGCAATCATATGAATCATTGATATCCATTGCAACACCCAGGAGAGTAAAACATAATTTTACAAAATAGGGGAATGCTGCGATCGGCGGACTTTGACCTACACACGCACGCACGCACGCAGTAGCCGGCAGTCACGAGACTCTAATCATGTATAATGAGCAGTGCATTAATCGGTGTCTCCGTAGCACACATGGGAAAGGCAGCGTTGTGCTACATAGCACTTTAAGAATGTCATCGCAGGTTCGAATAAGGCCTGAAGCACCGTCCGGCCATTTCCGCGGTCTCGCGTTGTTTTACGCGACGGTGCCCTCTGCTCAGCGTCTTCCCGATCGCCGGCGACATCTTATGAAGCAGAGAACCTGAGTGTTTGTAACTGATTGCATTCCTGTTTCTTGTGTTTTTTTACTGAGGGCAATCATATGAATCATTGATATCCATTGCAACACCCAGGAGAGTAAAAAATAATTTTACAAAATAGGGGAATGCTGCGATCGGCGGACTTTGACCTACACACGCACGCACGCAAGCAGTAGCCGGCAGTCACGAGACTCTAATCATGTATAATGAGCACTGCATTAATGGTGTCTCCGTAGCACACATGGGAAAGGCAGCGCTGTACTACATAGCACTTTAAGAATGTCATCGCAGGTTCGAATCCGGCCTGAAGCACCGTCTGGCAGTTTCCGCGGACTCACGTTGTTTTACGCGACGGTGCCCTCTGCTCAGCGTCTTCCCGATCGCCCGCGACATCTTATGAAGTAGAGAACCTGAGTGTTTGTAACTGTTTGCGTCCTGTTTCTTGTGTTTTTTTACTGAGGGCAATCATATGAATCATTGATATCCATTGCAACACCCAGGAGAGTAAAAAATAATATTACAAAATAGGGGAATGCTGCGATCGGCGGACTTTGACCTACACACGCACGCACGCAGTAGCCGGCAGTCACGAGACTCTAATCATGTATAATGAGCACTGCATTAATCGGTGTCTCCGTAGCACACATGGGAAAGGCAGCGCTGTACTACATAGCACTTTAAGAATGTCATCGCAGGTTCGAATCCGGCCTGAAGCACCGTCCGGCAGTTTCCGCGGACTCACGTTGTTTTACGCGACGGTGCCCTCTGCTCAGCGTCTTCCCGATCGCCCGCGACATCTTATGAAGTAGAGAACCTGAGTGTTTGTAACTGTTTGCGTCCTGTTTCTTGTGTTTTTTTACTGAGGGCAATCATATGAATCATTGATATCCATTGCAACACCCAGAGGAGTAAAAAATAATTTTACAAAATAGGGGAATGCCGCGATCAGCGGACTTTGACCTACGCACGCACGCACGCAGTAGCCGGCAGTCACGAGACTCTAATCATGTATAATGAGCACTGCATTAATCAGCGTCTCCGTAGCACACATGGGAAAGGCAGCGCTGTGCTACATAGCACTTTAAGAATGGCATCGCCGGTTCGAATCCGGCCTGAAGCACCGTCCGGCAGTTTCCCCGGACTGACGTTGTTTTACGCGACGGTGCCCTCTGCTCAGCGTCTTCCCGATCGCCGGCGACATCTTATGAAGCAGAGAACCTGAGTGTTTGTAACTGATTGCATTCCTGTTTCTTGTCTTTTTTTACTGAGGGCAATCATATGAATCATTGATATCCATTGCAACACCCAGGAGAGTAAAAAATAATTTTACAAAATAGGGGAATGCTGCGATCGGCGGACTTTGACCTACACACGCACGCACGCACGCAGTAGCCGGCAGTCACGAGACTCTAATCATGTATAATGAGCAGTGCATTAATCGGTGTCTCCGTAGCACACATGGGAAAGGCAGCGCTGTGCTACATAGCACTTTAAGAATGTCATCGCAGGTTCGAATAAGGCCTGAAGCACCGTCCGGCCATTTCCGCGGTCTCGCGTTGTTTTACGCGACGGTGCCCTCTGCTCAGCGTCTTCCCGATCGCCGGCGACATCTTATGAAGCAGAGAACCTGAGTGTTTGTAACTGATTGCATTCCTGTTTCTTGTGTTTTTTTACTGAGGGCAATCATATGAATCATTGATATCCATTGCAACACCCAGGAGAGTAAAAAATAATTTTACAAAATAGGGGAATGCTGCGATCGGCGGACTTTGACCTACACACGCATGCACGCAAGCAGTAGCCGGCAGTCACGAGACTCTAATCATGTATAATGAGCACTGCATTAATGGTGTCTCCGTAGCACACATGGGAAAGGCAGCGCTGTACTACATAGCACTTTAAGAATGTCATCGCAGGTTCGAATCCGGCCTGAAGCACCGTCTGGCAGTTTCCGCGGACTCACGTTGTTTTACGCGACGGTGCCCTCTGCTCAGCGTCATCCCGATCGCCCGCGACATCTTATGAAGTAGAGAACCTGAGTGTTTGTAACTGTTTGCGTCCTGTTTCTTGTGTTTTTTTACTGAGGGCAATCATATGAATCATTGATATCCATTGCAACACCCAGGAGAGTAAAAAATAATTTTACAAAATAGGGGAATGCTGCGATCGGCGGACTTTGACCTACACACGCACGCACGCAGTAGCCGGCAGTCACGAGACTCTAATCATGTATAATGAGCACTGCATTAATCGGTGTCTCCGTAGCACACATGGGAAAGGCAGCGCTGTACTACATAGCACTTTAAGAATGTCATCGCAGGTTCGAATCCGGCCTGAAGCACCGTCCGGCAGTTTCCGCGGACTCACGTTGTTTTACGCGACGGTGCCCTCTGCTCAGCGTCTTCCCGATCGCCCGCGACATCTTATGAAGTAGAGAACCTGAGTGTTTGTAACTGTTTGCGTCCTGTTTCTTGTGTTTTTTTACTGAGGGCAATCATATGAATCATTGATATCCATTGCAACACCCAGAGGAGTAAAAAATAATTTTACAAAATAGGGGAATGCCGCGATCAGCGGACTTTGACCTACGCACGCACGCACGCAGTAGCCGGCAGTCACGAGACTCTAATAATGTATAATGAGCACTGCATTAATCAGCGTCTCCGTAGCACACATGGGAAAGGCAGCGCTGTGCTACATAGCACTTTAAGAATGGCATCGCCGGTTCGAATCCGGCCTGAAGCACCGTCCGGCAGTTTCCGCGGACTCACGTTGTTTTACGCGACGGTGCCCTCTGCTCAGCGTCTTCCCGATCGCCCGCGACATCTTATGAAGCAGAGAACCTGAGTGTTTGTAACTGTTTGCGTCCTGTTTCTTGTGTTTTTTACTGAGGGCAATCATATGAATCATTGATATCCATTGCAACACCCAGAGGAGTAAAAAATTATTTTACAAAATAGGGGAATGCCGCGATCAGCGGACTTTGACCTACGCACGCACGCACGCAGTAGCCGGCAGTCACGAGACTCTAATCATGTATAATGAGCACTGCATTAATCAGCGTCTCCGTAGCACACATGGGAAAGGCAGCGCTGTGCTACATAGCACTTTAAGAATGGCATCGCCGGTTCGAATCCGGCCTGAAGCACCGTCCGGCAGTTTCCGCGGACTCACGTTGTTTTACGCGACGGTGCCCTCTGCTCAGCGTCTTCCCGATCGCCCGCGACATCGTATGAAGCAGAGTTTGTAACTGTTTGCGTCCTGTTTCTTGTGCTTTTTTACTGAGGGCAATCATATGAATCATTGATATCCATTGCAACACCCAGGAGAGTAAAAAATAATTTTACAAAATAGGGGAATGCTGCGATCGGCGGACTTTGACCTACACACGCACGCACGCACGCAGTAGCCGGCAGTCACGAGACTCTAATCATGTATAATGAGCAGTGCATTAATCGGTGTCTCCGTAGCACACATGGGAAAGGCAGCGTTGTGCTACATAGCACTTTAAGAATGTCATCGCAGGTTCGAATAAGGCCTGAAGCACCGTCCGGCCATTTCCGCGGTCTCGCGTTGTTTTACGCGACGGTGCCCTCTGCTCAGCGTCTTCCCGATCGCCGGCGACATCTTATGAAGCAGAGAACCTGAGTGTTTGTAACTGATTGCATTCCTGTTTCTTGTGTTTTTTTACTGAGGGCAATCATATGAATCATTGATATCCATTGCAACACCCAGGAGAGTAAAAAATAATTTTACAAAATAGGGGAATGCTGCGATCGGCGGACTTTGACCTACACACGCACGCACGCAAGCAGTAGCCGGCAGTCACGAGACTCTAATCATGTATAATGAGCACTGCATTAATGGTGTCTCCGTAGCACACATGGGAAAGGCAGCGCTGTACTACATAGCACTTTAAGAATGTCATCGCAGGTTCGAATCCGGCCTGAAGCACCGTCTGGCAGTTTCCGCGGACTCACGTTGTTTTACGCGACGGTGCCCTCTGCTCAGCGTCTTCCCGATCGCCCGCGACAACTTATGAAGTAGAGAACCTGAGTGTTTGTAACTGTTTGCGTCCTGTTTCTTGTGTTTTTTTACTGAGGGCAATCATATGAATCATTGATATCCATTGCAACACCCAGGAGAGTAAAAAATAATATTACAAAATAGGGGAATGCTGCGATCGGCGGACTTTGACCTACACACGCACGCACGCAGTAGCCGGCAGTCACGAGACTCTAATCATGTATAATGAGCACTGCATTAATCGGTGTCTCCGTAGCACACATGGGAAAGGCAGCGCTGTACTACATAGCACTTTAAGAATGTCATCGCAGGTTCGAATCCGGCCTGAAGCACCGTCCGGCAGTTTCCGCGGACTCACGTTGTTTTACGCGACGGTGCCCTCTGCTCAGCGTCTTCCCGATCGCCCGCGACATCTTATGAAGTAGAGAACCTGAGTGTTTGTAACTGTTTGCGTCCTGTTTCTTGTGTTTTTTTACTGAGGGCAATCATATGAATCATTGATATCCATTGCAACACCCAGAGGAGTAAAAAATAATTTTACAAAATAGGGGAATGCCGCGATCAGCGGACTTTGACCTACGCACGCACGCACGCAGTAGCCGGCAGTCACGAGACTCTAATAATGTATAATGAGCACTGCATTAATCAGCGTCTCCGTAGCACACATGGGAAAGGCAGCGCTGTGCTACATAGCACTTTAAGAATGGCATCGCCGGTTCGAATCCGGCCTGAAGCACCGTCCGGCAGTTTCCCCGGACTGACGTTGTTTTACGCGACGGTGCCCTCTGCTCAGCGTCTTCCCGATCGCCGGCGACATCTTATGAAGCAGAGAACCTGAGTGTTTGTAACTGTTTGCGTCCTGTTTCTTGTGTTTTTTACTGAGGGCAATCATATGAATCATTGATATCCATTGCAACACCCAGGAGAGTAAAAAATAATTTTACAAAATAGGGGAATGCTGCGATCGGCGGACTTTGACCTACACACGCACGCACGCAAGCAGTAGCCGGCAGTCACGAGACTCTAATCATGTATAATGAGCACTGCATTAATGGTGTCTCCGTAGCACACATGGGAAAGGCAGCGCTGTACTACATAGCACTTTAAGAATGTCATCGCAGGTTCGAATCCGGCCTGAAGCACCGTCTGGCAGTTTCCGCGGACTCACGTTGTTTTACGCGACGGTGCCCTCTGCTCAGCGTCTTCCCGATCGCCCGCGACATCTTATGAAGTAGAGAACCTGAGTGTTTGTAACTGTTTGCGTCCTGTTTCTTGTGTTTTTTTACTGAGGGCAATCATATGAATCATTGATATCCATTGCAACACCCAGGAGAGTAAAAAATAATATTACAAAATAGGGGAATGCTGCGATCGGCGGACTTTGACCTACACACGCACGCACGCAAGCAGTAGCCGGCAGTCACGAGACTCTAATCATGTATAATGAGCACTGCATTAATGGTGTCTCCGTAGCACACATGGGAAAGGCAGCGCTGTACTACATAGCACTTTAAGAATGTCATCGCAGGTTCGAATCCGGCCTGAAGCACCGTCTGGCAGTTTCCGCGGACTCACGTTGTTTTACGCGACGGTGCCCTCTGCTCAGCGTCTTCCCGATCGCCCGCGACATCTTATGAAGTAGAGAACCTGAGTGTTTGTAACTGTTTGCGTCCTGTTTCTTGTGTTTTTTTACTGAGGGCAATCATATGAATCATTGATATCCATTGCAACACCCAGGAGAGTAAAAAATAATATTACAAAATAGGGGAATGCTGCGATCGGCGGACTTTGACCTACACACGCACGCACGCAGTAGCCGGCAGTCACGAGACTCTAATCATGTATAATGAGCACTGCATTAATCGGTGTCTCCGTAGCACACATGGGAAAGGCAGCGCTGTACTACATAGCACTTTAAGAATGTCATCGCAGGTTCGAATCCGGCCTGAAGCACCGTCCGGCAGTTTCCGCGGACTCACGTTGTTTTACGCGACGGTGCCCTCTGCTCAGCGTCTTCCCGATCGCCCGCGACATCTTATGAAGTAGAGAACCTGAGTGTTTGTAACTGTTTGCGTCCTGTTTCTTGTGTTTTTTTACTGAGGGCAATCATATGAATCATTGATATCCATTGCAACACCCAGAGGAGTAAAAAATAATTTTACAAAATAGGGGAATGCCGCGATCAGCGGACTTTGACCTACGCACGCACGCACGCAGTAGCCGGCAGTCACGAGACTCTAATCATGTATAATGAGCACTGCATTAATCAGCGTCTCCGTAGCACACATGGGAAAGGCAGCGCTGTGCTACATAGCACTTTAAGAATGGCATCGCCGGTTCGAATCCGGCCTGAAGCACCGTCCGGCAGTTTCCCCGGACTGACGTTGTTTTACGCGACGGTGCCCTCTGCTCAGCGTCTTCCCGATCGCCGGCGACATCTTATGAAGCAGAGAACCTGAGTGTTTGTAACTGATTGCATTCCTGTTTCTTGTCTTTTTTTACTGAGGGCAATCATATGAATCATTGATATCCATTGCAACACCCAGGAGAGTAAAAAATAATTTTACAAAATAGGGGAATGCTGCGATCGGCGGACTTTGACCTACACACGCACGCACGCACGCAGTAGCCGGCAGTCACGAGACTCTAATCATGTATAATGAGCAGTGCATTAATCGGTGTCTCCGTAGCACACATGGGAAAGGCAGCGCTGTGCTACATAGCACTTTAAGAATGTCATCGCAGGTTCGAATAAGGCCTGAAGCACCGTCCGGCCATTTCCGCGGTCTCGCGTTGTTTTACGCGACGGTGCCCTCTGCTCAGCGTCTTCCCGATCGCCGGCGACATCTTATGAAGCAGAGAACCTGAGTGTTTGTAACTGATTGCATTCCTGTTTCTTGTGTTTTTTTACTGAGGGCAATCATATGAATCATTGATATCCATTGCAACACCCAGGAGAGTAAAAAATAATTTTACAAAATAGGGGAATGCTGCGATCGGCGGACTTTGACCTACACACGCATGCACGCAAGCAGTAGCCGGCAGTCACGAGACTCTAATCATGTATAATGAGCACTGCATTAATGGTGTCTCCGTAGCACACATGGGAAAGGCAGCGCTGTACTACATAGCACTTTAAGAATGTCATCGCAGGTTCGAATCCGGCCTGAAGCACCGTCTGGCAGTTTCCGCGGACTCACGTTGTTTTACGCGACGGTGCCCTCTGCTCAGCGTCTTCCCGATCGCCCGCGACATCTTATGAAGTAGAGAACCTGAGTGTTTGTAACTGTTTGCGTCCTGTTTCTTGTGTTTTTTTACTGAGGGCAATCATATGAATCATTGATATCCATTGCAACACCCAGGAGAGTAAAAAATAATTTTACAAAATAGGGGAATGCTGCGATCGGCGGACTTTGACCTACACACGCACGCACGCAGTAGCCGGCAGTCACGAGACTCTAATCATGTATAATGAGCACTGCATTAATCGGTGTCTCCGTAGCACACATGGGAAAGGCAGCGCTGTACTACATAGCACTTTAAGAATGTCATCGCAGGTTCGAATCCGGCCTGAAGCACCGTCCGGCAGTTTCCGCGGACTCACGTTGTTTTACGCGACGGTGCCCTCTGCTCAGCGTCTTCCCGATCGCCCGCGACATCTTATGAAGTAGAGAACCTGAGTGTTTGTAACTGTTTGCGTCCTGTTTCTTGTGTTTTTTTACTGAGGGCAATCATATGAATCATTGATATCCATTGCAACACCCAGAGGAGTAAAAAATAATTTTACAAAATAGGGGAATGCCGCGATCAGCGGACTTTGACCTACGCACGCACGCACGCAGTAGCCGGCAGTCACGAGACTCTAATAATGTATAATGAGCACTGCATTAATCAGCGTCTCCGTAGCACACATGGGAAAGGCAGCGCTGTGCTACATAGCACTTTAAGAATGGCATCGCCGGTTCGAATCCGGCCTGAAGCACCGTCCGGCAGTTTCCGCGGACTCACGTTGTTTTACGCGACGGTGCCCTCTGCTCAGCGTCTTCCCGATCGCCCGCGACATCTTATGAAGCAGAGAACCTGAGTGTTTGTAACTGTTTGCGTCTTGTTTCTTGTGTTTTTTACTGAGGGCAATCATATGAATCATTGATATCCATTGCAACACCCAGAGGAGTAAAAAATTATTTTACAAAATAGGGGAATGCCGCGATCAGCGGACTTTGACCTACGCACGCACGCACGCAGTAGCCGGCAGTCACGAGACTCTAATCATGTATAATGAGCACTGCATTAATCAGCGTCTCCGTAGCACACATGGGAAAGGCAGCGCTGTGCTACATAGCACTTTAAGAATGGCATCGCCGGTTCGAATCCGGCCTGAAGCACCGTCCGGCAGTTTCCGCGGACTCACGTTGTTTTACGCGACGGTGCCCTCTGCTCAGCGTCTTCCCGATCGTCCGCGACATCGTATGAAGCAGAGTTTGTAACTGTTTGCGTCCTGTTTCTTGTGCTTTTTTACTGAGGGCAATCATATGAATCATTGATATCCATTGCAACACCCAGGAGAGTAAAACATAATTTTACAAAATAGGGGAATGCTGCGATCGATCGGCGGACTTTGACCTACACACGCACGCACGCACGCAGTAGCCGGCAGTCACGAGACTCTAATCATGTATAATGAGCAGTGCATTAATCGGTGTCTCCGTAGCACACATGGGAAAGGCAGCGTTGTGCTACATAGCACTTTAAGAATGTCATCGCAGGTTCGAATAAGGCCTGAAGCACCGTCCGGCCATTTCCGCGGTCTCGCGTTGTTTTACGCGACGGTGCCCTCTGCTCAGCGTCTTCCCGATCGCCGGCGACATCTTATGAAGCAGAGAACCTGAGTGTTTGTAACTGATTGCATTCCTGTTTCTTGTGTTTTTTTACTGAGGGCAATCATATGAATCATTGATATCCATTGCAACACCCAGGAGAGTAAAAAATAATTTTACAAAATAGGGGAATGCTGCGATCGGCGGACTTTGACCTACACACGCACGCACGCAAGCAGTAGCCGGCAGTCACGAGACTCTAATCATGTATAATGATCACTGCATTAATGGTGTCTCCGTAGCACACATAGGAAAGGCAGCGCTGTACTACATAGCACTTTAAGAATGTCATCGCAGGTTCGAATCCGGCCTGAAGCACCGTCTGGCAGTTTCCGCGGACTCACGTTGTTTTACGCGACGGTGCCCTCTGCTCAGCGTCTTCCCGATCGCCCGCGACATCTTATGAAGTAGAGAACCTGAGTGTTTGTAACTGTTTGCGTCCTGTTTCTTGTGTTTTTTTACTGAGGGCAATCATATGAATCATTGATATCCATTGCAACACCCAGGAGAGTAAAAAATAATATTACAAAATAGGGGAATGCTGCGATCGGCGGACTTTGACCTACACACGCACGCACGCAGTAGCCGGCAGTCACGAGACTCTAATCATGTATAATGAGCACTGCATTAATCGGTGTCTCCGTAGCACACATGGGAAAGGCAGCGCTGTACTACATAGCACTTTAAGAATGTCATCGCAGGTTCGAATCCGGCCTGAAGCACCGTCCGGCAGTTTCCGCGGACTCACGTTGTTTTACGCGACGGTGCCCTCTGCTCAGCGTCTTCCCGATCGCCCGCGACATCTTATGAAGTAGAGAACCTGAGTGTTTGTAACTGTTTGCGTCCTGTTTCTTGTGTTTTTTTACTGAGGGCAATCATATGAATCATTGATATCCATTGCAACACCCAGAGGAGTAAAAAATAATTTTACAAAATAGGGGAATGCCGCGATCAGCGGACTTTGACCTACGCACGCACGCACGCAGTAGCCGGCAGTCACGAGACTCTAATCATGTATAATGAGCACTGCATTAATCAGCGTCTCCGTAGCACACATGGGAAAGGCAGCGCTGTGCTACATAGCACTTTAAGAATGGCATCGCCGGTTCGAATCCGGCCTGAAGCACCGTCCGGCAGTTTCCCCGGACTGACGTTGTTTTACGCGACGGTGCCCTCTGCTCAGCGTCTTCCCGATCGCCGGCGACATCTTATGAAGCAGAGAACCTGAGTGTTTGTAACTGATTGCATTCCTGTTTCTTGTCTTTTTTTACTGAGGGCAATCATATGAATCATTGATATCCATTGCAACACCCAGGAGAGTAAAAAATAATTTTACAAAATAGGGGAATGCTGCGATCGGCGGACTTTGACCTACACACGCACGCACGCACGCAGTAGCCGGCAGTCACGAGACTCTAATCATGTATAATGAGCAGTGCATTAATCGGTGTCTCCGTAGCACACATGGGAAAGGCAGCGCTGTGCTACATAGCACTTTAAGAATGTCATCGCAGGTTCGAATAAGGCCTGAAGCACCGTCCGGCCATTTCCGCGGTCTCGCGTTGTTTTACGCGACGGTGCCCTCTGCTCAGCGTCTTCCCGATCGCCGGCGACATCTTATGAAGCAGAGAACCTGAGTGTTTGTAACTGATTGCATTCCTGTTTCTTGTGTTTTTTTACTGAGGGCAATCATATGAATCATTGATATCCATTGCAACACCCAGGAGAGTAAAAAATAATTTTACAAAATAGGGGAATGCTGCGATCGGCGGACTTTGACCTACACACGCACGCACGCAAGCAGTAGCCGGCAGTCACGAGACTCTAATCATGTATAATGAGCACTGCATTAATCGGTGTCTCCGTAGCACACATGGGAAAGGCAGCGCTGTACTACATAGCACTTTAAGAATGTCATCGCAGGTTCGAATCCGGCCTGAAGCACCGTCCGGCAGTTTCCGCGGACTCACGTTGTTTTACGCGACGGTGCCCTCTGCTCAGCGTCTTCCCGATCGCCCGCGACATCTTATGAAGTAGAGAACCTGAGTGTTTGTAACTGTTTGCGTCCTGTTTCTTGTGTTTTTTTACTGAGGGCAATCATATGAATCATTGATATCCATTGCAACACCCAGAGGAGTAAAAAATAATTTTACAAAATAGGGGAATGCCGCGATCAGCGGACTTTGACCTACGCACGCACGCACGCAGTAGCCGGCAGTCACGAGACTCTAATCATGTATAATGAGCACTGCATTAATCAGCGTCTCCGTAGCACACATGGGAAAGGCAGCGCTGTGCTACATAGCACTTTAAGAATGGCATCGCCGGTTCGAATCCGGCCTGAAGCACCGTCCGGCAGTTTCCCCGGACTGACGTTGTTTTACGCGACGGTGCCCTCTGCTCAGCGTCTTCCCGATCGCCGGCGACATCTTATGAAGCAGAGAACCTGAGTGTTTGTAACTGATTGCATTCCTGTTTCTTGTCTTTTTTTACTGAGGGCAATCATATGAATCATTGATATCCATTGCAACACCCAGGAGAGTAAAAAATAATTTTACAAAATAGGGGAATGCTGCGATCGGCGGACTTTGACCTACACACGCACGCACGCAGTAGCCGGCAGTCACGAGACTCTAATCATGTATAATGAGCAGTGCATTAATCGGTGTCTCCGTAGCACACATGGGAAAGGCAGCGTTGTGCTACATAGCACTTTAAGAATGTCATCGCAGGTTCGAATAAGGCCTGAAGCACCGTCCGGCCATTTCCGCGGTCTCGCGTTGTTTTACGCGACGGTGCCCTCTGCTCAGCGTCTTCCCGATCGCCGGCGACATCTTATGAAGCAGAGAACCTGAGTGTTTGTAACTGATTGCATTCCTGTTTCTTGTGTTTTTTTACTGAGGGCAATCATATGAATCATTGATATCCATTGCAACACCCAGGAGAGTAAAAAATAATTTTACAAAATAGGGGAATGCTGCGATCGGCGGACTTTGACCTACACACGCACGCACGCAAGCAGTAGCCGGCAGTCACGAGACTCTAATCATGTATAATGATCACTGCATTAATGGTGTCTCCGTAGCACACATGGGAAAGGCAGCGCTGTACTACATAGCACTTTAAGAATGTCATCGCAGGTTCGAATCCGGCCTGAAGCACCGTCTGGCAGTTTCCGCGGACTCACGTTGTTTTACGCGACGGTGCCCTCTGCTCAGCGTCTTCCCGATCGCCCGCGACATCTTATGAAGTAGAGAACCTGAGTGTTTGTAACTGTTTGCGTCCTGTTTCTTGTGTTTTTTTACTGAGGGCAATCATATGAATCATTGATATCCATTGCAACACCCAGGAGAGTAAAAAATAATATTACAAAATAGGGGAATGCTGCGATCGGCGGACTTTGACCTACACACGCACGCACGCAGTAGCCGGCAGTCACGAGACTCTAATCATGTATAATGAGCACTGCATTAATCGGTGTCTCCGTAGCACACATGGGAAAGGCAGCGCTGTACTACATAGCACTTTAAGAATGTCATCGCAGGTTCGAATCCGGCCTGAAGCACCGTCCGGCAGTTTCCCCGGACTGACGTTGTTTTACGCGACGGTGCCCTCTGCTCAGCGTCTTCCCGATCGCCGGCGACATCTTATGAAGCAGAGAACCTGAGTGTTTGTAACTGATTGCATTCCTGTTTCTTGTCTTTTTTTACTGAGGGCAATCATATGAATCATTGATATCCATTGCAACACCCAGGAGAGTAAAAAATAATTTTACAAAATAGGGGAATGCTGCGATCGGCGGACTTTGACCTACACACGCACGCACGCACGCACGCAGTAGCCGGCAGTCACGAGACTCTAATCATGTATAATGAGCAGTGCATTAATCGGTGTCTCCGTAGCACACATGGGAAAGGCAGCGCTGTGCTACATAGCACTTTAAGAATGTCATCGCAGGTTCGAATAAGGCCTGAAGCACCGTCCGGCCATTTCCGCGGTCTCGCGTTGTTTTACGCGACGGTGCCCTCTGCTCAGCGTCTTCCCGATCGCCGGCGACATCTTATGAAGCAGAGAACCTGAGTGTTTGTAACTGATTGCATTCCTGTTTCTTGTGTTTTTTTACTGAGGGCAATCATATGAATCATTGATATCCATTGCAACACCCAGAGGAGTAAAAAATAATTTTACAAAATAGGGGAATGCCCCGATCGGCGGACTTTGACCTACGCACGCACGCAGTAGCCGGCAGTCACGAGACTCTAATCATGTATAATGAGCACTGCATTAATCAGCGTCTCCGTAGCACACATGGGAAAGGCAGCGCTGTGCTACATAGCACTCTAAGAATGGCATCGCCGGTTCGAATCCGGCCTGAAGCACCGTCCGGCCGTGTCCGCGCTCTCACGTTGTTTTACGCGACGGTGCCCTCTGCTCAGCGTCTTCCCGATCGCCCGCGACATCTTATGAAGCAGAGAACCTGATTGTTTGTAACTGATTGCGTCCTGTTCAACCTGGTCTCACGGGAATCCGTGAAAAAGCCACGGACACTTAACTCAAAATCCGTGGTGGGCCCACGGAATCACTGAAATTTCCGTGAAACTCACACGGATTTCGATTCAATGCAAGTTAATGACACTCATATCCCGTTGCTATTTCACGGATCCCCGTTTAAACAACTGAGTGCAGATTTCGCTCAACGGACGTTGTTATCTTATTGGGAAACACACTTTTGATACATTCAGTTCGATTTTTATTGCCTTTTTTAGTGTCTGTGTAATGTTAGCCTGTCAGGCGTTGCATTCCATCCCTGTTTCAACAACTGAGTGCAGATTTCGCTCAACGGAAGTTACATTTCCGTGAAACACACACGGATTTCGTTCCAATGCAAGTTAATGACAATATATTCCGTGGCTATTTCACGGATCCCCGTTTAACAACTGAGTGCAGATTTCGCTCAAAGGATGTTGTTATCTTATTGGGAAACACACTTTTGATACATTCGGTTCGATTTTTATGTAATGTTAGCCTGTCAGGCGTTGCATTCCATCCCTGTTTCAACAACTGAGTGCAGATTTCGCTCAACGGAAGTTACATTTCCGTGAAACACACACGGATTTCGTTCCAATGCAAGTTAATGACAATATATTCCGTGGCTATTTCACGGATCCCCGTTTAACAACTGAGTGCAGATTTCGCTCAAAGGATGTTGTTATCTTATTGGGAAACACACTTTTGATACATTCGGTTCGATTTTTATGTAATGTTAGCCTGTCAGGCGTTGCATTCCATCCCTGTTTCAACAACTGAGTGCAGATTTCGCTCAACGGAAGTTGACATTTCCGTGAAACACACACGGATTTCGTTCCAATGCAAGTTAATGACAATATATTCCGTGGCCCACACACGGATCGATCCCCCGTTTCAACAACTGAGTACAGATTTCGGTCAACTGACTTTTATAACTTTGGGATACATGGATATTGAATAATTACAGTCGTTTCAGGACTGCATATTTGCCGTTGGCTTAAATTATGCCCTCATTTAAGTGGGATATTTAATAAAAACGTTCTCACTTCTCATTTCAGCGAGGCATAGTAACCGTTGCTAGGTAAACAAAGCCCATGTCAGAAGCGTATCCCCAGAGAATGTCAACTTAAAAAGAACAGCTTACTGATAGCACTAGTTCTTTCGTCTCAATACTGATTATGAAGTTGTTATAAATGTAATACACTACTGCAGAAATGTTTATATTGCTTAAGGTGGAAATAAAGTTCTTTGGCAAAGAGATGCATTCTGGGAAGTGATGTGTTTAAATGTAATGGCTACATATACCCAAGTTTCTTTCATTCGGAGATTTATGCTCATTATTTTACAAATTTGAGCAAGGATATAAAATATTAAGACTGTACTTTTTCATTGCTATTGATATTTTGGCGCAATTTTGTGCATCGCGTCACTGTGTGCGACGATCCCAGAAACCATTGCCTGGGCGAGATTCCGAGCGGTAAGTACAAGGGTCTAATAAGCAAGAGAAATGCATAGGCATTTAACATGTCTAAAATTGAGTTTTGGCCAAAACAATTATGTCCTCCTATTTGTTTATTTCGAACTCCACTGTAAGAGCTGTATTTGAAAGAGACTGACATAATACAATTCTTTGTTGCATCAAAATAAAATGCAACGTACTTAGCCAGAGCCTCTGCTAGCTAGATAGATTAGCTAATTCGGAACTCTGCTGTTGGTTTATTTACATTGATTTGGACGTGTACTTTTGGCATCGCCAGCTATGTGGCACAATTTGCATATATGTGTAACACGCTTCCACCTAATTTCTGCGCCAGCAAAATGTTGTGTTCAGGGCTCAACATTAACTTTCTGAAGTAGCAGCTACTTGCCAACTGGGCAACCAGACATGGGCTTTTGGATGCCACATTAGCAGCTAGCTAAGCCAAATGGTTTCATCCTGTATAGTTCATGCTACTACTTGAAGTTAAAGCGTTTATAAGTCTGGCAAGGCTAAGTTTATACAAGTACCCAGCGAGCCACAGACACACAGACGATTGTTGCTTTATATATTATGATAGATAGATGGTGCAGATCAGCAGGGGTTGTTTTTTTTTTTTTGGGGGGGGGGGGTATGCAAAAGTAGTAGTAGTAGTAGGCGCCAAGTGGATATGATATCTTATGTGTATGCAATGTACGCATGTGCTTCAATCATTCTTGTGTAGAATATAACATGAATGGTTACTGAGCAATTTGATGGTCAGGCGATTAGAGTCAAGGAGATTCTATTCTTGTAGAACATGTAACTAGTAATCATGTCATATCTATCATTTTTGCTAATAATGTAGAGATAAAATATCATTCTAATAATGTTTTTTGTCTTTGTTACAGATAATTTACGAGATACATGCTTGTCTCTCTCTCTCTCTCTCACACACACACACAGACACACACACTCAACCTTTTTTATTCTCATATAGTAAGTATTCCAATATTTTTATTTTCACAAATTTGAAAGACACTAAATTGTTACTTTATTATTGTTAACCTGAAGAGCATCGGATTCTGTTAAATATCCAATTGGCATTGGGGGAACACCGAATCATCAATCCACGTTTAATGTAGGAACAGCAAATCGCATAGTGTTATACTAGATACCCTGAGTTGGTCCCAAATATCAGTCTTGAAATTAGGGTTGGGTATCGTTTCAATTTGAACGATTCCGATTCCAATTCCGATTTCTTATTTCGATTCCGGTTCCTAACGATTCTCGATTCCGATTTTTTTTAAAGGCAGGGTCAAAAAAAGTTTAGGATATTTTAAATGAGCTAGCTAACCAACGGTCTTTCTCAGGGTATCTGCACATTTTCCAAGTGCAAATTTAAAGACTTTTAAGACCTTTTCAAGACATCTAAATGAAAATTAAGACTATACCACGGCAAAAAGATATATAAGACTGTTTAATGCAATAGTTTTTTTTTCCTACTAATTTTAACCCCCACCCCATTTTGGATGTCTACAGAAGTTACCAAAAATATTTTGGCGAAAGAAAATAATTGTGTGTGAATTACCTTCACAGCTATAAATGCCCAATTTTAGGGTCTGGACTGCTTGCTTTTGAAGCTGGCTGTACTGTACATATTTGGTTTTGCTTACTGCTGAGGCTGTTCTTCACCTGTGTCTGTAGTAGCCTAGGGCTACTTGCCAAAGACATGTGCACTGGACTGGATTCCCTTAAATATTTTTTTCAAAGTTAACTAAGCTATTTACATATTTTAATAAGCCTACTTTATATAATTTACTATGTGCATCTATTGTCCATATGCAGCACAGCAAATTAAAGTTAATCCACTACTTTACATTTTGCATACCAGTTGTATCTAAACCAACCAAAGCTTGACTGAAACATTGTAAAACCATTGACTTGTTTTAAATTAATTAAGAGACAGGTCCTCTTCGCATGATCCTGCTGAAAACTGCTGGTTTCATCTCAAGCACGCACATTATGAACGCACGTATTTTTATGTAGCAGTCGCCGACATTCAAAACATATGCGGTTATATTTCACAACTTTTGCTAAGTAGGCCTAGCCTACTGGGAAACGCTGGCAAGCAAGCTGCTGGCAGATATTACAGGTAGGCTATTATAACTTAGACAGATATTTTCTTCCCTAGGCTAGGCCAGCAACACACGCTGGAAAGATGCAAACAGATCAACTTAACATACCGGTATACAGTATTTCCTCCTGATTGCGAAGCACTGCACATAATTTCACCAGCAGTCTTCGCGTCCATAGTTTGTGAAACGATGCTGCGTCCGAGCAAAGACTTTAGATGCCAAGCGCAACTCCAAAAAGGAGAACAAATAAACGTCCGGCTTGAGGCTGCGCCGGACGCCGGACAGGGCTTTTAAAACCCATATGTCCGGCCTAAATTCGAACATATGGCCAACCTATCGCTAACTGGCTTACCAACTCTTTCTCCCGCTCATTCTACCGTAGGCTCCCTCATTCCACGTAGGCTACCCTGTCTATCTCTCAGGCCTCAGCTACACCACGAAAACGCCAGGCATATTATTTTGTACATAGGCCTACTGTATTATTACCGTTTTCACACCTTTAACCAAACCCGTGAAAAACATCTTCACTCTGTAACCACTACACTTCCTCCCGTAGCCTAATAGCCTATCACGTATACAATTGCGTTTTAAATACACGAAACTGGATGGAGACATCACTCGCTCTCTTGCACTCGCTGGCGGTCCCATTCGCACATTTAATACCTCTCTTTCGAAAATTCAGTTGTAGCCTATTTAAGACTTTTTAAGGATCCTCGGGAACCCTGCTTTCTGAATGAAATAGTCTGACCTTCTCCATGAATTTTAATTCTATTAACTATGCGCTTCTTCGTTGGTGTTCAGACGTTTCTTCTTCCTGTCGGCAGACTGGGAATCGAAAGTAGGAATCGAAATTTAAACTTTTGAACGATTCCGGGAAAATCGCAAAGATAGTCCCGGTTCCAACCAATACTCGATATTCGATACCCAAGCCTACTTGAAATAGATGAAATCTTGTTTATTACAGGATTGCCTTTATTACAACTGAGTTGAAAGACTGAACATGTTGTTTAATGGTTCAATCTCTCTAAACAACTGAGGAATTTGTATTTTTAAACAATAGCAATTCTAATTACCGGTATGCTTTTCTTGTTGATTTTTTGCAGCCTGTCATGGGAGGGTTAAAAAAAAAAATGCCCTGCATGTCTTGCATCCATTTTTAATGGGTGCAAAATATGCCCAGTATGCACGGCACCACAGCCACAGAAGCTGAGGCAAAAAAAACAACTAGAAAGCTTCAATGAAAAAAAGGAAACCTGGGAGGCCAATACCAAAAAGAATCAACTGACCTCCCATCTGATGGATGATGCTATTATTCTGGTAAGTCATTTGTGCTACATTCAGTGTCGGTGCTCCGCACAAGCAGAACATGCACTGCGCGTGGGGCACCAAGTGCCTGGGGGGCACCAAAAAAATATAGCTCGTAGAAAATCATCATGCCGCAAATCCTCAAATTGTGGCGGGTCTTTTATTTAGGCTACTTAGGTTGTGCAAACCACAGGCCTTTATTCGAGGCAGGCATTTATTTCTTATAAGGCTTCTGTTGAATAATTTTATGTAAAGCCTGTGCTAACAGTTCTCCTGCCCGCTACCGCATCTGTGTGGGCGCGTCCCTACTGGATATTGTGGCCTGTTCACACGTTATGTCTCTTCCTTGCAAACTTGACTAGCTAAACCATTAATGAAAGCAAAGCAACCAGTTACATCTTCATAAAATATCAATTTGCCAGGCATGCCTTCATGGACAACAGGCCTAAGGTATTTTTTCCTGCGTTTTATGGTGAGACACATTTGGAGTGGCATGGTATCAAAAGCAGAAGATTCTCGGTCTAGTTTGGATTTATGCCTAATTAACTTTTGGATTGTTTGATTATATTGCTCAATGTTGGAACTCATGGCCAATATCAAATATGATTGGTATTTTATGCTTCAATGTTCAGTTTAAATTTAGTTCAAACTGTGTCAGGTTTTCCATCCGCTGTTTATTTGCGAGCCAATAGCCACTTCATTCATTTTTTGCACATTAACCTTACTGTGTGTAGCCAAGCCTTATGCCATACCCAAGTAGCCTAAATCAAGGTAATTTTTAATTATGCATGATTTATTTTGTTATTGAATTCGTAGGCTGGGATTCCTCTCAGCAACAATTATGTTTAAAGGTAGCCTACTGCTTTAGTAGGGGCAGGCAGCCAGGCTACTGACAGAGCGACGTTGGAGACCCATAGTAGATTTACGACTTTTCATTGCCAACAGTAGGCCTATTAAACCAACCAACAATATAAAGTATCCAAAATAGTGGGGGCACCAGAGTGGCACCATGCATTTGTGCTTTGGGCACCCAAATGGCTAGCACAGGCCCTGGTTACATTACCATAGTACTAATGTTAGGTTAAAGGTTGTATCAGCGATGATGAGCGATTTGTAAAGACAAAACACTTTTATAATGTTCAGCTAATATTTTCTCATGGTCGGCTAGCTCTCCTGTCATTCTAGGCGCTGAAAAAGACTCTGGTATTTTTACGCAGCCCATGCACCACAAACCGCGGAGTCTACCGGACATTAACATTGTGGTTGGTAGTACACCACTAACAATAACCAAGCATTGCATGTATTTTTTAAAAATGAATACTGGTGGTAAGGTTGAGTTATCTCTTGTGTGTCTTGTTTGGTCCTCAGACAAAATATAAAATGAGTTATATATCGAACAAAAACGTCTGCTAAGAAATTTGAACATAAACAATAACAAAAACACAGGCAATATCCGCCAGGATCACTGATACAACCTTTAAGAATGAAGTGTCAAAATGAGTAATACCTCTACTATGCTCCTGTAGTGACACGTTCATACATGAATCATGCACACATGCAAATAGACATGCACACCAAACCCACGCACATATTTTCACACCTTTCCCACATACACTCTCAACAAGTACATTCTCAACTAGTACATTCTCAACTAGTGCATTCCCGTAGCATCTGCTAGCCCGTAGCGTGTTGTAATTTATATGTATGTTGCTTTGGATAAAAGCGTCTGCTAAATACATAAACGTAAACATATATCACTGGCACAATTTATAAATGTTTTTTTAAAGTAACAGGGTTTTTTTTTTTTTCAGATTGAGAAGCTCAATGCTGTGGGCTGGAGTCCCGTCCTCCTTCTTGAATACCCAAAGAGAAACCCACAAATGCTTCTCCCTCAGGGCCTGAGGTTAAGTGGGGGGGAAAGTAAATGCCTCAATAACATTAAGGACATTTTCACCTTAATGGTTAAAGGTGATTCCACATTTTCTATACATTATAACGTCTCTATACAACCCCAATTCTGAAAAAATGTGGGACACTGAAAATTAGATGACATCAAATAACAAAATGTACAGAAAAATATCATGACATCACTCCTACATTTCACATTTGACCTTATTGTATTGTTTGTGTTGCTTGTATTCTTTCAGGAAAGAAAGCGCTGACCGATCCAAACAATTTGCCGGGTCAATGAGAGGAGGCCATCTTCATGTCAGAAAATGTGGCTTTCCACCAAGTGTAGATTAGCAATGGTAATTGCGTTAGGGAAGAAAGTCAGTTGCGGAGAATGTAAGATACAGGCCCTAATCTGTACACTGTATGATGAATTATATGATATGCTTGTTATTTGTGTTCTGTATGTATGTTAACATTTTGATTAACATACTACTATTTGCTTATGTCAAACAGTTTCTAGAAAAGGAAGTGAAGAACGAGTGCCCCCACAACAGCCCTATGTACAAGCAGCAGTACAGAAGAGTACTAAAAAAGAGAAAGACAAAGGTTATTTCCATACACAAAATTGCAAATAAAACAATGGATGATGTAACAGTACTTTTTGATCACTTTTAAAAATGTATAATGGCACTGCGGAATAATTGAAATCAGTGATCAGTAACTGTCAGTATCAGTAATCGTACCAGATAATGCGTTTGTTCATCTTTGTGTTTATGTTCAAAATCCCGAACAAGACACGCCAGAGATAACTCACCCCTATATTATATATAAATATAATATAAAGTATTCTCTGAAAAATATTCACGGCATGTTTTAGTATTGTTAGAGATGCTACCAACCCCAGAATGTTTGTCTGCAGTTACTCTATGTTCCAGTTTATGGGACTGTGTAAATTGACCAGGATGTTTTACAGCTCGTATAGGGAATGTAAAGTGAGTGGACCATGAGGAGATATTAACTGAACATCATAAAAAGTGTTACGTGTCTACAAAACGCTGATAGTCACTGATGTGAAGTGTTAAAATTTGAATGTTAAGTTGAGTGCAATGTTATCTTTTAAGCAAGACACTATTTTTCTATGTCTTTGTTTGCCTGCCACAGGGGAAGATGGAGATCTTAATAGATTGGGTGCCTTCCAAAATGTGGTGAGTTGGTTATCTTTTACACCAGATACTCACAATTACACAAAGGGAAATTACGTTGTTCCAGCAGCCATACATATACTGTAGGACATGTAAATGTACCAGATTTAGTTATTATAGTCTATGCTATAATTTTGTTATATACCGTACTGCAGGCTACATGTAAACATATATACCGTAAATCAGTTTATATTGTAACACTCCTGTGTACCTGATGTTTTAGATGGATAGAAAGATACTTTATTGATCCCCAAGGGGAAATTCAAGTATGAACAGTAGGCCCAAGGGGAAATTCAAGTATGAACAGTAGGGTTTTATGGCAATTGGTAGTAGAGTGTTGTCTGGGGTGAGTGTGAGCTATAAACTATTTTTTATTCATTTGCACTCTGAACTTGTAAATGTACTAACCTGAGATGTTGATAATGTAACTTTTGTCAATTCAGAATGTCAGGGCCCAGTTTTTTTTATTTCCATACTGTGGAGTATTCAGATATTTTATTAGTTGTAACACTATTATGACATTGGTTAATCTAAACATCCCTCCACTAGAATATCTAATCAAACTGGAATACAGGTTACAGTCTTTTTCACTAACCATCTTCCCCCTTTTTTCTCAGCGGGAAAACCTGTCTGCCAACCTGGGAGCCTGCAAGATAAAGATCTACACACACACACACACACACTCACTCACTCACTCACTCACTCAACAGTCAACAAATGTTTTAGCTGAGTGTTGTTCTTTTGTATTTTTTTATATAATATAAGTTAATAAAGACTACTACTGAAATAACATCAAAATGTTGAACCTTCATCCTTGAACCTATCATAGCATGATATTGTTAAAGCTGAATTGTTTGCAGGGGAGGGGTGTTGGCACAAAGAGATTTGAACACACTTTATTGCATCTCAAACTAGATCCACACCTGGTAAAGTTAACATTATAAAATATTGACAAATCAACCCATATTTTGCCTTGATGACATTAGTTATCCCGCAACACCAGACACATGTAAAGCTTTGACCATTGTGTAAATGATGCACATGCCTTTCCAACTATTGTCCATTATTCAAATTATTACTGGATACTGTACCAGGTTATGATCTATGAAGTCAATATTACTCTGAAGTACTAGGTCCTTACTACCTCCTGCTCCCATTCAAACAGTTGCCATATTGAATAGGAAGTATCACACATGTTTTACCACCCTGTTTTCTCAACAAAGAATCACCGTGTTGTGTGTTGTTAGCTTGTCTCCCACTACTTCTTGTATTGCAGTTGTTAGGACAAACTGGCAGAAGAACTTTCATTCACTAAACATTTAAAAGTGCCACAGAGTAATTACTGCTTTTGATATTTGTTTTAAGTCATTGTTGCTATTGTAGTATACTTGCTGTTGTTTTTGACTGTGGTCTAGAGGGTCCAGGTGCCTTGTGGCATGGGAGCTCCTGTTACTTCTTACATCAGTAAGTGCATCGATGATGTGACACACACAAAGACCCGGCTAACTGGAAGACATGACAGGAGATGTCCATAGGCTGCCGAGAACGCCTTCAGAGCCAAGGATGAAACTGATCTGAGAACAACGAGAGCCAAACTTTCCCCTAGCATCAGTAAAGCAAAACAGGAATACACACAAAAGATAACCTGCCATTTCAAAGACAGCAGAGACACATAGAGCATTCCCATCATGTGCATATAGCAAATTCTACTACAGCGCAGTCAGAGCCAGACAGTAACGGAGTACATTTACTTGAGTACACCAAGCACCTCATAACATCTATATTGTGCTTTTATCTGATGCAAGTGTTTTGATATGAAATAAACATAATTTGCATGACATGGTCAGTTCTGCTGGTCAGTTTTGACCTACGCGACAGCCCTGCAAAGTACCATCCACACAGCTATTCGGCTGCATTTTTTGACAGTTTTCAAGTTCAGTTTATTTCTTTGTCCCAAATGGGCAATTTGATTGCAGACAGGATCACATACCACACGACATAAATAGGTCTGACAATGCCTAAAAAGTCAGTAAAACCAAGATAAAACTTAATTAAATAAGTTAGATATAAGAGGAGGAAGTGAATGAATATGGGGGGGGGGGGGGGGTACATTCCTGTTGTGTACATTCAGTACTTGAATAGAAAAGGGGATGAAGGAATTTTTGCACCTCTGTTTAAAAGCAATAGGATGCCAACAGACGCAAGCCAGGTGGCAGCAGCACGTATTCAGAATACAGGGGATGGCTTGTGTCTTGATATATTTGTATCGCTTTGTTGAACACCTGCTTATTAAAATATTCGGTGAGACTAACAAACTTCACTCCCACTATCTTACTGGCCACATTAACTATCTTGAAAAGTGCATTTTTGTCTCTGATGGTGACATTTCCATACCAGCAGATAATGGAGAATGAGGATTGACTCAATAAAAGCTTTGTAAAACAATGCCATCAATGTTTTGTCCACCTGAAACTTAGCCAGTTTCCTAAGTGCAGAGAGTCTTTGTTGCCCTCTCTTGCACACCGAGGTGGTGTTCAGGTCGAACTTAAGCCGGTCATCAATCAAGGTGCCTAGGTACTTGTAAGATGATACAATTTCAACATCTTGATCGTTGATGACACTGTGCTTTGGAACAGGGGGAAGGCGTCTGAAATCTATGGACATGTCCTTGGTTTTACTGATGTTCAGATGCAAAAAAGCATCTTCACACCATGACACAAATTCATTGATAACAGGGCCATGCTCATTCTCATGGGAATTCAGGAGACTGACAATTACAGAGTCATCTGCAAATTTTAGAATGTGCCTGTTGTCATACTGGCTGCGGCAGTCATTGTTGTACAGTATGTACAACAGGGGGGAGAGAACACACCCCTGAGGTGAGCCTGTGGATGATGTTAGGCCACTGGACAGCACTTTATTTACCCTCACTCTCTGAACTCTGCTGAGGAAATCAAGTAGCCAACCAATCAGGCTTGGGTCAAGGCTAAAGTTGTTCAGTAGTTTCTCAATCAGTAGGTGGGGTTGGATGGTGTTAAATGCCGAGGAGAAATCTACAAAGAGCAACCTTGCATGATTCCCACTTTCCTCCAGGTGTTTATAGAGAAGACTTAGTAGAGTGATGGTAGCATCCTGCACCCCCCTCTTGGCCCTATAGGCAAACTGGGAAGGATCCAAGAGAGGTTGCACCTTGATTAGGAGCTCAGCTTTAATCAGCTTCTCTAAGGATTTTGCAATAAGAGATTTTGGATGCACACAAGTTCATGGATCAAACCAAGCACCTCATAACATCTATATTGTGCTTTTATCTGATATATGCAATGATATATGTAGGCTACCTCATGTGCAAAAATGGGAAAATAACATGTATTTAAAAATATTACAAATGTTGCAAGCTTTTGACTTTATAGTCAAGCAGGTGATACATCTTAATAATTCAAGCATGTTTCTCATGTTATATATACAAATATTTTTGTAATTTTGAAATTATAGCTATTTCTGTAATTAGACTACATGCCCCATGACGTGTAGCGTTCATTTCAACGCTGCTTTATAACAATGGCGCCGAATTTGTAGTTCATTAAAACGGCTTTGTATTAAAACATAAACAAATTATTGTTAGGATGCAAAACACTGGCACAGACGACTTTTGCTGGGTATAATATGTAGAGAAATAGTTAAAGCAAGTTAGTACATGACTCATTGGCATTCAATGAAAAGAAGTATAATTCCACAAAATATCGAAAAACGTGTACAGTAGGCTACTTCTGACCCTTGTTGCTAGGCAACGCCCCGTAGGCCTACCTGCTTGGCTGAAGAATAAGAAGGCTCATTATCCTAATCTTTGCTGTTCAAAGCAACATATAAATATATAAAACGATATAACACTTAAATTGAACAGGGAATAAATTAAGATGTTGATCAGACTGTAATAAGGACAAGCAATAGGCTAATAAACAAATGCCCATTCAATCAATGATATAATAACAAGTTGCTTACTGTTTAATGGACTATGCATGTTGAACAAATGTGCCTTTAGACCCCTTTTAAAACACTGTAAACTATCACAGGAACAAAGAGCACTGTGCAACTTATTGCACCCACATGGAACCACTGAGGAAGAGTCTTGAATTTAGCGTTCATGAGTGGTCGACAGAACAAATGGTAATCAGAAGACAGCAGTGGGCGGTTGGGGAAGTACATCTTGATCATTGAATTAAAATAACAAGGAGCAGATCCAGTCAGTGTCCTATAGGCCAAAGTGAGAGATTTCAATGTAATGCTGGCTACTACAGGGGGAGTGTAGGAGAATAGGCCTAGGAGTGGATATGCATGCCCGATATCCATACCCCATCTTCCTCCTTGCTGGAACAGTTGGCTCATATATGTATTTTCACTGACACATTATCTATGTATCTATCTAATTTTAATTATGATAGCCATAGTACATGTGAGATTACAACAATAATACAATACAGAGTAATACAAACTGAAATGACTAAATTAATGAATTCCTTTATTGTTATTGCATTGGGAAAGAAGCTATTTCTAAATCTGCTAGTGCTAATCTGCTTGTTTTTAGACTCTGTAACATAGGTGGCTAACTGTTTCCAATTGTCCTGTTCTGTTCATGGTACACCAAAACTGTCACACTTGGATATTGAATCAATTACGATGAAAAACACGTAGCTTATCAACAAAGAAAAGTGAGATTGCTTTATGATGATAGATGCTTTACTTTTCCAAAAGATGTTGACACATTAAAGGAAATGACATGTAGTATTCATTGTGATCCTTCTTTATGATCTGCCGCTGCTGCTGGTGGTGTTTGTGGTGCTGGTGGTGTTTGTGCTGCTGTTGGTGTTGCTGCTGGTGCTGGTGATGGGGGTGATGGTGGTGCCTCAACAGACTGCTGCAGCTCAACAGATTAAAGGAAAAGCACATTATTGTTAGATATGTGTGTACAAATCTGTTTTAGTCTGTAAAACACACTGGTATGCAAAAGGTTTTAGACAGGTTTATGCATTTGTATATATACCTGGAGATTGTAATACGCATTGTATGAGCGTACCACCTGCCTCAGCTTTTCAGCAGTGAAAGCTTTACGCCCTTCACCTTTTCCATAAAAAATGGCAAACAATGCATCATTACTGGTTTTATCATATACTCTTATGAAAAGTCAAATCATGTTGCAACAGCTGTGTGCATGCAGTTGAAACAGTAATAGTTGGTCAATATTAACATACCGTCACTGACTGAGGCAAAGGGCAATTCCTCAGGCCACCAAGGCGGCCTGTGTTGTGGCAGATATTCAGACAGAGACAAACCCTGACTCAGTGCTGAGATAGAAGGGTGTTAAAGTGTAATCAGATTCAGTAGTCTGCATCATTTTGATCTTTAAATAAGGAAATTGAAAACATACAATGCCAGTCATACCATGTTCTTTTATCAGACGGCCAATTGCCATCCGGCAATGTGTGCCACTGATATCAGGGTCAACGTATGGCCTCTCACCCCCCAAAGCATCTGTAAGACAGTACGCTCAGTGTCATTAAAAACAAATGTTAAGGTTCCTTTTCTGAACTTCAAGAAAGGATTGACACAGAAACAAACCTTAACACCACTTTCATTTATACATACCACTTGACACACCCCTATTAGTGTACATGTTTAGCAGCTCAGCCTTCCTGTCATTGGTCCAAAAGGCCTCAAGATACTTTGGCCCTAAATGAACCGTAACCGGAAAAAAAAACCCTTAAAATCCATTATCAATTCGGTTTGTGTTGCCATGTCAATATCATTTTTATCAAAACTCAGGGCCAGATTGTGACCATACTAAAATAATTGTTCTTCCATTGAATGTCATCTTCGATAGATCTCATCATTGAAATGCTGTTGAATAAAAACATATTACATATACCTGTGAAATTAACGGTGGGTGACTCACTGCTGAAGTCAACCCATACGGCAAAAGCCAGGGGTGCTCCAGCCTCACCACCGCACCAATTCTTCATCTGAAAACAATATTAAAAATATTATACTTTCCCTCTCTTTTAAAAGCAGCCTCCCTCCCTTTCTTTCTTCACTGCACCCAATATTAGCATGAATTGAGACATGTCCCACTGTATTCTGAAAGCCTGACCTACTTTCCTGCAGACTTTTGCATATCATATGATCAGTGTTCATAACTCTATACATGGCACTATTTTGTATATTGGCGAACGAGGTACACATATGATAAGTTTTGAGCTCCAACTCAAAGGCAAAGCAGTTTCAGCCATGCAAACCATATATTTTCTGAAAGCTGGTCAGTTGTAGGTGTGATTTAACATACATTAGGACATGTCATGTGGTTACTATGGTCATATTGTGGTTGTTGCTAGGGTAAATTGAATGGTTGCTATGGTGTTGCTAAGGTAGATATGGTGGTTGCTATGCAAAATAACATGGTTGCTATGGTGGTTGTTAGGGTAAGCATGTTGGTTGCTATGGTGGTTGCTAGCTTGACATTATACAAGTGGTTGCTAGGGTAATTAAGATGGTTGCTAGGGTGTTGCTAGGGTAATTAAGGTGGTTGCTTGGGTGTTGCTAGGGTACATATGGTGGCAAAATAACAAAGCAGTGGAATTGCTAACGTTTAGCCATTCTTACATTTTTAGCCAAAAAACTCACTTATGTTGGTCTGATCAGTATGAAATCAGAATATGTTGAACAACGGGACATTACAAACAAGCCAGGCTCAGTTTGGAGTCGGTGGATTATTCCCGGAAGGAGATAAACGGTTCGAAACATACAAGGTTTCCCTCTTCTGCCGCGGTAACGCTAGGTGCTAGAGGGATGGGACCAAGACGCACGGCACCGCCTTGAGGCCCCTGACAACTGTTCCAAAGGTGGGATATCTGAGACACCCACAAAAAAAACAGTGAAGGAAAAACTTAAAAAAAAGTTGACCACTCCCACTTCAGAGGTGGAGTTTTGGGTGGTAGCATGGAGCTACGAGGCTGAAATTCAAGTCAGACCTTCTGCACATGACCCACATAGAGCGTGCAAAGTTTCATCGCTCTAGCTGTAACGCAAAGCATTGTGCCTACTTTTTTGGCAATTTAAAGCAACACCAAAGAACTTTTCCTCTGTCGCACGCACTATTTGTTTATCCAGCACCAGCTTTGCAAATAACAATGTCCACAGACAAGGTAGAATATGTTGCATGATTTTATGAAAGTACGATGTATTGCGACATCAGATGCAAGTCAAATTTGTAGTTTCTCATGTCTCATTCCATCGAACTACATATCCGCTACCCGATCCGGCAAACTTACATAGTGCGGTTATAGCCGATAGAGGGCCTCGAAGCGGATGCAGAAAGTGCCGTTCACCCTGTTACGAGTTGATGAACCACTGAAACGATTTTGGAAACACTATTTTAAGGTACAAAAAACTCTTTGGTGTTGCTTTAACATTTAGCCATTTTTCAATTTTTAGCCAAAAAGCACACTTATGTTGATCCGATCAGTATGAAATCAGAATATGTTGAACAACGGGACATCACAAACAAGCCAGGCTCAGTTTGGAGTCGGTGGATTATTCCCGGAAGGAGATAAACGGTTCGAAACATACAAGGTTTCCCTCTGCTGGCGCGGTAAAGCTAGGTGCTAGAGGGATGGGACCAAAACGCACGGCACTGCCTTGAGGCCCCTGACAACTGTTCCAAAGGTGGGATCTCTGAGACACCCACAAAAAAAACTGTGAAGGAAAAACATAAAAAAAGTTGACCACTCCCATTTCAGAGGTGGAGTTTTGATATGTCAAAGTCAGTAGGAAGGTAGGACATGTCTTAATTAATTGACATCTAGAGGCTATAGGCTTTCAGAAAATATATGGTTTAGGTGGTCAATTCAGCTGTCCCTTAACAGTGTAGGCCTAAATATATCAGCTGTACAATGCGTTTCTCGATCTACAATATGGGCCTATGTACGCCTTATGATGCACCAAAGTCAGTAGGAAGGTGGGACATGTCTTAATGTATATTAATTGACATCTAGAGGCTATAGGCTTTCAGAAAATATATGGTTTAGGTGGTCAATTCAGCTGTCCCTTAACAGTGTAGGCCTAAATGTATCAGTTCAATCTACTTTCTACAATCTGTAGAAACAATCTAAATCTACAATATGGGCCTATATTTAGCACAGCGACAACCATATCTAGCAAAATCACAGTAAAAGTAATGTAAAAGTGATGTAAAATACCTGCCAATTGTCCTCTGTATCCACCGCTGCAGTAGACCATGATGTGAGGATGCACTCCATAACACAGCTGTTAATGGAAGCAAGGACTGAGGTGTCAAGGCCAGCATGCTTCAGCCTCTTCAGGAAGTTGACAAATGAGTAGCCAAACAAGGACAAACAAGGCCTTGCTTACATACTGGCTGTCTTGTAGTTTGACACCACTCTCCTTTCTGTGAGTGTTTTGTTGGAGTAATTTAATGAAATGCAACCCATACATCAGGATATCAGGAGCAAGGATCTGTGAAAACATAAGTAGAGGGGAGAAAAAAAAGACATAAAGATATGTCGAGAAAACATTGCAGCACCATCCCTAAACAACACATCAGGACACCTTTCTTTCCTTTTTCATTTGATCACTACTGCAATTCATACACCTTGTACCCTTGTATACAGGTGAGACAAGGGTAAAACTGATGTGGGTATTTATTCTATTATAGAATAGGCTACTAAAATATAACTCCACAACTTCAAGTGTCAACACTGTAGTTTTGAAGGAGTATTTGTAGTTCTTATGCAGGAAAATCAGTATAGGCTACTTTGGACATTAAAAGCTGCATGCACTACGTAGTACACTCAGAAATGCATTATTTTGGAGATAGAAATGTTGCTTTGTTTTTCAGAAAAACCGTAGTAGCATAACAGAATTTTTTGTCACATGAATTACCCAGACCCAAAGAAACAAATAGCTTATTACGTGAAACTGACCTGCTTATAATTTAATGTCAAACACCATCTCAATCACCATCGCACTCATTTCGATAATTTAACCAAATAACCATAACAATTATTTATTTGGCTAATTATCACGCATTTGTCCACGTCTTTTACCATTATAAGACATTCACTAAGAAATTGCACTAATTTCGCGTGATTCTAGTTGTTTTACAGCATGAAGGGTTTTTGGTCATGATAAGTATACCTATATTTTGTTCGAAACAACAAAAAACAACACCATTATTATTATTATTTACTAAATTAACGTAGTTTAACTTACCTTACCCCACATAGCCAGCCAGCTCTCGCTCTACGATGCGTTTCCGCTTTCTTGTGGTGGCGTGTGTCACATGACAGCAACCAGCCTATCACACTGGGGCTGTTTCCTTTTTCGAGCGTCGCCCTAGGATCGTCGCACACAGTGACGCGATGCACAAAATTGCGCCAAAATATCAATAGCAATGAAAAAGTACAGTCTTAATATTTTATATCCTTGCTCAAATTTGTAAAATAATGAGCATAAATCTCCGAATGAAAGAAACTTGGGTATATGTAGCCATTACATTTAAACACATCACTTCCCAGAATGCATCTCTTTGCCAAAGAACTTTATTTCCACCTTAAGCAATATAAACATTTCTGCAGTAGTGTATTACATTTATAACAACTTCATAATCAGTATTGAGACGAAAGAACTAGTGCTATCAGTAAGCTATTCTTTTTAAGTTGACATTCTCTGGGGATACGCTTCTGACATGGGCTTTGTTTACCTAGCAACGGTTACTATGCCTCGCTGAAATGAGAAGTGAGAACGTTTTTATTAAATATCCCACTTAAATGAGGGCATAATTTAAGCCAACGGCAAATATGCAGTCCTGAAACGACTGTAATTATTCAATATCCATGTATCCCAAAGTTATAAAAGTCAGTTGACCGAAATCTGTACTCAGTTGTTGAAACGGGGGATCCGTGTGTGGGCCACGGAATATATTGTCATTAACTTGCATTGGAAAGAAATCCGTGTGTGTTTCACGGAAATGTCAACTTCCGTTGAGCGAAATCTGCACTCAGTTGTTGAAACAGGGATGGAATGCAACGCCTGACAGGCTAACATTACACAGACACTAAAAAAGGCAATAAAAATCGAACTGAATGTATCAAAAGTGTGTTTCCCAATAAGATAACAACATCCGTTGAGCGAAATCTGCACTCAGTTGTTAAACGGGGATCCGTGAAATAGCCACGGAATATATTGTCATTAACTTGCATTGGAACGAAATCCGTGTGTGTTTCACGGAAATGTAACTTCCGTTGAGCGAAATCTGCACTCAGTTGTTGAAACAGGGATGGAATGCAACGCCTGACAGGCTAACATTACACAGACACTAAAAAAGGCAATAAAAATCGAACTGAATGTAGGCCTATCAAAAGTGTGTTTCCCAATAAGATAACAACGTCCGTTGAGCGAAATCTGCACTCAGTTGTTTAAACGGGGATCCGTGAAATAGCCACGGGATATGAGTGTCATTAACTTGCATTGAATCGAAATCCGTGTGAGTTTCACGGAAATTTCAGTGATTCCGTGGGCCCACCACGGATTTTGAGTTAAGTGTCCGTGGCTATTTCACGGATTCCCGTGAGACCAGGTTGAAAAAAACACAAGAAACAGGAATGCAATCAGTTACAAACACTCAGGTTCTCTGCTTCATAAGATGTCGCCGGCGATCGGGAAGACGCTGAGCAGAGGGCACGTCGCGTAAAACAACGCGAGACCGCGGAAATGGCCGGACGGTGCTTCAGGCCTTATTCGAACCTGCAATGCCATTCTTAAAGTGCTATGTAGCACAGCGCTGCCATTCCCATGTGTGCTACGGAGACGCTGATTAATGCAGTGCTCATTATACATGATTAGAGTCTCGTGACTGCCGGCTACTGCGTGCGTGCGTGCGTAGGTCAAAGTCCGCTGATCGCGGCATTCCCCTATTTTGTAAAATTATTTTTTACTCCTCTGGGTGTTGCAATGGATATCAATGATTCATATGATTGCCCTCAGTAAAAAAACACAAGAAACAGGACGCAAACAGTTACAAACACTCAGGTTCTCTGCTTCATAAGATGTCGCGCGGGCGATCGGGAAGACGCTGAGCAGAGGGCACCGTCGCGTAAAACAACGTGCGTCCGCGGAAACTGCCGGACGGTGCTTCAGGCCGGATTCGAACCTGCGATGACATGGTTAAAGTGCTATGTAGCACAGCGCTGACTTTCCCATGTGTGCTATGGAGACGCTGATTAATGCAGAGCTCATTAGAGTCTCGTGACTGCCGGCTACTGTGTGCGTGCGCGTGCGTAGGTCAAAGTCCGCCGATCGCAGCATTCCCCTATTTTGTAAAATTATGTTTTACTCTCCTGGGTGTTACAATGGATATCAATGAATCATATGATTGCCCTCAGTAAAAAAGCACAAGAAACAGGACGCAAACAGTTACAAACTCTGCTTCATACGATGTCGCGGGTGATCGGGAAGACGCTGAGCAGAGGGCACCATCGCGTAAAAGAACGTGAGACCGCGGAAACTGCCGGACGGTGCTTAAGGCCGGATTCGAACCCGCGATGCCATTCTTAAAGTGCTATGTAGCACAGCGCTGCCTTTCCCATGCGTGCTACGGAGACGCTGATTAATGCAGTGCTCATTATACATGATTAGAGTCTCGTGACTGCCGGCTACTGCGTGCGTGCGTGCGTAGGTCAAAGTCCGCTGATCGCGGCATTCCCCTATTTTGTAAAATAATTTTTTACTCCTCTGGGTGTTGCAATGGATATCAATGATTCATATGATTGCCCTCAGTAAAAAACACAAGAAACAGGACGCAAACAGTTACAAACACTCAGGTTCTCTGCTTCATAAGATGTCGCGGGCGATCGGGAAGACGCTGAGCAGAGGGCACCGTCGCGTAAAACAACGTGAGTCCGCGGAAACTGCCGGACCTTCAGGCCGGATTCGAACCTGCGATGCCATTCTTAAAGTGCTATGTAGCACAGCGCTGCCTTTCCCATGTGTGTTACGGAGACGCTGATTAATGCAGTGCTCATTATACATGATTAGAGTCTCGTGACTGCCGGCTACTGCGTGCGTGCGTGCGTAGGTCAAAGTCCGCTGATCGCGGCATTCCCCTATTTTGTAAAATTATTTTTTACTCCTCTGGGTGTTGCAATGAATATCAATGATTCATATGATTGCCCTCAGTAAAAAAAGACAAGAAACAGGACGCAAACAGTTACAAACTCTGCTTCATAAGATGTCGCGGGCGATCGGGAAGACGCTGAGCAGAGGGCACCGTCGCGTAAAACAACGTGAGTCCGCGGAAACTGCCGGACGGTGCTTCAGGCCGGATTCGAACCGGCGATGCCATTCTTAAAGTGCTATGTAGCACAGCGCTGCCATTCCCATGTGTGCTACGGAGACGCTGATTAATGCAGTGCTCATTATGCATGATTAGAGTCTCGTGACTGCCGGCTACTGCGTGCGTGCGTGCGTAGGTCAAAGTCCGCTGATCGCGGCATTCCCCTATTTTGTAAAATAATTTTTTACTCCTCTGGGTGTTGCAATGGATATCAATGATTCATATGATTGCCCTCAGTAAAAAACACAAAAAACAGGACGCAAACAGTTACAAACACTCAGGTTCTCTGCTTCATAAGATGTCGCGGGCGATCGGAAAGACGCTGAGCAGAGGGCACCGTCGCGTAAAACAACGTGAGTCCGCGGAAACTGCCGGACGGTGCTTCAGGCCGGATTCGAACCGGCGATGCCATTCTTAAAGTGCTATGTAGCACAGCGCTGCCATTCCCATGTGTGCTACGGAGACGCTGATTAATGCAGTGCTCATTATACATGATTAGAGTCTCGTGACTGCCGGCTACTGCGTGCGTGCGTAGGTCAAAGTCCGCTGATCACGGCATTCCCCTATTTTGTAAAATAATTTTTTACTCCTCTGGGTGTTGCAATGGATATCAATGATTCATATGATTGCCCACAGTAAAAAACACAAGAAAAGGGACGCAAACAGTTACAAACACTCAGGTTCTCTGCTTCATAAGATGTCGCGGGCGATCGGGAAGACGCTGAGCAGAGGGCACCGTCGCGTAAAACAACGTGAGTCCGCGGAAACTGCCGGACGGTGCTTCAGGCCGGATTCGAACCTGCGATGACATGGTTAAAGTGCTATGTAGCACAGCGCTGCCTTTCCCATATGTGCTACGGAGATGCTGATTAGTGCAGTGCTCATTATACATGATTAGAGTCTCGTGACTGCCGGCTACTGCGTGGGTGCGTGCGTAGGTCAAAGTCCGCCGATCGCAGCATTCCCCTATTTTGTAAAATTATTTTTTACTCCTCTGGGTGTTGCAATGGATATCAATGATTCATATGATTGCCCTCAGTAAAAAAGCACAAGAAACAGGACGCAAACAGTTACAAACTCTGCTTCATAAGATGTCGCAGGCGATCGGGAAGACGCTGAGCAGAGGGCACCGTCGCGTAAAACATCGTGAGACCGCGGAAACAGCCGGACTGTGCTTCAGGCTGGATTCGAACCTGCGATGACATTCTTAAAGTGCTATGTAGCACAGCGCTGCCTTTCCCATGTGTGCTACGGAGACACCATTAATGCAGTGCTCATTATACATGATTAGAGTCTCGTGACTGCCGGCTACTGCGTGCGTGCGTGCGTGCGTGTGTAGGTCAAAGTCCGCCGATCGCAGCATTCCCCTATTTTGTAAAATTATTTTTTACTCTCCTGGGTGTTGCAATGGATATCAATGATTCATATGATTGCCCTCAGTAAAAAAACACAAGAAACAGGAATGCAATCAGTTACAAACACTCAGGTTCTCTGCTTCATAAGATGTCGCCGGCGATCGGGAAGACGCTGAGCAGAGGGCACCGTCGCGTAAAACAACGCGAGACCGCGGAAATGGCCGGACGGTGCTTCAGGCTGGATTCGAACCTGCGATGACATTCTTAAAGTGCTATGTAGCACAGCGCTGCCTTTCCCATGTGTGCTACGGAGACACCATTAATGCAGTGCTCATTATACATGATTAGAGTCTCGTGACTGCCGGCTACTGCGTGCGTGCGTGCGTGTGTAGGTCAAAGTCCGCCGATCGCAGCATTCCCCTATTTTGTAAAATTATTTTTTACTCTCCTGGGTGTTGCAATGGATATCAATGATTCATATGATTGCCCTCAGTAAAAAAACACAAGAAACAGGAATGCAATCAGTTACAAAGACTCAGGTTCTCTGCTTCATAAGATGTCGCCGGCGATCGGGAAGACGCTGAGCAGAGGGCACCGTCGCGTAAAACAACGCGAGACCGCGGAAATGGCCGGACGGTGCTTCAGGCTGGATTCGAACCTGCGATGACATTCTTAAAGTGCTATGTAGCACAGCGCTGCCTTTCCCATGTGTGCTACGGAGACACCATTAATGCAGTGCTCATTATACATGATTAGAGTCTCGTGACTGCCGGCTACTGCGTGCGTGCGTGCGTGTGTAGGTCAAAGTCCGCCGATCGCAGCATTCCCCTATTTTGTAAAATTATTTTTTACTCCTCTGGGTGTTGCAATGGATATCAATGATTCATATGATTGCCCTCAGTAAAAAAACACAAGAAACAGGAATGCAATCAGTTACAAACACTCAGGTTCTCTGCTTCATAAGATGTCGCCGGCGATCGGGAAGACGCTGAGCAGAGGGCACCGTCGCGTAAAACAACGTGAGTCCGCGGAAACTGCCGGACGGTGCTTCAGGCCGGATTCGAACCGGCGATGCCAATCTTAAAGTGCTATGTAGCACAGCGCTGCCTTTCCCATGTGTGCTACGGAGACGCTGATTAATGCAGTGCGAATTATACATGATTAGAGTCTCGTGACTGCCGGCTACTGCGTGCGTGCGTGCGTAGGTCAAAGTCCGCTGATCGCGGCATTCCCCTATTTTGTAAAATTATTTTTTACTCCTCTGGGTGTTGCAATGGATATCAATGATTCATATGATTGCCCTCAGTAAAAAAACACAAGAAACAGGACGCAAACAGTTACAAACACTCAGGTTCTCTACTTCATAAGATGTCGCGGGCGATCGGGAAGACGCTGAGCAGAGGGCACCGTCGCGTAAAACAACGTGAGACCGCGGAAACTGCCGGACGGTGCTTCAGGCTGGATTCGAACCTGCGATGACATTCTTAAAGTGCTATGTAGCACAGCGCTGCCTTTCCCATATGTGCTACGGAGATGCTGATTAGTGCAGTGCTCATTATACATGATTAGAGTCTCGTGACTGCCGGCTACTGCGTGGGTGCGTGCGTAGGTCAAAGTCCGCCGATCGCAGCATTCCCCTATTTTGTAAAATTATTTTTTACTCCTCTGGGTGTTGCAATGGATATCAATGATTCATATGATTGCCCTCAGTAAAAAAGCACAAGAAACAGGACGCAAACAGTTACAAACTCTGCTTCATAAGATGTCGCGGGCGATCGGGAAGACGCTGAGCAGAGGGCACCGTCGCGTAAAACATTGTGAGACCGCGGAAACAGCCGGACTGTGCTTCAGGCTGGATTCGAACCTGCGATGACATTCTTAAAGTGCTATGTAGCACAGCGCTGCCTTTCCCATGTGTGCTACGGAGACACCATTAATGCAGTGCTCATTATACATGATTAGAGTCTCGTGACTGCCGGCTACTGCGTGCGTGTGTAGGTCAAAGTCCGCCGATCGCAGCATTCCCCTATTTTGTAAAATTATTTTTTACTCTCCTGGGTGTTGCAATGGATATCAATGATTCATATGATTGCCCTCAGTAAAAAAAACACAAGAAACAGGAATGCAATCAGTTACAAACACTGAGGTTCTCTGCTTCATAAGATGTCGCCGGCGATCGGGAAGACGCTGAGCAGAGGGCACCGTCGCGTAAAACAACGTGAGACCGCGGAAACTGCCGGACGGTGCTTCAGGCTGGATTCGAACCTGCGATGACATTCTTAAAGTGCTATGTAGCACAGCGCTGCCTTTCCCATATGTGCTACGGAGATGCTGATTAGTGCAGTGCTCATTATACATGATTAGAGTCTCGTGACTGCCGGCTACTGCGTGGGTGCGTGCGTAGGTCAAAGTCCGCCGATCGCAGCATTCCCCTATTTTGTAAAATTATTTTTTACTCCTCTGGGTGTTGCAATGGATATCAATGATTCATATGATTGCCCTCAGTAAAAAAGCACAAGAAACAGGACGCAAACAGTTACAAACTCTGCTTCATAAGATGTCGCGGGCGATCGGGAAGACGCTGAGCAGAGGGCACCGTCGCGTAAAACATCGTGAGACCGCGGAAACAGCCGGACTGTGCTTCAGGCTGGATTCGAACCTGCGATGACATTCTTAAAGTGCTATGTAGCACAGCGCTGCCTTTCCCATGTGTGCTACGGAGACACCATTAATGCAGTGCTCATTATACATGATTAGAGTCTCGTGACTGCCGGCTACTGCGTGCGTGCGTGTGTAGGTCAAAGTCCGCCGATCGCAGCATTCCCCTATTTTGTAAAATTATTTTTTACTCTCCTGGGTGTTGCAATGGATATCAATGATTCATATGATTGCCCTCAGTAAAAAAACACAAGAAACAGGAATGCAATCAGTTACAAACACTCAGGTTCTCTGCTTCATAAGATGTCGCCGGCGATCGGGAAGACGCTGAGCAGAGGGCACCGTCGCGTAAAACAACGCGAGACCGCGGAAATGGCCGGACGGTGCTTCAGGCTGGATTCGAACCTGCGATGACATTCTTAAAATGCTATGTAGCACAGCGCTGACTTTCCCATGTGTGCTACGGAGACGCCGATTAATGCTGTGCTCATTATACATGATTAGAGTCTCGTGACTGCCGGCGACTGCGTGCGTGCGTGCGTAGGTCAACGTCCGCTGATCGCGGCATTCCCCTATTTTGTAAATTTGTTTTTTACTCCTCTGGGTGTTGCAATGGATATCAATGATTCATATGATTGCCCTCAGTAAAAAAACACAAGAAACAGGAATGCAATCAGTTACAAACACTCAGGTTCTCTGCTTCATAAGATGTCGCCGGCGATCGGGAAGACGCTGAGCAGAGGGCACCGTCGCGTAAAACAACGCGAGACCGCGGAAATGGCCGGACGGTGCTTCAGGCTGGATTCGAACCTGCGATGACATTCTTAAAGTGCTATGTAACACAGCGCTGACTTTCCCATGTGTGCTACGGAGACGCCGATTAATGCTGTGCTCATTATACATGATTAGAGTCTCGTGACTGCCGGCGACTGCGTGCGTGCGTGCGTGTGTAGGTCAAAGTCCGCCGATCGCAGCATTCCCCTATTTTGTAAAATTATTTTTTACTCTCCTGGGTGTTGCAATGGATATCAATGATTCATATGATTGCCCTCAGTAAAAAAACACAAGAAACAGGAATGCAATCAGTTACAAACACTCAGGTTCTCTGCTTCATAAGATGTCGCCGGCGATCGGGAAGACGCTGAGCAGAGGGCACCGTCGCGTAAAACAACGCGAGACCGCGGAAATGGCCGGACGGTGCTTCAGGCTGGATTCGAACCTGCGATGACATTCTTAAAATGCTATGTAGCACAGCGCTGACTTTCCCATGTGTGCTACGGAGACGCCGATTAATGCTGTGCTCATTATACATGATTAGAGTCTCGTGACTGCCGGCGACTGCGTGCGTGCGTGCGTAGGTCAAAGTCCGCTGATCGCGGCATTCCCCTATTTTGTAAATTTGTTTTTTACTCCTCTGGGTGTTGCAATGGATATCAATGATTCATATGATTGCCCTCAGTAAAAAAACACAAGAAACAGGAATGCAATCAGTTACAAACACTCAGGTTCTCTGCTTCATAAGATGTCGCCGGCGATCGGGAAGACGCTGAGCAGAGGGCACCGTCGCGTAAAACAACGCGAGACCGCGGAAATGGCCGGACGGTGCTTCAGGCTGGATTCGAACCTGCGATGACATTCTTAAAGTGCTATGTAACACAGCGCTGACTTTCCCATGTGTGCTACGGAGACGCCGATTAATGCTGTGCTCATTATACATGATTAGAGTCTCGTGACTGCCGGCGACTGCGTGCGTGCGTGCGTGTGTAGGTCAAAGTCCGCCGATCGCAGCATTCCCCTATTTTGTAAAATTATTTTTTACTCTCCTGGGTGTTGCAATGGATATCAATGATTCATATGATTGCCCTCAGTAAAAAAACACAAGAAACAGGAATGCAATCAGTTACAAACACTCAGGTTCTCTGCTTCATAAGATGTCGCCGGCGATCGGGAAGACGCTGAGCAGAGGGCACCGTCGCGTAAAACAACGCGAGACCGCGGAAATGGCCGGACGGTGCTTCAGGCTGGATTCGAACCTGCGATGACATTCTTAAAATGCTATGTAGCACAGCGCTGACTTTCCCATGTGTGCTACGGAGACGCCGATTAATGCTGTGCTCATTATACATGATTAGAGTCTCGTGACTGCCGGCGACTGCGTGCGTGCTTGCGTAGGTCAAAGTCCGCTGATCGCGGCATTCCCCTATTTTGTAAATTTGTTTTTTACTCCTCTGGGTGTTGCAATGGATATCAATGATTCATATGATTGCCCTCAGAAAAAAATACAAGAAACAGGACGCAATCAGTTACAAACAATCAGGTTCTCTGCTTCATAAGATGTCGCGGGCGATCGGGAAGACGCTGAGCAGAGGGCACCGTCGCGTAAAACAACGTGAGAGCGCGGACACGGCCGGACGGTGCTTCAGGCCGGATTCGAACCGGCGATGCCATTCTTAGAGTGCTTGTAGCACAGCGCTGCCTTTCCCATGTGTGCTACGGAGACGCTGATTAATGCAGTGCTCATTATACATGATTAGAGTCTCGTGACTGCCGGCTACTGCGTGCGTGCGTAGGTCAAAGTCCGCCGATCGGGGCATTCCCCTATTTTGTAAAATTATTTTTTACTCCTCTGGGTGTTGCAATGGATATCAATGATTCATATGATTGCCCTCAGTAAAAAAACACAAGAAACAGGAATGCAATCAGTTACAAACACTCAGGTTCTCTGCTTCATAAGATGTCGCCGGCGATCGGGAAGACGCTGAGCAGAGGGCACCGTCGCGTAAAACAACGCGAGACCGCGGAAATGGCCGGACGGTGCTTCAGGCTGGATTCGAACCTGCGATGACATTCTTAAAATGCTATGTAGCACAGCGCTGACATTCCCATGTGTGCTACGGAGACGCCGATTAATGCTGTGCTCATTATACATGATTAGAGTCTCGTGACTGCCGGCGACTGCGTGCGTGCGTGCGTGTGTAGGTCAAAGTCCGCCGATCGCAGCATTCCCCTATTTTGTAAAATTATTTTTTACTCTCCTGGGTGTTGCAATGGATATCAATGATTCATATGATTGCCCTCAGTAAAAAAACACAAGAAACAGGAATGCAATCAGTTACAAACACTCAGGTTCTCTGCTTCATAAGATGTCGCCGGCGATCGGGAAGACGCTGAGCAGAGGGCACCGTCGCGTAAAACAACGCGAGACCGCGGAAATGGCCGGACGGTGCTTCAGGCTGGATTCGAACCTGCGATGACATTCTTAAAATGCTATGTAGCACAGCGCTGACTTTCCCATGTGTGCTACGGAGACGCCGATTAATGCTGTGCTCATTATACATGATTAGAGTCTCGTGACTGCCGGCTACTGCGTGCGTGCGTGTGTAGGTCAAAGTCCGCCGATCGCAGCATTCCCCTATTTTGTAAAATTATTTTTTACTCTCCTGGGTGTTGCAATGGATATCAATGATTCATATGATTGCCCTCAGTAAAAAAACACAAGAAACAGGAATGCAATCAGTTACAAACACTCAGGTTCTCTGCTTCATAAGATGTCGCCGGCGATCGGGAAGACGCTGAGCAGAGGGCACCGTCGCGTAAAACAACGTGAGTCCGCGGAAACTGCCGGACGGTGCTTCAGGCCGGATTCGAACCGGCGATGCCATTCTTAAAGTGCTATGTAGCACAGCGCTGCCTTTCCCATGTGTGCTACGGAGACGCTGATTAATGCAGTGCTCATTATACATGATTAGAATCTCGTGACTGCCGGCTACTGCGTGCGTGCGTGCGTAGGTCAAAGTCCGCTGATCGCGGCATTCCCCTATTTTGTAAAATTATTTTTTACTCCTCTGGGTGTTGCAATGGATATCAATGATTCATATGATTGCCCTCAGTAAAAAAACACAAGAAACAGGACGCAAACAGTTAGAAACACTCAGGTTCTCTACTTCATAAGATGTCGCGGGCGATCGGGAAGACGCTGAGCAGAGGGCACCGTCGCGTAAAACAACGTGAGTCCAAGGAAACAGCCGGACGGTGCTTCAGGCCGGATTCGAACCTGCGATGACATTCTTAAAGTGCTATGTAGCACAGCGCTGCCTTTCCCATGTGTGCTACGGAGACACCGATTAATGCAGTGCTCATTATACATGATTAGAGTCTCGTGACTGCCGGCTACTGCTTGCGTGCGTGCGTGTGTAGGTCAAAGTCCGCCGATCGCAGCATTCCCCTATTTTGTAAAATTATTTTTTACTCTCCTGGGTGTTGCAATGGATATCAATGATTCATATGATTGCCCTCAGTAAAAAAACACAAGAAACAGGAATGCAATCAGTTACAAACACTCAGGTTCTCTGCTTCATAAGATGTCGCCGGCGATCGGGAAGACGCTGAGCAGAGGGCACGTCGCGTAAAACAACGCGAGACCGCGGAAATGGCCGGACGGTGCTTCAGGCCTTATTCGAACCTGCAATGCCATTCTTAAAGTGCTATGTAGCACAGCGCTGCCTTTCCCATATGTGCTACGGAGATGCTGATTAGTGCAGTGCTCATTATACATGATTAGAGTCTCGTGACTGCCGGCTACTGCGTGGGTGCGTGCGTAGGTCAAAGTCCGCCGATCGCAGCATTCCCCTATTTTGTAAAATTATTTTTTACTCCTCTGGGTGTTGCAATGGATATCAATGATTCATATGATTGCCCTCAGTAAAAAAGCACAAGAAACAGGACGCAAACAGTTACAAACTCTGCTTCATAAGATGTCGCGGGCGATCGGGAAGACGCTGAGCAGAGGGCACCGTCGCGTAAAACATCGTGAGACCGCGGAAACAGCCGGACTGTGCTTCAGGCTGGATTCGAACCTGCGATGACATTCTTAAAGTGCTATGTAGCACAGCGCTGCCTTTCCCATGTGTGCTACGGAGACACCATTAATGCAGTGCTCATTATACATGATTAGAGTCTCGTGACTGCCGGCTACTGCGTGCGTGCGTGTGTAGGTCAAAGTCCGCCGATCGCAGCATTCCCCTATTTTGTAAAATTATTTTTTACTCTCCTGGGTGTTGCAATGGATATCAATGATTCATATGATTGCCCTCAGTAAAAAAACACAAGAAACAGGAATGCAATCAGTTACAAACACTCAGGTTCTCTGCTTCATAAGATGTCGCTGGCGATCGGGAAGACGCTGAGCAGAGGGCACCGTCGCGTAAAACAACGCGAGACCGCGGAAATGGCCGGACGGTGCTTCAGGCTGGATTCGAACCTGCGATGACATTCTTAAAGTGCTATGTAGCACAGCGCTGCCTTTCCCATGTGTGCTACGGAGACACCATTAATGCAGTGCTCATTATACATGATTAGAGTCTCGTGACTGCCGGCTACTGCGTGCGTGCGTGCGTGTGTAGGTCAAAGTCCGCCGATCGCAGCATTCCCCTATTTTGTAAAATTATTTTTTACTCTCCTGGGTGTTGCAATGGATATCAATGATTCATATGATTGCCCTCAGTAAAAAAACACAAGAAACAGGAATGCAATCAGTTACAAACACTCAGGTTCTCTGCTTCATAAGATGTCGCCGGCGATCGGGAAGACGCTGAGCAGAGGGCACCGTCGCGTAAAACAACGTGAGTCGGCGGAAACTGCCGGACGGTGCTTCAGGCCGGATTCGAACCGGCGATGCCATTCTTAAAGTGCTATGTAGCACAGCGCTGCCTTTCCCATGTGTGCTACGGAGACGCTGATTAATGCAGTGCGAATTATACATGATTAGAGTCTCGTGACTGCCGGCTACTGCGTGCGTGCGTGCGTAGGTCAAAGTCCGCTGATCGCGGCATTCCCCTATTAGGTAAAATTATTTTTTACTCTCCTGGGTGTTGCAATGGATATCAATGATTCATATCATTGCCCTCAGTAAAAAAACACAAGAAACAGGAATGCAATCAGTTACAAACACTCAGGTTCTCTGCTTCATAAGATGTCGCCGGCGATCGGGAAGACGCTGAGCAGAGGGCACCGTCGCGTAAAACAACGTGAGTCCGCGGAAACTGCCGGACGGTGCTTCAGGCCGGATTCGAACCTGCGATGACATTCTTAAAGTGCTATGTAGCACAGCGCTGCCTTTCCCATGTGTGCTACGGAGACACCGATTAATGCAGTCCTCATTATACATGATTAGAGTCTCGTGACTGCCGGCTACTGCTTGCGTGCGTGCGTGTGTAGGTCAAAGTCCGCCGATCGCAGCATTCCCCTATTTTGTAAAATTATTTTTTACTCTCCTGGGTGTTGCAATGGATATCAATGATTCATATGATTGCCCTCAGTAAAAAAACACAAGAAACAGGAATGCAATCAGTTACAAACACTCAGGTTCTCTGCTTCATAAGATGTCGCCGGCGATCGGGAAGACGCTGAGCAGAGGGCACCGTCGCGTAAAACAACGCGAGACCGCGGAAATGGCCGGACGGTGCTTCAGGCTGGATTCGAACCTGCATGACATTCTTAAAGTGCTATGTAGCACAGCGCTGCCTTTCCCATGTGTGCTACGGAGACGCTGATTAATGCAGTGCTCATTATACATGATTAGAGTCTCGTGACTGCCGGTTACTGCTTGCGTGCGTGCGTAGGTCAAAGTCCGCTGATCGCGGCATTCCCCTATTTTGTAAAATTATTTTTTACTCCTCTGGGTGTTGCAATGGATATCAATGATTCATATGATTGCCCTCAGTAAAAAAACACAAGAAACAGGAATGCAATCAGTTACAAACACTCAGGTTCTCTGCTTCATAAGATGTCGCCGGCGATCGGGAAGACGCTGAGCAGAGGGCACCGTCGCGTAAAACAACGTGAGACCGCGGAAAGGGCCAGAAGGTGCTTCAGGCCGGATTTGAACCGGCGATGCCATTCTTAAAGTGCTATGTAGCACAGCGCTGCCTTTCCCATGTGTGCTACGGAGACGCTGATTAATGCAGTGCTCATTATACATGATTAGAGTCTCGTGACTGCCGGCTACTGCTTGCGTGCGTGCGTGTGTAGGTCAAAGTCCGCCGATCGCAGCATTCCCCTATTTTGTAAAATTATTTTTTAATCTCCTGGGTGTTGCAATGGATATCAATGATTCATATGATTGCCCTCAGTAAAAAAACACAAGAAACAGGAATGCAATCAGTTACAAACACTCAGGTTCTCTGCTTCATAAGATGTCGCCGGCGATCGGGAAGACGCTGAGCAGAGGGCACGTCGCGTAAAACAACGCGAGACCGCGGAAATGGCCGGACGGTGCTTCAGGCCTTATTCGAACCTGCAATGCCATTCTTAAAGTGCTATGTAGCACAGCGCTGCCTTTCCCATATGTGCTACGGAGATGCTGATTAGTGCAGTGCTCATTATACATGATTAGAGTCTCGTGACTGCCGGCTACTGCGTGGGTGCGTGCGTAGGTCAAAGTCCGCCGATCGCAGCATTCCCCTATTTTGTAAAATTATTTTTTACTCCTCTGGGTGTTGCAATGGATATCAATGATTCATATGATTGCCCTCAGTAAAAAAGCACAAGAAACAGGACGCAAACAGTTACAAACTCTGCTTCATAAGATGTCGCGGGCGATCGGGAAGACGCTGAGCAGAGGGCACCATCGCGTAAAACATCGTGAGACCGCGGAAACAGCCGGACTGTGCTTCAGGCTGGATTCGAACCTGCGATGACATTCTTAAAGTGCTATGTAGCACAGCGCTGCCTTTCCCATGTGTGCTATGGAGACGCTGATTAATGCAGAGCTCATTAGAGTCTCGTGACTGCCGGCTACTGTGTGCGTGCGCGTGCGTAGGTCAAAGTCCGCCGATCACAGCATTCCCCTATTTTGTAAAATTATGTTTTACTCTCCTGGGTGTTGCAATGGATATCAATGATTCATATGATTGCCCTCAGTAAAAAAGCACAAGAAACAGGACGCAAACAGTTACAAACTCTGCTTCATACGATGTCGCGGGCGATCGGGAAGACGCTGAGCAGAGGGCACCGTCGCGTAAAACAACGCGAGACCGCGGAAATGGCCGGACGGTGCTTCAGGCTGGATTCGAACCTGCGATGACATTCTTAAAGTGCTATGTAGCACAGCGCTGCCTTTCCCATGTGTGCTACGGAGACACCATTAATGCAGTGCTCATTATACATGATTAGAGTCTCGTGACTGCCGGCTACTGCGTGCGTGCGTGCGTGTGTAGGTCAAAGTCCGCCGATCGCAGCATTCCCCTATTTTGTAAAATTATTTTTTACTCTCCTGGGTGTTGCAATGGATATCAATGATTCATATGATTGCCCTCAGTAAAAAAACACAAGAAACAGGAATGCAATCAGTTACAAACACTCAGGTTCTCTGCTTCATAAGATGTCGCCGGCGATCGGGAAGACGCTGAGCAGAGGGCACCGTCGCGTAAAACAACGTGAGTCCGCGGAAACTGCCGGACGGTGCTTCAGGCCGGATTCGAACCGGCGATGCCATTCTTAAAGTGCTATGTAGCACAGCGCTGCCATTCCCATGTGTGCTACGGAGACGCTGATTAATGCAGTGCTCATTATACATGATTAGAGTCTCGTGACTGCCGGCTACTGCGTGCGTGCGTGCGTAGGTCAAAGTCCGCTGATCGCGGCATTCCCCTATTTTGTAAAATAATTTTTTACTCCTCTGGGTGTTGCAATGGATATCAATGATTCATGTGATTGCCCTCAGTAAAAAAACACAAGAAACAGGACGCAAACAGTTACAAACACTCAGGTTCTCTGCTTCATAAGATGTCGCAGGCGATCGGGAAGACGCTGAGCAGAGGGCACCGTCGCGTAAAACAACGTCAGTCCGCGGAAACTGCCGGACGGTGCTTCAGGCCGGATTCGAACCTGCGATGACATGGTTAAAGTGCTATGTAGCACAGCGCTGCCTTTCCCATGTGTGCTATGGAGACGCTGATTAATGCAGAGCTCATTAGAGTCTCGTGACTGCCGGCTACTGTGTGCGTGCGCGTGCGTAGGTCAAAGTCCGCCGATCACAGCATTCCCCTATTTTGTAAAATTATGTTTTACTCTCCTGGGTGTTGCAATGGATATCAATGATTCATATGATTGCCCTCAGTAAAAAAGCACAAGAAACAGGACGCAAACAGTTACAAACTCTGCTTCATACGATGTCGCGGGCGATCGGGAAGACGCTGAGCAGAGGGCACCGTCGCGTAAAACAACGTGAGTCCGCGGAATCTGCCGGACGGTGCTTCAGGCCGGATTCGAACCGGCGATGCCATTCTTAAAGTGCTATGTAGCACAGCGCTGCCTTTCCCATGTGTGCTACGGAGACGCTGATTAATGCAGTGCTCATTATACATGATTAGAGTCTCGTGACTGCCGGCTACTGCGTGCGTGCGTGCGTAGGTCAAAGTCCGCTGATCGCGGCATTCCCCTATTTTGTAAAATAATTTTTTACTCCTCTGGGTGTTGCAATGGATATCAATGATTCATGTGATTGCCCTCAGTAAAAAAACACAAGAAACAGGACGCAAACAGTTACAAACACTCAGGTTCTCTGCTTCATAAGATGTCGCAGGCGATCGGGAATACGCTGAGCAGAGGGCACCGTCGCGTAAAACAACGTCAGTCCGCGGAAACTGCCGGACGGTGCTTCAGGCCGGATTCGAACCTGCGATGACATGGTTAAAGTGCTATGTAGCACAGCGCTGCCTTTCCCATGTGTGCTATGGACACGCTGATTAATGCAGAGCTCATTAGAGTCTCGTGACTGCCGGCTACTGTGTGCGTGCGCGTGCGTAGGTCAAAGTCCGCCAATCGCAGCATTCCCCTATTTTGTAAAATTATGTTTTACTCTCCTGGGTGTTGCAATGGATATCAATGATTCATATGATTGCCCTCAGTAAAAAAGCACAAGAAACAGGAAGCAAACAGTTACAAACTCTGCTTCATACGATGTCGCGGGCGATCGGGAAGACGCTGAGCAGAGGGCACCGTCGCGTAAAACAACGTGAGTCCGCGGAAACTGCCGGACGGTGCTTCAGGCCGGATTCGAACCGGCGATGCCATTCTTAAAGTGCTATGTAGCACAGCGCTGCCTTTCCCATGTGTGCTACGGAGACGCTGATTAATGCAGTGCTCATTATACATGATTAGAGTCTCGTGACTGCCGGCTACTGCGTGCGTGCGTGCGTAGGTCAAAGTCCGCTGATCGCGGCATTCCCCTATTTTGTAAAATAATTTTTTACTCCTCTGGGTGTTGCAATGGATATCAATGATTCATATGATTGCCCTCAGTAAAAAACACAAGAAACAGGACGCAAACAGTTACAAACACTCAGGTTCTCTGCTTCATAAGATGTCGCGGGCGATCGGGAAGACGCTGAGCAGAGGGCACCGTCGCGTAAAACAACGTGAGTCCGCGGAAACTGCCGGACGGTGCTTCAGGCCGGATTCGAACCGGCGATGCCATTCTTAAAGTGCTATGTAGCACAGCGCTGCCATTCCCATGTGTGCTACGGAGACGCTGATTAATGCAGTGCTCATTATACATGATTAGAGTCTCGTGACTGCCGGCTACTGCGTGCGTGCGTGCGTAGGTCAAAGTCCGCTGATCGCGGCATTCCCCTATTTTGTAAAATAATTTTTTACTCCTCTGGGTGTTGCAATGGATATCAATGATTCATGTGATTGCCCTCAGTAAAAAAACACAAGAAACAGGACGCAAACAGTTACAAACACTCAGGTTCTCTGCTTCATAAGATGTCGCGGGCGATCGGGAAGACGCTGAGCAGAGGGCACCGTCGCGTAAAACAACGTCAGTCCGCGGAAACTGCCGGACGGTGCTTCAGGCCGGATTCGAACCTGCGATGACATGGTTAAAGTGCTATGTAGCACAGCGCTGCCTTTCCCATGTGTGCTATGGAGACGCTGATTAATGCAGAGCTCATTAGAGTCTCGTGACTGCCGGCTACTGTGTGCGTGCGCGTGCGTAGGTCAAAGTCCGCCGATCGCAGCATTCCCCTATATTGTAAAATTATGTTTTACTCTCCTGGGTGTTGCAATGGATATCAATGATTCATATGATTGCCCTCAGTAAAAAAGCACAAGAAACAGGACGCAAACAGTTACAAACTCTGCTTCATACGATGTCGCGGGCGATCGGGAAGACGCTGAGCAGAGGGCACCGTCGCGTAAAACAACGTGAGTCCGCGGAAACTGCCGGACGGTGCTTCAGGCCGGATTCGAACCGGCGATGGCATTCTTAAAGTGCTATGTAGCACAGCGCTGCCTTTCCCATGTGTGCTACGGAGACGCTGATTAATGCAGTGCTCAGTATACATGATTAGAGTCTCGTGACTGCCGGCTACTGCGTGCGTGCGTGCGTAGGTCAAAGTCCGCTGATCGCGGCATTCCCCTATTTTGTAAAATTATTTTTTACTCCTCTGGGTGTTGCAATGGATATCAATGATTCATATGATTGCCCTCAGTAAAAAAGCACAAGAAACAGGACGCAAACAGTTACAAACTCTGCTTCATACGATGTCGCGGGCGATCGGGAAGACGCTGAGCAGAGGGCACCGTCGCGTAAAACAACGTGAGACCGTGTACAAGGCCGGACGGTGCTTCAGGCCGGATTCGAACCGGCGATGCCATTCTTAGAGTGCTATGTAGCACAGCGCTGCCTTTCCCATGTGTGCTACGGAGACACCGATTAATGCAGTGCTCATTATACATGATTAGAGTCTCGTGACTGCCGGCTACTGCTTGCGTGCGTGCGTGTGTAGGTCAAAGTCCGCCGATCGCAGCATTCCCCTATTTTGTAAAATTATTTTTTACTCTCCTGGGTGTTGCAATGGATATCAATGATTCATATGATTGCCCTCAGTAAAAAAACACAAGAAACAGGAATGCAATCAGTTACAAACACTCAGGTTCTCTGCTTCATAAGATGTCGCCGGCGATCGGGAAGACGCTGAGCAGAGGGCACGTCGCGTAAAACAACGCGAGACCGCGGAAATGGCCGGACGGTGCTTCAGGCCTTATTCGAACCTGCAATGCCATTCTTAAAGTGCTATGTAGCACAGCGCTGCCTTTCCCATATGTGCTACGGAGATGCTGATTAGTGCAGTGCTCATTATACATGATTAGAGTCTCGTGACTGCCGGCTACTGCGTGGGTGCGTGCGTAGGTCAAAGTCCGCCGATCGCAGCATTCCCCTATTTTGTAAAATTATTTTTTACTCCTCTGGGTGTTGCAATGGATATCAATGATTCATATGATTGCCCTCAGTAAAAAAGCACAAGAAACAGGACGCAAACAGTTACAAACTCTGCTTCATAAGATGTCGCGGGCGATCGGGAAGACGCTGAGCAGAGGGCACCGTCGCGTAAAACATCGTGAGACCGCGGAAACAGCCGGACTGTGCTTCAGGCTGGATTCGAACCTGCGATGACATTCTTAAAGTGCTATGTAGCACAGCGCTGCCTTTCCCATGTGTGCTACGGAGACACCATTAATGCAGTGCTCATTATACATGATTAGAGTCTCGTGACTGCCGGCTACTGCGTGCATGCGTGTGTAGGTCAAAGTCCGCCGATCGCAGCATTCCCCTATTTTGTAAAATTATTTTTTACTCTCCTGGGTGTTGCAATGGATATCAATGATTCATATGATTGCCCTCAGTAAAAAAACACAAGAAACAGGAATGCAATCAGTTACAAACACTCAGGTTCTCTGCTTCATAAGATGTCGCCGGCGATCGATCGGGAAGACGCTGAGCAGAGGGCACCGTCGCGTAAAACAACGCGAGACCGCGGAAATGGCCGGACGGTGCTTCAGGCTGGATTGGAACCTGCGATGACATTCTTAAAGTGCTATGTAGCACAGCGCTGCCTTTCCCATGTGTGCTACGGAGACACCATTAATGCAGTGCTCATTATACATGATTAGAGTCTCGTGACTGCCGGCTACTGCGTGCGTGCGTGCGTGTGTAGGTCAAAGTCCGCCGATCGCAGCATTCCCCTATTTTGTAAAATTATTTTTTACTCTCCTGGGTGTTGCAATGGATATCAATGATTCATATGATTGCCCTCAGTAAAAAAACACAAGAAACAGGAATGCAATCAGTTACAAACACTCAGGTTCTCTGCTTCATAAGATGTCGCCGGCGATCGGGAAGACGCTGAGCAGAGGGCACCGTCGCGTAAAACAACGTGAGTCCGCGGAAACTGCCGGACGGTGCTTCAGGCCGGATTCGAACCGGCGATGCCATTCTTAAAGTGCTATGTAGCACAGCGCTGCCTTTCCCATGTGTGCTACGGAGACGCTGATTAATGCAGTGCGAATTATACATGATTAGAGTCTCGTGACTGCCGGCTACTGCGTGCGTGCGTGCGTGTGTAGGTCAAAGTCCGCCGATCGCAGCATTCCCCTATTTTGTAAAATTATTTTTTACTCCTCTGGGTGTTGCAATGGATATCAATGATTCATATGATTGCCCTCAGTAAAAAAGCACAAGAAACAGGACGCAAACAGTTACAAACTCTGCTTCATAAGATGTCGCCGGCGATCGGGAAGACGCTGAGCAGAGGGCACCGTCGCGTAAAACAACGTGAGTCCGCGGAAACTGCCGGACGGTGCTTCAGGCCGGATTCGAACCGGAGATGCCATTCTTAAAGTGCTATGTAGCACAGCGCTGCCTTTCCCATGTGTGCTACGGAGACGCTGATTAATGCAGTGCTCATTATACATGATTAGAGTCTCGTGACTGCCGGCTACTGCGTGCGTGCGTGCGTAGGTCAAAGTCCGCTGATCGCGGCATTCCCCTATTTTGTAAAATAATTTTTTACTCCTCTGGGTGTTGCAATGGATATCAATGATTCATATGATTGCCCTCAGTAAAAAACACAAGAAACAGGACGCAAACAGTTACAAACACTCAGGTTCTCTGCTTCATAAGATGTCGCGGGCGATCGAGAAGACGCTGAGCAGAGGGCACCGTCGCGTAAAACAACGTGAGTCCGCGGAAACTGCCGGACGGTGCTTCAGGCCGGATTCGAACCGGCGATGCCATTCTTAAAGTGCTATGTAGCACAGCGCTGCCTTTCCCATGTGTGCTACGGAGACGCTGATTAATGCAGTGCGAATTATACATGATTAGAGTCTCGTGACTGCCGGCTACTGCGTGCGTGCGTGCGTGCGTAGGTCAAAGTCCGCTGATCGCGGCATTCCCCTATTTTGTAAAATAATTTTTTACTCCTCTGGGTGTTGCAATGGATATCAATGATTCATGTGATTGCCCTCAGTAAAAAAACACAAGAAACAGGACGCAAACAGTTACAAACACTCAGGTTCTCTGCTTCATAAGATGTCGCAGGCGATCGGGAATACGCTGAGCAGAGGGCACCGTCGCGTAAAACAACGTCAGTCCGCGGAAACTGCCGGACGGTGCTTCAGGCCGGATTCGAACCTGCGATGACATGGTTAAAGTGCTATGTAGCACAGCGCTGCCTTTCCCATGTGTGCTATGGAGACGCTGATTAATGCAGAGCTCATTAGAGTCTCGTGACTGCCGGCTACTGTGTGCGTGCGCGTGCGTAGGTCAAAGTCCGCCGATCACAGCATTCCCCTATTTTGTAAAATTATGTTTTACTCTCCTGGGTGTTGCAATGGATATCAATGATTCATATGATTGCCCTCAGTAAAAAAGCACAAGAAACAGGACGCAAACAGTTACAAACTCTGCTTCATACGATGTCGCGGGCGATCGGGAAGACGCTGAGCAGAGGGCACCGTCGCGTAAAACAACGCGAGACCGCGGAAATGGCCGGACGGTGCTTCAGGCTGGATTCGAACCTGCGATGACATTCTTAAAGTGCTATGTAGCACAGCGCTGCCTTTCCCATGTGTGCTACGGAGACACCATTAATGCAGTGCTCATTATACATGATTAGAGTCTCGTGACTGCCGGCTACTGCGTGCGTGCGTGCGTGTGTAGGTCAAAGTCCGCCGATCGCAGCATTCCCCTATTTTGTAAAATTATTTTTTACTCTCCTGGGTGTTGCAATGGATATCAATGATTCATATGATTGCCCTCAGTAAAAAAGCACAAGAAACAGGACGCAAACAGTTACAAACTCTGCTTCATACGATGTCGCGGGCGATCGGGAAGACGCTGAGCAGAGGGCACCGTCGCGTAAAACAACGTGAGTCCGCGGAATCTGCCGGACGGTGCTTCAGGCCGGATTCGAACCGGCGATGCCATTCTTAAAGTGCTATGTAGCACAGCGCTGCCTTTCCCATGTGTGCTACGGAGACGCTGATTAATGCAGTGCTCATTATACATGATTAGAGTCTCGTGACTGCCGGCTACTGCGTGCGTGCGTGCGTAGGTCAAAGTCCGCTGATCGCGGCATTCCCCTATTTTGTAAAATAATTTTTTACTCCTCTGGGTGTTGCAATGGATATCAATGATTCATGTGATTGCCCTCAGTAAAAAAACACAAGAAACAGGACGCAAACAGTTACAAACACTCAGGTTCTCTGCTTCATAAGATGTCGCAGGCGATCGGGAATACGCTGAGCAGAGGGCACCGTCGCGTAAAACAACGTCAGTCCGCGGAAACTGCCGGACGGTGCTTCAGGCCGGATTCGAACCTGCGATGACATGGTTAAAGTGCTATGTAGCACAGCGCTGCCTTTCCCATGTGTGCTATGGAGACGCTGATTAATGCAGAGCTCATTAGAGTCTCGTGACTGCCGGCTACTGTGTGCGTGCGCGTGCGTAGGTCAAAGTCCGCCGATCACAGCATTCCCCTATTTTGTAAAATTATGTTTTACTCTCCTGGGTGTTGCAATGGATATCAATGATTCATATGATTGCCCTCAGTAAAAAAGCACAAGAAACAGGACGCAAACAGTTACAAACTCTGCTTCATACGATGTCGCGGGCGATCGGGAAGACGCTGAGCAGAGGGCACCGTCGCGTAAAACAACGCGAGACCGCGGAAATGGCCGGACGGTGCTTCAGGCTGGATTCGAACCTGCGATGACATTCTTAAAGTGCTATGTAGCACAGCGCTGCCTTTCCCATGTGTGCTACGGAGACACCATTAATGCAGTGCTCATTATACATGATTAGAGTCTCGTGACTGCCGGCTACTGCGTGCGTGCGTGCGTGTGTAGGTCAAAGTCCGCCGATCGCAGCATTCCCCTATTTTGTAAAATTATTTTTTACTCTCCTGGGTGTTGCAATGGATATCAATGATTCATATGATTGCCCTCAGTAAAAAAACACAAGAAACAGGAATGCAATCAGTTACAAACACTCAGGTTCTCTGCTTCATAAGATGTCGCCGGCGATCGGGAAGACGCTGAGCAGAGGGCACCGTCGCGTAAAACAACGTGAGTCCGCGGAAACTGCCGGACGGTGCTTCAGGCCGGATTCGAACCGGCGATGCCATTCTTAAAGTGCTATGTAGCACAGCGCTGCCATTCCCATGTGTGCTACGGAGACGCTGATTAATGCAGTGCTCATTATACATGATTAGAGTCTCGTGACTGCCGGCTACTGCGTGCGTGCGTGCGTAGGTCAAAGTCCGCTGATCGCGGCATTCCCCTATTTTGTAAAATAATTTTTTACTCCTCTGGGTGTTGCAATGGATATCAATGATTCATGTGATTGCCCTCAGTAAAAAAACACAAGAAACAGGACGCAAACAGTTACAAACACTCAGGTTCTCTGCTTCATAAGATGTCGCAGGCGATCGGGAAGACGCTGAGCAGAGGGCACCGTCGCGTAAAACAACGTCAGTCCGCGGAAACTGCCGGACGGTGCTTCAGGCCGGATTCGAACCTGCGATGACATGGTTAAAGTGCTATGTAGCACAGCGCTGCCTTTCCCATGTGTGCTATGGAGACGCTGATTAATGCAGAGCTCATTAGAGTCTCGTGACTGCCGGCTACTGTGTGCGTGCGCGTGCGTAGGTCAAAGTCCGCCGATCACAGCATTCCCCTATTTTGTAAAATTATGTTTTACTCTCCTGGGTGTTGCAATGGATATCAATGATTCATATGATTGCCCTCAGTAAAAAAGCACAAGAAACAGGACGCAAACAGTTACAAACTCTGCTTCATACGATGTCGCGGGCGATCGGGAAGACGCTGAGCAGAGGGCACCGTCGCGTAAAACAACGTGAGTCCGCGGAATCTGCCGGACGGTGCTTCAGGCCGGATTCGAACCGGCGATGCCATTCTTAAAGTGCTATGTAGCACAGCGCTGCCTTTCCCATGTGTGCTACGGAGACGCTGATTAATGCAGTGCTCATTATACATGATTAGAGTCTCGTGACTGCCGGCTACTGCGTGCGTGCGTGCGTAGGTCAAAGTCCGCTGATCGCGGCATTCCCCTATTTTGTAAAATAATTTTTTACTCCTCTGGGTGTTGCAATGGATATCAATGATTCATGTGATTGCCCTCAGTAAAAAAACACAAGAAACAGGACGCAAACAGTTACAAACACTCAGGTTCTCTGCTTCATAAGATGTCGCAGGCGATCGGGAATACGCTGAGCAGAGGGCACCGTCGCGTAAAACAACGTCAGTCCGCGGAAACTGCCGGACGGTGCTTCAGGCCGGATTCGAACCTGCGATGACATGGTTAAAGTGCTATGTAGCACAGCGCTGCCTTTCCCATGTGTGCTATGGAGACGCTGATTAATGCAGAGCTCATTAGAGTCTCGTGACTGCCGGCTACTGTGTGCGTGCGCGTGCGTAGGTCAAAGTCCGCCGATCACAGCATTCCCCTATTTTGTAAAATTATGTTTTACTCTCCTGGGTGTTGCAATGGATATCAATGATTCATATGATTGCCCTCAGTAAAAAAGCACAAGAAACAGGACGCAAACAGTTACAAACTCTGCTTCATACGATGTCGCGGGCGATCGGGAAGACGCTGAGCAGAGGGCACCATCGCGTAAAACAACGCGAGACCGCGGAAATGGCCGGACGGTGCTTCAGGCTGGATTCGAACCTGCGATGACATTCTTAAAGTGCTATGTAGCACAGCGCTGCCTTTCCCATGTGTGCTACGGAGACACCATTAATGCAGTGCTCATTATACATGATTAGAGTCTCGTGACTGCCGGCTACTGCGTGCGTGCGTGCGTGTGTAGGTCAAAGTCCGCCGATCGCAGCATTCCCCTATTTTGTAAAATTATTTTTTACTCTCCTGGGTGTTGCAATGGATATCAATGATTCATATGATTGCCCTCAGTAAAAAAGCACAAGAAACAGGACGCAAACAGTTACAAACTCTGCTTCATACGATGTCGCGGGCGATCGGGAAGACGCTGAGCAGAGGGCACCGTCGCGTAAAACAACGTGAGTCCGCGGAATCTGCCGGACGGTGCTTCAGGCCGGATTCGAACCGGCGATGCCATTCTTAAAGTGCTATGTAGCACAGCGCTGCCTTTCCCATGTGTGCTACGGAGACGCTGATTAATGCAGTGCTCATTATACATGATTAGAGTCTCGTGACTGCCGGCTACTGCGTGCGTGCGTGCGTAGGTCAAAGTCCGCTGATCGCGGCATTCCCCTATTTTGTAAAATAATTTTTTACTCCTCTGGGTGTTGCAATGGATATCAATGATTCATGTGATTGCCCTCAGTAAAAAAACACAAGAAACAGGACGCAAACAGTTACAAACACTCAGGTTCTCTGCTTCATAAGATGTCGCAGGCGATCGGGAATACGCTGAGCAGAGGGCACCGTCGCGTAAAACAACGTCAGTCCGCGGAAACTGCCGGACGGTGCTTCAGGCCGGATTCGAACCTGCGATGACATGGTTAAAGTGCTATGTAGCACAGCGCTGCCTTTCCCATGTGTGCTATGGAGACGCTGATTAATGCAGAGCTCATTAGAGTCTCGTGACTGCCGGCTACTGTGTGCGTGCGCGTGCGTAGGTCAAAGTCCGCCGATCACAGCATTCCCCTATTTTGTAAAATTATGTTTTACTCTCCTGGGTGTTGCAATGGATATCAATGATTCATATGATTGCCCTCAGTAAAAAAGCACAAGAAACAGGACGCAAACAGTTACAAACTCTGCTTCATACGATGTCGCGGGCGATCGGGAAGACGCTGAGCAGAGGGCACCGTCGCGTAAAACAACGCGAGACCGCGGAAATGGCCGGACGGTGCTTCAGGCTGGATTCGAACCTGCGATGACATTCTTAAAGTGCTATGTAGCACAGCGCTGCCTTTCCCATGTGTGCTACGGAGACACCATTAATGCAGTGCTCATTATACATGATTAGAGTCTCGTGACTGCCGGCTACTGCGTGCGTGCGTGCGTGTGTAGGTCAAAGTCCGCCGATCGCAGCATTCCCCTATTTTGTAAAATTATTTTTTACTCTCCTGGGTGTTGCAATGGATATCAATGATTCATATGATTGCCCTCAGTAAAAAAACACAAGAAACAGGAATGCAATCAGTTACAAACACTCAGGTTCTCTGCTTCATAAGATGTCGCCGGCGATCGGGAAGACGCTGAGCAGAGGGCACCGTCGCGTAAAACAACGTGAGTCCGCGGAAACTGCCAGACGGTGCTTCAGGCCGGATTCGAACCGGCGATGCCATTCTTAAAGTGCTATGTAGCACAGCGCTGCCTTTCCCATGTGTGCTACGGAGACGCTGATTAATGCAGTGCGAATTATACATGATTAGAGTCTCGTGACTGCCGGCTACTGCGTGCGTGCGTGCGTGTGTAGGTCAAAGTCCGCCGATCGCAGCATTCCCCTATTTTGTAAAATTATTTTTTACTCCTCTGGGTGTTGCAATGGATATCAATGATTCATATGATTGCCCTCAGTAAAAAAGCACAAGAAACAGGACGCAAACAGTTACAAACTCTGCTTCATAAGATGTCGCCGGCGATCGGGAAGACGCTGAGCAGAGGGCACCGTCGCGTAAAACAACGTGCGTCCGCGGAAACTGCCGGACGGTGCTTCAGGCCGGATTCGAACCTGCGATGACATGGTTAAAGTGCTATGTAGCACAGCGCTGCCTTTCCCATGTGTGCTATGGAGACGCTGATTAATGCAGAGCTCATTAGAGTCTCGTGACTGCCGGCTACTGTGTGCGTGCGCGTGCGTAGGTCAAAGTCCGCCGATCGCAGCATTCCCCTATTTTGTAAAATTATGTTTTACTCTCCTGGGTGTTGCAATGGATATCAATGATTCATATGATTGCCCTCAGTAAAAAAGCACAAGAAACAGGACGCAAACAGTTACAAACTCTGCTTCATACGATGTCGCGGGCGATCGGGAAGACGCTGAGCAGAGGGCACCGTCGCGTAAAACAACGTGAGTCCGTGGAAACTGCCGGACGGTGCTTCAGGCCGGATTCGAACCGGCGATGCCATTCTTAAAGTGCTATGTAGCACAGCGCTGCCTTTCCCATGTGTGCTACGGAGACGCTGATTAATGCAGTGCTCATTATACATGATTAGAGTCTCGTGACTGCCGGCTACTGCGTGCGTGCGTGCGTAGGTCAAAGTCCGCTGATCGCGGCATTCCCCTATTTTGTAAAATAATTTTTTACTCCTCTGGGTGTTGCAATGGATATCAATGATTCATATGATTGCCCTCAGTAAAAAACACAAGAAACAGGACGCAAACAGTTACAAACACTCAGGTTCTCTGCTTCATAAGATGTCGCGGGCGATCGGGAAGACGCTGAGCAGAGGGCACCGTCGCGTAAAACAACGTGAGTCCGCGGAATCTGCCGGACGGTGCTTCAGGCCGGATTCGAACCGGCGATGCCATTCTTAAAGTGCTATGTAGCACAGCGCTGCCTTTCCCATGTGTGCTACGGAGACGCTGATTAATGCAGTGCTCATTATACATGATTAGAGTCTCGTGACTGCCGGCTACTGCGTGCGTGCGTGCGTAGGTCAAAGTCCGCTGATCGCGGCATTCCCCTATTTTGTAAAATAATTTTTTACTCCTCTGGGTGTTGCAATGGATATCAATGATTCATGTGATTGCCCTCAGTAAAAAAACACAAGAAACAGGACGCAAACAGTTACAAACACTCAGGTTCTCTGCTTCATAAGATGTCGCAGGCGATCGGGAATACGCTGAGCAGAGGGCACCGTCGCGTAAAACAACGTCAGTCCGCGGAAACTGCCGGACGGTGCTTCAGGCCGGATTCGAACCTGCGATGACATGGTTAAAGTGCTATGTAGCACAGCGCTGCCTTTCCCATGTGTGCTATGGAGACGCTGATTAATGCAGAGCTCATTAGAGTCTCGTGACTGCCGGCTACTGTGTGCGTGCGCGTGCGTAGGTCAAAGTCCGCCGATCACAGCATTCCCCTATTTTGTAAAATTATGTTTTACTCTCCTGGGTGTTGCAATGGATATCAATGATTCATATGATTGCCCTCAGTAAAAAAGCACAAGAAACAGGACGCAAACAGTTACAAACTCTGCTTCATACGATGTCGCGGGCGATCGGGAAGACGCTGAGCAGAGGGCACCGTCGCGTAAAACAACGCGAGACCGCGGAAATGGCCGGACGGTGCTTCAGGCTGGATTCGAACCTGCGATGACATTCTTAAAGTGCTATGTAGCACAGCGCTGCCTTTCCCATGTGTGCTACGGAGACACCATTAATGCAGTGCTCATTATACATGATTAGAGTCTCGTGACTGCCGGCTACTGCGTGCGTGCGTGCGTGTGTAGGTCAAAGTCCGCCGATCGCAGCATTCCCCTATTTTGTAAAATTATTTTTTACTCTCCTGGGTGTTGCAATGGATATCAATGATTCATATGATTGCCCTCAGTAAAAAAGCACAAGAAACAGGACGCAAACAGTTACAAACTCTGCTTCATACGATGTCGCGGGCGATCGGGAAGACGCTGAGCAGAGGGCACCGTCGCGTAAAACAACGTGAGTCCGCGGAATCTGCCGGACGGTGCTTCAGGCCGGATTCGAACCGGCGATGCCATTCTTAAAGTGCTATGTAGCACAGCGCTGCCTTTCCCATGTGTGCTACGGAGACGCTGATTAATGCAGTGCTCATTATACATGATTAGAGTCTCGTGACTGCCGGCTACTGCGTGCGTGCGTGCGTAGGTCAAAGTCCGCTGATCGCGGCATTCCCCTATTTTGTAAAATAATTTTTTACTCCTCTGGGTGTTGCAATGGATATCAATGATTCATGTGATTGCCCTCAGTAAAAAAACACAAGAAACAGGACGCAAACAGTTACAAACACTCAGGTTCTCTGCTTCATAAGATGTCGCAGGCGATCGGGAATACGCTGAGCAGAGGGCACCGTCGCGTAAAACAACGTCAGTCCGCGGAAACTGCCGGACGGTGCTTCAGGCCGGATTCGAACCTGCGATGACATGGTTAAAGTGCTATGTAGCACAGCGCTGCCTTTCCCATGTGTGCTATGGAGACGCTGAATAATGCAGAGCTCATTAGAGTCTCGTGACTGCCGGCTACTGTGTGCGTGCGCGTGCGTAGGTCAAAGTCCGCCGATCGATCACAGCATTCCCCTATTTTGTAAAATTATGTTTTACTCTCCTGGGTGTTGCAATGGATATCAATGATTCATATGATTGCCCTCAGTAAAAAAGCACAAGAAACAGGACGCAAACAGTTACAAACTCTGCTTCATACGATGTCGCGGGCGATCGGGAAGACGCTGAGCAGAGGGCACCGTCGCGTAAAACAACGCGAGACCGCGGAAATGGCCGGACGGTGCTTCAGGCTGGATTCGAACCTGCGATGACATTCTTAAAGTGCTATGTAGCACAGCGCTGCCTTTCCCATGTGTGCTACGGAGACACCATTAATGCAGTGCTCATTATACATGATTAGAGTCTCGTGACTGCCGGCTACTGCGTGCGTGCGTGCGTGTGTAGGTCAAAGTCCGCCGATCGCAGCATTCCCCTATTTTGTAAAATTATTTTTTACTCTCCTGGGTGTTGCAATGGATATCAATGATTCATATGATTGCCCTCAGTAAAAAAACACAAGAAACAGGAATGCAATCAGTTACAAACACTCAGGTTCTCTGCTTCATAAGATGTCGCCGGCGATCGGGAAGACGCTGAGCAGAGGGCACCGTCGCGTAAAACAACGTGAGTCCGCGGAAACTGCCAGACGGTGCTTCAGGCCGGATTCGAACCGGCGATGCCATTCTTAAAGTGCTATGTAGCACAGCGCTGCCTTTCCCATGTGTGCTACGGAGACGCTGATTAATGCAGTGCGAATTATACATGATTAGAGTCTCGTGACTGCCGGCTACTGCGTGCGTGCGTGCGTGTGTAGGTCAAAGTCCGCCGATCGCAGCATTCCCCTATTTTGTAAAATTATTTTTTACTCCTCTGGGTGTTGCAATGGATATCAATGATTCATATGATTGCCCTCAGTAAAAAAGCACAAGAAACAGGACGCAAACAGTTACAAACTCTGCTTCATAAGATGTCGCCGGCGATCGGGAAGACGCTGAGCAGAGGGCACCGTCGCGTAAAACAACGTGCGTCCGCGGAAACTGCCGGACGGTGCTTCAGGCCGGATTCGAACCTGCGATGACATGGTTAAAGTGCTATGTAGCACAGCGCTGCCTTTCCCATGTGTGCTATGGAGACGCTGATTAATGCAGAGCTCATTAGAGTCTCGTGACTGCCGGCTACTGTGTGCGTGCGCGTGCGTAGGTCAAAGTCCGCCGATCGCAGCATTCCCCTATTTTGTAAAATTATGTTTTACTCTCCTGGGTGTTGCAATGGATATCAATGATTCATATGATTGCCCTCAGTAAAAAAGCACAAGAAACAGGACGCAAACAGTTACAAACTCTGCTTCATACGATGTCGCGGGCGATCGGGAAGACGCTGAGCAGAGGGCACCGTCGCGTAAAACAACGTGAGTCCGTGGAAACTGCCGGACGGTGCTTCAGGCCGGATTCGAACCGGCGATGCCATTCTTAAAGTGCTATGTAGCACAGCGCTGCCTTTCCCATGTGTGCTACGGAGACGCTGATTAATGCAGTGCTCATTATACATGATTAGAGTCTCGTGACTGCCGGCTACTGCGTGCGTGCGTGCGTAGGTCAAAGTCCGCTGATCGCGGCATTCCCCTATTTTGTAAAATAATTTTTTACTCCTCTGGGTGTTGCAATGGATATCAATGATTCATATGATTGCCCTCAGTAAAAAACACAAGAAACAGGACGCAAACAGTTACAAACACTCAGGTTCTCTGCTTCATAAGATGTCGCGGGCGATCGGGAAGACGCTGAGCAGAGGGCACCGTCGCGTAAAACAACGTGAGTCCGCGGAAACTGCCGGACGGTGCTTCAGGCCGGATTCGAACCGGCGATGCCATTCTTAAAGTGCTATGTAGCACAGCGCTGCCATTCCCATGTGTGCTACGGAGACGCTGATTAATGCAGTGCTCATTATACATGATTAGAGTCTCGTGACTGCCGGCTACTGCGTGCGTGCGTGCGTAGGTCAAAGTCCGCTGATCGCGGCATTCCCCTATTTTGTAAAATAATTTTTTACTCCTCTGGGTGTTGCAATGGATATCAATGATTCATGTGATTGCCCTCAGTAAAAAAACACAAGAAACAGGACGCAAACAGTTACAAACACTCAGGTTCTCTGCTTCATAAGATGTCGCAGGCGATCGGGAAGACGCTGAGCAGAGGGCACCGTCGCGTAAAACAACGTCAGTCCGCGGAAACTGCCGGACGGTGCTTCAGGCCGGATTCGAACCTGCGATGACATGGTTAAAGTGCTATGTAGCACAGCGCTGCCTTTCCCATGTGTGCTATGGAGACGCTGATTAATGCAGAGCTCATTAGAGTCTCGTGACTGCCGGCTACTGTGTGCGTGCGCGTGCGTAGGTCAAAGTCCGCCGATCACAGCATTCCCCTATTTTGTAAAATTATGTTTTACTCTCCTGGGTGTTGCAATGGATATCAATGATTCATATGATTGCCCTCAGTAAAAAAGCACAAGAAACAGGACGCAAACAGTTACAAACTCTGCTTCATACGATGTCGCGGGCGATCGGGAAGACGCTGAGCAGAGGGCACCGTCGCGTAAAACAACGCGAGACCGCGGAAATGGCCGGACGGTGCTTCAGGCTGGATTCGAACCTGCGATGACATTCTTAAAGTGCTATGTAGCACAGCGCTGCCTTTCCCATGTGTGCTACGGAGACACCATTAATGCAGTGCTCATTATACATGATTAGAGTCTCGTGACTGCCGGCTACTGCGTGCGTGCGTGCGTGTGTAGGTCAAAGTCCGCCGATCGCAGCATTCCCCTATTTTGTAAAATTATTTTTTACTCTCCTGGGTGTTGCAATGGATATCAATGATTCATATGATTGCCCTCAGTAAAAAAGCACAAGAAACAGGACGCAAACAGTTACAAACTCTGCTTCATACGATGTCGCGGGCGATCGGGAAGACGCTGAGCAGAGGGCACCGTCGCGTAAAACAACGTGAGTCCGCGGAATCTGCCGGACGGTGCTTCAGGCCGGATTCGAACCGGCGATGCCATTCTTAAAGTGCTATGTAGCACAGCGCTGCCTTTCCCATGTGTGCTACGGAGACGCTGATTAATGCAGTGCTCATTATACATGATTAGAGTCTCGTGACTGCCTGCTACTGCGTGCGTGCGTGCGTAGGTCAAAGTCCGCTGATCGCGGCATTCCCCTATTTTGTAAAATAATTTTTTACTCCTCTGGGTGTTGCAATGGATATCAATGATTCATGTGATTGCCCTCAGTAAAAAAACACAAGAAACAGGACGCAAACAGTTACAAACACTCAGGTTCTCTGCTTCATAAGATGTCGCAGGCGATCGGGAATACGCTGAGCAGAGGGCACCGTCGCGTAAAACAACGTCAGTCCGCGGAAACTGCCGGACGGTGCTTCAGGCCGGATTCGAACCTGCGATGACATGGTTAAAGTGCTATGTAGCACAGCGCTGCCTTTCCCATGTGTGCTATGGAGACGCTGATTAATGCAGAGCTCATTAGAGTCTCGTGACTGCCGGCTACTGTGTGCGTGCGCGTGCGTAGGTCAAAGTCCGCCGATCACAGCATTCCCCTATTTTGTAAAATTATGTTTTACTCTCCTGGGTGTTGCAATGGATATCAATGATTCATATGATTGCCCTCAGTAAAAAAGCACAAGAAACAGGACGCAAACAGTTACAAACTCTGCTTCATACGATGTCGCGGGCGATCGGGAAGACGCTGAGCAGAGGGCACCGTCGCGTAAAACAACGCGAGACCGCGGAAATGGCCGGACGGTGCTTCAGGCTGGATTCGAACCTGCGATGACATTCTTAAAGTGCTATGTAGCACAGCGCTGCCTTTCCCATGTGTGCTACGGAGACACCATTAATGCAGTGCTCATTATACATGATTAGAGTCTCGTGACTGCCGGCTACTGCGTGCGTGCGTGCGTGTGTAGGTCAAAGTCCGCCGATCGCAGCATTCCCCTATTTTGTAAAATTATTTTTTACTCTCCTGGGTGTTGCAATGGATATCAATGATTCATATGATTGCCCTCAGTAAAAAAACACAAGAAACAGGAATGCAATCAGTTACAAACACTCAGGTTCTCTGCTTCATAAGATGTCGCCGGCGATCGGGAAGACGCTGAGCAGAGGGCACCGTCGCGTAAAACAACGTGAGTCCGCGGAAACTGCCAGACGGTGCTTCAGGCCGGATTCGAACCAGCGATGCCATTCTTAAAGTGCTATGTAGCACAGCGCTGCCTTTCCCATGTGTGCTACGGAGACGCTGATTAATGCAGTGCGAATTATACATGATTAGAGTCTCGTGACTGCCGGCTACTGCGTGCGTGCGTGCGTGTGTAGGTCAAAGTCCGCCGATCGCAGCATTCCCCTATTTTGTAAAATTATTTTTTACTCCTCTGGGTGTTGCAATGGATATCAATGATTCATATGATTGCCCTCAGTAAAAAAGCACAAGAAACAGGACGCAAACAGTTACAAACTCTGCTTCATAAGATGTCGCCGGCGATCGGGAAGACGCTGAGCAGAGGGCACCGTCGCGTAAAACAACGTGCGTCCGCGGAAACTGCCGGACGGTGCTTCAGGCCGGATTCGAACCTGCGATGACATGGTTAAAGTGCTATGTAGCACAGCGCTGCCTTTCCCATGTGTGCTATGGAGACGCTGATTAATGCAGAGCTCATTAGAGTCTCGTGACTGCCGGCTACTGTGTGCGTGCGCGTGCGTAGGTCAAAGTCCGCCGATCGCAGCATTCCCCTATTTTGTAAAATTATGTTTTACTCTCCTGGGTGTTGCAATGGATATCAATGATTCATATGATTGCCCTCAGTAAAAAAGCACAAGAAACAGGACGCAAACAGTTACAAACTCTGCTTCATACGATGTCGCGGGCGATCGGGAAGACGCTGAGCAGAGGGCACCGTCGCGTAAAACAACGTGAGTCCGTGGAAACTGCCGGACGGTGCTTCAGGCCGGATTCGAACCGGCGATGCCATTCTTAAAGTGCTATGTAGCACAGCGCTGCCTTTCCCATGTGTGCTACGGAGACGCTGATTAATGCAGTGCTCATTATACATGATTAGAGTCTCGTGACTGCCGGCTACTGCGTGCGTGCGTGCGTAGGTCAAAGTCCGCTGATCGCGGCATTCCCCTATTTTGTAAAATAATTTTTTACTCCTCTGGGTGTTGCAATGGATATCAATGATTCATATGATTGCCCTCAGTAAAAAACACAAGAAACAGGACGCAAACAGTTACAAACACTCAGGTTCTCTGCTTCATAAGATGTCGCGGGCGATCGGGAAGACGCTGAGCAGAGGGCACCGTCGCGTAAAACAACGTGAGTCCGCGGAAACTGCCGGACGGTGCTTCAGGCCGGATTCGAACCGGCGATGCCATTCTTAAAGTGCTATGTAGCACAGCGCTGCCATTCCCATGTGTGCTACGGAGACGCTGATTAATGCAGTGCTCATTATACATGATTAGAGTCTCGTGACTGCCGGCTACTGCGTGCGTGCGTGCGTAGGTCAAAGTCCGCTGATCGCGGCATTCCCCTATTTTGTAAAATAATTTTTTACTCCTCTGGGTGTTGCAATGGATATCAATGATTCATGTGATTGCCCTCAGTAAAAAAACACAAGAAACAGGACGCAAACAGTTACAAACACTCAGGTTCTCTGCTTCATAAGATGTCGCAGGCGATCGGGAAGACGCTGAGCAGAGGGCACCGTCGCGTAAAACAACGTCAGTCCGCGGAAACTGCCGGACGGTGCTTCAGGCCGGATTCGAACCTGCGATGACATGGTTAAAGTGCTATGTAGCACAGCGCTGCCTTTCCCATGTGTGCTATGGAGACGCTGATTAATGCAGAGCTCATTAGAGTCTCGTGACTGCCGGCTACTGTGTGCGTGCGCGTGCGTAGGTCAAAGTCCGCCGATCACAGCATTCCCCTATTTTGTAAAATTATGTTTTACTCTCCTGGGTGTTGCAATGGATATCAATGATTCATATGATTGCCCTCAGTAAAAAAGCACAAGAAACAGGACGCAAACAGTTACAAACTCTGCTTCATACGATGTCGCGGGCGATCGGGAAGACGCTGAGCAGAGGGCACCGTCGCGTAAAACAACGTGAGTCCGCGGAATCTGCCGGACGGTGCTTCAGGCCGGATTCGAACCGGCGATGCCATTCTTAAAGTGCTATGTAGCACAGCGCTGCCTTTCCCATGTGTGCTACGGAGACGCTGATTAATGCAGTGCTCATTATACATGATTAGAGTCTCGTGACTGCCGGCTACTGCGTGCGTGCGTGCGTAGGTCAAAGTCCGCTGATCGCGGCATTCCCCTATTTTGTAAAATAATTTTTTACTCCTCTGGGTGTTGCAATGGATATCAATGATTCATGTGATTGCCCTCAGTAAAAAAACACAAGAAACAGGACGCAAACAGTTACAAACACTCAGGTTCTCTGCTTCATAAGATGTCGCAGGCGATCGGGAAGACGCTGAGCAGAGGGCACCGTCGCGTAAAACAACGTCAGTCCGCGGAAACTGCCGGACGGTGCTTCAGGCCGGATTCGAACCTGCGATGACATGGTTAAAGTGCTATGTAGCACAGCGCTGCCTTTCCCATGTGTGCTATGGAGACGCTGATTAATGCAGAGCTCATTAGAGTCTCGTGACTGCCGGCTACTGTGTGCGTGCGCGTGCGTAGGTCAAAGTCCGCCGATCACAGCATTCCCCTATTTTGTAAAATTATGTTTTACTCTCCTGAGTGTTGCAATGGATATCAATGATTCATATGATTGCCCTCAGTAAAAAAGCACAAGAAACAGGACGCAAACAGTTACAAACTCTGCTTCATACGATGTCGCGGGCGATCGGGAAGACGCTGAGCAGAGGGCACCGTCGCGTAAAACAACGTGAGTCCGCGGAATCTGCCGGACGGTGCTTCAGGCCGGATTCAAACCGGCGATGCCATTCTTAAAGTGCTATGTAGCACAGCGCTGCCTTTCCCATGTGTGCTACGGAGACGCTGATTAATGCAGTGCTCATTATACATGATTAGAGTCTCGTGACTGCCGGCTACTGCGTGCGTGCGTGCGTAGGTCAAAGTCCGCTGATCGCGGCATTCCCCTATTTTGTAAAATAATTTTTTACTCCTCTGGGTGTTGCAATGGATATCAATGATTCATGTGATTGCCCTCAGTAAAAAAACACAAGAAACAGGACGCAAACAGTTACAAACACTCAGGTTCTCTGCTTCATAAGATGTCGCAGGCGATCGGGAATACGCTGAGCAGAGGGCACCGTCGCGTAAAACAACGTCAGTCCGCGGAAACTGCCGGACGGTGCTTCAGGCCGGATTCGAACCTGCGATGACATGGTTAAAGTGCTATGTAGCACAGCGCTGCCTTTCCCATGTGTGCTATGGAGACGCTGATTAATGCAGAGCTCATTAGAGTCTCGTGACTGCCGGCTACTGTGTGCGTGCGCGTGCGTAGGTCAAAGTCCGCCGATCACAGCATTCCCCTATTTTGTAAAATTATGTTTTACTCTCCTGGGTGTTGCAATGGATATCAATGATTCATATGATTGCCCTCAGTAAAAAAGCACAAGAAACAGGACGCAAACAGTTACAAACTCTGCTTCATACGATGTCGCGGGCGATCGGGAAGACGCTGAGCAGAGGGCACCGTCGCGTAAAACAACGCGAGACCGCGGAAATGGCCGGACGGTGCTTCAGGCTGGATTCGAACCTGCGATGACATTCTTAAAGTGCTATGTAGCACAGCGCTGCCTTTCCCATGTGTGCTACGGAGACACCATTAATGCAGTGCTCATTATACATGATTAGAGTCTCGTGACTGCCGGCTACTGCGTGCGTGCGTGCGTGTGTAGGTCAAAGTCCGCCGATCGCAGCATTCCCCTATTTTGTAAAATTATTTTTTACTCTCCTGGGTGTTGCAATGGATATCAATGATTCATATGATTGCCCTCAGTAAAAAAGCACAAGAAACAGGACGCAAACAGTTACAAACTCTGCTTCATACGATGTCGCGGACGATCGGGAAGACGCTGAGCAGAGGGCACCGTCGCGTAAAACAACGTGAGTCCGCGGAATCTGCCGGACGGTGCTTCAGGCCGGATTCGAACCGGCGATGCCATTCTTAAAGTGCTATGTAGCACAGCGCTGCCTTTCCCATGTGTGCTACGGAGACGCTGATTAATGCAGTGCTCATTATACATGATTAGAGTCTCGTGACTGCCGGCTACTGCGTGCGTGCGTGCGTAGGTCAAAGTCCGCTGATCGCGGCATTCCCCTATTTTGTAAAATAATTTTTTACTCCTCTGGGTGTTGCAATGGATATCAATGATTCATGTGATTGCCCTCAGTAAAAAAACACAAGAAACAGGACGCAAACAGTTACAAACACTCAGGTTCTCTGCTTCATAAGATGTCGCAGGCGATCGGGAATACGCTGAGCAGAGGGCACCGTCGCGTAAAACAACGTCAGTCCGCGGAAACTGCCGGACGGTGCTTCAGGCCGGATTCGAACCTGCGATGACATGGTTAAAGTGCTATGTAGCACAGCGCTGCCTTTCCCATGTGTGCTATGGAGTCGCTGATTAATGCAGAGCTCATTAGAGTCTCGTGACTGCCGGCTACTGTGTGCGTGCGCGTGCGTAGGTCAAAGTCCGCCGATCACAGCATTCCCCTATTTTGTAAAATTATGTTTTACTCTCCTGGGTGTTGCAATGGATATCAATGATTCATATGATTGCCCTCAGTAAAAAAGCACAAGAAACAGGACGCAAACAGTTACAAACTCTGCTTCATACGATGTCGCGGGCGATCGGGAAGACGCTGAGCAGAGGGCACCGTCGCGTAAAACAACGCGAGACCGCGGAAATGGCCGGACGGTGCTTCAGGCTGGATTCGAACCTGCGATGACATTCTTAAAGTGCTATGTAGCACAGCGCTGCCTTTCCCATGTGTGCTACGGAGACACCATTAATGCAGTGCTCATTATACATGATTAGAGTCTCGTGACTGCCGGCTACTGCGTGCGTGCGTGCGTGTGTAGGTCAAAGTCCGCCGATCGCAGCATTCCCCTATTTTGTAAAATTATTTTTTACTCTCCTGGGTGTTGCAATGGATATCAATGATTCATATGATTGCCCTCAGTAAAAAAACACAAGAAACAGGAATGCAATCAGTTACAAACACTCAGGTTCTCTGCTTCATAAGATGTCGCCGGCGATCGGGAAGACGCTGAGCAGAGGGCACCGTCGCGTAAAACAACGTGAGTCCGCGGAAACTGCCAGACGGTGCTTCAGGCCGGATTCGAACCGGCGATGCCATTCTTAAAGTGCTATGTAGCACAGCGCTGCCTTTCCCATGTGTGCTACGGAGACGCTGATTAATGCAGTGCGAATTATACATGATTAGAGTCTCGTGACTGCCGGCTACTGCGTGCGTGCGTGCGTGTGTAGGTCAAAGTCCGCCGATCGCAGCATTCCCCTATTTTGTAAAATTATTTTTTACTCCTCTGGGTGTTGCAATGGATATCAATGATTCATATGATTGCCCTCAGTAAAAAAGCACAAGAAACAGGACGCAAACAGTTACAAACTCTGCTTCATAAGATGTCGCCGGCGATCGGGAAGACGCTGAGCAGAGGGCACCGTCGCGTAAAACAACGTGCGTCCGCGGAAACTGCCGGACGGTGCTTCAGGCCGGATTCGAACCTGCGATGACATGGTTAAAGTGCTATGTAGCACAGCGCTGCCTTTCCCATGTGTGCTATGGAGACGCTGATTAATGCAGAGCTCATTAGAGTCTCGTGACTGCCGGCTACTGTGTGCGTGCGCGTGCGTAGGTCAAAGTCCGCCGATCGCAGCATTCCCCTATTTTGTAAAATTATGTTTTACTCTCCTGGGTGTTGCAATGGATATCAATGATTCATATGATTGCCCTCAGTAAAAAAGCACAAGAAACAGGACGCAAACAGTTACAAACTCTGCTTCATACGATGTCGCGGGCGATCGGGAAGACGCTGAGCAGAGGGCACCGTCGCGTAAAACAACGTGAGTCCGTGGAAACTGCCGGACGGTGCTTCAGGCCGGATTCGAACCGGCGATGCCATTCTTAAAGTGCTATGTAGCACAGCGCTGCCTTTCCCATGTGTGCTACGGAGACGCTGATTAATGCAGTGCTCATTATACATGATTAGAGTCTCGTGACTGCCGGCTACTGCGTGCGTGCGTGCGTAGGTCAAAGTCCGCTGATCGCGGCATTCCCCTATTTTGTAAAATAATTTTTTACTCCTCTGGGTGTTGCAATGGATATCAATGATTCATATGATTGCCCTCAGTAAAAAACACAAGAAACAGGATGCAAACAGTTACAAACACTCAGGTTCTCTGCTTCATAAGATGTCGCGGGCGATCGGGAAGACGCTGAGCAGAGGGCACCGTCGCGTAAAACAACGTGAGTCCGCGGAAACTGCCGGACGGTGCTTCAGGCCGGATTCGAACCGGCGATGCCATTCTTAAAGTGCTATGTAGCACAGCGCTGCCATTCCCATGTGTGCTACGGAGACGCTGATTAATGCAGTGCTCATTATACATGATTAGAGTCTCGTGACTGCCGGCTACTGCGTGCGTGCGTGCGTAGGTCAAAGTCCGCTGATCGCGCATTCCCCTATTTTGTAAAATAATTTTTTACTCCTCTGGGTGTTGCAATGGATATCAATGATTCATGTGATTGCCCTCAGTAAAAAAACACAAGAAACAGGACGCAAACAGTTACAAACACTCAGGTTCTCTGCTTCATAAGATGTCGCAGGCGATCGGGAAGACGCTGAGCAGAGGGCACCGTCGCGTAAAACAACGTCAGTCCGCGGAAACTGCCGGACGGTGCTTCAGGCCGGATTCGAACCTGCGATGACATGGTTAAAGTGCTATGTAGCACAGCGCTGCCTTTCCCATGTGTGCTATGGAGACGCTGATTAATGCAGAGCTCATTAGAGTCTCGTGACTGCCGGCTACTGTGTGCGTGCGCGTGCGTAGGTCAAAGTCCGCCGATCACAGCATTCCCCTATTTTGTAAAATTATGTTTTACTCTCCTGGGTGTTGCAATGGATATCAATGATTCATATGATTGCCCTCAGTAAAAAAGCACAAGAAACAGGACGCAAACAGTTACAAACTCTGCTTCATACGATGTCGCGGGCGATCGGGAAGACGCTGAGCAGAGGGCACCGTCGCGTAAAACAACGTGAGTCCGCGGAATCTGCCGGACGGTGCTTCAGGCCGGATTCGAACCGGCGATGCCATTCTTAAAGTGCTATGTAGCACAGCGCTGCCTTTCCCATGTGTGCTACGGAGACGCTGATTAATGCAGTGCTCATTATACATGATTAGAGTCTCGTGACTGCCGGCTACTGCGTGCGTGCGTGCGTAGGTCAAAGTCCGCTGATCGCGGCATTCCCCTATTTTGTAAAATAATTTTTTACTCCTCTGGGTGTTGCAATGGATATCAATGATTCATGTGATTGCCCTCAGTAAAAAAACACAAGAAACAGGACGCAAACAGTTACAAACACTCAGGTTCTCTGCTTCATAAGATGTCGCAGGCGATCGGGAAGACGCTGAGCAGAGGGCACCGTCGCGTAAAACAACGTCAGTCCGCGGAAACTGCCGGACGGTGCTTCAGGCCGGATTCGAACCTGCGATGACATGGTTAAAGTGCTATGTAGCACAGCGCTGCCTTTCCCATGTGTGCTATGGAGACGCTGATTAATGCAGAGCTCATTAGAGTCTCGTGACTGCCGGCTACTGTGTGCGTGCGCGTGCGTAGGTCAAAGTCCGCCGATCACAGCATTCCCCTATTTTGTAAAATTATGTTTTACTCTCCTGGGTGTTGCAATGGATATCAATGATTCATATGATTGCCCTCAGTAAAAAAGCACAAGAAACAGGACGCAAACAGTTACAAACTCTGCTTCATACGATGTCGCGGGCGATCGGGAAGACGCTGAGCAGAGGGCACCGTCGCGTAAAACAACGTGAGTCCGCGGAATCTGCCGGACGGTGCTTCAGGCCGGATTCGAACCGGCGATGCCATTCTTAAAGTGCTATGTAGCACAGCGCTGCCTTTCCCATGTGTGCTACGGAGACGCTGATTAATGCAGTGCTCATTATACATGATTAGAGTCTCGTGACTGCCGGCTACTGCGTGCGTGCGTGCGTAGGTCAAAGTCCGCTGATCGCGGCATTCCCCTATTTTGTAAAATAATTTTTTACTCCTCTGGGTGTTGCAATGGATATCAATGATTCATGTGATTGCCCTCAGTAAAAAAACACAAGAAACAGGACGCAAACAGTTACAAACACTCAGGTTCTCTGCTTCATAAGATGTCGCAGGCGATCGGGAAGACGCTGAGCAGAGGGCACCGTCGCGTAAAACAACGTCAGTCCGCGGAAACTGCCGGACGGTGCTTCAGGCCGGATTCGAACCTGCGATGACATGGTTAAAGTGCTATGTAGCACAGCGCTGCCTTTCCCATGTGTGCTATGGAGACGCTGATTAATGCAGAGCTCATTAGAGTCTCGTGACTGCCGGCTACTGTGTGCGTGCGCGTGCGTAGGTCAAAGTCCGCCGATCACAGCATTCCCCTATTTTGTAAAATTATGTTTTACTCTCCTGAGTGTTGCAATGGATATCAATGATTCATATGATTGCCCTCAGTAAAAAAGCACAAGAAACAGGACGCAAACAGTTACAAACTCTGCTTCATACGATGTCGCGGGCGATCGGGAAGACGCTGAGCAGAGGGCACCGTCGCGTAAAACAACGTGAGTCCGCGGAATCTGCCGGACGGTGCTTCAGGCCGGATTCAAACCGGCGATGCCATTCTTAAAGTGCTATGTAGCACAGCGCTGCCTTTCCCATGTGTGCTACGGAGACGCTGATTAATGCAGTGCTCATTATACATGATTAGAGTCTCGTGACTGCCGGCTACTGCGTGCGTGCGTGCGTAGGTCAAAGTCCGCTGATCGCGGCATTCCCCTATTTTGTAAAATAATTTTTTACTCCTCTGGGTGTTGCAATGGATATCAATGATTCATGTGATTGCCCTCAGTAAAAAAACACAAGAAACAGGACGCAAACAGTTACAAACACTCAGGTTCTCTGGTTCATAAGATGTCGCAGGCGATCGGGAATACGCTGAGCAGAGGGCACCGTCGCGTAAAACAACGTCAGTCCGCGGAAACTGCCGGACGGTGCTTCAGGCCGGATTCGAACCTGCGATGACATGGTTAAAGTGCTATGTAGCACAGCGCTGCCTTTCCCATGTGTGCTATGGAGACGCTGATTAATGCAGAGCTCATTAGAGTCTCGTGACTGCCGGCTACTGTGTGCGTGCGCGTGCGTAGGTCAAAGTCCGCCGATCACAGCATTCCCCTATTTTGTAAAATTATGTTTTACTCTCCTGGGTGTTGCAATGGATATCAATGATTCATATGATTGCCCTCAGTAAAAAAGCACAAGAAACAGGACGCAAACAGTTACAAACTCTGCTTCATACGATGTCGCGGGCGATCGGGAAGACGCTGAGCAGAGGGCACCGTCGCGTAAAACAACGCGAGACCGCGGAAATGGCCGGACGGTGCTTCAGGCTGGATTCGAACCTGCGATGACATTCTTAAAGTGCTATGTAGCACAGCGCTGCCTTTCCCATGTGTGCTACGGAGACACCATTAATGCAGTGCTCATTATACATGATTAGAGTCTCGTGACTGCCGGCTACTGCGTGCGTGCGTGCGTAGGTCAAAGTCCGCTGATCGCGGCATTCCCCTATTTTGTAAAATAATTTTTTACTCCTCTGGGTGTTGCAATGGATATCAATGATTCATGTGATTGCCCTCAGTAAAAAAACACAAGAAACAGGACGCAAACAGTTACAAACACTCAGGTTCTCTGCTTCATAAGATGTCGCAGGCGATCGGGAAGACGCTGAGCAGAGGGCACCGTCGCGTAAAACAACGTCAGTCCGCGGAAACTGCCGGACGGTGCTTCAGGCCGGATTCGAACCTGCGATGACATGGTTAAAGTGCTATGTAGCACAGCGCTGCCTTTCCCATGTGTGCTATGGAGACGCTGATTAATGCAGAGCTCATTAGAGTCTCGTGACTGCCGGCTACTGTGTGCGTGCGCGTGCGTAGGTCAAAGTCCGCCGATCACAGCATTCCCCTATTTTGTAAAATTATGTTTTACTCTCCTGGGTGTTGCAATGGATATCAATGATTCATATGATTGCCCTCAGTAAAAAAGCACAAGAAACAGGACGCAAACAGTTACAAACTCTGCTTCATACGATGTCGCGGGCGATCGGGAAGACGCTGAGCAGAGGGCACCGTCGCGTAAAACAACGTGAGTCCGTGGAAACTGCCGGACGGTGCTTCAGGCCGGATTCGAACCGGCGATGCCATTCTTAAAGTGCTATGTAGCACAGCGCTTCCTTTCCCATGTGTGCTACGGAGACGCTGATTAATGCAGTGCTCATTATACATGATTAGAGTCTCGTGACTGCCGGCTACTGCGTGCGTGCGTGCGTAGGTCAAAGTCCGCTGATCGCGGCATTCCCCTATTTTGTAAAATAATTTTTTACTCCTCTGGGTGTTGCAATGGATATCAATGATTCATATGATTGCCCTCAGTAAAAAACACAAGAAACAGGACGCAAACAGTTACAAACACTCAGGTTCTCTGCTTCATAAGATGTCGCGGGCGATCGGGAAGACGCTGAGCAGAGGGCACCGTCGCGTAAAACAACGTGAGTCCGCGGAATCTGCCGGACGGTGCTTCAGGCCGGATTCGAACCGGCGATGCCATTCTTAAAGTGCTATGTAGCACAGCGCTGCCTTTCCCATGTGTGCTACGGAGACGCTGATTAATGCAGTGCTCAGTATACATGATTAGAGTCTCGTGACTGCCGGCTACTGCGTGCGTGCGTGCGTAGGTCAAAGTCCGCTGATCGCGGCATTCCCCTATTTTGTAAAATTATTTTTTACTCCTCTGGGTGTTGCAATGGATATCAATGATTCATATGATTGCCCTCAGTAAAAAAGCACAAGAAACAGGACGCAAACAGTTACAAACTCTGCTTCATACGATGTCGCGGGCGATCGGGAAGACGCTGAGCAGAGGGCACCGTCGCGTAAAACAACGTGAGACCGTGTACAAGGCCGGACGGTGCTTCAGGCCGGATTCGAACCGGCGATGCCATTCTTAAAGTGCTATGTAGCACAGCGCTTCCTTTCCCATGTGTGCTACGGAGACGCTGATTAATGCAGTGCTCATTATACATGATTAGAGTCTCGTGACTGCCGGCTACTGCGTGCGTGCGTGCGTAGGTCAAAGTCCGCTGATCGCGGCATTCCCCTATTTTGTAAAATAATTTTTTACTCCTCTGGGTGTTGCAATGGATATCAATGATTCATATGATTGCCCTCAGTAAAAAACACAAGAAACAGGACGCAAACAGTTACAAACACTCAGGTTCTCTGCTTCATAAGATGTCGCGGGCGATCGGGAAGACGCTGAGCAGAGGGCACCGTCGCGTAAAACAACGTGAGTCCGCGGAATCTGCCGGACGGTGCTTCAGGCCGGATTCGAACCGGCGATGCCATTCTTAAAGTGCTATGTAGCACAGCGCTGCCTTTCCCATGTGTGCTACGGAGACGCTGATTAATGCAGTGCTCAGTATACATGATTAGAGTCTCGTGACTGCCGGCTACTGCGTGCGTGCGTGCGTAGGTCAAAGTCCGCTGATCGCGGCATTCCCCTATTTTGTAAAATTATTTTTTACTCCTCTGGGTGTTGCAATGGATATCAATGATTCATATGATTGCCCTCAGTAAAAAAGCACAAGAAACAGGACGCAAACAGTTACAAACTCTGCTTCATACGATGTCGCGGGCGATCGGGAAGACGCTGAGCAGAGGGCACCGTCGCGTAAAACAACGTGAGACCGTGTACAAGGCCGGACGGTGCTTCAGGCCGGATTCGAACCGGCGATGCCATTCTTAGAGTGCTATGTAGCACAGCGCTGCCTTTCCCATGTGTGCTACGGAGACACCGATTAATGCAGTGCTCATTATACATGATTAGAGTCTCGTGACTGCCGGCTACTGCTTGCGTGCGTGCGTGTGTAGGTCAAAGTCCGCCGATCGCAGCATTCCCCTATTTTGTAAAATTATTTTTTACTCTCCTGGGTGTTGCAATGGATATCAATGATTCATATGATTGCCCTCAGTAAAAAAACACAAGAAACAGGAATGCAATCAGTTACAAACACTCAGGTTCTCTGCTTCATAAGATGTCGCCGGCGATCGGGAAGACGCTGAGCAGAGGGCACGTCGCGTAAAACAACGCGAGACCGCGGAAATGGCCGGACGGTGCTTCAGGCCTTATTCGAACCTGCAATGCCATTCTTAAAGTGCTATGTAGCACAGCGCTGCCTTTCCCATATGTGCTACGGAGATGCTGATTAGTGCAGTGCTCATTATACATGATTAGAGTCTCGTGACTGCCGGCTACTGCGTGGGTGCGTGCGTAGGTCAAAGTCCGCCGATCGCAGCATTCCCCTATTTTGTAAAATTATTTTTTACTCCTCTGGGTGTTGCAATGGATATCAATGATTCATATGATTGCCCTCAGTAAAAAAGCACAAGAAACAGGACGCAAACAGTTACAAACTCTGCTTCATAAGATGTCGCGGGCGATCGGGAAGACGCTGAGCAGAGGGCACCGTCGCGTAAAACATCGTGAGACCGCGGAAACAGCCGGACTGTGCTTCAGGCTGGATTCGAACCTGCGATGACATTCTTAAAGTGCTATGTAGCACAGCGCTGCCTTTCCCATGTGTGCTACGGAGACACCATTAATGCAGTGCTCATTATACATGATTAGAGTCTCGTGACTGCCGGCTACTGCGTGCGTGCGTGCGTGTGTAGGTCAAAGTCCGCCGATCGCAGCATTCCCCTATTTTGTAAAATTATTTTTTACTCTCCTGGGTGTTGCAATGGATATCAATGATTCATATGATTGCCCTCAGTAAAAAAACACAAGAAACAGGAATGCAATCAGTTACAAACACTCAGGTTCTCTGCTTCATAAGATGTCGCCGGCGATCGGGAAGACGCTGAGCAGAGGGCACCGTCGCGTAAAACAAGGTGAGTCCGCGGAAACTGCCGGACGGTGCTTCAGGCCGGATTCGAACCGGCGATGCCATTCTTAAAGTGCTATGTAGCACAGCGCTGCCTTTCCCATGTGTGCTACGGAGACGCTGATTAATGCAGTGCGAATTATACATGATTAGAGTCTCGTGACTGCCGGCTACTGCGTGCGTGCGTGCGTGTGTAGGTCAAAGTCCGCCGATCGCAGCATTCCCCTATTTTGTAAAATTATTTTTTACTCCTCTGGGTGTTGCAATGGATATCAATGATTCATATGATTGCCCTCAGTAAAAAAGCACAAGAAACAGGACGCAAACAGTTACAAACTCTGCTTCATAAGATGTCGCCGGCGATCGGGAAGACGCTGAGCAGAGGGCACCGTCGCGTAAAACAACGTGCGTCCGCGGAAACTGCCGGACGGTGCTTCAGGCCGGATTCGAACCTGCGATGACATGGTTAAAGTGCTATGTAGCACAGCGCTGCCTTTCCCATGTGTGCTATGGAGACGCTGATTAATGCAGAGCTCATTAGAGTCTCGTGACTGCCGGCTACTGTGTGCGTGCGCGTGCGTAGGTCAAAGTCCGCCGATCGCAGCATTCCCCTATTTTGTAAAATTATGTTTTACTCTCCTGGGTGTTGCAATGGATATCAATGATTCATATGATTGCCCTCAGTAAAAAAGCACAAGAAACAGGACGCAAACAGTTACAAACTCTGCTTCATACGATGTTGCGGGCGATCGGGAAGACGCTGAGCAGAGGGCACCGTCGCGTAAAACAACGTGAGTCCGTGGAAACTGCCGGACGGTGCTTCAGGCCGGATTCGAACCGGCGATGCCATTCTTAAAGTGCTATGTAGCACAGCGCTTCCTTTCCCATGTGTGCTACGGAGACGCTGATTAATGCAGTGCTCATTATACATGATTAGAGTCTCGTGACTGCCGGCTACTGCGTGCGTGCGTGCGTAGGTCAAAGTCCGCTGATCGCGGCATTCCCCTATTTTGTAAAATAATTTTTTACTCCTCTGGGTGTTGCAATGGATATCAATGATTCATATGATTGCCCTCAGTAAAAAACACAAGAAACAGGACGCAAACAGTTACAAACACTCAGGTTCTCTGCTTCATAAGATGTCGCGGGCGATCGGGAAGACGCTGAGCAGAGGGCACCGTCGCGTAAAACAACGTGAGTCCGCGGAATCTGCCGGACGGTGCTTCAGGCCGGATTCGAACCGGCGATGCCATTCTTAAAGTGCTATGTAGCACAGCGCTGCCTTTCCCATGTGTGCTACGGAGACGCTGATTAATGCAGTGCTCATTATACATGATTAGAGTCTCGTGACTGCCGGCTACTGCGTGCGTGCGTGCGTAGGTCAAAGTCCGCTGATCGCGGCATTCCCCTATTTTGTAAAATTATTTTTTACTCCTCTGGGTGTTGCAATGGATATCAATGATTCATATGATTGCCCTCAGTAAAAAAGCACAAGAAACAGGACGCAAACAGTTACAAACTCTGCTTCATACGATGTCGCGGGCGATCGGGAAGACGCTGAGCAGAAGGCACCGTCGCGTAAAACAACGTGAGACCGTGTACAAGGCCGGACGGTGCTTCAGGCCGGATTCGAACCGGCGATGCCATTCTTAGAGTGCTATGTAGCACAGCGCTGCCTTTCTCATGTGCGCTACGGAGATGCTGATTAATGAAGTGCTCATTATACCTGATTATGGATAGAACACCCAGCACTACATCAAACAGCGCTACAGTAGCACAATGGACTGGACGTCGCTGTTTAAAGCACTTGAAGCATTGTGCCGGCGTCGCAAGTTCTGATCGTGCTTCATGACGTGACCTTCCCCTTAATTTCACCGATGTCCGGTAGCGTAGTCAGTGCAATCGCGAGTGCGTGCGTGTGTAGGTGCGTGCGTGCGTGCGATCTCGCGATCTCTTAAGAAGCCAATTGCGTGTCTGTTTCTAAATGTTTGCTGTCTGCCTGTTGTGCTGTTTACAGAGGGCACTTATATTAACCACTGATATCAATTGCAACAGCCGGAGAAATAAAAAATATTTTTCTACGAGGAGGGCCTTTGGCTTACAAACGCTATGGCCAACGTCACGAGAATGTCATAATGGAAAGAACACCCAGCATTACCTGACTCAGCGCTCACGTAGCACAATGGACTAGACGTCGGTATGCAAAGCACTTGCATTGTGCCAGCGTCGCAGGTTCTAATCTTGCTTCATGAGGTGACCAACTCTGTCACGCGGTCTTCCGTTCATTTTGCCGTTGTCCGGTAGCCTGCGTGCGTGTGTAGGTGCGTGCGTGCGTGCGATCTCGCGATCTCTTAAGAAGCCAATTGCGTGTCTGTTTCTAAATGTTTGCTGTCTGCCTGTTGTGCTGTTTACAGAGGGCACTTATATTAACCACTGATATCAATTGCAACAGCCGGAGAAATAAAAAATATTTTTCTACGAGGAGGGCCTTTGGCTTACAAACGCTACGGCCAACGTCACGAGACTGTCATAATGGATAGAAAACCGAGAACTACAGTAATCAGCGCTCCCGTAGCACAATGGACTGGACGTCACTGTTTAAAGCACTTGAAGCATTGTGCCGGCGTCGCAGTTTCTGATCGTGCTTCATGACGTGACCTTCCCGTTAATTTTACCGATGTCCGGTAGCGTAGTCAGTGCAATCGCGAGTGCGTGCGTGTGTAGGTGCGTGCGTGCGTGCGATCTCGCGATCTCTTAAGAAGCCAATTGCGTGTCTGTTTCTAAATGTTTGCTGTCTGCCTGTTGTGCTGTTTACAGAGGGCACTTATATTAACCACTGATATCAATTGCAACAGCCGGAGAAATAAAAAATCATTTTTTACGAGGAGGGCCTTTGGCTTACAAACGCTATGGCCAACGTCACGAGAATGTCATAATGGAATGAACACCCAGCATTATATGACTCAGCGCTCACGTAGCACAATGGACTAGACGTCGGTATGCAAAACACTTGCATTGTGTCAGCGTCGCAGGTTCTAATCTTGCTTCATGAGGTGACCAACTCTGTCACGCGGTCTTCCGTTCATTTTGCCGTTGTCCGGTAGCCTGCGTGCGTGTGTAGGTGCGTGCGTGCGTGCGATCTCGCGATCTCTTAAGAAGCCAATTGCGTGTCTGTTTCTAAATGTTTGCTGTCTGCCTGTTGTGCTGTTTACAGAGGGCACTTATATTAACCACTGATATCAATTGCAACAGCCGGAGAAATAAAAAAAAAAATTCTACGAGGAGGGCCTTTGGCTTACAAACGCTACGGCCAACGTCACGAGACTGTCATAATGGATAGAAAACCGAGAACTACAGTAATCAGCGCTCCCGTAGCACAATGGACTGGACGTCACTGTTTAAAGCACTTGAAGCATTGTGCCGGCGTCGCAGTTTCTGATCGTGCTTCATGACGTGACCTTCCCGTTAATTTTACCGATGTCCGGTAGCGTAGTCAGTGCAATCGCGAGTGCGTGCGTGTGTAGGTGCGTGCGTGCGTGCGATCTCGCGATCTCTTAAGAAGCCAATTGCTTGTCTGTTTCTAAATGTTTGCTGTCTGCCTGTTGTGCTGTTTACAGAGGGCACTTATATTAACCACTGATATCAATTGCAACAGCCGGAGAAATAAAAAAAAAAATTCTACGAGGAGGGCCTTTGGCTTACAAACGCTACGGCCAACGTCACGAGACTGTCATAATGGATAGAAAACCGAGAACTACAGTTATCAGCGCTCCCGTAGCACAATGGACTGGACGTCACTGTTTAAAGCACTTGAAGCATTGTGCCGGCGTCGCAGTTTCTGATCGTGCTTCATGACGTGACCTTCCCGTTAATTTTACCGATGTCCGGTAGCGTAGTCAGTGCAATCGCGAGTGCGTGCGTGTGTAGGTGCGTGCGTGCGTGCGATCTCGCGATCTCTTAAGAAGCCAATTGCGTGTCTGTTTCTAAATGTTTGCTGTCTGCCTGTTGTGCTGTTTACAGAGGGCACTTATATTAACCACTGATATCAATTGCAACAGCCGGAGAAATAAAAAATATTTTTCTACGAGGAGGGCCTTTGGCTTACAAACGCTATGGCCAACGTCGCGACACTGTCATAATGGAAAGAACACCCAGCATTACATGACACAGCGCTCACGTAGCACAATGGACTAGACGGTGGTGTGCAAAGCACTTGCATTGTGCCAGCGTCGCAGGTTCTAATCTTGCTTCATGAGGTGACCAACTCTGTCACGCGGTCTTCCGTTCATTTTGCCGTTGTCCGGTAGCCTGCGTGCGTGCGTGAGTGGGGGCGTGCGATCTCGCGATCTCTTAAGAAGCCAATTGCGTGTCTGTTTCTAAATGTTTGCTGTCTGCCTGTTGTGCTGTTTACAGAGGGCACTTATATTAACCACTGATATCAATTGCAACAGCCGGAGAAATAAAAAATCATTTTTTACGAGGAGGGCCTTTGGCTTACAAACGCTATGGCCAACGTCACGAGAATGTCATAATGGAAAGAACACCCAGCATTACCTGACTCAGCGCTCACGTAGCACAATGGACTAGACGTCGGTATGCAAAGCACTTGCATTGTGCCAGCGTCGCAGGTTCTAATCTTGCTTCATGAGGTGACCAACTCTGTCACGCGGTCTTCCGTTCATTTTGCCGTTGTCCGGTAGCCTGCGTGCGTGTGTAGGTGCGTGCGTGCGTGCGATCTCGCGATCTCTTAAGAAGCCAATTGCGTGTCTGTTTCTAAATGTTTGCTGTCTGCCTGTTGTGCTGTTTACAGAGGGCACTTATATTAACCACTGATATCAATTGCAACAGCCGGAGAAATAAAAAATATTTTTCTACGAGGAGGGCCTTTGGCTTACAAACGCTACGGCCAACGTCACGAGACTGTCATAATGGATAGAAAACCGAGAACTACAGTAATCAGCGCTCCCGTAGCACAATGGACTGGACGTCACTGTTTGAAGCACTTGAAGCATTGTGCCGGCGTCGCAGTTTCTGATCGTGCTTCATGACGTGACCTTCCCGTTAATTTTACCGATGTCCGGTAGCGTAGTCAGTGCAATCGCGAGTGCGTGCGTGTGTAGGTGCGTGCGTGCGTGCGATCTCGCGATCTCTTTAGAAGCCAATTGCGTGTCTGTTTCTAAATGTTTGCTGTCTGCCTGTTGTGCTGTTTACAGAGGGCACTTATATTAACCACTGATATCAATTGCAACAGCCGGAGAAATAAAAAATATTTTTCTACGAGGAGGGCCTTTGGCTTACAAACGCTACGGCCAACGTCACGAGACTGTCATAATGGATAGAAAACCGAGAACTACAGTAATCAGCGCTCCCGTAGCACAATGGACTGGACGTCACTGTTTGAAGCACTTGAAGCATTGTGCCGGCGTCGCAGTTTCTGATCGTGCTTCATGACGTGACCTTCCCGTTAATTTTACCGATGTCCGGTAGCGTAGTCAGTGCAATCGCGAGTGCGTGCGTGTGTAGGTGCGTGCGTGCGTGCGATCTCGCGATCTCTTAAGAAGCCAATTGCGTGTCTGTTTCTAAATGTTTGCTGTCTGCCTGTTGTGCTGTTTACAGAGGGCACTTATATTAACCACTGATATCAATTGCAACAGCCGGAGAAATAAAAAATATTTTTCTACGAGGAGGGCCTTTGGCTTACAAACGCTACGGCCAACGTCACGAGACTGTCATAATGGATAGAAAACCGAGAACTACAGTAATCAGCGCTCCCGTAGCACAATGGACTGGACGTCACTGTTTGAAGCACTTGAAGCATTGTGCCGGCGTCGCAGTTTCTGATCGTGCTTCATGACGTGACCTTCCCGTTAATTTTACCGATGTCCGGTAGCGTAGTCAGTGCAATCGCGAGTGCGTGCGTGTGTAGGTGCGTGCGTGCGTGCGATCTCGCGATCTCTTAAGAAGCCAATTGCGTGTCTGTTTCTAAATGTTTGCTGTCTGCCTGTTGTGCTGTTTACAGAGGGCACTTATATTAACCACTGATATCAATTGCAACAGCCGGAGAAATAAAAAATATTTTTCTACGAGGAGGGCCTTTGGCTTACAAACGCTACGGCCAACGTCACGAGACTGTCATAATGGATAGAAAACCGAGAACTACAGTAATCAGCGCTCCCGTAGCACAATGGGCTGGACGTCACTGTTTAAAGCACTTGAAGCATTGTGCCGGCGTCGCAGTTTCTGATCGTGCTTCATGACGTGACCTTCCCGTTAATTTTACCGATGTCCGGTAGCGTAGTCAGTGCAATCGCGAGTGCGTGCGTGTGTAGGTGCGTGCGTGCGTGCGATCTCGCGATCTCTTAAGAAGCCAATTGCGTGTCTGTTTCTAAATGTTTGCTGTCTGCCTGTTGTGCTGTTTACAGAGGGCACTTATATTAACCACTGATATCAATTGCAACAGCCGGAGAAATAAAAAATATTTTTCTACGAGGAGGGCCTTTGGCTTACAAACGCTATGGCCAACGTCGCGACACTGTCATAATGGAAAGAACACCCAGCATTACATGACACAGCGCTCACGTAGCACAATGGACTAGACGGTGGTGTGCAAAGCACTTGCATTGTGCCAGCGTCGCAGGTTCTAATCTTGCTTCATGAGGTGACCAACTCTGTCACGCGGTCTTCCGTTCATTTTGCCGTTGTCCGGTAGCCTGCGTGCGTGCGTGAGTGGGGGCGTGCGATCTCGCGATCTCTTAAGAAGCCAATTGCGTGTCTGTTTCTAAATGTTTGCTGTCTGCCTGTTGTGCTGTTTACAGAGGGCACTTATATTAACCACTGATATCAATTGCAACAGCCGGAGAAATAAAAAATCATTTTTTACGAGGAGGGCCTTTGGCTTACAAACGCTATGGCCAACGTCACGAGAATGTCATAATGGAAAGAACACCCAGCATTACCTGACTCAGCGCTCACGTAGCACAATGGACTAGACGTCGGTATGCAAAGCACTTGCATTGTGCCAGCGTCGCAGGTTCTAATCTTGCTTCATGAGGTGACCAACTCTGTCACGCGGTCTTCCGTTCATTTTGCCGTTGTCCGGTAGCCTGCGTGCGTGTGTAGGTGCGTGCGTGCGTGCGATCTCGCGATCTCTTAAGAAGCCAATTGCGTGTCTGTTTCTAAATGTTTGCTGTCTGCCTGTTGTGCTGTTTACAGAGGGCACTTATATTAACCACTGATATCAATTGCAACAGCCGGAGAAATAAAAAATATTTTTCTACGAGGAGGGCCTTTGGCTTACAAACGCTACGGCCAACGTCACGAGACTGTCATAATGGATAGAAAACCGAGAACTACAGTAATCAGCGCTCCCGTAGCACAATGGACTGGACGTCACTGTTTAAAGCACTTGAAGAATTGTGCCGGCGTCGCAGTTTCTGATCGTGCTTCATGACGTGACCTTCCCGTTAATTTTACCGATGTCCGGTAGCGTAGTCAGTGCAATCGCGAGTGCGTGCGTGTGTAGGTGCGTGCGTGCGTGCGATCTCGCGATCTCTTAAGAAGCCAATTGCGTGTCTGTTTCTAAATGTTTGCTGTCTGCCTGTTGTGCTGTTTACAGAGGGCACTTATATTAACCACTGATATCAATTGCAACAGCCGGAGAAATAAAAAATATTTTTCTACGAGGAGGGCCTTTGGCTTACAAACGCTATGGCCAACGTCGCGACACTGTCATAATGGAAAGAACACCCAGCATTACATGACACAGCGCTCACGTAGCACAATAGACTAGACGTTGGTGTGCAAAGCACTTGCATTGTGCCAGCGTCGCAGGTTCTAATCTTGCTTCATGAGGTGACCAACTCTGTCACGCGGTCTTCCGTTCATTTTGCCGTTGTCCGGTAGCCTGCGTGCGTGCGTGAGTGGGGGCGTGCGATCTCGCGATCTCTTAAGAAGCCAATTGCGTGTCTGTTTCTAAATGTTTGCTGTCTGCCTGTTGTGCTGTTTACAGAGGGCACTTATATTAACCACTGATATCAATTGCAACAGCCGGAGAAATAAAAAATCATTTTTTACGAGGAGGGCCTTTGGCTTACAAACGCTATGGCCAACGTCACGAGAATGTCATAATGGAAAGAACACCCAGCATTACCTGACTCAGCGCTCACGTAGCACAATGGACTAGACGTCGGTATGCAAAGCACTTGCATTGTGCCAGCGTCGCAGGTTCTAATCTTGCTTCATGAGGTGACCAACTCTGTCACGCGGTCTTCCGTTCATTTTGCCGTTGTCCGGTAGCCTGCGTGCGTGTGTAGGTGCGTGCGTGCGTGCGATCTCGCGATCTCTTAAGAAGCCAATTGCGTGTCTGTTTCTAAATGTTTGCTGTCTGCCTGTTGTGCTGTTTACAGAGGGCACTTATATTAACCACTGATATCAATTGCAACAGCCGGAGAAATAAAAAATATTTTTCTACGAGGAGGGCCTTTGGCTTACAAACGCTACGGCCAACGTCACGAGACTGTCATAATGGATAGAAAACCGAGAACTACAGTAATCAGCGCTCCCGTAGCACAATGGACTGGACGTCACTGTTTGAAGCACTTGAAGCATTGTGCCGGCGTCGCAGTTTCTGATCGTGCTTCATGACGTGACCTTCCCGTTAATTTTACCGATGTCCGGTAGCGTAGTCAGTGCAATCGCGAGTGCGTGCGTGTGTAGGTGCGTGCGTGCGTGCGATCTCGCGATCTCTTAAGAAGCCAATTGCGTGTCTGTTTCTAAATGTTTGCTGTCTGCCTGTTGTGCTGTTTACAGAGGGCACTTATATTAACCACTGATATCAATTGCAACAGCCGGAGAAATAAAAAATATTTTTCTACGAGGAGGGCCTTTGGCTTACAAACGCTACGGCCAACGTCACGAGACTGTCATAATGGATAGAAAACCGAGAACTACAGTAATCAGCGCTCCCGTAGCACAATGGACTGGACGTCACTGTTTAAAGCACTTGAAGCATTGTGCCGGCGTCGCAGTTTCTGATCGTGCTTCATGACGTGACCTTCCCGTTAATTTTACCGATGTCCGGTAGCGTAGTCAGTGCAATCGCGAGTGCGTGCGTGTGTAGGTGCGTGCGTGCGTGCGATCTCGCGATCTCTTAAGAAGCCAATTGCGTGTCTGTTTCTAAATGTTTGCTGTCTGCCTGTTGTGCTGTTTACAGAGGGCACTTATATTAACCACTGATATCAATTGCAACAGCCGGAGAAATAAAAAATATTTTTCTACGAGGAGGGCCTTTGGCTTACAAACGCTATGGCCAACGTCGCGACACTGTCATAATGGAAAGAACACCCAGCATTACATGACACAGCGCTCACGTAGCACAATAGACTAGACGTTGGTGTGCAAAGCACTTGCATTGTGCCAGCGTCGCAGGTTCTAATCTTGCTTCATGAGGTGACCAACTCTGTCACGCGGTCTTCCGTTCATTTTGCCGTTGTCCGGTAGCCTGCGTGCGTGCGTGAGTGGGGGCGTGCGATCTCGCGATCTCTTAAGAAGCCAATTGCGTGTCTGTTTCTAAATGTTTGCTGTCTGCCTGTTGTGCTGTTTACAGAGGGCACTTATATTAACCACTGATATCAATTGCAACAGCCGGAGAAATAAAAAATCATTTTTTACGAGGAGGGCCTTTGGCTTACAAACGCTATGGCCAACGTCACGAGAATGTCATAATGGAAAGAACACCCAGCATTACCTGACTCAGCGCTCACGTAGCACAATGGACTAGACGTCGGTATGCAAAGCACTTGCATTGTGCCAGCGTCGCAGGTTCTAATCTTGCTTCATGAGGTGACCAACTCTGTCACGCGGTCTTCCGTTCATTTTGCCGTTGTCCGGTAGCCTGCGTGCGTGTGTAGGTGCGTGCGTGCGTGCGATCTCGCGATCTCTTAAGAAGCCAATTGCGTGTCTGTTTCTAAATGTTTGCTGTCTGCCTGTTGTGCTGTTTACAGAGGGCACTTATATTAACCACTGATATCAATTGCAACAGCCGGAGAAATAAAAAATATTTTTCTACGAGGAGGGCCTTTGGCTTACAAACGCTACGGCCAACGTCACGAGACTGTCATAATGGATAGAAAACCGAGAACTACAGTAATCAGCGCTCCCGTAGCACAATGGACTGGACGTCACTGTTTGAAGCACTTGAAGCATTGTGCCGGCGTCGCAGTTTCTGATCGTGCTTCATGACGTGACCTTCCCGTTAATTTTACCGATGTCCGGTAGCGTAGTCAGTGCAATCGCGAGTGCGTGCGTGTGTAGGTGCGTGCGTGCGTGCGATCTCGCGATCTCTTAAGAAGCCAATTGCGTGTCTGTTTCTAAATGTTTGCTGTCTGCCTGTTGTGCTGTTTACAGAGGGCACTTATATTAACCACTGATATCAATTGCAACAGCCGGAGAAATAAAAAATATTTTTCTACGAGGAGGGCCTTTGGCTTACAAACGCTACGGCCAACGTCACGAGACTGTCATAATGGATAGAAAACCGAGAACTACAGTAATCAGCGCTCCCGTAGCACAATGGACTGGACGTCACTGTTTGAAGCACTTGAAGCATTGTGCCGGCGTCGCAGTTTCTGATCGTGCTTCATGACGTGACCTTCCCGTTAATTTTACCGATGTCCGGTAGCGTAGTCAGTGCAATCGCGAGTGCGTGCGTGTGTAGGTGCGTGCGTGCGTGCGATCTCGCGATCTCTTAAGAAGCCAATTGCGTGTCTGTTTCTAAATGTTTGCTGTCTGCCTGTTGTGCTGTTTACAGAGGGCACTTATATTAACCACTGATATCAATTGCAACAGCCGGAGAAATAAAAAATATTTTTCTACGAGGAGGGCCTTTGGCTTACAAACGCTACGGCCACTGGCGCCTTAATGCAGGGGCTTACCTGGGCTTCAGCCCAGGGGCCTCGACCAAGGAGGGGCCTCCTAATAATAATAATGATAATCAATAATAAACGGCGTGTCTGTATTCGTGGCGTCATTAGCCTACTCTGGAGCTAGCCTAAATAATTGAGCACATCGTAGACTGCTCTACAGCTACATCCATGCAGAGGCCCCCTTTGTCTTCTCCAATTCTAAAGTGTAACAACATGTAACAAAACGTAATAAATCCCAACGGGTGTAGAGGAGCTAGAGGAGAGGCTGAAACTGACTGACACACTTATCATACAAACTCTGGAGATAACGTGGGTAGGATTGAAGCAACGATAAACGAATGACGTGGATTCCTGTAACTGTCCATGAAAACAGAAGGCATAGCAGGTACTAAATATCGTAGCAAATTGCCTGGAAATGAAACGGCTTTAAAAACATGTATTTCACGTGTCTCATTGGAGTGAACACAGAACATGGGCTGTGGCCGTAGGCTGTGGCGCAAAGAAATGAATTAGTGATCTGGATCTCCGTTAACCAACAGCTAAGTTTGTGCTAACCCATTCGCACATAATAGCCTATATGTTATGTTTTCTCCATTGTTAACGTGAGATAGGCTATGTCATGTACTGTAGTGATAATGCATGTTCACGTCACATGAGCCAGCTTGTTCTGTAGGCTAAAAGTATTTCTGTCCCTCCCAAACTGCGTTAAACTGGTGTGTTAAGTAGACAGAATTTCAAAAAACTCCTGGGGAACCCCCCGACACGACAAACACATGCACTTTTGAAAAGCTTTTATACGTCCATATGTGTAGCTACCCATCTTTTAACTTAGCCTGCAGCCAGCGTTGTAAAAGTTCAACGCTTGTTTTCGTGCAGTAGGCTAGCCTTTTTGATAAGCGATGTCATGGGTTGGCTGACGTGATTCGAGGACTTTCTGTTCCTGTTTATGTAAAGATTTTACATAGGCTCAATAATGATAGCTACACTGCATGTTATTAACCAAAAGCGCACGCTATGTAAATAGGCGGGGCAGATCGCGGGCCGGGTATCATTTAATCATAATTGATATTTGCGGTTGGGGGGCTTTAAAAAAACATATAGCCCAGGGGCCTCGGGTGGTATTAAGGCGCCCCTGGCTACGGCCAACGTCACGAGACTGTCATAATGGATAGAAAACCGAGAACTACAGTAATCAGCGCTCCCGTAGCACAATGGACTGGACGTCACTGTTTGAAGCACTTGAAGCATTGTGCCGGCGTCGCAGTTTCTGATCGTGCTTCATGACGTGACCTTCCCGTTAATTTTACCGATGTCCGGTAGCGTAGTCAGTGCAATCGCGAGTGCGTGCGTGTGTAGGTGCGTGCGTGCGTGCGATCTCGCGATCTCTTAAGAAGCCAATTGCGTGTCTGTTTCTAAATGTTTGCTGTCTGCCTGTTGTGCTGTTTACAGAGGGCACTTATATTAACCACTGATATCAATTGCAACAGCCGGAGAAATAAAAAATATTTTTCTACGAGGAGGGCCTTTGGCTTACAAACGCTACGGCCAACGTCACGAGACTGTCATAATGGATAGAAAACCGAGAACTACAGTAATCAGCGCTCCCGTAGCACAATGGACTGGACGTCACTGTTTGAAGCACTTGAAGCATTGTGCCGGCGTCGCAGTTTCTGATCGTGCTTCATGACGTGACCTTCCCGTTAATTTTACCGATGTCCGGTAGCGTAGTCAGTGCAATCGCGAGTGCGTGCGTGTGTAGGTGCGTGCGTGCGTGCGATCTCGCGATCTCTTAAGAAGCCAATTGCGTGTCTGTTTCTAAATGTTTGCTGTCTGCCTGTTGTGCTGTTTACAGAGGGCACTTATATTAACCACTGATATCAATTGCAACAGCCGGAGAAATAAAAAATATTTTTCTACGAGGAGGGCCTTTGGCTTACAAACGCTACGGCCAACGTCACGAGACTGTCATAATGGATAGAAAACCGAGAACTACAGTAATCAGCGCTCCCGTAGCACAATGGACTGGACGTCACTGTTTAAAGCACTTGAAGCATTGTGCCGGCGTCGCAGTTTCTGATCGTGCTTCATGACGTGACCTTCCCGTTAATTTTACCGATGTCCGGTAGCGTAGTCAGTGCAATCGCGAGTGCGTGCGTGTGTAGGTGCGTGCGTGCGTGCGATCTCGCGATCTCTTAAGAAGCCAATTGCGTGTCTGTTTCTAAATGTTTGCTGTCTGCCTGTTGTGCTGTTTACAGAGGGCACTTATATTAACCACTGATATCAATTGCAACAGCCGGAGAAATAAAAAATATTTTTCTACGAGGAGGGCCTTTGGCTTACAAACGCTACGGCCAACGTCACGAGACTGTCATAATGGATAGAAAACCGAGAACTACAGTAATCAGCGCTCCCGTAGCACAATGGACTGGACGTCACTGTTTGAAGCACTTGAAGCATTGTGCCGGCGTCGCAGTTTCTGATCGTGCTTCATGACGTGACCTTCCCGTTAATTTTACCGATGTCCGGTAGCGTAGTCAGTGCAATCGCGAGTGCGTGCGTGTGTAGGTGCGTGCGTGCGTGCGATCTCGCGATCTCTTAAGAAGCCAATTGCGTGTCTGTTTCTAAATGTTTGCTGTCTGCCTGTTGTGCTGTTTACAGAGGGCACTTATATTAACCACTGATATCAATTGCAACAGCCGGAGAAATAAAAAATATTTTTCTACGAGGAGGGCCTTTGGCTTACAAACGCTACGGCCAACGTCACGAGACTGTCATAATGGATAGAAAACCGAGAACTACAGTAATCAGCGCTCCCGTAGCACAATGGACTGGACGTCACTGTTTAAAGCACTTGAAGCATTGTGCCGGCGTCGCAGTTTCTGATCGTGCTTCATGACGTGACCTTCCCGTTAATTTTACCGATGTCCGGTAGCGTAGTCAGTGCAATCGCGAGTGCGTGCGTGTGTAGGTGCGTGCGTGCGTGCGATCTCGCGATCTCTTAAGAAGCCAATTGCGTGTCTGTTTCTAAATGTTTGCTGTCTGCCTGTTGTGCTGTTTACAGAGGGCACTTATATTAACCACTGATATCAATTGCAACAGCCGGAGAAATAAAAAATATTTTTCTACGAGGAGGGCCTTTGGCTTACAAACGCTATGGCCAACGTTGCGACACTGTCATAATGGAAAGAACACCCAGCATTACATGACACAGCGCTCACGTAGCACAATGGACTAGACGTTGGTGTGCAAAGCACTTGCATTGTGCCAGCGTCGCAGGTTCTAATCTTGCTTCATGAGGTGACCAACTCTGTCACGCGGTCTTCCGTTCATTTTGCCGTTGTCCGGTAGCCTGCGTGCGTGTGTAGGTGCGTGCGTGCGTGCGATCTCGCGATCTCTTAAGAAGCCAATTGCGTGTCTGTTTCTAAATGTTTGCTGTCTGCCTGTTGTGCTGTTTACAGAGGGCACTTATATTAACCACTGATATCAATTGCAACAGCCGGAGAAATAAAAAATATTTTTCTACGAGGAGGGCCTTTGGCTTACAAACGCTACGGCCAACGTCACGAGACTGTCATAATGGATAGAAAACCGAGAACTACAGTAATCAGCGCTCCCGTAGCACAATGGACTGGACGTCACTGTTTAAAGCACTTGAAGCATTGTGCCGGCGTCGCAGTTTCTGATCGTGCTTCATGACGTGACCTTCCCGTTAATTTTACCGATGACCGGTAGCGTAGTCAGTGCAATCGCGAGTGCGTGCGTGTGTAGGTGCGTGCGTGCGTGCGATCTCGCGATCTCTTAAGAAGCCAATTGCGTGTCTGTTTCTAAATGTTTGCTGTCTGCCTGTTGTGCTGTTTACAGAGGGCACTTATATTAACCACTGATATCAATTGCAACAGCCGGAGAAATAAAAAATCATTTTTTACGAGGAGGGCCTTTGGCTTACAAACGCTATGGCCAACGTCACGAGAATGTCATAATGGAAACAGGGATTAAAGTGAAAAAAAATCGTTTGACTGAACTTTTTTCAGGCCATAAGTCATACGTTGTTCATATCTACCTATAGAGATAGCACCCCTTTTGCGGTCGCGACCTATTGGTTTTTAATGTACAAAAAGATGCAAACAGCAAAGTAAAGGGAGTATTCGCCTTATTCACACGGCGGCCATTGTTTAAACCAAAACGAGGCTACAGGGTACACTTACTATATAATTAATGCCACCTACAGGTGAATGCATAGAACATAACAATCCTATGGTTTGTGTACCCTGTAGCCTCGTTTTAGCCGCCAATGGCCGCCATGTGAATAAGGCGAATTGAGTGTTCTTGATTGAGATTGAGTTTTCCTGATGAACAAAAATATATTTTAGTACCATCCCTGACCATTGCTGATTAGCCATTGCTGTTCTTTTCTACTGCAGCAATATTGTAGAAAGGCTTTAACACACTCTTATTTAATTACTTCAGGCCAAAAGTGTTTAAAGGGGAGATTTTTTTCTTGTTAATATGCAATTCAACACCAAGTAAAATCTATAAAATCAAGTTTGCAAGACTTCCCATTTCCTCATCAGAGTAACGAATCAGAACATTCTAGATATTGTTCATATTTCCATTTGTTGCCTCATCGGCATTTAATGAAAACATGGTCATTTTGAGTTTTACAGACAACTCAGTTTTCCAATTAGCAGTCTCTCAGTCTGTGTGTGCTCATGCAGGAGGTCTGCGCATTTGATAACGACAATCTGGAGACGGTGTTTTTGTCTTCAGCAACAGATTGTATAACAAGAGGTTGCGATATTTAAGATCATGCGTAGCCTACTTTCTAAACGTAAAAACGGTCAGCCATAGATAAACGTAGCCTACCTCTGTCGTGGTGGCTAGTTGCACCTGGTAGGGAAGATGTCCTGAAGTGCACGAACGTTAACCTTATGGCGGTCTTCTGATTGGTGGCGTGCTAAAACGTTTTCCTATTGCATCCATAAACAATTTTCTTGCAGCGAACCGCGCAAAAGCAAACCCCTGGCACTTTAATTTCTTTACACCATGGCTTGTTAGTTCTCCCCCGTTTCCAACAGCTGCCCATCTCCATTTATTTTTTAACTTTTGACACCTGCCTTACCTTCCTTTAGCAACAACGCATCCATGACAGCTAGTGGCCTTGCCAAATAGACGCACACAAATCATGACGCTAATATGCAAGGTTCTGGTAGGCCTACTGGTTATGGTTTTGTGCTATAAATTAATAATATTTTATAGCAAAGTTTTAAGTTGACTATTTTAATTGTATGGTTATTTTTTGTCAACATACACTCACAACCTACTGTCGTTAAAAGTGAGGCCTAAGCAAAATAGGCTACAAGGCTGTCTGTGCGTCACAAACAGACTGACCCCCTTACTCAACAGTTCGCGATGATGACAGTGATATTATTATTTTTTTTATGCTAACACGCTCAGTCAAAACCTTCCGTCGCAAATTGTGAAAAACATTGTTGTACATGTCATAACAGACGGGATAATAAATTACATAGGCTACGGTTCATATTGCGTCGCTTTACACATAATGTTAGTTGCATTGATTAAAAACTGTAACAATAATAGTAGCCTACATCGGGTGGCATAGCAGGCTATCTGTTCAAGTCATAGGTGACACCCAAAATGAATGACCTCCCCTGCCAAGAGTTCGCGATAGTAATTGTCTACATTGATGCACGGAAAGAACACAGCTACGCTTCTTCTCCGAATTCGCACATAGAGCTCACAATATCATATCCAAAAAAGGATTGGCCAACCTCATCAGCTGTCTCTAATGTATCACTATAATCCAACTTTTAGACCGTTATAGTCCTCCATACGTGTTCTTTTTTTTTTTTAAGCAAACGCCCGAGACAAGTGTGTAGCTACAACATAAACAAAGCGAAACTCATGGCTGACGTAGGCTATCTTCTTGAGCGGTCACTGATTGAGACACAGAAAGTTCTCAAGAACACTATTAGGTCTTTAAACATTTACCATCACACACATTAATTCATCGGACCTAATATTTGTAGTTGCCTTAAAAAAGGAAAAGCAAAGGTGATAGTCCCCCCCCCTCCTATTTTTTTTCTCATCGGATCTGCATCGATCTCAAATATGACATTTCTAAAATCAAATTGACGGAAATCCGTCCTACGACGGAGAACTTTAATCCTTGTGGAAAGAACACCCAGCACTACATGACACAGCGCTCACGTAGCACAATGGACTAGACGTCGGTGTGCAAAGCCCTTGCATTGTGCCAGCGTCGCAGGTTCTAATCTTGCTTCATGAGGTGACCAACTCTGTCACGGGGTCTTCCGTTCATTTTGCCGTTGTCCGGTAGCCTGCGTGCGTGCGTGAGTGGGGGCGTGCGATCTCGCGATCTCTTAAGAAGCCAATTGCGTGTCTGTTTCTAAATGTTTGCTGTCTGCCTGTTGTGCTGTTTACAGAGGGCACTTATATTAACCACTGATATCAATTGCAACAGCCGGAGAAATAAAAAAAAAAATTCTACGAGGAGGGCCTTTGGCTTACAAACGCTACGGCCAACGTCACGAGACTGTCATAATGGATAGAAAACCGAGAACTACAGTAATCAGCGCTCCCGTAGCACAATGGACTGGACGTCACTGTTTAAAGCACTTGAAGCATTGTGCCGGCGTCGCAGTTTCTGATCGTGCTTCATGACGTGACCTTCCCGTTAATTTTACCGATGACCGGTAGCGTAGTCAGTGCAATCGCGAGTGCGTGCGTGTGTAGGTGCGTGCGTGCGTGCGATCTCGCGATCTCTTAAGAAGCCAATTGCGTGTCTGTTTCTAAATGTTTGCTGTCTGCCTGTTGTGCTGTTTACAGAGGGCACTTATATTAACCACTGATATCAATTGCAACAGCCGGAGAAATAAAAAATCATTTTTTACGAGGAGGGCCTTTGGCTTACAAACGCTATGGCCAACGTCACGAGAATGTCATAATGGAAAGAACACCCAGCACTACATGACACTGCGCTCACGTAGCACAATGGACTAGACGTCGGTGTGCAAAGCACTTGCATTGTGCCAGCGTCGCAGGTTCTAATCTTGCTTCATGAGGTGACCAACTCTGTCACGCGGTCTTCCGTTCATTTTGCCGTTGTCCGGTAGCCTGCGTGCGTGTGTAGGTGCGTGCGTGCGTGCGATCTCGCGATCTCTTAAGAAGCCAATTGCGTGTCTGTTTCTAAATGTTTGCTGTCTGCCTGTTGTGCTGTTTACAGAGGGCACTTATATTAACCACTGATATCAATTGCAGCCGGAGAAATAAAAAAAAATTTTCTACGAGGAGGGCCTTTGGCTTACAAACGCTACGGCCAACGTCACGAGACTGTCATAATGGATAGAAAACCGAGAACTACAGTAATCAGCGCTCCCGTAGCACAATGGACTGGACGTCACTGTTTAAAGCACTTGAAGCATTGTGCCGGCGTCGCAGTTTCTGATCGTGCTTCATGACGTGACCTTCCCGTTAATTTTACCGATGACCGGTAGCGTAGTCAGTGCAATCGCGAGTGCGTGCGTGTGTAGGTGCGTGCGTGCGTGCGATCTCGCGATCTCTTAAGAAGCCAATTGCGTGTCTGTTTCTAAATGTTTGCTGTCTGCCTGTTGTGCTGTTTACAGAGGGCACTTATATTAACCACTGATATCAATTGCAACAGCCGGAGAAATAAAAAATAATTTTTTACGAGGAGGGCCTTTGGCTTACAAACGCTATGGCCAACGTCACGAGAATGTCATAATGGAAAGAACACCCAGCACTACATGACACAGCGCTCACGTAGCACAATGGACTAGACGTCGGTGTGCAAAGCCCTTGCATTGTGCCAGCGTCGCAGGTTCTAATCTTGCTTCATGAGGTGACCAACTCTGTCACGCGGTCTTCCGTTCATTTTGCCGTTGTCCGGTAGCCTGCGTGCGTGCGTGAGTGGGGGCGTGCGATCTCGCGATCTCTTAAGAAGCCAATTGCGTGTCTGTTTCTAAATGTTTGCTGTCTGCCTGTTGTGCTGTTTACAGAGGGCACTTATATTAACCACTGATATCAATTGCAACAGCCGGAGAAATAAAAAATATTTTTCTACGAGGAGGGCCTTTGGCTTACAAACGCTATGGCCAACGTCACGAGACTGTCATAATGGATAGAAAACCGAGAACTACAGTAATCAGCGCTCCCGTAGCACAATGGACTGGACGTCACTGTTTGAAGCACTTGAAGCATTGTGCCGGCGTCGCAGTTTCTGATCGTGCTTCATGACGTGACCTTCCCGTTAATTTTACCGATGTCCGGTAGCGTAGTCAGTGCAATCGCGAGTGCGTGCGTGTGTAGGTGCGTGCGTGCGTGCGATCTCGCGATCTCTTAAGAAGCCAATTGCGTGAATGTCTCTAATTGTTTGCTGTCTGTTTGTTGCCCTGTTTACTGAGGGCACTCATATTAACCACTGATATCAATTGCAACAGCCAGAGAAATAAAAATCATTTTTTACGAGAAGGAGGCCCTTTGGCCTACACACGCTACAGCGTCACAAGACTGTCATAATGGATAGAACACAGAGCACTACATTAAACAGCGCTCCCGTAGCACAATGGACTAGACGTCGCTGAAGCATTGTGCCAGCGTCGCAGGTTGTAATCCTGCTTCATGACGTGACCACCGTGGTCTCCCGTTAATTTTACCGGTGTCCGGTAGCCTAGTCAATGCAATCGCGAATCGCGAGCGAGTGCAGGCGATCTCTTAAGATTTTTGGAAGCAGTGACAAAAAGCCTATCATGGACCTGGCTGGGAAATGCGACAGTGGAGTCGGCATTCGTAGGCTATAGCCTGTCGCTGCAAGTACTTCTCCAAACTCAAAAACAGTAGACTTAAAAGTGGCAATAAAAGTGGACTGTCAGAGCAGCACAAAATAGTCATGCCGAGTGTCCTGTTTGCTTTTAAACTTTGTTGCTCTGTTTACTGAGGGCACTCATATTAACCACTGATATCAATTGCAACAGCCAGAGAAATAAAAATCATTTTTTACGAGAAGGAGGCTCTTTGGCCTACACACGCTACTGCGTCACGAGACTGTCATAATGGATAGACAGCGTCGGCGTCAAGGGCGGGCCATAGGGGGCCAGGCCCGTCCAAACAGGCCAGTGTGCCCCCCCCCCCCCCCCCAACTGAGTTCTCTCCCTCACATAAAAAAATCTAAATATTATTATGCATGATTGAAATTAAATCCATATTGAACACTGATGTTGAACACTTACTACTCAAAATGAAACATGACATGTGTCAACTATGCTACTGTTGATTATGTGCGCAAACTGCGCGATGAAAAGGGATTCTGCACACTCGGACACTGTTGCAATGAGTGCCACCGATATATTTACCACGACTCCTGCAACGCCAAATGAGCATAAATCTCGATCAGTAGGGTTTTTAGACACTGCTGCATAAGAAATCCAGTAAAAGGTCTCAAGATAGATCTGGGAATATAGGCCTAATGGAAAATACAAGGTTTTTCATATGACCGCAGGATGACCCAAGCTGAATGCATGATCCGTTAATCTAAATTGCAGAAACCATAAAGGGCCAAACTGACATGTCGCATTTCCTATATTTTCCGATATTGTCCAGTGCTAATGATAAACTCGAGCAACGGAGATAGCGCTTTGGATCATGTAGGCTAGGACTACTTTAAGAATCGCCCTTTAGTGAGCGCAACACAGCACGGGTCTTAACCTGCTTTATCCAGAGGGAGACATTTTTGGAAGCAGTGACAAAAAGCCTATCATGGACCTGGCTGGGAAATGCGACAGTGGAGTCGGCATTCGTAGGCTATAGCCTGTCGCTGCAAGTACTTCTCCAAACTCAAAAACAGTAGACTTAAAAGTGGCAATAAAAGTGGACTGTCAGAGCAGCACAAAATAGTCATGCCGAGTGTCCTGTTTGCTTTTAAACTTTCCATCACAGTTGGTGCATTTACCACTTCGTAAATGTGTTAGAATTTGTTCTGTAGGCTACTTTAAAGAACGTTTTGAGGGATCACATAGCCTATGTGCAATGTTGTGATATTATCAGTATGTGTAATTTGCTTTTGAGCAGGATCTTACAAGAACATTTCGAAATGAATGGAAAGACACAGTGAAGCCTATAGCCTAGGCTTGTTAGTGGTGAGCCTGTTATAGCCTATTTACTTGTATTGTAGCCTATGCAACGCTATTCTATTAAAATTCTATTATTCTAAACGTTGTGTGCTAGTTTATTCAACGGCTATGACCGCTATGTTCTTGCCCTATTTCCCCCTTGATCACATTGATTCATTTATCCAAAAGGCTCGAAGGATGCTCTTTATTATATGGCAAAATAACGAATAAAAGTGAGGTGAGGTGCCCCCCCTGTCAGTGCTCATAGCCCCCCCACCAGTTGCTCTCTGGCGCCGACGCTGTGGATAGAACACCGAGCACTACATTAAACAGCGCTCCCGTAGCACAATGGACTAGACGTCGCTGAAGCATTGTGCCAGCGTCGCAGGTTGTAATCCTGCTTCATGACGTGACCACCGCGGTCTCCCTTTAATTTTACCGGTGTCCGGTAGCCTAGTCAATGCAATCGCGAATCGTGAGCGAGTGCAGGCCGGACAGGCGACCTCTTAAGAAGCCAATTGCGTGAATGTCTCTAATTGTTTGCTGTCTGTTTGTTGCCCTGTTTACTGAGGGCACTCATATTAACCACTGATATCAATTGCAACAGCCAGAGAAATAAAAATCATTTTTTACGAGAAGGAGGCCCTTTGGCCTACACACGCTACAGCGTCACAAGACTGTCATAATGGATAGAACACAGAGCACTACATTAAACAGCGCTCCCGTAGCACAATGGACTAGACGTCGCTGAAGCATTGTGCCAGCGTCGCAGGTTGTAATCCTGCTTCATGACGTGACCACCGCGGTCTCCCGTTAATTTTACCGGTGTCCGGTAGCCTAGTCAATGCAATCGCGAATCGCGAGCGAGTGCAGGCGATCTCTTAAGAAGCCAATTGCGTGACTGTTTCTAATTGTTTGCTGTCTGTTTGTTGCCCTGTTTACTGAGGGCACTCATATTAACCACTGATATCAATTGCAACAGCCAGAGAAATAAAAATCATTTTTTACTGAGAAGGAGGGCCTTTGGCCTACACACGCTACAGCGTCACGAGACTGTCATAATGGATAGACAGCGTCGGCGTCAAGGGCCATAGGGGGCCAGGCCCGTCCAAACAGGCCAGTGTGCCCCCCCAACTGAGTTCTCTCCCTCACATAAAAAAATCTAAATTATATTATGCATCATTGAAATTAAATCCATATTGAACACTGATGTTGAACACTTACTACTCAAAATGAAACATGACATGTGTCAACTATGCTACTGTTGATTATGTGCGCAAACTGCGCGATGAAAAGGGATTCTGCACACTCGGACACCGTTGCAATGAGTGCCACCGATATATTTACCACGACTCCTGCAACGCCAAATGAGCATAAATCTCGATCAGTAGGGTTTTTAGACACTGCTGCATAAGAAATCCAGTAAAATGTCTCAAGATAGATCTGGGAATATAGGCCTAATGGAAAATACAAGGTTTTTCGTATGACCGCAGGATGACCCAAGCTGAATGCATGATCTGTTAATCTAAATTGCAGAAACCATAAAGGGCCAAACTGACATGTCGCATTTCCTATATTTTCCGATATTGTCCAGTGCTAATGATAAACTCGAGCAACGGAGATAGTGCTTTGGGTCATGTAGGCTAGGACTACTTTAAGAATCGCCCTTTAGTGAGCGCAACACAGCACGGGTCTTAACCTGCTTTATCCAGAGGGAGACATTTTTGGAAGCAGTGACAAAAAGCCTATCATGGACCTGGCTGGGAAATGCGACAGTGGAGTCGGCATTCTTAGAACACCGAGCACGACATTAAACAGCGCTCCCGTAGCACAATGGACTGGTCGTCGCTGTGCAAAGCACTTGAAGCATTGTGCCAGCGTAGCAGGTTTTAATCCTGCTTCATGACGTGACCACCGATGTCACGCCGTCTCCCGTTAATTTTACCGGTGTCCCCGGTGTCCGGTAGCCTAGTCAGTGCAATCGCGATCTCTAAAGAAGCCAATTGCGTGACTGTTTGCTGTCTGTCTGTAGTGCTGTTTACTGAGGGCACTCATATTAACCACTGATATCAATTGCAACAGCCGGAAAAATAAAAAACATTTTTTTTACGAGAACGAGGGCCTTTGACCGACGCACGCTACGGGCACCGTCACGAGACTGTCATAATGGATAGAACACCGAGCACGACATTAAACAGCGCTCCCGTAGCACAATGGACTGGTCGTCGATATGCAAAGCACTTGAAGCATTGTGCCAGCGTAGCAGGTTTTAATCCTGCTTCATGACGTGACCACCGCTGTCACGCCGTCTCCCGTTAATTTTACCGGTGTCCAGTAGCCTAGTCAGTGCAATCGCGATCTCTTAAGAAGCCAATTGCGTGACTGTTTTCTGTCTGTCTGTAGTGCTGTTTACTGAGGGCACTCATATTAACCACTGATATCAATTGCAACAGCCGGAAAAATAAAAATCTTTTTTTTTACGAGAACGAGGGCCTTTGACCGACGCAAGCTACGGGCACCGTCACGAGACTGTCATAATGGATATAACACCGAGCACGGCATTAAACAGCGCTCCCGTAGCACAATGGACTGGTCGTCGCTGTGCAAAGCACTTGAAGCATTGTGCCAGCGTAGCAGGTTTTAATCCTGCTTCATGACGTGACCACCGCTGTCACGCCGTCTCCCGTTAATTTTACCGGTGTCCGGTAGCCTAGTCAGTGCAATCGCGATCTCTTAAGAAGCCAATTGCGTGACTGTTTGCTGTCTGTCTGTAGTGCTGTTTACTGAGGGGCACTCATATTAACCACTGATATCAATTGCAATAGCCGGAAAAATAAAAATCATTTTTTTTACGAGAACTAGGGCCTTTGACCGACGCACGCTACGGGCACCGTCACGGGAATGTCATAATGGATATAACACCGAGCACGACATTAAACAGCGCTCCCGTAGCACAATGGACTGGTCGTCGCTGTGTAAAGCACTTGAAGCATTGTGCCAGTTTAGCAGGTTTTAATCCTGCTTCATGACGTGACCACCGCTGTCACGCCGTCTCCCGTTCTCTCATTTGGTGTTTAATGCATTTCATCACAATAACAAATTGCACAGATAACCTTCATCTCAGAATATATCCTACAGTACATGAACTTACAGTAGATAGCGGGAATAAGCCTAATGCAGAACTGCATCTACCATCAGCAACAACCGACAAGTAAAAAACATTTTACTTCTAGTAACACTGGATTTGGTATGTGTGCTTGCCTCCATACTAGAGCTTGATAATGTGCTCTTCTAATATGCCATTGAGCAGCATCACTTGTTGGTGGTAGAGCCTCCGTGTCACGGAATGACCAGGCCGGACGCAAATGCAGGACTTGACTTTTAATCAAGAAATAAAACTTGCACGTAGTGATGTTACGGTTGATACCAAGGCTCCGAAGCGTGTGTCGAGAACGTCAAGCCATTCCCAGCAAAGCCCCGTATCAAGGCTTGAGTTGTATTGGTAATTTGACGTTCGAGGCCTCGTTTGGCGCCAATGCTTCGAGTTGTGGTTCACTTTAGGCAGGACGCTTTTACTATTAAGATGACCCATACTCGGATACGTAGCCTACTCGCGGGTCGTTGGTTGGTTGTAGGCCTATATTTCATTGCTCTCTGTTCACTTAAAATACTACCCAGTTACCAAAGCACTTTCACTGCCCTCTGTTCTTCAAACATACTCAGTTACAAAAAGCACTTTGCTCTCTTCTGTGTCATTTTACCCAATGTCAGCCTACAATTTAATATAGATTTTTTTTTTCTGGAAGAAGGCTGATTGTAGGATAGGACACTGGGTAAGACGTTGGCCTAGAAATCGCGCGTCCGGGGTTCAATCCTTCCTCGAGATTATATATTTTCGCGGATCACCTTCTACTTCATTTGTTACAAAAAGAGAAAATATTTCACCACATTGAAGTCACTCTTTGGGACACTGGGCAAGGCGTTAGGTTAGGGATCTTGCAACCTGGGTTCGATCCTTGTCTCAATTTTCACAGATCGCCTATAGCAGGGGTGGGCAAACGGCCCGCCGAGCATTTTAATCCGTCCCGCCGAGCATTTCATTTGGTTATCAGGCTGCTCGCTATTTTTTTCCTGCGATAGAGACGACGTTGGTTAGCCTTGCAAACTGCTTTTCACTCTCCTTAGAGAACGTTTGCAATGTCAATGTCAAAACATCATGTTAAATAGAGATAACATCATGTTAAACTAAGTTAACTCTTAGTTCCTTTGCAACAGATCTAACGTGAACATTATGCGATCCATTTAATTGGGAACAGAGCCATATAAAGGTACCTTTATATGGCTCTGATTGGGAATGCGTCTGCACTCACGAGAGGGAGAGAGAGCCGCAGGTTCCAGCTGGCTTGTCATTGTTGATAATTGATATCTCCTTATAAGAAAGGTTTAAAAGGAAATCATGAAGGCAACAGTAGTTCCCACTACTGACCATTTAAAAACTGTGAGAGGGCCCAGCCGTAGGTACAGCACTAGCCATAGCGGAGCAGGCAGAAGATCATTGAGAAATAAACGTGAATTAAAGCGACTGTCTTAAAGCGACAGTGCACAATTTAGACATTTGTTAAACAGCATAAAATTAGCAGTATTTTTAAGCAATTCATATTTTAAAAGAAATACTTTTCATACTAAATTATAGGCTATAAAAAAAATATTTTTGTATGTATGTGTCGTGGGCGGGGGGGGGGGGCGAGGGTGGTTGTTGTGCGGCCCGCCGGCCAATTTTCAAAACCCAATGTGGCCCTTGAGCCAAAAAGTTTGCCCACCCCTGGCCTATAGCTACTACTTTAATTGTTAGGCTACAAAGAGAGGAAATATTTCAACATGGGAATCGGTTGTATTGCCCAATGCCTGTACTTATGAATGCATCAAGCATTTGCAGACCAAATCGCGCTTTTTGTATTGCTCATGTGTGGAATTTTTATGTGTTGTATTTTTATTGACCAGTAGGTGTCCTAGGGTGCATTCGAAGCCTCGAGAAATGAACCACTTTTCAACACATTTGGCTGGAAAGCTTCAAGGGTTCAAGAAGCTTCATCTCGCTATCACTACTTGCACGAGGGCAATAACAAACACACAGAAGATAATCCAAAAAGTTGAAAACGTAACGAGTACAAAGAGAGCAGCAAACAGAGCAGTGACAACCAGTCCTTCGGCGTTTGAACTAAGGCAACACAAAGGGAGGCAAAACAGGAGGGTTTAAATAGGGGTGTGTTCAGGTGCAGGGGGTTAACTGAAACGAGACACTGAATTAGTAGACAGGGGATAATGATCTGGTGGGTGGAGTCAGGGAATTGCTGTTGGAACGAGGCAGGGCTGTTACACTCCGATCCTTGACATCTAGAAAACAGATGGCTCTGGCATAGTGTTGTCACGATACCAAAATTTTGACTTCGATACAATACATGCCAGAAATATCTTGATACTCGATACTGAAACGATATCCAAATCCTAAAATATCTGGAAAAGAAAGAACGCAGGCCTCCTCCAAGTGTATTGAGTCATTTGTGTTGAATTTGGTGCACTTTTGGTCAATTCTGGATTTTAAACTTCTAAACTTCCTACATAATTATTCTTTGTGTAGACAGTAAAACAGTAGTTTGTGTGTGATTAAGTCCTTTATTGTTTGTTATAGCTCATTTATATTGTGTGGTGTTTTGGCAATAAATTACCTTTAAATAGCCAAAGTAGGCTAGATCAAGGTCAGTGTTGAAATTACTGCATGCAAATCACTTATTGCTATGCAGAAGAGCCTAATCTTTAGGCCATCTAATGTAGGCTACCCTAGGCCTTCCCGTGTTTATGGGATTTCTTTGACAGTTGCAAAGGGAAAAAAGTGAAGATAGTGTGGTGATTTTATCTAGACATAATAATAATACTTGTGTGTGTGTGCTGGTTTATTGGAAACATTCCATTTACTATAAAGGTGTTGTTTGTGCCACTGTTATGCAACATTTACTGGAAGTCATGAGACTGAGCTGTCAAAGGCTAAGAGTGAAAGTAAAAACAGGGCCTGGGAGAGAAAGGTGCTTACCAGAAGGGCATAAATAGAAGGGGCTAGCAGAAGAGGAGATGCAGGGACCTTCCAGAGAGGGAAGTGAAACCAAAGTTGGGATGACACATAGAACCAAATCAAAACATACCCTGCCTGGCAACAGATTACACATAGAACTTGATCACATGTATTCTGCCTAGCAACACACATTTTTTAATGTTTGTATGAGAAGGAGTTTCCACCAATATCTCAAGTCCCAAAACGTTCTGATTGGCTAGAAGGGGCCTGGTGACGTTCCTGATGATAGGGACGCCTCTCAGGCCCCTGAGAGCATAAAAGAGAGAGCTCAGGCACATTCAGATCAGATCTCATCGGGGTAGCAGCTGCAACTCATCACTCTCTTGCCTGACGGTTCAGTCCTGACATTGTTTGGATTGTATCATCACTGCAATACGGTGAATAAAGGATCAACAGTCTTCAGCATTTCTCTTCTTGGTGTTCTCCTTCGGGTCTTTGACATCAGAGTGCTAGTTGGATTGGAGGTTTCGGGAAGTGGATGATTTCCACGACAGATCTGGAGGTTCCTACCGAGATTTGAAAGGATTCAACAGGGGAAACAGTTCCGTCCCGGGTGAAGCAGACTTCTCCAGTGCAGCTCTCAGGGCCCAAAACAAGGTAAGCGTTTTGCTTATTATTAGGAGAGCTGTACTGTGGGAGTCGGTGGGTAGGCCGGGAAGGGGTGTTTTACCAGAATCCTCAAAAGAATAGTGGAGACACAAGACAGAGATTGGGTTGTACTGTTGATCTTAAAAGCGTTTTGTGATTGTGAAAACCGGTTAAAAATAGTTTTCAAGGAGAAAACTGAGTTAAATGGCCATGTAATGATTTCCAAGGAGGAAATCTAGTTTTCAAGGAGAAAACTGAAATAGTGTTTTAATTTCCAAGGAGGAAATCTAGTTTTCAAGGAGAAAACTAAAATAGTATTTTGTGTAAAGGGAGCACGGGCGGCCCTAAAATATATGTGTGTCTCAGAGAAAAGAACGGGTTAATAGGTAAACTGTAATATTAGCTGTGAGTTAAAATGTGTAAAAAACCGTCCTGAACAAAAGGGGTGATGAACAAAGCATATTTTATCATAATTTGTTGTTGTTTCTGTAAAAGCTGAGTGTGCGCCGTTGTGTTTTGTTTTGTTGCCTGGGCATGGGCCCACAATAGATGCAAGGCAAGTACACATACACATTTGAGGTAGAGGAGCTCGGCGAGGGAAGGAGGATCGTCACACTGACAGACGGACGTCAGACTCACATAATCGAAGCAGCTGCGGGCATTTTCATAAGAAGGTTGCACAACAACCATAGTCTGAACATAAGAAGATTGTTGCAGCTGTTGGAGGTTTTTGCAGATGCCCCCCCCGAGCCCCGTGCTAGAGCAACGGTGCCTAAGCTTAGGATTGTGAGAGACCATAGGCCAGAGACCCTAGGAGAAATCCTTTACCGCCTTGAGGTTTCCGACGATTCAGGTGAGGGAGAGCCCGACACAGACTCCTCAGAGGAGTTCACTCCAAACAGTAGTGTGGGAGAGATAGAGGTAGACATTGGACAGGGGGAGGCCAGTGCCCCACCAGAGACAGGCTACAGCAGCTTAGGGTCAGAAGAAGAGGGGCACCAGGAGCCAGATCAGGGGGGTCCAGTGAGAGCTCCAACTCCCTATCCAGGTAACACCGTATCCCACCAGTTGATCCACAGCCCATTCCGTATAGTCAATAGCCCAGCCACTCCCTGATATAACCCACCACCCTCTGTAAGCTACAGCCCAACCAATCCCCAGTATAGCCCAAGCCAAAGCCCCACTGTGTCTCAGCCTGAGCAGGAGCCAGAGCAAGAGAGAGAGCAGGGAGAGGTTCACGGCCCGGCTGAGCCCCAGTCAGTGCAGGATATAGAGCGGGAGGTGAGGGAGATAGTTGGCCGAGACAGAGGTAGGCTGGCCAGTTTTATGAAAGGGTCTTTGTCAGTGTCAATATTCTGGAACAAGGAAGGAAACAGCAGGGACAAGTATTCAGTTCACATTGATCAGTTTGACAAATACGGAGGAACCCACTCCAGGCTAGGCACCCGCGTAGCGCCATTGGCCCTGCAGACAGTGATAGAGCAGGTAGGAAAGTTTGTGGGGGTAAACACAAGGCCAGTGGTTGACCAGCTCTTTGCCCCACCTGAGGGCAGAAAGCGCAAGTTTGAGAGAGATTCTCCAGCTACAAGGAGGAGAAGGACAAATAACTAGGGGAAAGAAAAAAAGGGGGAGGTACTGCTGCAAGACCTCTATAACGACTGCTTAGCTGAATAAAATTCCATAATGGCTGCTTAATAAAAACTTGTAATCTGCTGATTTTGCTTAAAGTGGAAAGTTTTGTACTTGCTTCAATAAATAAAAGAGGAAATAAAGCCAATAAATGTACTTTGTGAAAAATAAAATAAAAGGTTAAAGGATAATTTTGAGTGAAGAAATATTATTGAAAGGAAAGGTAAGGGCTTAAAGTCCCCACTGATGAAATAGCGGTGGTAAAATAAAGAGGATAGTTATAATAATAGATAAAAGTAAGAATTTAGAGAGAATAGGCAGAGTGACGCCCACAAATAGCGAATGAACTTAGAAAGTAAGTGGCATATCACTTTCATTCGACAGCGGGACAATAAGTGGTGCATATTCACAAGAAACCGAGAGGGCCTTGTGAGCGGTGCATATCGGTGCCATAGTTACACAGAGCTACTAGAGAAAGTAGAACATCTGATAGGGAAAGCTTACCCATTAGAATTAGGAACGCCTATGGACACAAGGAGTGACGATAGCGATACATCAGATTAGCAAAGCTCAGAAACTCAGCAGCTAGGTCCAGGAAAGACTTTGAGAGTATATGGAACATCAGCAACAAAACGTAATCTGGACCATAGATATCACTGAGTACGGCGAACACGATTGGAAAATAAGCATCCGAGACCGAGAGGATCAAGAACAAGTGGGGTACGTAGGGCGGTTCCCCTTTGGGTGCAGATTCCCTTTCAGGTGCAGAAATCGGGACGAAATAGACGAGAAGGCAGCACTTCCCCTGGTGTATGAGCTAACCCCTTTTACCCTGCCGCAGGAAGAACCGGAGGGAGCACAGCCCCAAGCAGCCGGGAGTGAGGAAGGGGCCACATCTGGCGACGCGGAAATAAAAGAGACGTGGACAATAAGGGTCGCCGAAAGCGGGAACAGGGGGTGGAGCGCGAGCGCCATAAACAATAGAGGGGAGGTACTCGAGGGAGGAAGAGCTGAACTAAATACGGTCCTTGAAGATTGGGGAGAAGTAAGGGACACCATACTGTATACGGTAAGCGACCTCCGACTGGACTGGGAGGAGAAGGACCAGAACAGGTGCCAGAGGGAGAGAGAGAGGCAAGACAGAGAGGACTCCCTCAAGTTCAGCAGTAGGGAAGAAGAAGTGAGGGAATTTGAAGGAAACTGTTTCAGATATATGTGGGGTAATAGAACCTACCAGTTTACCGAAGACGCTGACATCTAAAAGGAAAGTGACACATCAGACTAACAGAGACTCAAGAGCTCCGTGGACAAGGACAGAAAGGATTCTAAGAGGTGTATGGAACAGGGACAGCAGAACGTGCTCTGGGCCATAGATATTGTTGAATACGACGAACACGACTGGGAGATAAGCGTCAGAGACGGAAAAGGCCAAGAATACGTAGGATACGTGGGTGAAGTCCCCTTTGAGTGTAAATTCCCGTATAGGTGCAAGTATCGAGACGACATAGACCTGAAAGCAACGCTTTCTCTGTTGGGGGAACTAACCCCTAATAGCCTGCCAGTGAGGAAGCAGGAGGAACCACAGCCCCTCGCAGCAGGAAGTGAAGGAGGAGCTACATCAGGTGATCTGAAAATAAAAGAGAAGTGGACGATAAGGATCTCCGAGCACGGGAGTAACGGGTGGAGCCTGAGTGCAGTGAACGATAAAGGAAGGACATTTGAAGAAAGAAGAGGCAAACTAAATACTGTCTTCAAGGAGTGGGACGACGTGCGGAATTCTATATTATACTTAGTGAGCGACCTACGGCTGGATTGGGAAGAAAAAGACCAGAACAGGTGCAAGAGAGAAAGGGAAAGACAGTACAAGAAGGACCATCTTCTGTTCTGCACGGACCGGGAGGACATAGCAGAACAGGAAAGGAGAGACTACGGTTTGGACCTCTAAGAAGGATGGCGACTAGAGTAATGACACCCCTGGAGGAAGTAGTAAAGGAGAATGCCATTGCTGAGAAAGACGTAAAGAACATCAACCATAAATGGTTCCTGAGATACAAAGGAGACCACACAGCATGGCCAAAGGAAGGATCACTCAACCCGACAATAATCGCGCAGATGAGGGAGAAAATTATGAACTACAAAGGCTATGACAAGAGCACACGGAGGCAGGAAAAGAGAGAGAAGGAGTTGAACACTCTGGAGGCCTTCGCAAAAATATCGGAAAGGAAGAGGAGGCAGAGGGCTGACCAGAGTGACACACCGCCCGACACTCCGCCCACAACGCCCGTCACGGAAAAGTGCCCCCAACTACAGCACACGAGAAGGGAACTGGATGCTTTGACTCAAACATCAGAACCAGGGGCTCCACCCATGGAGGAGCCACGTCCTCCCCCATACAGGGAAAAGGACAAATTATACCCGGATGTGCCACGAGAGGAAGATAACGCGCGGGAGATATTCCGACGCCTGGAGGAAAGAAACCCGCGGGCCCTGGCAATACAAGCACCAGTGTATGGACCACAGGCCCCAACGGTGCACCTGGCAGTGCAGGCCCCGCTAGTAGTGAAAGGAATCACACTGGAAGGATCCTGCGCGGAGGTTCTGAAGGAAATAAAGAGGATAAGAAGAGAGCAGGCTCATCCCCAGTCAAGACCATCAACACCCCAGCCGGCGTCTGCACGACCATCTCCACCATCATCCCCCACCGGGACGACCATCCCAGAATACCTCCTGGAGGGCACAGTGCCGGATGGAAGGAGGGAATGGACAGGAGGAGAAGAAGCTACGGAAGAGCAGGTGGTGAGTGACTTCCACGCAAGCACAAAAGGACATTGGGAGACAAATGGATCTCCGGTAACCAGCCCCCAAAAGCCCTACTGGGAGAGCCAGAAGACGGGTGCGGGTGACCCGGAAGCTGAAAGGAGCGAGCCCCCACGCCTCCCAGACCAAAGGAGGGAGCAGGCCCCTGGGGGGAGAGAAGAAAGACAGAAACAGTGGTTTGAAGAGCTGTGGGACCACCTGGAGGCAGTCATGAAAAAATGGATAAAGGCCACAGGGGAGGAGGAGAGAGAGGCCCGAGATGGAGAGGCCCTGGAAACCCTGGCCTGGGTGAGGTCGCAGGTGGACAAGGAACCTGTGATGGAGGGGTGCAAGGAGCTATGGCGGAGGCTCAAGGAATACATCCAGGCATGCTGGAAGGAAGTGGAAGAGGCCGTTAGACAAGCAGAAGACAGACACCGAAGAAAAAGAAAAGAGGAACAAGGGAGTGAAGAACGGTATGAGAGAAAAATGATGAGAATGGAAGAAGGTCTGAAGGAGTTGAAAGCCGCTAAAAGAATTGGATCAAAGGAAGGAAAGCTGGCCGAGGAGATTATGGAGGAAATAATAGAGGTGGAAAGGTGGGGAGACGGAGGGGCAGGCCCAGGGAGCCCGCCAGAGCATGCCAAATATAAAAAGGCCTGCAGGGAATGCTGCGAGAGCCTAAATAGAGAAATGACAGAAGTCCTGAAAAGAATGAAGACCATGGTAGCGCAAGAAGAAAGGGAAGGAAAGCTCAGAGAGGAAGAAAGGAAGAAGGATGAGGAACTGAAAAGAAAACAGGAGAGTAAGAAAAGGGAAAGCTATCAAGAACCCAGACGAGAGTCCTCCGACAAAAAGGGGGCCCGCCGATTAACCTTCAAATTATCCTGCAGTCCAAGTACGATAGCGGAAGACGAAGAGGAAGACATGGACGGAGCAGACAGCCAGGTCGGCTCAGGAGAAGACTATGAGTCGGCGGAAGATGAAGACGAAGGACTGGGTATCATGGAACAGTTCCTTGTAGAGCAAGTTCAGAGAGAACTGCCACAGGTCCCGAAAGAAGCGGACCCCGCAGTGTGTCTCGGCTGCGGAAGAACATTTAGAGGAGAAAAGGGTGTGAAGACCCACCAGCGACAAGTAGAGGCATGCAGAGGAAAGGCCGGAATGCTCCCAATGATGATCCCGCCAAGTGTACTCGCCACAGGACTGTTCGGAATCAGCAGGATGAAAAAAGGAGTGGAGAAAGGCCTGGACGAGATCAGAAAAGGGGTACGGAAGGGACTCAACGAAATTGAAGGAGGAGTAAAGAAAGGCCTGAAAGAAAACAAGAAGGAGCTGGAAAAATTGGAAAAGGAGGGAAAAAAGGAGAGAGAAAGAACCAGAAGAGAAAAGGAAAGGAGGGAAGCCATCCCAGAAGAATCGGATGAAGAAGAGACAGTGGTGATGGCACCATTGATAACAAAAAATCAAACGGCCCACTACCAGCCGTGGACCCACTCAGATGTGAATGGCCTCATTTCACGACTCCCTGTCCTGCATGAGGGTGCGGGCCGATGGATAAGTCGGCTAGAATCAGAAACTCAAGGCCGAAATCTGGCCGTGGGAGACATAAAGTATCTACTCGGCCTGATATTGGGAAAGGCGGACACAGAGGCTGTACTGGAGAGAGAGAACCTAGGGCGGTTGATGAATGCCAACAGGGATGCCCTGTGTTTCGACAGTGTCCGAAATGATGTATGGAAAGCCTTGAGGGCAGCATACCCCAACCAGTACAGCCCCTCAGCCGTCTGGATAGAGAAGCTCAAAGATAGTGATAATCCCGCAGCCTTCGTGGAAAGGGCAGCGCAGGAATGGACGATAAGGATGGAACAAAGGCCAGAAGACTCAGGACCCCTCACCATGCAATTCAGGAGAGCGGTCATGGACGCTCTGCCAAAGGAAGTAAGAACACAGTTGGAAAATGACTGGCGCGTGGCAGCTATGCCCAAAGAGGAATTCAGGCTGGCAGTAGTGCACCATGTAACTCTGTATAGACAAGGGAAAGACAGGGAGGAGCAACGAGAAAAGGAAACCATAAGGAAGCTGACCCATGTACAGCTCCAGGAGGCAAAGGGGGCAAAGAAGGCAGCCACCCAAGCTCCAGTGATGCCCACCACAGCCCCTGTCCCACAGCCACAACAACCAGTGGCACAACAACCAGTGGTACAACAACCCATGACACAGCAACCAGTAATGATGCAACCACAGCCTGTGCAGCCCATGATGCAGACCTGGCAGCAAGCGCCATATGGACCCCCACAACAGCAGCAACAGGGACAACAATGGTACCAGCCAAGAGGCAGAGGAGGATCCCGCCAGGGAACAGGAGGACAAGGCAGAGGAGGCTATGGAAGAGGACAATACCAAGGCCAGCAAAACCAAGGGAACAACATTGAATGTTGGATATGCGGAGGAATAGGCCACATCTCCAGGAATTGCCCAACAAAAGCCAGAGGCCAGAACAACCAAGGAGGACAGGCAAACCAAGGACAAATGCAAGGGGGAAATTATGCTCCACATCAAGGGAGAGCTCCACAGCAAATGCAGGCACCCTCTGGTCCAGTCTCCCCTTACGGGGGAAGCTGGAATTGACGAGGCCCAGAAAACCCAGGGGAGGGTCAGTTCCCCGCCCTGACAAGGGGAGCTGACGCAGAACCAATGCTGCAGGTTCTAATCGAGGGCATGGAGGTAGAATGTTTAGTGGATACAGGGGCAACGTATACTTGTCTTCACCCAAAAGATGCCCAACACCTCCCCAGGTCTTCAGGAAAGTTTATGAAGACAGTGGGTTTTTCGGGGAAAACGCAGCTAATTCCAATGACAGCCCCAGTATCAATCCAAATAGAAGACAAGGAAATCAGGATACCAGTCTTAATAGCAGAACACACGCCCGTCAACCTATTGGGACGAGATGCGCTGTGCAACCTAAGACTTCAAATTGAGTGTTCCCCAACAGGAGTACAGATAACAGGACTGGCAACACAAATGGCCCTAAGAATAAGTGCCCCATCTCAAACTGAAACTCACCAGGTCTACTGGGTTGGACGATTGGAACCAAACATAGAGCGAGTGGTCTACAAAGAGCATGCCTTTCAAATAAACAGCCTTCATGCTCAGTTGAGGACGCCAAGATGCCCTTTTCACTGCACAATAAAATTCGACCAAACGCCAAACAAAGAGAGAGAAGAAAAATGGAACAGGGAAGTGGGTAAGTGGGGACGCATCCCACTTGACATACGCGCACTAGTGGTGGCCAAAGAAGGAGTAGCCGCTGAGGTGAAATTTGTGGAAGGATGGGATCTAGGCGTAATCTTCAACATGCCCGGAACAATGCCAAACATCACCCTGAGAGTGGCCAGAGGTCACAGAGCAAGAGAAATGGGCCTAGTAATGCTCGAGGCCAAGTGCATCAAATGGAAAGATACAGGGAATGACCGACTACAAACGGCCATAAGCTGTGAAGGAGAACCAATGTTCAGGATAAAGTTGGACAGACCAGTCACCGTGTGGGGAGTCCCACAAGTGATCGAGATCATGGACACAGAACCGCAGGAGAAAGAGGAGATACCCTATGCTAAAGGGTGTCCATATGGGAATCGGTTCTGTCTCTACCGCCTATTCCCAGGAGCGGGGCGCCGCTGCTGGGACAAAACGAGACATGTGCCATTCAGCAAAGAAGATGCGGAGTGGAGCACCTACATGCGACAGCTGTCATGGTGCCCCAAAAAAAGGGCAGCACAACCAGCAATACACTCCCAGGAAGGCCATAAGGGCGGACAAATGGCCTCGGAGGAGGTTCATGACATACCATACGTTAAGGGATGCCCCTATGGCAACCCATACTGCATGTATGGCCTACTGGGAGGAGCAGGATATCGATGCTGGGACAAGGAGAACCATGTGCCCATCAACAAATCTGACCCAGAATGGGAGGAATACAAGAAGTACTACATAGACAATGAGACGGATAAAAAGACAGGGAGGCCGGGACCGACCCCCTGGAAAGTAATGATGCTACAAGAAGCGACAGAGACAGGCATCGAACGAACAGAGAGAATATTGAGAAAAGTGCCGCCTGTGGTATGGTCACAAGGAGATGGTGACATAGGATTGGTCAAGTCAGCAAGCCCTGTGGAGTTCAGACTGAAACCAGGAGCGACGCTGCCTTTCCAACCACAGTACCCCATTTCAGCAGAAGCAGCTGAAGGAATAAGAGGAACAATTGAAGATCTCCTGGGAGCAGGAGTCTTAGAGGAAGTCCCAAGTGCTAGGTGCAACACACCCATATTTCCTGTGCTGAAGGCAGACGGAGTACGATGGAGAATGGTCCAGGACCTCAGACCTGTTAATGAACGCATTGAGGACTATCAAGCGGACGTCCCACATGCTAACGTACTGATGACCAACATCCCGGCGAGCGCAACAACGTTCTCCGCCATTGATCTGGTTCAAGCATTTTTTACGATACGAGTGGCACCCGCGAGTAGGGAGTACTTTGCATTCAAATATCAAGGCAAGACGTTCCAATACACAAGGCTCCCACAAGGGTTCAAACACTCACCGCACATTTTCAACCAGGCGCTCAAGGAGGACTTAAAACACATCGTGTGCCGGAGCACGATTCTGCAGTATGTTGACGATGTCTTGGTATGCTCCCCGGACCAGGAAACGTGTGAGAAGGATACGGTCCATGTGCTGACCGTTCTGGCCGAAGGAGGGTACAAAGCATCGAGGAAGAAGCTACAGTTTGCACAGCCCCAGGTGATCTACTTAGGTCGCCGAATTTCGCATGGGCACAAGGGCATCGCCCCAGAACACATTGACGCAATTACCAAGGCACCGAAGCCAAACACAGTAAAGCAAATGATGTCGTTCATTGGACTCATAGGTTTCAGCAGCGACTGGGTGGAATGCTATGAACAAAAGATAGCCCCACTACGAGCCATGATCGTGCAAGCTGGAACCAGCCACCTGAGGAACCGTCTCACATGGACAATGGATGGAAATGAAGCGTTTGAACGCATCAAAGGAGAACTACAGCAAGCACCTGCACTTGCACTGCCGGATTACGGAAGACCCTTTTATCTGTACGTGTCGGTCAGGAAGGAAGCAGGAAAAGACGCGTACATGACCGCGATTGTGGCACAGACACAGTGTCATGGACGCGGCAAACAGGCAATCGCCTACTACAGCTCAAAGCTGGACGCGGTGGCCCAAGGCTACCCACCATGCTTCCAGGGTCTTGAAGCAGTGTATTCGGCATACGTCAAAGCTTCCAACATTACCATGGGATGGCCAGTGGTGGTACACACCAGCCACGCAATAGCGCAGTTAGTGGAACAAGGGAAGTTCTGCGTGACGCCTCAGAGGCAGTTGAGGTACTACAATCTGTCACTCTGCCCAGATGTCACTATAAAGGCATGCGACACGGCAGGAAACCCGGCGGATCTCATCCCGCTTGATTATGAGGGCGAGCCACATGACTGTGTGGCGGACTCAATCGCCTTCTCCAAGCTGAGGGAAGACCTGCAGAGTGAGCCGTTAGGACAAGGAATCACCTACTTTGTGGATGGTTCTAGCCATAACTATGACAACAAGACGCATGCAGGATTCAGCGTAGTGCAGATGAAAGGTCCAGAAACCTTTGTGACAGTTATGAGCGAACCGTGCACACAACCATGTTCAGCGCAACTAGCTGAATTAAAGGCGCTGACAGCAGCATGCTCTTTAGCAGAAGGGCAGGATGCAACCGTACACACAGATAGCGCCTATGCCCACAATGTTTGCCATGTGCATGGCGCCCAGTGGAAACAGAGAGGGTTCAAGAAATCGGATGGGAGCCCAATTCAGCATCTAGAGCAGATTCAGTTGTTGTTGGCAGCCATGATGCGTCCAAAAACACTCGCAATATGCAAATGCAAAGCGCACTGTAAGGGACAGGACTACATTACCCTAGGGAATGCACAGGCGGATGAGGCAGCAAAGGAAGCGGCGTTAGAGGCTAGGAAGTTGAATACAGCCCCTAAATCCCCACAGGATAATGAGCCGCACAAAATACTGCTTAACAGGGCGATGCACAGTATGCCTTGCCCTACAAAATGCCCCTACCCCTACAATACGTGTATGTGGTGCTCCCAATGGTGTGATGACGACCATGAGCACCAGGTAGATCCCGCCTGTTGCGCGCTATGCCAGAGGGCCAATTGCCCTGAGTGCTGCGACAAGCCTTGTGAAGCTAGATACTCACCGAGCGTAATTGATCGCTATTTCACAGCAACCGACACAGTGATACAAGCCCCAGTGGTCCGAACCTTGCCTGACGAACGAACCTTTAGAATTGTGGATCCTTTACTCACGCTTAGCGCTATTAAAGACGCACAGAATGCAGCTCCACAGGCCGAAACATTGTTATGGGAGGAGAGAGGTGCGTCGAAAGGCAGGAATGGCGTGTGGAGGAGTCATGACGGAAGGGTGGTGGCCCCAAGTGGGCTCCTTGATCTCCTCATTCATGATGCGCATGATGTGGATCATTGCGCAAGGGGGGAGGTCAAGCGACAGATACTTGACAAGGGGTTCTGGGCCCCATACCTTCAAGATCGCATCAATTACGTGTTAAGAAATTGCCACACTTGTGCCACACACAATTACAGAAACAACATAACAATAGGCATAGGACCACGGCCCCTGGGACACGTGCCACTCCCAGAGGGACCGTTCAAACACCTGGTAATGGACTACATCGACATGGGTCGAACGGTGAACACGTACAAACACGTACTGGTAATAATATGCCGCTACTCACGATGGGTAGAAGCCTGTCCAAGCCGAGGACAGGACGAGAAAACGGTGATTCGATTCCTAGCGAGGGAGGTGATACCCAGGTTTGGGATCCCAGAAATAATCAGCAGCGACAATGGCCGAGCGTTTACGGCCAACACATGGAAAAAGATTGCACAGGCGCTGTGCATCAAGACTCGGTTTGGTTGTGTTTACCACCCACAGTCTCAGGGGATGGTCGAAAGAGCGAACGGAACGCTGAAGAATAAAATAGCGAAGATCGTCCGAAGCGCGCACGACGATCCAAATCTACCAAACCTAAATTGGGTTGACGCACTACCAATCGCGCTGATGAAAATGCGTTGTGAAAAAAATCGAACCACGCATCTGACCCCGCACGAAATGGTGACGGGGCGGGCGATGCCCACGCCACGGTTCAGAGGGGATCAGAGGCCCCCGCTGGAAATTCTAGAACAAGAGGTGAGCAGTTATATTAAACAGCTTTCTCAAGTTCACAGGGCAGTTTTCAACGAGCAGAAGAGAAGAGAAAGAGCGCGGGAGCGGAGGACTGAGCCAGGACCGATCCAAGTGGGAGACTGGGTGTACCTGAGGGTGTTTAAGAGGTCGTGTCTCGACCCCAGGGCAGAAGGGCCCTACAGAGTGACCCAGGCTACCCCCCGGGCGGTAAGAGTGCAAGGATCAGATTTGTGGTATCACCTTAACTCTTGTTACAGGGCGGTGCCACCAGAAGGAGCAAGAGGTCCAGAGGAGTCGGAGGACGATGACGGGGACCAGAGCCCGCCAGGACCCCCACCAGACTCCCCCGGGGAGGATGATGGTGGTGGGGAACAAAGGGGAGGACCGAGTACGCGTAGGAGTACGAGGCGGAGGATACTGCCGGCTCCTGCTGATGGCCCTGGGCGCAATGTACCTGGGGTGCCTGCTGTTCTCCCTCCCCTATCTGTGCCTACAGGTGCTGGCGATGCTGGGGCCGAGCCAGGCTCGAGGAGGAGAAGGCGACATCCACCTGAGATGGGAGCCACTCCCAAATCCCAAGTACCCAGACCTGCCACAGCCTCAACCAGCGGTGGTCCACCAGCCGACCCTACAGCCCGCTCTCACGCCACGGACACACCCGACCTCACAGGAAACGACGCCGAAGAAGCGCCGAGGCCGGAAGAAGAAGCGCCGCCATCGCCACCATCACACCAGCAAGGGAACGACACCATCGACTTTGGGGACTTCTACGCCGACTGGGATTATCCATACCCAGCCGACGCCCCTGCCAACGACCAGAGTGGAGCACAGCAAGCTGCCGCAGAAATGGCCAAGGCCCTCGATGCGCTCAGACTACCCACTGTCCATACGCCTCCCCCCCGGACACCTCCTCAGCAGGGCTCGCGGCTTCCTGCGGAGCCTGTGGTGGAGAGGCCGACGGACTCAGGGCACGACACGGGCGGCCCCCACTCCGGGGATGACCGCCCAGGAACCAGCCAGGAAACAAGACGAATTCTCCAGAGGACCAACTGGGGCAGTTCCCCCAGTACCCATTGGACTGGAGGCTTCGAAGAGGCCCTTGACTGGCCCCTCCCGGGCTCCCCGGAGGACGACGAGAGCGATGGAGGGGGCGCAGACTGCCACCCCCAATAACGCTCTGCGAGGAGACGGAGAGGAGATGCTCGACGACAGTGCCCTAGACACGGACAATATTCTGTACATAGGAGGATCAGGAGATGAGACACACACACCAGAACCAGAAGCATCGGGAAGTAACGAGTACATCCCGGTGCTGGACAATGCAGTGACTCAGAGCAAAAATAAGAGCAAGAATGTAAATAGTACAGGCATGCTTCCCAAGGTCTTGGAAAAGGAACAAGTTAATGGGACTCAAACCAAAAACAGAAGAAAAAGATCCACGGGCGCTTTGGGCGCCTGGGAGAATAATTCATGGATGCAATGGGCCAAATACACAGCAAAGACAGTAAAACCAGAAGGAGGGTGTTACGTGTGTTCGGCGGTGAAACCAAAGCTGACAGTGCTGCCAGCACCAGGAACTGGAGAAGAAGATATAGTGCACCAAGAGTCAGGGAAGCAGTACACAGAAGACAAGTTCTCCCCGTTTGGATGTCTCGTGCGACTGGGAAGCGAGGAGCTACGGAAGATATGGACTAAGATAGGCCCATTATCCGGAAAACAGACAGGGAAAGCGCATGAGCTCCAGCAGAACGAGGCGAGGTGCAGGAAGGACTACCCAGGCATGGGGACCAGGGTGATAAAGAAAACCCATCATCTCTACGAGATTCCAGAGGATGTAGAGTTCGAGTGTTTTGAAGTACACCCCACGGCAAACACAGTCAAGGAAGGTGTGAAGGATGTAGGAGCATTCGAAGGACGCTGTGCAGCCAAGTGGGTCCACGAACTCAACAACTTCTACTTCCGCCTGGTGGAGAACAGCGACCACGGGAAGGGGATTGGAGTCGAAGTAAATACCACGATGCTGAGCGTGAATTGGATGTATGAACAGGATATTCCGCTGGCAGACTTATGGTGGGCCTGTGGAAGACGATGGGGACTGCGAAACACCCTTCCAAAATACTGGAGAGGAAAGTGTGCCAGGGTCACCCTGGCCCAGCAAACCTACATAGTCCCCTGGTCAGAACGCAACTCAACATTGAACTCAACCAACCCAGGGGCCAACCAGCAAACGCCGATAAAAGGGAACCTGAGGAGAAGCCGAAGAGACGCTGACGATGGAGTGTATATGGACGTATTCGGACAACCCCACAACGTCCCGAGACAGTTCAAGGCACGGGACGAGGTACTCGCCGGATTTGAAGCCGCCCTCCCCTTCTACGGAGCATCCGTAGGCATCGCCAAGAATGTTCAATGGATCAACTACATCCACTACAACGCCCTGCGGTTCATGAATGCCACTATAGACGCGTTCAACGCGTTTGACAGGAGGTTGAACGCCACCACAAAAATGGCAATGGAAACCAGGATAGCAGTGGACTGGATACTAGCAAAGGAAGGTGGGGTGTGCGCGATCGTTGGAACAGACTCGTGTTGTACGTACGTCCCAGGTGAAGGCGAGAACATGGACGACTTCACAAACGCAATGAAAAGACTCAAGGCTGTAAACAAGGAAGCCCACGAGAACTCTGGAAAAGGACTGACGTTTGATGGAATCCCGGATATCTCAGGAATCTTTGCCCCTGTAACCCGGTGGCTGACGGACACCTTTGGGTCATGGGGGGGTAAGATTGTAGCATTTCTGGGGAAGTTATTGCTAGGAGCAGCCTTAGTGGTAGGAATGTTTTGCTGTATTACTCAATGTTGTGGAAAAGTTTGCTCAAAGGTGGTTGCTAGACAGCTCTTGGTCCAGAATGTAATGACACCATGGGGTGAGGAGGATGAAAGTGAGAGAATTCTTTTAGTGCAAACTAGTGTGGGACGAATAATGGAAGACGAGTTCAACGAGGGTCATGTAATGGAGAGCGACTTCCTCGCTCGAATGCTGGAACAGGAGCGGGAGCAGGAACAGGAGTTTCCTCCCCCGGAGTTTCCTCTCCCAGTCATGTACGAGTAGAGGTGGGGTCCTGCGAGTCACCCATCTCTACACACGCACACTGACTCACGCTCACATACACAACACTGACAGGTAATTCACAAGACACATGCCTGCACGCCCAGGTGACAGAGTAAAAAAGTAGGGTTATGGGCTGTGACCTGACACGAATAAGTCGCATTAAGTAATCTTGATTCAATTTTATATGAGGTTTTAGCCCTCAACTGCAAGGCCATCCAAACCCGGCCAGGTATAACCAAGGCTTGCTACTAGAAGCGCTCACCTCACCCCAACTTACCGTACGTCGGGCCTGGCCCGCCTAGTGGTGTGGCAGGTGTGTGGCGCGGTCAGTGCTCGAGGACGGGTACGACCCCAATGGCCAGCAGGGGCAACCTAAGGCAGAGCATGGCGGCCCGTCCCCTCGGTGTGGCGCGCCTGCGGCCGGCGCGCTCACCCGTTCTCACGCTAGTGTGAATGCCCGGAGGAATCCGGAGGAGTAAGGGGATGACGTTGCGAGTAACAAAGGGGGGTGGTGCGTGGTGCGTAAAGGCCAGACAAGGGCCATATATACACCATTTACATACTCTATATAAGAATTTACTTAAGGAGCCATATACCTGGGAGAAGGATGGGTGAGTGACGAGTGGGATCATGAAGTTGTTATGTAACTCCGATTTGGCACCGATGGCCGTTGCATGAAAATTCTTTTATGCTCAAAGTGACTAGCACATTAGCCGCTTTGGGGACAAATCCGTCTCGGGTCCTAGCCATATGTTCATAACAAGGAATTGGTCGTTCTGTCACCTGCTCTGGGCGCCCAGGGCTCTTGATTTATCATCTACTCGTATATATAAGGTTTGCGGAATAACCTTGCGCCCGTAGGGTATAGATGAGTGACGGATTAGGCTGCGCCAATGCCTGATACCATACCTAGTGCATTGAGTGCCATGAAGCATGGGGTTTTACTTAACCTCGTGTGCAAAAAGTGACTGGTTGAAATATATGAGGTTTCAGGTCACTTTGGGGACGTATCCGTTTCGGGTCCCAGCCATTTGTTCTAGTCGATAAATGGGAAGATTTCACAACTCGTTCTTACGAGTAATTGGTCCTTCTGTCACTTGATCTGGGCGTTCGGGGTTTGCTTACCAATGTTATTACTTACTCACATAAGGGCAGTGATGCCGACACATTCTTATTAGTTCTTACATAAGGTTTAAGGTTTCATGTTTAACATTAGGTTTTTAATAATAGACACTATTCCCCTGTAACTTGCTCATGTGCATCTAGCCTGAGGTGTCGCGACGATATATAAGAGGTTATGGCACACTCCTGTGTTTAAATACTGCTTATGCTGCATAGTGAGGCTAATTTAGCCTCAAAGGGGGGAATATGTGGTGATTTTATCTAGACATAATAATAATACTTGTGTGTGTGTGCTGGTTTATTGGAAACATTCCATTTACTATAAAGGTGTTGTTTGTGCCACTGTTATGCAACATTTACTGGAAGTCATGAGACTGAGCTGTCAAAGGCTAAGAGTGAAAGTAAAAACAGGGCCTGGGAGAGAAAGGTGCTTACCAGAAGGGCATAAATAGAAGGGGCTAGCAGAAGAGGAGATGCAGGGACCTTCCAGAGAGGGAAGTGAAACCAAAGTTGGGATGACACATAGAACCAAATCAAAACATACCCTGCCTGGCAACAGATTACACATAGAACTTGATCACATGTATTCTGCCTAGCAACACACATTTTTTAATGTTTGTATGAGAAGGAGTTTCCACCAATATCTCAAGTCCCAAAACGTTCTGATTGGCTAGAAGGGGCCTGGTGACGTTCCTGATGATAGGGACGCCTCTCAGGCCCCTGAGAGCATAAAAGAGAGAGCTCAGGCACATTCAGATCAGATCTCATCGGGGTAGCAGCTGCAACTCATCACTCTCTTGCCTGACGGTTCAGTCCTGACATTGTTTGGATTGTATCATCACTGCAATACGGTGAATAAAGGATCAACAGTCTTCAGCATTTCTCTTCTTGGTGTTCTCCTTCGGGTCTTTGACATCAGAGTGCTAGTTGGATTGGAGGTTTCGGGAAGTGGATGATTTCCACGACAATAGTCTTCTTTGCTCCCAGTGTAATTTAATAAGTACGTTTCAACCACTCACGTCTTAATCAGATAGGCCTAAACCACTATCTGTTGCAATATCTGTGTGCATTCCTATATTAGGTCTATTTCTTTGATAGTTAACATAATTTGCTACCACATAACAAATACCAAATAACAATACAAAAGTTGCAAACTTCCCTGCATACTTCTTAAATGTGCTGCAGTCAGATGGGTGTCCTAAAGACATAACTAGATATTGAGCATCTATTACCAGTGTTGAATGAGCAGTTTTTGCAGTGATCACTACTGGACATTCCACATTGCTAGACAGCACTTGAGTGAGGATTTCCACTTCACAAATAACCATCACTATCTGCAATAGCTAGAATACAGGGACATTAATCAGTTCATAGCTGAGGATTTGTCCTAGGTCCACTTCCCTTTCAGCATCATATGCAGTTATGATGCACTGGAGAATTTTTTGCAAATAATGCAATCTCCATAGCACTCTTCAGCACTCCTCAAACATGCACGACTTTTCCTCAAATTTGCCAACAGGACTTTTTCGGAACGTTTGTTAGCTATCTGCTCTCCCTCTAACTGTTTGTAACTGTTTGCGTCCTGTTTTTTTGTGCTTTTTTACTGAGGGCAATCATATTAATCATTGATATCAATTGCAACACCCAGAGGAATAAAAATCCATTTTACAAAATAGGGGGATGTCGCGAGCGGCGGACTTTGACCTACACCGCAGTAGCCGGCGCCACGAGACTCTAATCATGTATATAATGGGCACTGCATTAATCAGCGTCTCCGTGGCACACATAGAAAAGGCAGCGCTGTGCTATCTATAGCACTTTAAGAAGCCAATTGCGTGACTGTTTCTAACTGTTTGCTGTCTGTCTGTAGTGCTGTTTCCTGAGGGCACTCATATTAACCACTGATATCAGTTGCAACAGCCGGAGAAATAAAAATCATTTTTTACGAGAACGAGGGCCTTTGACCGACGCACGCTACGGCCAGCGTCACGAGACTGTCATAATGGATAGAACACCGAGCACGACATTAAACAGCGCTCCCGTAGCACAATGGACTGGTCGTCGCTGTGCAAAGCACTTGAAGCATTGTGCCAGCGTAGCAGGTTTTAATCCTGCTTCATGACGTGACCACCGCTGTCACACGAGGCTGAACTTGGCACCACTTTCGTTTCCGCGGGGGAAGACCACTTTCAGATCGCGGGGGAGTTAAGTTTCTGTTCCACCTTAAATAATGCAATTTTCTACCTCGTCCACAAGGGGCCAGTGTTGACCGCAAATCCGCGATAACACAGGCATGTGCCTGTTGCAGATGAACAGGCATTGTTCACAGACATTCAAAAGCCTGTATATCTTTTTTCTGTTGACTCCACTGCCGAATGTTTTGAGAAATGTTGCCTTTTGTGTTCTATTAAATAATTTGGTAATTTAGAGGGGGGGGGGGGGTTATGTAGAGGGTGGCAGATTATGTAGTTTTTTTTTTTTTTTCCTGTGCTGGATCTTTTGATACATGTTGTGTTATGTTTTTTTCTATTCAATAATTTTGTTCATTTTACACTGGGGTGGGGGGGGGGGGGGGGGGGGGCAATTCTATGGTGGAAAATGCCCTTTTTTGCCCCTCTGAAAATATAATATGTATTTGTGAAATTGCAGAATTTCAACACTTGAACAGGGACAGATATCCCATGTAGGATTTTGCAAGGGATCTTTCACCACATTCTGAAACTACACTTCCTCCCCTTTCCAATGACACCCCACTTGTGAAATTCTATGGTGGAAAATTGGATATTTAGCCCCTCTAAAAACAGTATATATTTTGTGAAATTGCAGAATTTCAACACTTGAACAGGGACAGATAGCCCATGAAGGATTTTGCAAGGGATCTTTCACCACATTCTGAAACTACACTTCCTCCCCTTTCCAATGACACCCCACTTGTGAAATTCTATGGTGGAAAATGCCCTTTTTTGCCCCTCTGAAAATATAATATGTATTTGTGAAATTGCAGAATTTCAACACTTGAACAGGGACAAATATCCCATGAAGGATTTTGCAAGGGATCTTTCACCACATTCTGAAACTACACTTCCTCCCCTTTCCAATGACACCCCACTTGTGAAATTCTATAGTGGAAAATGCCCTTTTTTGCCCCTCTGAAAACGTTTCATTTTCGCTATCATTGCGAGAATAGGCTACAATATGGAAAATGTTCCCTTTCAGTCTGATCGCTCCAAACATGTATGGGATTTCCTTACCTTTCCAAGAAGTTTTGTGAAAATTGTTCCGGTAGCTTTTGCGATATTGTTGACAGCCCTACCTCACCGCAGTAGGGTGCAGTAAATGGAAGCTTTTGATAGCGCACGCCACTAACGAAAAACGGAAAATCACCAGGACAAACCACTCAGGGGTGTAGGCTACTCTGGAACCATAGGTCACTAATTTGTGCGTTATTTACGTTTGATTACATTTCAGATACGTGTTGGTTTCCTGTAGGCCTAGTATAGCGCTTTATTCTTTCTGTATTTTTCTATGTCCGAATATTGGGGGGGACATTTTGGTCATATTTGAATATTGGGGGGGGGACACGTCCCCCTCAATGTCTATGGTGACTACGGCCCTGTGTCATACTATGTTTGAGTAGATAAACTTGCAGTAGCTTGTAACACTAGCGAGTAGCCATAGTTTTTATTTTCCTCATACTGTCTTTCTGTGGTATGTGCTGTAGTGGCAGGGGAACAGAGAGGCGCTAGAGTCCAGTGGGGAGAGAGCACTAGAGGCCCTCAGGAAGGGAACCACCATTGCAGCTAATGAAGGTCCCTCAGGCCCTGATGTTGCCAACAGATGTTTCCAACAGTTGGCTCATTCCTATGATGAAGACTATGAAGGATTTAGAGAAGCACCTAAGTTCCCTTCACCAGGTAACCAAGTTATTAAAAATAGCTACATTATATCAGCATGTTTTATTTGTTCAGTCCCAGATAGTGACAATTTGAAGGAAACTGAGCAGACGTTTGACTGCAGGCACTGATGGCACATGAATTCTCCTACTTCACAGTGAATCTGATGTTCCTGATGTCATTCTGGGTGGAGAACCGCACTACCTCTGAGGGCGTGGAGGCCTTGGAGATGGCCTTGCACACTCTTCGTATGATGGCACTCGGGGGCGTCCATGACCACGTGGCACAGGTAATCAAAACATCACATGGATCACAACATGTACAGTTCACTAATCTGAAATGTAAGGTGAAGTATTACAACAACTACAAAAAAGACAGCAAATTTAAACTCAGGGCAGACGTACCATCAGACACTCATACATACAGTCAAAGCATAAAAGTCCATTTTAAAATGAGAAGGGTGTGACATTTTTGCCTTTTCATACTTAATGAGTTTACCCACAGTTTGATTATTTGTCATTTTTGTCAATTTAGGAAACCAAAACTAACTTGCCAGCAGATGGGGCAAGAGTAGCACTTGCAAAATCTAAAAAGCACCCACCAAGTGATAGAAGAGAGAACCAGCACAAGTATGGTATTGCAATGATTTAGGCAATGACATAATGCGTAAGTCTTATTGGACTGGATCATCTTTATTTGTTTCAAGATTATGCCCCACTCTTCTGCTCTCCACTCTCCACCTTTTTAAAAGGCATCCTTTATATCTTACACGTTTGTCACCATAATATGATCTGTGGTACTAGTGGATAAAATGAAAACTATGTGCAGTCTTAATCTTCTAGATACTGTTTCATAATGAACACAACACAATTTTTTTGAGCCACACTACTGAGATTTGCTGAGATGATGCTATGCATATTACCTCACCTTATGCTACTGTTCAAATGTTTGGGGTCACTTTATAATCTCCTTGTTTTGAAGAAAAAGCCACATTTTCTGGCCATTAAAATAGCACCTGATCAATCAGTAGTATGGTGTAGACATGAATGTTGCAAGTGACCATTGTAACAGGAATGGTTGATTCTTAATGCAATATATGTACAGTAGGTGTAAGTGTACAGAGGCCTTTTATTAGCTACCATCCATCCTATGTTCCAAAGGCGCACTCTGTCTGCTAATACAAAGCCTCACTCAGAAAAGAAAAGAGAAAAAAATCATCATTTTTTTGCGTTCTCACACGCTCCCCCGTAATGATAAAGTAACAGGTCTCCTCTGTTGTCACACGAAGGCATTTAACGGGTTCACGTCTCTGCAATCTTTCAAGAGTAAACATGCAAGGTCAGGTGTATTATCTTTGCTACAAACTATTCTAGCTATTATTGCCAAGGGTAGACCATTCAGAAAGGATACCACTAATGGTAGGGTCTGAGGTTGATAAATGACCACTTACAGTTAGCATTCCATTGACCCCATTCATTTGGACGTCACTTTGACATCTAATAATTTTACATCTAACGCGTTTTAAGCCTTTATGTGACCACAGTTTATTTCCAAAGAAATAAAACATCGTACGACTGATACCTTACCTTGTATCTCACTCTATGACCCCGTAATAAATGGTTTTCTAAATTGTATTTATTACGGGCTTTTTCATTTAAAGCTATAGAGAATTAGAAAGTATTCGGAAAAAAAAAAAATATTAAGTGATGTTTTGTTGGATTAGCACTATGTTGGAACAAATTACCTTCCAAAAGCTGCACTTTAACTCAAAGCACGTTCTTAATATTCTGGGTGTGGGCTAGATGAGTGACTGTGTGACAGTCTGTTGTTCAATGTCACGTCTATGTCACCAAACTGAGCTTGTGATATAAACGATGCCCAGGAAACTGGTTCAAATAGGCTTCACTTCTCTCCATTGAAGTTGTATGACTGCGAGATTTAATCTTTGCTATGTATCTCCAATCTTTGCTAGCTACTGTATTTCTTAACCAGTGGCAGTTACTAGTGTGCTTATGAACTGACCAAGCAGCAGAGCTGCACAAGCATCCTTTTAACCCTTTCCCTTATAATAATAATAATAATAATGCATTTTATATACAGTATAAAGTGCCTTTCAAGACACCTAAGATTGCTTATGCTGTGATTGAAGCACTGTGGCTCTACTGTAAGCTCTAATTTTAAAGATGTATTCAAGAGTGTTTTAAACTAAGTAGCATCTGCTAGATATTGTGAACAATGCAAGCTAACAAAAGCACAGTTTAGCAACTAACATTAATTTGCAACCAAGAAACATGCCACGAACATTGCCTGAAGCAAGGCTGAATGTCTCAAAAAAATGTCTCATATTAGTATAGCGGGTAAATCCCCCCCCCCCCCCCTTGCCCTTCTCAAACCCGCTTACCAATTGGCTTGTTTTCACACAGAAGAAAAGTGTGTATCACACTACATTGCAGGTGCAGTGTTTGCTGATTCAACTTTAGCGTTTATCTTGTGTGTAAATGGGGCTCAAGTTTAGAATTTTAAAAGGCTAACTAACTGTTCATTAGATAAGCCTTTTGTAATTATGTTTGCACAGCTGAAACTGTTGCCCTCATTAAAGAAGCAATACGACTGTCCTTCTTTAGATGAATTGAGTATCTGGAGCATAATTTGTTGTGGGTTCGATTAAAAGCACAAAATGGCCAGAAACAAAGAACTTTCTTCTTTCTTCTGAAACTTTCTTTTTGCTCTGAGAAATGAAGGACGTTCCATGTGAGAAAGAGCCTAGAAACGGAACATCTCATACATCGCTGTGTGCTACTCCCTCCACAGAAAAGCATAAACTGGAAAGGATTTGGGAGGCCCCAGTGAACAAATGCTTGACATTAGTCTGTCCAGTGAAAAACAGACATATCACAGGTCCTCAACTGGCAGCTTTGGTAAATAGTACCAAAACACCAGTGTTAACAGAAGAGGTGACTTCAGGATGCCAATCTTCTAGACAGAGAAAAAAAACCCTATATCTCAGACTAGCCAAAAAGAGAAAAGTAAAGAAAAGATGAAGATTGGTAAAAGAAGACAGGAAAAATTTTTTATACACGGACAAAGCTCTGCTGTTCTGATCACAAAGAAGAACATTAGTGACCAACCAGATGCTGGAGAAGTGTCAAGCATGGTGGAGGGAATGGTCTGGTTGTGCTTTGGTGGCAGTAAAATGGAAACTATACTGAGTAAAAGGAATCTTGAAGAAAGAAGGCTTTCACTCTGATTTGCAGTGCCATGCCTCACCCTGTGGACGTGTTTGATTGGAGACAATTTCATCCAAAAAGTGGTCAAAACATAGCTCAAAACTATGCAGGAAACATGTAGGGAAGAAGCAGTCAGCTGCTATTCTGTCTATAGTAGAGTGGTATAGACATTTTTAAGTGACCCCAAACTTTTGAACGGCAGTACAATTTGATGTTCTAGTAGTCACTTAGCTGGAGCTCCTATTCATGTTTTGCGGATGCACTTGGGCACATCTTCAGTGATGCTCATTGGGTGTCTCGGGTCCTGCAACATCATACCCAGTCAGGGACCATCACTCTCCAAATTGCATTACAGTAGCAGTGATCCACAGATCAATCCTCTTGATCCAGAAGCAACTGGACCCTCTCTTTGCGGCCTCAGAGGTGGATGTGATGACTCCTCTTTTTTCTATCTCTGTGATGCCAAGCAGTACAAATGCTCTGCAGAGCGAGCGACTCACAAAGACTCTGCAACCCACTCATACAGGCTTGCAGCTAGCTCGCCATCCCTGTCTCCACCATTGGCCCAGAAGATTCTGCTACTTTGTATGCTTTCTCTTGAATGCTTCCTCCATGTGGTCCTCTCAGGTTCTGTCAGTTTCCTGTCAGTTTCACCATAACCAGTTGTTTTGAAGCATTGCTCTCAGAGGATGAGATGTTGTCGGGGCTAGGAATATGGATAGAGCTAGCAATGCACCAATACCACTATTTTTAGACCGAGTATGAGTAATACTTACTGTACATATGGGTACTTTGCGATATGAGTTATCAATAAGGCAGTATTTCTATCATATATGAGTATGAGTATATTCACACCGATACAATATTCGATACCAGTATTGGTGCAACCCTAGATAGGGCTTTTCTACCACTCTGCTGCTGGGATCATGCTGGGATCATGATAGCAACCCTCTCCCTGGGCTTTCAGGCAGCTCCTCTTCAGTGCTGGTGAATGGAAGCTTCAGAATGTTGCTGCATTGTTACTGCATTGTTAAGACTCTACGACAAGCTGAGCCACCTGCGAAGGTAGATGGTGATTTTTCTTTCCAAGGTCTTTCACTGCTCTAATATCTGTACTTGATACAGCATCATGATACAGAGACCAGAGAATGTGAGGCTGTATGCCATGTTGCTAAATCCAGGATTTGAATCTTTCAGGCAGGTTTGACTTATTCACCTGAACAAGCCAAGCTTTGAGCTCCTTGGTTGATGTCGGAATGAATCTCAGAGGCTGCAGTTGAAGACTGTACTCAGCATCTTCACTGGCTTCCTAGATCTAGGTGGGATTTAAGGGCCATCCAGGGTGAAGTGAGCTTTAAAGGTTGTATCAGCGATGGCGGGGTAACGTCACTTCTGTTGACGTTCAAACAAACAAAAAAAGCTCGCTACTCCCTCCCCCTCCCTCCCGTGCAATTGAAACTCTCCTGAACACGCATCTCGTTGGTTATTGGTTGGAACACTTTATTTTGGCAACACTTGTTGTTAGCAATTGTTTTTGTGTGCAGATCTCAGAGCCTAGGCTGCCTACAGGGACACATTTTTTTAACGGCCTGCTTATGGGGCAGGCAGCTAGCGGATCGTTAGGAAAGATTAGATGAATGTGATCATTTATGTTTGGTCCTTTTTTGGGCCTGCAATCACTGATACAACCTTTAAAGATGGCTAGAGAACTTATGACTTATGATTGCATAGAAGTGTGGAGTGTGTGGATAGTACTATTTTTTAAGTAAACACAGATGAGAACAAGGAACATATTTTTAATGGCTTTGATGATTGTTTTTCAGGCTCATAAGTATTATGCATTAAATAGCTTGAAGACAATTACACTTGAATTGTTTGAACTGTGATGAGATCTTATCAATTTAACATATTTAATCATTTCACAATGATAGAATGTGAAATATTGTCCTTGTTACCCCCAATGCAAGGGTATTATATTATAGTATTACAGTACTATACACCATCTATAAAAGTTCTAGATTTTTTAAACTTTGACTGATGTTTTCTCCTATTTTACTTTCATTTTGTACTTTCAATAAGACTCTCCCTCCATCTCTTGTGCTTTCTCTCTCCCTCCCCTTCCTTCTCTGTTTTCTCAGGGTTTTCACCGTTACTCCACAGATTCCTCTTGGCATGTGCCCCACTTTGAGAAGATGTTGTACGACCAGGCCCAGCTGGCGGTGGCCTACATCACAGCTTACCAGGTGTGTTTGTTTATGTGCATCTGTATGTGTCTTCATTCTGGATAGTCATAGATCACAACCTAGACTAACACACTTATTCAGCATAAAGCTTGAAGGTTCATTTTATTGGGTGGGAAGGGAATGCCCCAGTTTGTTTGTTTTCCAAGCATTCATTCTCCGCTATACACTTTTTAAAAATAATGTATTGTATTCTTTGGTAAGAAGTAGGGTTTTCTAAGGGCATATCATATTAGCTTATAACATTTGACTTGAAAGGTGAAAGTAATTGTGGTGAATAATTACTTAATATTAATCTTAGACTGGCAAACTTCAGGAAAAACTCAGGAATCAGGTTTATTCTGTTTACAAGCTGAGAGGGTACAAAAAAAAGGTCTATGGTCTATGTAGGCCTAGCCCAGGCCTGAAAGGCCTAGGTTGGCCTGTAGCCAACTCCTCCTCTCTTCCGCTACATCCTTAGTCTGACAATCCAAAATCTAAAATCTGACAAACCTTGCAGTTTAGTTACTTTTTAAATGCTTTAAACAAAGAAGAAAATGGCGCCAAAAACAATCCCACATGATTGGTTCTCCAGTTGGCATCAGACACACCTACTCACACCCACTTCACACCTATCAATTCTTATCAGAATAGCATGAGGAGAGATATCATATATATCAGAAGTATCACTTATAGAATGTTCCAAACATTCTCACAATCAAATCATTACAATCCTTGTAAGGAGACTATCAGAATGATACCAAACATGAATACATTTACATTTCATGACACATGGATACATTATATCAAGGTAATATCCTTTGTCCTGTGTAACTAACCAGCACATTAGCATTCCATTGGGGGAGGGGATGGTGTCTTTGTTTAAAACCATGAAGGGTTACATGGCTAACTAAAAGTAGTCTTGAAGTTAAATTATTATCCATTTTAACCATAAATGTATTGCTATCAAAGGCTACATTAAGACATATGTCTCTTTGGTTGGGTTGGCCACAGGTGTCCAAGGAACAGTGTTTTGCAGATGTGGCTCGTGACGTGCTGCTCTATGTCTCTCGGGATCTGAGTGACAAGGTGAGCCATCTTCCCCCTCATTAGTGCAGGCGTCTGTTAGCCCCTGCTGACTCGGCACCGTACCACTGGCGACAGATTGCTGAACATCTCCCACATAGCCAAAGCCCCTCGTTTTGAGGTCAACTCATTTCTGTACTGTAGAAGGAACACAATGGCCAAACCATAGTGTGGTGATGAATTGGCCTACCCTTACACGTAGAGGTCACAATTAGACTAACTATATTGGTTATGATTATGTTTTCCATGATTTATAGAGTAATTCTACATTAAGAAAACATGGTAATATAAGGCACATTCACCAGTGATGGTCATTTTTGTTCACTGGAATAATTAATGTCTTATTTTTTATATAGTATAATTGTCATACCAGGTAATCCAGTGGGGAAGGATTATGATTAGAGGCAAGTGTTCTTTTGCTTTTTACGACATAATATGGAAGGACGATAGGAGATTGTCTCTGGTTTTATTTAGTTCTGAATATTTTTTTGTACTGAAGTAAAGATATTCTTTTATAGAGTATATTCTCTATTTACAAAGTGGATTAATACTGTAACATAAGCAATTTAGCACAAAGTAGGTACAGTATTAATGTACTGTAATATAAACAGTGATATGTTAGATATTGTAATGATAAAAAATAAGAGGGTTCCAGGAGCTCCACATATTTGGCCCATGATTTTGCACTTAAGAGAGGCAGTGGGGAGCTGATGGCTTAATATTGCAGATAATATGTATATGAATATTCCTAAAATTAGAGTAGCTTGCTCACTGCCACCCCCAAAGACATGCCTGTGATGATGAATATTGCTCCTTTTTAAATTTCTTAGTTTCTCTTATTAATCTTCTGGTGTCATCTTGGCAACTACAACATGGAAACCATCAAAGATGCCACATTTAGATCAGTATTTTACAAAGCTTTTTGAATAAGGTTGCCATATGCCATTTAAGATGTTTTACTCATTGTCTCTGTAGTTTTGTTCAGTTCTGATCATCTGCCAGTGGAAAAAGCAGACATTTCGCCAAACTGCTTCAAAACCTCAGTGAGAAACATATTAACATAAAAATAACACTTCTAGTATATCATTGTATATGATTAGCTGATTACATCATTTTCAGTTTGGATCAACATTCATTTACTGTGTCTAAGTCCAATTTGAATTCACTGGAATGGTTCCTGACCACAGTGAACACAAGGAATGTGTATTGGTAGAACAAGGCTGATGTGTTGTATGCAGACATTATTCGTTCTAATCTTTGAGTTTGAGCTTTTATCCCTTTGGGTCTTTGCTAGTATTCATATACCTGGTTGTGAACACACCGCACCACTACATTATCACAGTCATTCTATGGTCTAGGACAAACTGTCAAACCCTGCAGTACAGTATACTATAGGGCAGCCGAACTGTCCCTGCATGCATGTATGCTCAGGTCAAATGCATACAGTGTATGTGTGTACTCTTGATTCCACATGACCTATCACACGTATAATCCGGGCGACAAAATCAATAAAATTGATGTCAAAAAGACTATATTTGATTTCATAATGGGCAGAGTGGGCCTAATAGGTTTGCCTGCATGTGAACACACATGTTCCAGAACACGGCCACGTGTCTGCTCTAGTACTTGTTAGTCCACTGCCTGTTGCCCTCCACTTGCTCCCTGTGGCTGCTCACATCCACATTCTATATAGTCTGGCGTACAAGATGAAAAGCATGTTCTTACCATGACCATAACATGACAGAAAATGTCAACTCCATAATTGAACCGACATATTGATACAAATAACAAGAAAATCCCTTGGCAGTTATATTTTAATGATATGGCATCACACTATAGGCCTACTGGTCTAGGGATGAAATCCCCTTGAAAAAGTCAAACATCTTTTCCACTACATTGTCCCCAAATATTCTTCCAAATTTCATCAGTCAGCTGTTTTATGGTTGATATGTGTATGGCAAGTGTGCTGTAGTTATTAGCTCACTAGTTTAGTCAAAAGCATCCATAAATGGCGTTTTACAAACGGAAGTTCGGGAGGAGCGTGACGGAATTTGCCACGCCTCCTTCTTCAATCGGTCAGGTTATTTATTCGCAGTCTACCCGCGGGGGCCAGCCGTGAATAGGTGTAACGGAGAAACAGCCAATCAAATCGAAGCCTTAATCTGACGTGCGCATATCATTATCGTGTCAATTTTCCACCGAAATCGCGGGTTCGAATCGCGACAGAAGCATTCAAAATATATGACGAATATGTAAAAACGAGTAAAAACGAGTATGTAGAAATGTAGAAATGAGTGTAAATGTTGTAAAAACTCTTGAAATACCTTTTAAAATGTGAACAATTCTAAAAGACCTGATTGCTGAGTGTTTGTATTGAGACTGTCTTCTCTCTACCCCTCCCTTTCTCTCCATTTGTCTTACAGATGCAGGGTAAACAAATTGGTCCCCTCTCCATACTGGAAGAGCTTTCCTCCAATATTTTAATGTCCTGTATTTTTTATTTCCCTTAACATGAACTTTGTATTATATTATAAAATAAAGTCTTATAATGTAAAATAAAGTCTTATAATGTATAGTCATATAATGTATATTATAATGTCATCCTTCCTTTATCCATGATTGAGACAGTGTTTAATAGTATATTTTATCTTGTTGATAGGTACTGATGGTGAGATCATTTCAATGTAAAAGTCACAGGCAGAATTTTCATGAAATAAACTTTATTTATGAATAATCATGTACATTAGTTATGGGGTGCTGGTAGCACTCCACCACAGATGGTAACAAGTACAAACAATTCAAGTGAGAATAAAGCAATACTGCTATGAAACTATTTTGGCCCACCACCACCCCCCCTCTACGGAGGACAACTTTATTAGTTTAAACTTACAATTTCACATAAGTGCTTGAATGATTAATGTGGATCATAACAGTAGGCCATTCAAACATTGTATTGCAAGAAAAATCCTGTTATCACTGAAAATGTGTACATAACATTCTAAATAAAAGTGTTTTAAAGTCAATATAAGGTGTTAGAAAAAGGTGCAAGGGCATGCGTGTGTGTGTGTGTGTGTGTGTCTAGTGTAATGTGTGGATGATTCAGTGGATTTAGGGAGATCTGATGGATAAAGTGTGTGTATGTTTCAAGGTGTGTCTGACTGTGTGTGGCTTTGTTGTTGCAGTGTGTAGGGAGATCTGAATGAATGTCTGAGTTGATGGATGATGAAGTGTGTGTGTGTTTGAGGAGTGAGTGATGAATACCTATGACCATCAGAATGTGTGAGGAAGTCTGGTGCATGTACAGTAAGTGTGTAGTGTGGAGGATGCAGTGAGAATGTGAAATACAGGGTTTCTATGGCATAGTAACACTGCAAAAAAAGACTGTAAAACAAAACAATTAAAAGGTGTGTGTGAGAGTGAGAGTTCAAGGCGTGTTTGATTCAGTGTGTACAGAGCAGTAGTGGTGTGGTATGAGAGTGGATGGGTGTGTGTGTGTGTGTGTGTGTGTGTGTGTGTGTGTTTGTGTATGCCGTAGTGTGTTCGAGGAGTTAGCTGGGTAGCTAGTATCATGAGTAAAAGATGACAAAAAACAACCAAACAAAATCAAAAGGTGTGTGTGTGAGAGAGGGAGAGTAGAGTGCTGATGTGTTTGTGTGCGCATTGTGTAGCCGTGGCAGCGCGTGTGTGTGCTGTCCCTGGGTCCGCTGTTGCTGGGCGATACATTGACACTGCTGCTGGCCCTGGGTCTGCTTCTGCTGGACGATACAGCGCCATTGCTGCTGGGCCCTGGGTCTGCTTCTGCTGGACGATACACTGTCGATGCTGCTGGGCCCTGGGTCGGCTGCTGTCAGACGATACACCGCCACTGCAGAACCGGCCGCTGCTGTCAGACGCTACACCGCCACTGCTGCTGGGCTGTGGGTCCACTGCTGCTGGACGATACGTTGCCGATGCTGCTGGGTTCTGGGTCGACCCTGCTGAGCCCGTCTGCATTGCCTGGTCAAGGTGCCACCACAGTCCTTTCTGTCTCCCTCTGTGTTCTCATGGACCTGTACAAATAATTAAATGTCACCATTTATGTACAGTCCTTAAAGCGGGTAACTGAATATGACCACAGCGTTGTGCTAAAACATTTGTTCCTTTTAAGAAGTCTCCTCAGATTTTTTATGAAGGGAAGGCAGCTGGTGGACTCCTCTTGAGGAACCAGGCACTCCTGGGTGGTGGTGGGGGCTGTCCGCTTTGTGCAGCTGAACCTCCACCTGAACTTTCCCTAGGTGGGCTTGGAGGGCTCCTGGATGCTTCCCAGGGAAATAAAGGTCTCAGGTGCAGTGGGGGTGCCAGGTGTGTCGGGGGCCTCAAAATGTAATGACAGTGTCTCCTCATGCACTGTCTGGTCTTATTGTAAATAACAGGGACTGAGCAGCTAAAACATTTGACCTACCATTGAGAGAGTATCCTTTGATTTAGCTCACACAGCTGTATCAGCGCCCGACCCATCATCCTACGCACATCACGCTCTGGGGTCACCTCCTTTCAGTGCCACTGTGTCCCTTGCCTCCATGTACACCCTGTCCACCCTCTTGATCTTCTAGGTAGTGGTCCCCTTCTGGCGGTACTCAAGGGCCAGTTCTGCTGCAGCGGAGGGCCACGGGGTCAGTTGGGAGGACGAGGGCTCAAACCTAAAGGGGGGCAGGGCACAGATGCAACTTTCTACGAGGAAAAGACAAACAATTTAAATCACACCATACAGAATCCATTTTGAAGACACACACAGATCCCTGGAGTTGTAATAATAGCCCATCACTATTAGTTTGATAGTGGTGTACTCATTAACACACGTTAAAAAATCAGGTGTTCTGTTTACATATCTAAAGCATACTTAGACCTCGAATTTGGACTCCACACTGTAGTAAATACATCTAGAGGGTCTAAACATGCTAGCCAGATGATCTGATGAGGGCTTAAATACATTTACAGAGACCCACAGCCCTCGTAAAAGTAGTAAACAAAAATAGTTCATTCATCACTCTGTTTTTAGCATGGAATTCCCGGTTGACATGTTTACACTTCTAAAGCATATCTACACCTCAAATTCCAACTCCAAACTGTTGTAACACCATCTCTATGCTCTTAAGAAGTGAGCTAGGGTGTCTGGTCACGTTTTTAAAGTATTTCCAGTGATCGTCAGGTCATTACAGTGGCGATTGGTAGCTCATTCATTTTCAATGCATTTAGCATTCTAATCGCGGTTGATATTCTAACGCATCTAAAACATATTTAACCTTTACATTTCGAGTCCACACAGTAGTAGTACATTCTCCAAGGTCTCAATGTGTAAAATCAATAGTCTGATCGCATTTTAAACGCATTTCAGAGAGATCGAACCTAGCTATTTTAATGTAAACAAGCGGTGCTAGCCTAGCCAATTCGTCGCAGAAAATTAGTGTCAGTACGGCGCTAACAAGATATTATCACGTAAAATCATGAATATCAGACAAATGATCCAAAAATATATCGAGTTTCATTCATTGGATAGCGCATAATTAGACCAAACTTACCTGACAGTAAAAAGTAAGTCCGATATCTGTCATCGGTAACGCCGACCACAACAAATGAATCAAAGATGGCCGCCAATCCGTAGTGATTTTAGGAGACCGGAAATGGCCTAAAAAAACCCCGCAAAACAGCGCCAAAAAGGAAGTGGCGGCCAAAATAATATTACATCCGTAGTGGTTTAGGACCATAGAAATAAACACTATGATGTTAACCATGTGACTTAGCTAACTTAGCTAATCATTTTAGCAGTTATGAGGTAGATGAGGTTTAAAAAGGTTAAATTATTTGCTAGGTAGATTATGTTTAATATAGTTGGAATGACTGAACTAGGTAGATGAGGTTTAATATAGTTGGAATGACTGAACAGTTAAATAGGTGGATAGTTTAAAAGGTTAAATTATTTGCTAGGTAGATGAGGTTTAATATAGTTGGAATGACTGAACAGTTAAATAGGTGAATAGTTTAAATGGTTAAATTATTTGCTAGGTAGATGAGTTTTAATATAGTTGGAATGACTGAACTAGGTAGATGAGGTTTAATATAGTTGGAATGACTGAACAGTTAAATAGGTGGATAGTTTAAAAGGTTAAATTATTTGCTAGGTAGATGAGGTTTAATATAGTTGGAATGACTGAACAGTTAAATAGGTGAATAGTTTAAATGGTTAAATTATTTGCTAGGTAGATGAGTTTTAATATAGTTAGAATGACTGAACTAGGTAGACGAGGTTTAATATAGTTGGAATGACTGAACAGTTAAATAGGTGGATGGTTTAAAAGGTTAAATTATTTGCTAGGTAGATGATGTTTAATATAGTTGGAATGACTGAACTAGGTAGATGAGGTTTAATATAGTTGGAATGACTAAACAGTTAAATAGGTGGATGGTTTAAAAGGTTTAATTATTTGCTAGGTAGATGAGGTTTAATGTAGTTGGAATGACTGAACTAGGTAGATGAGGTTTAATATAGTCGGAATAACTGAACAGTTAAATAGGTGGATAGTTTAAAAGGTTAAATTATTTGCTAGATAGATGAGGTTTAATATAGTTGGAATGACTGAACAGTAAATAGGTGGATAGTTTAAAAGGTTAAATTATTTGCTAGGTAGATGAGGTTTAATAGTTGGAATGACTGAACTAGGTAGATGAGGTTTAATATAGCCTGGCCACAAATGCTAACTAACATGTTAACATGCTAACTATGTTAACCATGTTACTTAGCTAACTTAGCTAATCATTTTTAGCAGTTTTACTAAAAATGCTAACTAACATGCTAGCATGCTAACTATGTTTACCACGTTACTTAGCTAACTTAGCTAATCATTTTTAGTAGTTTTTCTAAAAATGCTAACTAGCATGCTAACACGCTAGCATGCTAACTAGGCTAACCATGTTACTTAGCTAACTTAGCTAATCATTTTTAGCAGTTTTACTAAAAATGCTAACTAGCATGCTAACACGCTAGCATGCTAACTATGTTAACCACGTTACTTAGCTAACTTAGCTAATCATTTTTAGTAGTTTTGCTAAAAATGCTAACTAGCATGCTAACACGCTAGCATGCTAACTATGCTAACCACATTACTTAGCTAACTTAGCTAATCATTTTTAGCAGTTTTGCTAAAAATGCTAACTAACATGCTAACATGCTAACTATGCTAACCATGTGACTTAGCTAACTTAGCTAATCATTTTTAACAGTTTTGCAAAAAATGCTAACTAGCATGATAACATGCTAGCATGCTAACTATGCTAACCATGCTAACTAACTACAGTGGGTAGGAGTCATAGTTGATGACAAGTAACAGTTACAATGGCTGAACAGTTAAAAAGTTCAGTAGTTTAAAGGGTTAATTTGTTTAACAGTGAAATATTGTAGTGAGGACTTTTATTTTGAAACAGTTTTTGGCAGAGGAAGCGGTTGAACAGGATGTGTAGTCTTAATAGGGCCAGTTTGTATGCTTAAAGCCTGAGAATGGCAGTTGAGATCCAGGTGGCCCGAACACCTGCCATAGAATTCTAATTGCTTAAAGGCCGTATTGTGATGTCATAATCTAATGTTAAGTCAATGGGGAAATTTTAATAGTTTTTATTTAATAGTTTAAAAAGTATAAAAGTTACAAAGTTGAAAAATACATAGCACCCATGTCCTAAGTAAGACCTACGTAACATAGTTTGAATGAAGTTTCTACGTTAAACGGTTGAAGCTGCATTAAATGCGTTAGAAGAAGAAGAAGAAGAACTAGAAAAGCATTTCCTGAAGGAAATACAGTGCATGAAAATGCAAAAAATATGATGTAAAATATCATACAGAGTAAAAACAAACTATATTGGTTGCTAGGTAGATGAGGTTTAATATAGTTGGAGTGACTGAACAGTTAAATAGGTGGATAGTTTATATGGTTAAATGATTTGCTTGGTAGATAAGGTTTAATATAGTTGGAATGATTGAACGGTTAAATAGGTGGATAATACTTAACTTAGTTAACTTAGCTAATGCATTTTTAGTAGTTAGCAATACTAACATGCTAACTATGTTAACCATGTGACTTAGCTAATCTAGCTAATCATTTTTAGCAGTTTTGCTAACTATGCTAACTAGCATGTTAACATGTTAGCATGCTAACTATGCTAACCATGTGACTTAGCTAACTTAGCTAATCATTTTTAGCAGTTTTGTAAAAAATGCTAACTAGCATGCTAACATGTTAGCATGCTAACTATGCTAACCATGTGACTTAGCTAACTTAGCTAATCATTTTTAGCAGTTTTATAAAAAATGCTAATTAGCATGCTAACATGTTAGCATGCTAACTATGCTAACCATGTGACTTAGCTAACTTAGCTAATCATTTTTAGCAGTTTTGTAAAAAATGCTAACTAGCATGCTAACATGCTAGCATGCTAACTATGCTAACCATGTGACTTAGCTAACTTAGCTAATCATTTTTAGCAGTTTTGTAAAAAATGCTAACTAGCATGCTAACATGCTAGCATGCTAACTATGCTAACCATGCTAACTAGCTACAGTGGGTAGGAGTCATAGTTGATGACAAGTAACAGTTAAAATGGCTGAACAGTTAAAAAGTTCAGTAGTTTAAAGGGTTAAATTGTTTAACAGTGAAATATTGTAGTGATGACTTTTATTTTGAAACAGTTTTTGGCAGAGGAAGCAGTTGGACAGGATGTGTAGTCTTAATAGGGCCAGTTTGTATGCTTAAAGCCTGAGAATGGCAGTTGGTCCAGGTGGCCCGAACACCTGCCATAGGATTCTAATTGCTTAACTGCCGTATTGTGATGTCATAATCATAATGTTAAGTCAATGGGGAAATTTTGATTAGTTTTTAATTAATAGTTTAAAAAGTATAAAAGTTACAAAGTTGAAAAATACAAAGCTCACATGTCCTAAGTAAGACCTACGTAACATAGTTTGAATGAAGTTTCTACGTTAAACGGTTGAAGCTGCATTAAGTGCGTTAGAAGAAGAATAATAATAACTAGAAAAGCATTTCCTGAAGGAAATACAGTGCATGAAAATGCAAAAAATATGATGTAAAATATCATACAGAGTAAAAACAAACTATATTGGTTGCTAGGTAGATGAGGTTTAATATAGTTGGAGTGACTGAACAGTTAAATAGGTGGATAGTTTATATGGTTAAATGATTTGCTTGGTACATAAGGTTTAATATAGTTGGAATGATAGAACGGTTAAATAGGTGGATAATACTTAACTTAGTTAACTTAGCTAATGTTTTCATTTTTAGTAGTTATGCTAACTAGCATGTTAGCAATGCTAACATGCTAACTATGTTAACCATGTTACTTAGCTAACTTAGCTAATCATTTTTAGTAGTTTTGCTAAAAATGCTAACTAGCATGCTAACATGTTAGCATGCTAACTATGCTAACCATGTGACTTAGCTAATCATTTTTAACAGTTTTGCTAAAAATGCTAACTAGCATGCTAACTAGCATACTAACATGCTAGCATGCTAACTATGCTAACCATGTGACTTAGCTAACTTAGCTAATCATTTTTAGTAGTTTTGCAAAAAATGCTAACTAGCATGCTAACATGCTAGCATGCTAACTATGCTAACCATGTGACTTAGCTAACTTAGCTAATCATTTTTAGCAGTTTTATAAAAAATGCTAACTAGCATGCTAACATGCTAGCATGCTAACTATGCTAACCATGTGACTTAGCTAACTTAGCTAATCATTTTTAGCAGTTTTGCAAAAAATGCTAACTAGCATGCTAATATGCTAGCATGCTAACATGCTAACTATGCTAACCATGCTAACTAGCTACAGTGGGTAGGAGTCATAGTTGATGACAAGTAACAGTTACAATGGCTGAACAGTTAAAAAGTTCAGTAGTTTAAAGGGTTAAATTGTTTAACAGTGAAATATTGTAGTGAGGACTTTTATTTTGAAACAGTTTTTGGCAGAGGAAGCAGTTGAACAGGATGTGTAGTCTTAATAGGGCCAGTTTGTATGCTTAAAGCCTGAGACTGGCAGTTGAAACAGGTGGCCCGAACACCTGCCATAGGATTCTAATTGCTTAACGGCCGTATTGTGATGTCATAATCATAATGTTAAGTCAATGGGGAAATTTTGATTAGTTTTTAATTAATAGTTTAAAAAGTATAAAAGTTACAAAGTTGAAAAATACAAAGCTCACATGTCCTAATTAAGACCTACGTAACATAGTTTGAATGAAGTTTCTACGTTAAACGGTTGAAGCTGCATTAAGTGCGTTAGAAGAAGAATAATAATAACTAGAAAAGCATTTCCTGAAGGAAATACAGTGCATGAAAATGCAAAAATATGATGAGTTCATATGGTTAAATTATTTGCCTTGTAGATAAGGTTTACTATAGTTGGAATGACTGAACAGTTAAATAGGTTGATAATTGAAATGGTTAAATTATTTAGGCAGATAGTTGACGATAACTAACAGTTGGAATGGCTCCAATGTTTGCTAGTAGTTATGCTAACTATATTAAAGATAATAATGTTAACCAAGTAACTGCTAACTAGCATGCTAACAATGTCAAAATGTTAACTATGCTAACCATATGACTTAGCTAACCTAGCTAATCATTTTTATTAGTTATGATAACTATGCTAAATAGCATGCTAACATGCTAGCATGTTAACTATGCTAACCATGTGACTTAGCTAACTTAGCTAATAATTTTTAGCAGTTTTGTAAAAAATGCTAACTAGCATGCTAACATGTTAGCATGCTAACTATGCTAACCATGTGACTTAGCTAACTTAACTAATCATTTTTAGCAGTTTTGATAAAAATGCTAACTAGCATGCTAACATACTAGCATGCTAACTATGCTAACCATGTGACTTAGCTAACTTAGCTAATCATTTTTAGCAGTTTTGTAAAAAATGCTAACTAGCATGCTAACATGCTAGCATGCTAACTATGCTAACCATGTGACTTAGCTAACTTAGCTAATCATTTTTAGCAGTTTTGTAAAAAATGCTAACTAGCATGCTAACATGCTAGCATGCTAACATGCTAGCATGCTAACTATGTTAACCATGCTAACTAGCTACAGTGGGTAGGAGTCATAGTTGATGACAAGTAACAGTTAAAATGGCTGAACAGTTAAAAAGTTCAGTAGTTTAAAGGGTTAAATTGTTTAACAGTGAAATATTGTAGTGATGACTTTTATTTTGAAACAGTTTTTGGCAGAGGAAGCAGTTGGACAGGATGTGTAGTCTTAATAGGGCCAGTTTGTATGCTTAAAGCCTGAGAATGGCAGTTGGTCCAGGTGGCCCGAACACCTGCCATAGGATTCTAATTGCTTAACTGCCGTATTGTGATGTCATAATCATAATGTTAAGTCAATGGGGAAATTTTGATTAGTTTTTAATTAATAGTTTAAAAAGTATAAAAGTTACAAAGTTGAAAAATACAAAGCTCACATGTCCTAAGTAAGACCTACGTAACATAGTTTGAATGAAGTTTCTACGTTAAACGGTTGAAGCTGCATTAAGTGCGTTAGAAGAAGAATAATAATAACTAGAAAAGCATTTCCTGAAGGAAATACAGTGCATGAAAATGCAAAAAATATGATGTAAAATATCATACAGAGTAAAAACAAACTATATTGGTTGCTAGGTAGATGAGGTTTAATATAGTTGGAGTGACTGAACAGTTAAATAGGTGGATAGTTTATATGGTTAAATGATTTGCTTGGTACATAAGGTTTAATATAGTTGGAATGATAGAACGGTTAAATAGGTGGATAATACTTAACTTAGTTAACTTAGCTAATGTTTTCATTTTTAGTAGTTATGCTAACTAGCATGTTAGCAATGCTAACATGCTAACTATGTTAACCATGTTACTTAGCTAACTTAGCTAATCATTTTTAGTAGTTTTGCTAAAAATGCTAACTAGCATGCTAACATGTTAGCATGCTAACTATGCTAACCATGTGACTTAGCTAATCATTTTTAACAGTTTTGCTAAAAATGCTAACTAGCATGCTAACTAGCATACTAACATGCTAGCATGCTAACTATGCTAACCATGTGACTTAGCTAACTTAGCTAATCATTTTTAGTAGTTTTGCAAAAAATGCTAACTAGCATGCTAACATGCTAGCATGCTAACTATGCTAACCATGTGACTTAGCTAACTTAGCTAATCATTTTTAGCAGTTTTATAAAAAATGCTAACTAGCATGCTAACATGCTAGCATGCTAACTATGCTAACCATGTGACTTAGCTAACTTAGCTAATCATTTTTAGCAGTTTTGCAAAAAATGCTAACTAGCATGCTAATATGCTAGCATGCTAACATGCTAACTATGCTAACCATGCTAACTAGCTATAGTGGGTAGGAGTCATAGTTGATGACAAGTAACAGTTACAATGGCTGAACAGTTAAAAAGTTCAGTAGTTTAAAGGGTTAAATTGTTTAACAGTGAAATATTGTAGTGAGGACTTTTATTTTGAAACAGTTTTTGGCAGAGGAAGCAGTTGAACAGGATGTGTAGTCTTAATAGGGCCAGTTTGTATGCTTAAAGCCTGAGACTGGCAGTTGAAACAGGTGGCCCGAACACCTGCCATAGGATTCTAATTGCTTAACGGCCGTATTGTGATGTCATAATCATAATGTTAAGTCAATGGGGAAATTTTGATTAGTTTTTAATTAATAGTTTAAAAAGTATAAAAGTTACAAAGTTGAAAAATACAAAGCTCACATGTCCTAAGTAAGACCTACGTAACATAGTTTGAATGAAGTTTCTACGTTAAACGGTTGAAGCTGCATTAAGTGCGTTAGAAGAAGAATAATAATAACTAGAAAAGCATTTCCTGAAGGAAATACAGTGCATGAAAATGCAAAAAATATGATGTAAAATATCATACAGAGTAAAAACAAACTATATTGGTTGCTAGGTAGATGAGGTTTAATATAGTTGGAGTGACTGAACAGTTAAATAGGTGGATAGTTTATATGGTTAAATGATTTTCTTGGTAGATAAGGTTTAATATAGTTGGAATGATTGAACGGTTAAATAGGTGGATAATTTAAATGGTTAAATTATTTAGGTAGATAATTGACAATAACTGACAGTTGGAATGGCTCTAATGTTTGCTAGCGGTTATGCTAACTATGTTATCAAAGATAATAATGTTAACCAAGTTACTTAACTTAGTTAACTTAGCTAATGTTTTCATTTTTAGTAGTTATGCTAACTATTCTAACTAGCATGCTAACATGCTAACTATGTTACTTAGCTAACTTAGCTAATCATTTTTAGCAGTTATACTAACTATGCTAACTAGCATGCTAACATGCTAGCATGCCTACTATGCTAACCATGTTACTTAGCTAACTGAGCTAATCATTTTTAACAGTTTTGCTAAAAATGCTAACTAGCATGCTAACATGTTAGCATGCTAATTATGCTAACCATGTTACTTAGCTAACTTAGCTAATCATTTTTAGCAGTTTTGTTAAAAATGCTAACTAGCATGCTAACATGCTAGCATGCTAACTATGCTAACCATGTGACTTAGCTAACTTAGCTAATCATTTTTAGCAGTTTTGAAAAAAATGCTAACTAGCATGCTAACATGCTAGCATGCTAACTATGCTAACCATGTGACTTAGCTAACTTAGCTAATCATTTTTAGCAGTTTTGCAAAAAATGCTAACTAGCATGTTAACATGCTAGCATGCTAACTATGCTAACCATGTGACTTAGCTAACTTAGCTAATCATTTTTAGCAGTTTTGCTAAAAATGTTAACTAGCATGCTAACATGTTAGCATGCTAACATGCTAGCATGGTAACATGCTAACTATGCTAACCATGCTAACTAGCTACAGTGGGTAGGAGTCATAGTTGATGACAAGTAACAGTTACAATGGCTGAACAGTTAAAAAGTTCAGTAGTTTAAAGGGTTAAATTGTTTAACAGTGAAATATTGTAGTGAGGACTTTTATTTTGAAACAGTTTTTGGCAGAGGAAGCAGTTGAACAGGATGTGTAGTCTTAATAGGGCCAGTTTGTATGCTTAAAGCCTGAGACTGGCAGTTGAAACAGGTGGCCGAAACACCTGCCACAGGATTCTAATTGCTGTGATGTCATAAAGGGCAATGTTAAGTCAATGGGGAAATTTTGATAGTTTTTAATTAATAGTTTAAAAAGTATAAAAGTTACAAAGCTGAAAAATACATAGCACCCATGTCCTAAGTAAGACCTACGTAACATAGTTTGAATGAAGTTTCTACGTTAAACGGTTGAAGCTGCATTAAACGCGTTAGAAGAAGAATAAGAATAAGAAGAAGCCTAGGAAGAACAGTACAGTGCATTTTCATGCACTGTAATAAGAAGAAGAAGCCTAGGAAGAACAGTAGAGTGCATTTTCATGCACTCTAATAAGAAGAAGAAGAAGAAGAAGAAGCCTAGGAAGAACAGTACAGTGCATTTTCATGCACTGTAATAAGAAGAAGAAGCCTAGGAAGAACAGTACAGTGCATTTTCATGCACTGTAACTAGAAAAGCATTTCCTGAAGGAAATACAGTGCATGAAAATGCAAAAATATGATGAGTTCATATGGTTAAATTATTTGCTTGGTAGATAAGGTTTAATATAGTTGGAATGACTAAACAGTTAAATAGGTTGATAATTGAAACGGTTAAATTATTTAGGCAGATAGTTGACGATAACTAACAGTTGGAATGGCTCCAATGTTTGCTAGTAGTTATGCTAACTATGTTAACAAAGATAATAATGTTAACCAAGTTACTATGCTAACTAGCATGCTAACAATGTTAAAATGTTAACTATGCTAACCATATGACTTAGATAACCTAGCTAATCATTTTTATTAGTTATGCTAACTATGCCAACTAGCATGCTAACATGTTAGCATGCTAACTATGCTAACCATGTGACTTAGCTAACTTAGCTAATCATTTTTAGCAGTTTTGTAAAAAATGCTAACTAGCATGCTAATATGTTAGCATGCTAACTATGCTAACCATGTGACTTAGCTAACTTAGCTAATCATTTTTAGCAGTTTTGCAAAAAATGCTAACTAGCATGCTAACATGCTAGCATTCTAACATGCTAACTATGCTAACCATGCTAACTAGCTACAGTGGGTAGGAGTCATAGTTGATGACAAGTAACAGTTACAATGGCTGAACAGTTAAAAAGTTCAGTAGTTTAAAGGGTTAAATTGTTTAACAGTGAAATATTGTAGTGAGGACTTTTATTTTGAAACAGTTTCTGGCAGAGGAAGCAGTTGAACAGGATGTGTAGTCTTAATAGGGCCAGTTTGTATGCTTAAAGCCTGAGACTGGCAGTTGATGCAGCTGGCCCGAACTCCTGCCATAGGATTCTAATTGCTTAACGGCAGTCTTAATAGAGCCATATTGTATGCTTAAAGCCTGAGACAGAGTATATAGTTTAAAAGTTAAATGTAGATAGTGTAATGGATGTTGATAGACAGAAAGTTGAATGGATGTTGATAGGCAGATTGTTTAATGGATGTTGATGGATAGTTTAATGGGTGGATGAGTAAATGGTTTGAAGAGGATGAATGGATAGAAAGTTGGAGGAAATGTGTCTTATATCCTTGTAGAATGGAGAGACAGAGAGAGTTGGTCTAGTTCAGTAGAAAGCAGTTGATACAGGTGCAATCAGTTGAACTGATTCTTTGATGGGGCCTAGATGAGCAGCTGGAAGATGATACCAGGTGCAAATCAAGTTAATTAGTCCATTGTGATGTCATCAGCCCATGTTAAGTCTATGGGGAAATTTTGAGCAGTTTTTAATTAATAGTTTAAAAAGTATAAAAGTTACAAAGATGAAAAATACAAAGCCCACATGTCATAAGTAAGACCTACGCAACGCAGTTTGAATGAAGTTTCTACGTTAAACGGTTGAAGCTGCATTAACTGCGTTAGAAGAAGAAGAATAATAATAATAAGAAGAAGAAGCCTAGGAAGAACAGTAGAGTGCATTTTCATGCACTCTAATAACTAGAAAAGCATTTCCTGAAGGAAATACAGTGCATGAAAATGCAAAAAATATGATGTAAAATATCATACAGAGTAAAAACAAACTATATTGGTTGCTAGGTAGATGAGGTTTAATATAGTTGGAGTGACTGAACAGTTAAATAGGTGGATAGTTTATATGGTTAAATGATTTGCTTGGTAGATAAGGTTTAATATAGTTGGAATAATTGAACGGTTAAATAGGTGGATAATACTTAACTTAGTTAACTTAGCTAATGTTTTCATTTTTAGTAGTTATGCTAACTAGCATGTTAGCAATGTTAACATGCTAACTATGTTAACCATGTTACTTAGCTAACTTAGCTAATCATTTTTAACAGTTTTGCTAAAAATGCTAACTAGCATGTTAGCATGCTAACTATGCTAACCATGTGACTTAGCTAACTTAGCTAATCATTTTTAGCAGTTTTGCTAAAAATGCTAACTAGCATGCTAACATGCTAGCATGCTAACTATGCTAACCATGTGACTTAGCTAACTTAGCTAATCATTTTTAGCAGTTTTGCTAAAATGCTAACATGCTAGCATGCTAACATGTTAGCATGCTAACTATGCTAACCATGTGACTTAGCTAACTTAGCTAATCATTTTTAGTAGTTTTGTTAAAAATGCTAACTAGCATGCTAACTAGCATGTTAACATGCTAGCATGCTAACTATGCTAACCATGTGACTTAGCTAACTTAGCTAATCATTTTTAGCAGTTTTGCTAAAAATGCTAACATGCTAGCATGCTAACTATGCTAACCATGTGACTTAGCGAACTTAGCTGATCATTTTTAGCAGTTTTGCTAAAAATGCTAACTAGCATGCTAACATGTTAGCATGCTAACTATGCTAACCATGAGACTTAGCTAACTTAGCTAATCATTTTTAGCAGTTTTACAAAAAATGCTAACTAGCATGCTAACATGTTAGCATGCTAACTATGCTAACCATGAGACTTAGCTAATCATTTTTAGCAGTTTTATAAAAAATGCTAACTAGCATGCTAACATGTTAGCATGTTAACTATGCTAACCATGTGACTTAGCTAACTTAGCTAATCATTTTTAGCAGTTTTGTTAAAAATGCTAACTAACATGCTAACATGCTAACTATGCTAACCATGTGACTTAGCTAACTTAGCTAATCGTTTTTAACAGTTTTGCTAAAAATGCTAACTAGCATGCTAACTAGCATGCTAACATGCTAGCATGCTAACTATGCTAAACAAGTTACTTAGCTAACTTAGCTAACTAGCTACAGTGAGTATGAGTCATAGTTGATGACAAGTAACAGTTACAATGGCTGAACAGTTAAAAAGTTCAGTAGTTTAAAGGGTTAAATTGTTTAACAGTGAAATATTGTAGTGAGGACTTTTATTTTGAAACAGTTTTTGGCAGAGGAAGCAGTTGAACAGGATGTGTAGTCTTAATAGGGCCAGTTTGTATGCTTAAAGCCTGAGAATGGCAGTTGGTCCAGGTGGCCCGAACACCTGCCATAGGATTCTAATTGCTGTGATGTCATAAAGGGCAATGTTAAGTCAATGGGGAAATTTTGATAGTTTTTAATTAATAGTTTAAAAAGTATAAAAGTTACAAAGCTGAAAAATACATAGCACCCATGTCCTAAGTAAGACCTACGTAACATAGTTTGAATGAAGTTTCTACGTTAAACGGTTGAAGCTGCATTAAACGCGTTAGAAGAAGAATAAGAATAAGAAGAAGCCTAGGAAGAACAGTACAGTGCATTTTCATGCACTGTAATAAGAAGAAGAAGCCTAGGAAGAACAGTAGAGTGCATTTTCATGCACTCTAATAAGAAGAAGAAGAAGAAGAAGAAGCCTAGGAAGAACAGTACAGTGCATTTTCATGCACTGTAATAAGAAGAAGAAGCCTAGGAAGAACAGTACAGTGCATTTTCATGCACTGTAACTAGAAAAGCATTTCCTGAAGGAAATACAGTGCATGAAAATGCAAAAATATGATGAGTTCATATGGTTAAATTATTTGCTTGGTAGATAAGGTTTAATATAGTTGGAATGACTAAACAGTTAAATAGGTTGATAATTGAAATGGTTAAATTATTTAGGCAGATAGTTGACGATAACTAACAGTTGGAATGGCTCCAATGTTTGCTAGTAGTTATGCTAACTATGTTAACAAAGATAATAATGTTAACCAAGTTACTATGCTAACTAGCATGCTAACAATGTTAAAATGTTAACTATGCTAACCATATGACTTAGATAACCTAGCTAATCATTTTTATTAGTTATGCTAACTATGCCAACTAGCATGCTAACATGTTAGCATGCTAACTATGCTAACCATGTGACTTAGCTAACTTAGCTAATCATTTTTAGCAGTTTTGTAAAAAATGCTAACTAGCATGCTAATATGTTAGCATGCTAACTATGCTAACCATGTGACTTAGCTAACTTAGCTAATCATTTTTAGCAGTTTTGCAAAAAATGCTAACTAGCATGCTAACATGCTAGCATTCTAACATGCTAACTATGCTAACCATGCTAACTAGCTACAGTGGGTAGGAGTCATAGTTGATGACAAGTAACAGTTACAATGGCTGAACAGTTAAAAAGTTCAGTAGTTTAAAGGGTTAAATTGTTTAACAGTGAAATATTGTAGTGAGGACTTTTATTTTGAAACAGTTTCTGGCAGAGGAAGCAGTTGAACAGGATGTGTAGTCTTAATAGGGCCAGTTTGTATGCTTAAAGCCTGAGACTGGCAGTTGATGCAGCTGGCCCGAACTCCTGCCATAGGATTCTAATTGCTTAACGGCAGTCTTAATAGAGCCATATTGTATGCTTAAAGCCTGAGACAGAGTATATAGTTTAAAAGTTAAATGTAGATAGTGTAATGGATGTTGATAGACAGAAAGTTGAATGGATGTTGATAGGCAGATTGTTTAATGGATGTTGATGGATAGTTTAATGGGTGGATGAGTAAATGGTTTGAAGAGGATGAATGGATAGAAAGTTGGAGGAAATGTGTCTTATATCCTTGTAGAATGGAGAGACAGAGAGAGTTGGTCTAGTTCAGTAGAAAGCAGTTGATACAGGTGCAATCAGTTGAACTGATTCTTTGATGGGGCCTAGATGAGCAGCTGGAAGATGATACCAGGTGCAAATCAAGTTAATTAGTCCATTGTGATGTCATCAGCCCATGTTAAGTCTATGGGGAAATTTTGAGCAGTTTTTAATTAATAGTTTAAAAAGTATAAAAGTTACAAAGATGAAAAATACAAAGCCCACATGTCATAAGTAAGACCTACGCAACGCAGTTTGAATGAAGTTTCTACGTTAAACGGTTGAAGCTGCATTAACTGCGTTAGAAGAAGAAGAATAATAATAAGAAGAAGAAGAAGCCTAGGAAGAACAGTAGAGTGCATTTTCATGCACTCTAATAACTAGAAAAGCATTTCCTGAAGGAAATACAGTGCATGAAAATGCAAAAAATATGATGTAAAATATCATACAGAGTAAAAACAAACTATATTGGTTGCTAGGTAGATGAGGTTTAATATAGTTGGAGTGACTGAACAGTTAAATAGGTGGATAGTTTATATGGTTAAATGATTTGCTTGGTAGATAAGGTTTAATATAGTTGGAATAATTGAACGGTTAAATAGGTGGATAATACTTAACTTAGTTAACTTAGCTAATGTTTTCATTTTTAGTAGTTATGCTAACTAGCATGTTAGCAATGTTAACATGCTAACTATGTTAACCATGTTACTTAGCTAACTTAGCTAATCATTTTTAACAGTTTTGCTAAAAATGCTAACTAGCATGTTAGCATGCTAACTATGCTAACCATGTGACTTAGCTAACTTAGCTAATCATTTTTAGCAGTTTTGCTAAAAATGCTAACTAGCATGCTAACATGCTAGCATGCTAACTATGCTAACCATGTGACTTAGCTAACTTAGCTAATCATTTTTAGCAGTTTTGCTAAAATGCTAACATGCTAGCATGCTAACATGTTAGCATGCTAACTATGCTAACCATGTGACTTAGCTAACTTAGCTAATCATTTTTAGTAGTTTTGTTAAAAATGCTAACTAGCATGCTAACTAGCATGTTAACATGCTAGCATGCTAACTATGCTAACCATGTGACTTAGCTAACTTAGCTAATCATTTTTAGCAGTTTTGCTAAAAATGCTAACATGCTAGCATGCTAACTATGCTAACCATGTGACTTAGCGAACTTAGCTGATCATTTTTAGCAGTTTTGCTAAAAATGCTAACTAGCATGCTAACATGTTAGCATGCTAACTATGCTAACCATGAGACTTAGCTAACTTAGCTAATCATTTTTAGCAGTTTTACAAAAAATGCTAACTAGCATGCTAACATGTTAGCATGCTAACTATGCTAACCATGAGACTTAGCTAATCATTTTTAGCAGTTTTATAAAAAATGCTAACTAGCATGCTAACATGTTAGCATGTTAACTATGCTAACCATGTGACTTAGCTAACTTAGCTAATCATTTTTAGCAGTTTTGTTAAAAATGCTAACTAACATGCTAACATGCTAACTATGCTAACCATGTGACTTAGCTAACTTAGCTAATCGTTTTTAACAGTTTTGCTAAAAATGCTAACTAGCATGCTAACTAGCATGCTAACATGCTAGCATGCTAACTATGCTAAACAAGTTACTTAGCTAACTTAGCTAACTAGCTACAGTGAGTATGAGTCATAGTTGATGACAAGTAACAGTTACAATGGCTGAACAGTTAAAAAGTTCAGTAGTTTAAAGGGTTAAATTGTTTAACAGTGAAATATTGTAGTGAGGACTTTTATTTTGAAACAGTTTTTGGCAGAGGAAGCAGTTGAACAGGATGTGTAGTCTTAATAGGGCCAGTTTGTATGCTTAAAGCCTGAGAATGGCAGTTGGTCCAGGTGGCCCGAACACCTGCCATAGGATTCTAATTGCTGTGATGTCATAAAGGGCAATGTTAAGTCAATGGGGAAATTTTGATAGTTTTTAATTAATAGTTTAAAAAGTATAAAAGTTACAAAGCTGAAAAATACATAGCACCCATGTCCTAAGTAAGACCTACGTAACATAGTTTGAATGAAGTTTCTACGTTAAACGGTTGAAGCTGCATTAAACGCGTTAGAAGAAGAATAAGAATAAGAAGAAGCCTAGGAAGAACAGTACAGTGCATTTTCATGCACTGTAATAAGAAGAAGAAGCCTAGGAAGAACAGTAGAGTGCATTTTCATGCACTCTAATAAGAAGAAGAAGAAGAAGAAGAAGCCTAGGAAGAACAGTACAGTGCATTTTCATGCACTGTAATAAGAAGAAGAAGCCTAGGAAGAACAGTACAGTGCATTTTCATGCACTGTAACTAGAAAAGCATTTCCTGAAGGAAATACAGTGCATGAAAATGCAAAAATATGATGAGTTCATATGGTTAAATTATTTGCTTGGTAGATAAGGTTTAATATAGTTGGAATGACTAAACAGTTAAATAGGTTGATAATTGAAATGGTTAAATTATTTAGGCAGATAGTTGACGATAACTAACAGTTGGAATGGCTCCAATGTTTGCTAGTAGTTATGCTAACTATGTTAACAAAGATAATAATGTTAACCAAGTTACTATGCTAACTAGCATGCTAACAATGTTAAAATGTTAACTATGCTAACCATATGACTTAGATAACCTAGCTAATCATTTTTATTAGTTATGCTAACTATGCCAACTAGCATGCTAACATGTTAGCATGCTAACTATGCTAACCATGTGACTTAGCTAACTTAGCTAATCATTTTTAGCAGTTTTGTAAAAAATGCTAACTAGCATGCTAATATGTTAGCATGCTAACTATGCTAACCATGTGACTTAGCTAACTTAGCTAATCATTTTTAGCAGTTTTGCAAAAAATGCTAACTAGCATGCTAACATGCTAGCATTCTAACATGCTAACTATGCTAACCATGCTAACTAGCTACAGTGGGTAGGAGTCATAGTTGATGACAAGTAACAGTTACAATGGCTGAACAGTTAAAAAGTTCAGTAGTTTAAAGGGTTAAATTGTTTAACAGTGAAATATTGTAGTGAGGACTTTTATTTTGAAACAGTTTCTGGCAGAGGAAGCAGTTGAACAGGATGTGTAGTCTTAATAGGGCCAGTTTGTATGCTTAAAGCCTGAGACTGGCAGTTGATGCAGCTGGCCCGAACTCCTGCCATAGGATTCTAATTGCTTAACGGCAGTCTTAATAGAGCCATATTGTATGCTTAAAGCCTGAGACAGAGTATATAGTTTAAAAGTTAAATGTAGATAGTGTAATGGATGTTGATAGACAGAAAGTTGAATGGATGTTGATAGGCAGATTGTTTAATGGATGTTGATGGATAGTTTAATGGGTGGATGAGTAAATGGTTTGAAGAGGATGAATGGATAGAAAGTTGGAGGAAATGTGTCTTATATCCTTGTAGAATGGAGAGACAGAGAGAGTTGGTCTAGTTCAGTAGAAAGCAGTTGATACAGGTGCAATCAGTTGAACTGATTCTTTGATGGGGCCTAGATGAGCAGCTGGAAGATGATACCAGGTGCAAATCAAGTTAATTAGTCCATTGTGATGTCATCAGCCCATGTTAAGTCTATGGGGAAATTTTGAGCAGTTTTTAATTAATAGTTTAAAAAGTATAAAAGTTACAAAGATGAAAAATACAAAGCCCACATGTCATAAGTAAGACCTACGCAACGCAGTTTGAATGAAGTTTCTACGTTAAACGGTTGAAGCTGCATTAACTGCGTTAGAAGAAGAAGAATAATAATAAGAAGAAGAAGAAGCCTAGGAAGAACAGTAGAGTGCATTTTCATGCACTCTAATAACTAGAAAAGCATTTCCTGAAGGAAATACAGTGCATGAAAATGCAAAAAATATGATGTAAAATATCATACAGAGTAAAAACAAACTATATTGGTTGCTAGGTAGATGAGGTTTAATATAGTTGGAGTGACTGAACAGTTAAATAGGTGGATAGTTTATATGGTTAAATGATTTGCTTGGTAGATAAGGTTTAATATAGTTGGAATAATTGAACGGTTAAATAGGTGGATAATACTTAACTTAGTTAACTTAGCTAATGTTTTCATTTTTAGTAGTTATGCTAACTAGCATGTTAGCAATGTTAACATGCTAACTATGTTAACCATGTTACTTAGCTAACTTAGCTAATCATTTTTAACAGTTTTGCTAAAAATGCTAACTAGCATGTTAGCATGCTAACTATGCTAACCATGTGACTTAGCTAACTTAGCTAATCATTTTTAGCAGTTTTGCTAAAAATGCTAACTAGCATGCTAACATGCTAGCATGCTAACTATGCTAACCATGTGACTTAGCTAACTTAGCTAATCATTTTTAGCAGTTTTGCTAAAATGCTAACATGCTAGCATGCTAACATGTTAGCATGCTAACTATGCTAACCATGTGACTTAGCTAACTTAGCTAATCATTTTTAGTAGTTTTGTTAAAAATGCTAACTAGCATGCTAACTAGCATGTTAACATGCTAGCATGCTAACTATGCTAACCATGTGACTTAGCTAACTTAGCTAATCATTTTTAGCAGTTTTGCTAAAAATGCTAACATGCTAGCATGCTAACTATGCTAACCATGTGACTTAGCGAACTTAGCTGATCATTTTTAGCAGTTTTGCTAAAAATGCTAACTAGCATGCTAACATGTTAGCATGCTAACTATGCTAACCATGAGACTTAGCTAACTTAGCTAATCATTTTTAGCAGTTTTACAAAAAATGCTAACTAGCATGCTAACATGTTAGCATGCTAACTATGCTAACCATGAGACTTAGCTAATCATTTTTAGCAGTTTTATAAAAAATGCTAACTAGCATGCTAACATGTTAGCATGTTAACTATGCTAACCATGTGACTTAGCTAACTTAGCTAATCATTTTTAGCAGTTTTGTTAAAAATGCTAACTAACATGCTAACATGCTAACTATGCTAACCATGTGACTTAGCTAACTTAGCTAATCGTTTTTAACAGTTTTGCTAAAAATGCTAACTAGCATGCTAACTAGCATGCTAACATGCTAGCATGCTAACTATGCTAAACAAGTTACTTAGCTAACTTAGCTAACTAGCTACAGTGAGTATGAGTCATAGTTGATGACAAGTAACAGTTACAATGGCTGAACAGTTAAAAAGTTCAGTAGTTTAAAGGGTTAAATTGTTTAACAGTGAAATATTGTAGTGAGGACTTTTATTTTGAAACAGTTTTTGGCAGAGGAAGCAGTTGAACAGGATGTGTAGTCTTAATAGGGCCAGTTTGTATGCTTAAAGCCTGAGAATGGCAGTTGGTCCAGGTGGCCCGAACACCTGCCATAGGATTCTAATTGCTGTGATGTCATAAAGGGCAATGTTAAGTCAATGGGGAAATTTTGATAGTTTTTAATTAATAGTTTAAAAAGTATAAAAGTTACAAAAATGAAAAATACATAGCACCCATGTCATAAGTAAGACCTACGTAACATAGTTTGAATGAAGTTTCTACGTTAAACGGTTGAAGCTGCATTAAACGCGTTAGAAGAAGAATAAGAACTAGAAAAGCATTTCCTGAAGGAAATACAGTGCATGAAAATGCAAAAAATATGATGTAAAATATCATACAGAGTAAAAACAAACTATATTGGTTGCTAGGTAGATGAGGTTTAATATAGTTGGAGTGACTGAACAGTTAAATAGGTGGATAGTTTATATGGTTAAATGATTTTCTTGGTAGATAAGGTTTAATATAGTTGGAATGATTGAACGGTTAAATAGGTGGATAATTTAAATGGTTAAATTATTTAGGTAGATAATTGACAATAACTGACAGTTGGAATGGCTCTAATGTTTGCTAGCGGTTATGCTAACTATGTTATCAAAGATAATAATGTTAACCAAGTTACTTAACTTAGTTAACTTAGCTAATGTTTTCATTTTTAGTAGTTATGCTAACTATTCTAACTAGCATGCTAACATGCTAACTATGTTACTTAGCTAACTTAGCTAATCATTTTTAGCAGTTATACTAACTATGCTAACTAGCATGCTAACATGCTAGCATGCCTACTATGCTAACCATGTTACTTAGCTAACTGAGCTAATCATTTTTAACAGTTTTGCTAAAAATGCTAACTAGCATGCTAACATGTTAGCATGCTAATTATGCTAACCATGTTACTTAGCTAACTTAGCTAATCATTTTTAGCAGTTTTGAAAAAAATGCTAACTAGCATGCTAACATGCTAGCATGCTAACTATGCTAACCATGTGACTTAGCTAACTTAGCTAATCATTTTTAGCAGTTTTGCAAAAAATGCTAACTAGCATGTTAACATGCTAGCATGCTAACTATGCTAACCATGTGACTTAGCTAACTTAGCTAATCATTTTTAGCAGTTTTGCTAAAAATGTTAACTAGCATGCTAACATGTTAGCATGCTAACATGCTAGCATGGTAACATGCTAACTATGCTAACCATGCTAACTAGCTACAGTGGGTAGGAGTCATAGTTGATGACAAGTAACAGTTACAATGGCTGAACAGTTAAAAAGTTCAGTAGTTTAAAGGGTTAAATTGTTTAACAGTGAAATATTGTAGTGAGGACTTTTATTTTGAAACAGTTTTTGGCAGAGGAAGCAGTTGAACAGGATGTGTAGTCTTAATAGGGCCAGTTTGTATGCTTAAAGCCTGAGACTGGCAGTTGAAACAGGTGGCCGAAACACCTGCCACAGGATTCTAATTGCTGTGATGTCATAAAGGGCAATGTTAAGTCAATGGGGAAATTTTGATAGTTTTTAATTAATAGTTTAAAAAGTATAAAAGTTACAAAGCTGAAAAATACATAGCACCCATGTCCTAAGTAAGACCTACGTAACATAGTTTGAATGAAGTTTCTACGTTAAACGGTTGAAGCTGCATTAAACGCGTTAGAAGAAGAATAAGAATAAGAAGAAGCCTAGGAAGAACAGTACAGTGCATTTTCATGCACTGTAATAAGAAGAAGAAGCCTAGGAAGAACAGTAGAGTGCATTTTCATGCACTCTAATAAGAAGAAGAAGAAGAAGAAGAAGCCTAGGAAGAACAGTACAGTGCATTTTCATGCACTGTAATAAGAAGAAGAAGCCTAGGAAGAACAGTACAGTGCATTTTCATGCACTGTAACTAGAAAAGCATTTCCTGAAGGAAATACAGTGCATGAAAATGCAAAAATATGATGAGTTCATATGGTTAAATTATTTGCTTGGTAGATAAGGTTTAATATAGTTGGAATGACTAAACAGTTAAATAGGTTGATAATTGAAATGGTTAAATTATTTAGGCAGATAGTTGACGATAACTAACAGTTGGAATGGCTCCAATGTTTGCTAGTAGTTATGCTAACTATGTTAACAAAGATAATAATGTTAACCAAGTTACTATGCTAACTAGCATGCTAACAATGTTAAAATGTTAACTATGCTAACCATATGACTTAGATAACCTAGCTAATCATTTTTATTAGTTATGCTAACTATGCCAACTAGCATGCTAACATGTTAGCATGCTAACTATGCTAACCATGTGACTTAGCTAACTTAGCTAATCATTTTTAGCAGTTTTGTAAAAAATGCTAACTAGCATGCTAATATGTTAGCATGCTAACTATGCTAACCATGTGACTTAGCTAACTTAGCTAATCATTTTTAGCAGTTTTGCAAAAAATGCTAACTAGCATGCTAACATGCTAGCATTCTAACATGCTAACTATGCTAACCATGCTAACTAGCTACAGTGGGTAGGAGTCATAGTTGATGACAAGTAACAGTTACAATGGCTGAACAGTTAAAAAGTTCAGTAGTTTAAAGGGTTAAATTGTTTAACAGTGAAATATTGTAGTGAGGACTTTTATTTTGAAACAGTTTCTGGCAGAGGAAGCAGTTGAACAGGATGTGTAGTCTTAATAGGGCCAGTTTGTATGCTTAAAGCCTGAGACTGGCAGTTGATGCAGCTGGCCCGAACTCCTGCCATAGGATTCTAATTGCTTAACGGCAGTCTTAATAGAGCCATATTGTATGCTTAAAGCCTGAGACAGAGTATATAGTTTAAAAGTTAAATGTAGATAGTGTAATGGATGTTGATAGACAGAAAGTTGAATGGATGTTGATAGGCAGATTGTTTAATGGATGTTGATGGATAGTTTAATGGGTGGATGAGTAAATGGTTTGAAGAGGATGAATGGATAGAAAGTTGGAGGAAATGTGTCTTATATCCTTGTAGAATGGAGAGACAGAGAGAGTTGGTCTAGTTCAGTAGAAAGCAGTTGATACAGGTGCAATCAGTTGAACTGATTCTTTGATGGGGCCTAGATGAGCAGCTGGAAGATGATACCAGGTGCAAATCAAGTTAATTAGTCCATTGTGATGTCATCAGCCCATGTTAAGTCTATGGGGAAATTTTGAGCAGTTTTTAATTAATAGTTTAAAAAGTATAAAAGTTACAAAGATGAAAAATACAAAGCCCACATGTCATAAGTAAGACCTACGCAACGCAGTTTGAATGAAGTTTCTACGTTAAACGGTTGAAGCTGCATTAACTGCGTTAGAAGAAGAAGAATAATAATAATAAGAAGAAGAAGCCTAGGAAGAACAGTAGAGTGCATTTTCATGCACTCTAATAACTAGAAAAGCATTTCCTGAAGGAAATACAGTGCATGAAAATGCAAAAAATATGATGTAAAATATCATACAGAGTAAAAACAAACTATATTGGTTGCTAGGTAGATGAGGTTTAATATAGTTGGAGTGACTGAACAGTTAAATAGGTGGATAGTTTATATGGTTAAATGATTTGCTTGGTAGATAAGGTTTAATATAGTTGGAATAATTGAACGGTTAAATAGGTGGATAATACTTAACTTAGTTAACTTAGCTAATGTTTTCATTTTTAGTAGTTATGCTAACTAGCATGTTAGCAATGTTAACATGCTAACTATGTTAACCATGTTACTTAGCTAACTTAGCTAATCATTTTTAACAGTTTTGCTAAAAATGCTAACTAGCATGTTAGCATGCTAACTATGCTAACCATGTGACTTAGCTAACTTAGCTAATCATTTTTAGCAGTTTTGCTAAAAATGCTAACTAGCATGCTAACATGCTAGCATGCTAACTATGCTAACCATGTGACTTAGCTAACTTAGCTAATCATTTTTAGCAGTTTTGCTAAAATGCTAACATGCTAGCATGCTAACATGTTAGCATGCTAACTATGCTAACCATGTGACTTAGCTAACTTAGCTAATCATTTTTAGTAGTTTTGTTAAAAATGCTAACTAGCATGCTAACTAGCATGTTAACATGCTAGCATGCTAACTATGCTAACCATGTGACTTAGCTAACTTAGCTAATCATTTTTAGCAGTTTTGCTAAAAATGCTAACATGCTAGCATGCTAACTATGCTAACCATGTGACTTAGCGAACTTAGCTGATCATTTTTAGCAGTTTTGCTAAAAATGCTAACTAGCATGCTAACATGTTAGCATGCTAACTATGCTAACCATGAGACTTAGCTAACTTAGCTAATCATTTTTAGCAGTTTTACAAAAAATGCTAACTAGCATGCTAACATGTTAGCATGCTAACTATGCTAACCATGAGACTTAGCTAATCATTTTTAGCAGTTTTATAAAAAATGCTAACTAGCATGCTAACATGTTAGCATGTTAACTATGCTAACCATGTGACTTAGCTAACTTAGCTAATCATTTTTAGCAGTTTTGTTAAAAATGCTAACTAACATGCTAACATGCTAACTATGCTAACCATGTGACTTAGCTAACTTAGCTAATCGTTTTTAACAGTTTTGCTAAAAATGCTAACTAGCATGCTAACTAGCATGCTAACATGCTAGCATGCTAACTATGCTAAACAAGTTACTTAGCTAACTTAGCTAACTAGCTACAGTGAGTATGAGTCATAGTTGATGACAAGTAACAGTTACAATGGCTGAACAGTTAAAAAGTTCAGTAGTTTAAAGGGTTAAATTGTTTAACAGTGAAATATTGTAGTGAGGACTTTTATTTTGAAACAGTTTTTGGCAGAGGAAGCAGTTGAACAGGATGTGTAGTCTTAATAGGGCCAGTTTGTATGCTTAAAGCCTGAGAATGGCAGTTGGTCCAGGTGGCCCGAACACCTGCCATAGGATTCTAATTGCTGTGATGTCATAAAGGGCAATGTTAAGTCAATGGGGAAATTTTGATAGTTTTTAATTAATAGTTTAAAAAGTATAAAAGTTACAAAAATGAAAAATACATAGCACCCATGTCATAAGTAAGACCTACGTAACATAGTTTGAATGAAGTTTCTACGTTAAACGGTTGAAGCTGCATTAAACGCGTTAGAAGAAGAATAAGAACTAGAAAAGCATTTCCTGAAGGAAATACAGTGCATGAAAATGCAAAAAATATGATGTAAAATATCATACAGAGTAAAAACAAACTATATTGGTTGCTAGGTAGATGAGGTTTAATATAGTTGGAGTGACTGAACAGTTAAATAGGTGGATAGTTTATATGGTTAAATGATTTTCTTGGTAGATAAGGTTTAATATAGTTGGAATGATTGAACGGTTAAATAGGTGGATAATTTAAATGGTTAAATTATTTAGGTAGATAATTGACAATAACTGACAGTTGGAATGGCTCTAATGTTTGCTAGCGGTTATGCTAACTATGTTATCAAAGATAATAATGTTAACCAAGTTACTTAACTTAGTTAACTTAGCTAATGTTTTCATTTTTAGTAGTTATGCTAACTATTCTAACTAGCATGCTAACATGCTAACTATGTTACTTAGCTAACTTAGCTAATCATTTTTAGCAGTTATACTAACTATGCTAACTAGCATGCTAACATGCTAGCATGCCTACTATGCTAACCATGTTACTTAGCTAACTGAGCTAATCATTTTTAACAGTTTTGCTAAAAATGCTAACTAGCATGCTAACATGTTAGCATGCTAATTATGCTAACCATGTTACTTAGCTAACTTAGCTAATCATTTTTAGCAGTTTTGAAAAAAATGCTAACTAGCATGCTAACATGCTAGCATGCTAACTATGCTAACCATGTGACTTAGCTAACTTAGCTAATCATTTTTAGCAGTTTTGCAAAAAATGCTAACTAGCATGTTAACATGCTAGCATGCTAACTATGCTAACCATGTGACTTAGCTAACTTAGCTAATCATTTTTAGCAGTTTTGCTAAAAATGTTAACTAGCATGCTAACATGTTAGCATGCTAACATGCTAGCATGGTAACATGCTAACTATGCTAACCATGCTAACTAGCTACAGTGGGTAGGAGTCATAGTTGATGACAAGTAACAGTTACAATGGCTGAACAGTTAAAAAGTTCAGTAGTTTAAAGGGTTAAATTGTTTAACAGTGAAATATTGTAGTGAGGACTTTTATTTTGAAACAGTTTTTGGCAGAGGAAGCAGTTGAACAGGATGTGTAGTCTTAATAGGGCCAGTTTGTATGCTTAAAGCCTGAGACTGGCAGTTGAAACAGGTGGCCGAAACACCTGCCACAGGATTCTAATTGCTGTGATGTCATAAAGGGCAATGTTAAGTCAATGGGGAAATTTTGATAGTTTTTAATTAATAGTTTAAAAAGTATAAAAGTTACAAAGCTGAAAAATACATAGCACCCATGTCCTAAGTAAGACCTACGTAACATAGTTTGAATGAAGTTTCTACGTTAAACGGTTGAAGCTGCATTAAACGCGTTAGAAGAAGAATAAGAATAAGAAGAAGCCTAGGAAGAACAGTACAGTGCATTTTCATGCACTGTAATAAGAAGAAGAAGCCTAGGAAGAACAGTAGAGTGCATTTTCATGCACTCTAATAAGAAGAAGAAGAAGAAGAAGAAGCCTAGGAAGAACAGTACAGTGCATTTTCATGCACTGTAATAAGAAGAAGAAGCCTAGGAAGAACAGTACAGTGCATTTTCATGCACTGTAACTAGAAAAGCATTTCCTGAAGGAAATACAGTGCATGAAAATGCAAAAATATGATGAGTTCATATGGTTAAATTATTTGCTTGGTAGATAAGGTTTAATATAGTTGGAATGACTAAACAGTTAAATAGGTTGATAATTGAAATGGTTAAATTATTTAGGCAGATAGTTGACGATAACTAACAGTTGGAATGGCTCCAATGTTTGCTAGTAGTTATGCTAACTATGTTAACAAAGATAATAATGTTAACCAAGTTACTATGCTAACTAGCATGCTAACAATGTTAAAATGTTAACTATGCTAACCATATGACTTAGATAACCTAGCTAATCATTTTTATTAGTTATGCTAACTATGCCAACTAGCATGCTAACATGTTAGCATGCTAACTATGCTAACCATGTGACTTAGCTAACTTAGCTAATCATTTTTAGCAGTTTTGTAAAAAATGCTAACTAGCATGCTAATATGTTAGCATGCTAACTATGCTAACCATGTGACTTAGCTAACTTAGCTAATCATTTTTAGCAGTTTTGCAAAAAATGCTAACTAGCATGCTAACATGCTAGCATTCTAACATGCTAACTATGCTAACCATGCTAACTAGCTACAGTGGGTAGGAGTCATAGTTGATGACAAGTAACAGTTACAATGGCTGAACAGTTAAAAAGTTCAGTAGTTTAAAGGGTTAAATTGTTTAACAGTGAAATATTGTAGTGAGGACTTTTATTTTGAAACAGTTTCTGGCAGAGGAAGCAGTTGAACAGGATGTGTAGTCTTAATAGGGCCAGTTTGTATGCTTAAAGCCTGAGACTGGCAGTTGATGCAGCTGGCCCGAACTCCTGCCATAGGATTCTAATTGCTTAACGGCAGTCTTAATAGAGCCATATTGTATGCTTAAAGCCTGAGACAGAGTATATAGTTTAAAAGTTAAATGTAGATAGTGTAATGGATGTTGATAGACAGAAAGTTGAATGGATGTTGATAGGCAGATTGTTTAATGGATGTTGATGGATAGTTTAATGGGTGGATGAGTAAATGGTTTGAAGAGGATGAATGGATAGAAAGTTGGAGGAAATGTGTCTTATATCCTTGTAGAATGGAGAGACAGAGAGAGTTGGTCTAGTTCAGTAGAAAGCAGTTGATACAGGTGCAATCAGTTGAACTGATTCTTTGATGGGGCCTAGATGAGCAGCTGGAAGATGATACCAGGTGCAAATCAAGTTAATTAGTCCATTGTGATGTCATCAGCCCATGTTAAGTCTATGGGGAAATTTTGAGCAGTTTTTAATTAATAGTTTAAAAAGTATAAAAGTTACAAAGATGAAAAATACAAAGCCCACATGTCATAAGTAAGACCTACGCAACGCAGTTTGAATGAAGTTTCTACGTTAAACGGTTGAAGCTGCATTAACTGCGTTAGAAGAAGAAGAATAATAATAATAAGAAGAAGAAGCCTAGGAAGAACAGTAGAGTGCATTTTCATGCACTCTAATAACTAGAAAAGCATTTCCTGAAGGAAATACAGTGCATGAAAATGCAAAAAATATGATGTAAAATATCATACAGAGTAAAAACAAACTATATTGGTTGCTAGGTAGATGAGGTTTAATATAGTTGGAGTGACTGAACAGTTAAATAGGTGGATAGTTTATATGGTTAAATGATTTGCTTGGTAGATAAGGTTTAATATAGTTGGAATAATTGAACGGTTAAATAGGTGGATAATACTTAACTTAGTTAACTTAGCTAATGTTTTCATTTTTAGTAGTTATGCTAACTAGCATGTTAGCAATGTTAACATGCTAACTATGTTAACCATGTTACTTAGCTAACTTAGCTAATCATTTTTAACAGTTTTGCTAAAAATGCTAACTAGCATGTTAGCATGCTAACTATGCTAACCATGTGACTTAGCTAACTTAGCTAATCATTTTTAGCAGTTTTGCTAAAAATGCTAACTAGCATGCTAACATGCTAGCATGCTAACTATGCTAACCATGTGACTTAGCTAACTTAGCTAATCATTTTTAGCAGTTTTGCTAAAATGCTAACATGCTAGCATGCTAACATGTTAGCATGCTAACTATGCTAACCATGTGACTTAGCTAACTTAGCTAATCATTTTTAGTAGTTTTGTTAAAAATGCTAACTAGCATGCTAACTAGCATGTTAACATGCTAGCATGCTAACTATGCTAACCATGTGACTTAGCTAACTTAGCTAATCATTTTTAGCAGTTTTGCTAAAAATGCTAACATGCTAGCATGCTAACTATGCTAACCATGTGACTTAGCGAACTTAGCTGATCATTTTTAGCAGTTTTGCTAAAAATGCTAACTAGCATGCTAACATGTTAGCATGCTAACTATGCTAACCATGAGACTTAGCTAACTTAGCTAATCATTTTTAGCAGTTTTACAAAAAATGCTAACTAGCATGCTAACATGTTAGCATGCTAACTATGCTAACCATGAGACTTAGCTAATCATTTTTAGCAGTTTTATAAAAAATGCTAACTAGCATGCTAACATGTTAGCATGTTAACTATGCTAACCATGTGACTTAGCTAACTTAGCTAATCATTTTTAGCAGTTTTGTTAAAAATGCTAACTAACATGCTAACATGCTAACTATGCTAACCATGTGACTTAGCTAACTTAGCTAATCGTTTTTAACAGTTTTGCTAAAAATGCTAACTAGCATGCTAACTAGCATGCTAACATGCTAGCATGCTAACTATGCTAAACAAGTTACTTAGCTAACTTAGCTAACTAGCTACAGTGAGTATGAGTCATAGTTGATGACAAGTAACAGTTACAATGGCTGAACAGTTAAAAAGTTCAGTAGTTTAAAGGGTTAAATTGTTTAACAGTGAAATATTGTAGTGAGGACTTTTATTTTGAAACAGTTTTTGGCAGAGGAAGCAGTTGAACAGGATGTGTAGTCTTAATAGGGCCAGTTTGTATGCTTAAAGCCTGAGAATGGCAGTTGGTCCAGGTGGCCCGAACACCTGCCATAGGATTCTAATTGCTGTGATGTCATAAAGGGCAATGTTAAGTCAATGGGGAAATTTTGATAGTTTTTAATTAATAGTTTAAAAAGTATAAAAGTTACAAAGCTGAAAAATACATAGCACCCATGTCCTAAGTAAGACCTACGTAACATAGTTTGAATGAAGTTTCTACGTTAAACGGTTGAAGCTGCATTAAACGCGTTAGAAGAAGAATAAGAATAAGAAGAAGCCTAGGAAGAACAGTACAGTGCATTTTCATGCACTGTAATAAGAAGAAGAAGCCTAGGAAGAACAGTAGAGTGCATTTTCATGCACTCTAATAAGAAGAAGAAGAAGAAGAAGAAGCCTAGGAAGAACAGTACAGTGCATTTTCATGCACTGTAATAAGAAGAAGAAGCCTAGGAAGAACAGTACAGTGCATTTTCATGCACTGTAACTAGAAAAGCATTTCCTGAAGGAAATACAGTGCATGAAAATGCAAAAATATGATGAGTTCATATGGTTAAATTATTTGCTTGGTAGATAAGGTTTAATATAGTTGGAATGACTAAACAGTTAAATAGGTTGATAATTGAAATGGTTAAATTATTTAGGCAGATAGTTGACGATAACTAACAGTTGGAATGGCTCCAATGTTTGCTAGTAGTTATGCTAACTATGTTAACAAAGATAATAATGTTAACCAAGTTACTATGCTAACTAGCATGCTAACAATGTTAAAATGTTAACTATGCTAACCATATGACTTAGATAACCTAGCTAATCATTTTTATTAGTTATGCTAACTATGCCAACTAGCATGCTAACATGTTAGCATGCTAACTATGCTAACCATGTGACTTAGCTAACTTAGCTAATCATTTTTAGCAGTTTTGTAAAAAATGCTAACTAGCATGCTAATATGTTAGCATGCTAACTATGCTAACCATGTGACTTAGCTAACTTAGCTAATCATTTTTAGCAGTTTTGCAAAAAATGCTAACTAGCATGCTAACATGCTAGCATTCTAACATGCTAACTATGCTAACCATGCTAACTAGCTACAGTGGGTAGGAGTCATAGTTGATGACAAGTAACAGTTACAATGGCTGAACAGTTAAAAAGTTCAGTAGTTTAAAGGGTTAAATTGTTTAACAGTGAAATATTGTAGTGAGGACTTTTATTTTGAAACAGTTTCTGGCAGAGGAAGCAGTTGAACAGGATGTGTAGTCTTAATAGGGCCAGTTTGTATGCTTAAAGCCTGAGACTGGCAGTTGATGCAGCTGGCCCGAACTCCTGCCATAGGATTCTAATTGCTTAACGGCAGTCTTAATAGAGCCATATTGTATGCTTAAAGCCTGAGACAGAGTATATAGTTTAAAAGTTAAATGTAGATAGTGTAATGGATGTTGATAGACAGAAAGTTGAATGGATGTTGATAGGCAGATTGTTTAATGGATGTTGATGGATAGTTTAATGGGTGGATGAGTAAATGGTTTGAAGAGGATGAATGGATAGAAAGTTGGAGGAAATGTGTCTTATATCCTTGTAGAATGGAGAGACAGAGAGAGTTGGTCTAGTTCAGTAGAAAGCAGTTGATACAGGTGCAATCAGTTGAACTGATTCTTTGATGGGGCCTAGATGAGCAGCTGGAAGATGATACCAGGTGCAAATCAAGTTAATTAGTCCATTGTGATGTCATCAGCCCATGTTAAGTCTATGGGGAAATTTTGAGCAGTTTTTAATTAATAGTTTAAAAAGTATAAAAGTTACAAAGATGAAAAATACAAAGCCCACATGTCATAAGTAAGACCTACGCAACGCAGTTTGAATGAAGTTTCTACGTTAAACGGTTGAAGCTGCATTAACTGCGTTAGAAGAAGAAGAATAATAATAATAAGAAGAAGAAGCCTAGGAAGAACAGTAGAGTGCATTTTCATGCACTCTAATAACTAGAAAAGCATTTCCTGAAGGAAATACAGTGCATGAAAATGCAAAAAATATGATGTAAAATATCATACAGAGTAAAAACAAACTATATTGGTTGCTAGGTAGATGAGGTTTAATATAGTTGGAGTGACTGAACAGTTAAATAGGTGGATAGTTTATATGGTTAAATGATTTGCTTGGTAGATAAGGTTTAATATAGTTGGAATAATTGAACGGTTAAATAGGTGGATAATACTTAACTTAGTTAACTTAGCTAATGTTTTCATTTTTAGTAGTTATGCTAACTAGCATGTTAGCAATGTTAACATGCTAACTATGTTAACCATGTTACTTAGCTAACTTAGCTAATCATTTTTAACAGTTTTGCTAAAAATGCTAACTAGCATGTTAGCATGCTAACTATGCTAACCATGTGACTTAGCTAACTTAGCTAATCATTTTTAGCAGTTTTGCTAAAAATGCTAACTAGCATGCTAACATGCTAGCATGCTAACTATGCTAACCATGTGACTTAGCTAACTTAGCTAATCATTTTTAGCAGTTTTGCTAAAATGCTAACATGCTAGCATGCTAACATGTTAGCATGCTAACTATGCTAACCATGTGACTTAGCTAACTTAGCTAATCATTTTTAGTAGTTTTGTTAAAAATGCTAACTAGCATGCTAACTAGCATGTTAACATGCTAGCATGCTAACTATGCTAACCATGTGACTTAGCTAACTTAGCTAATCATTTTTAGCAGTTTTGCTAAAAATGCTAACATGCTAGCATGCTAACTATGCTAACCATGTGACTTAGCGAACTTAGCTGATCATTTTTAGCAGTTTTGCTAAAAATGCTAACTAGCATGCTAACATGTTAGCATGCTAACTATGCTAACCATGAGACTTAGCTAACTTAGCTAATCATTTTTAGCAGTTTTACAAAAAATGCTAACTAGCATGCTAACATGTTAGCATGCTAACTATGCTAACCATGAGACTTAGCTAATCATTTTTAGCAGTTTTATAAAAAATGCTAACTAGCATGCTAACATGTTAGCATGTTAACTATGCTAACCATGTGACTTAGCTAACTTAGCTAATCATTTTTAGCAGTTTTGTTAAAAATGCTAACTAACATGCTAACATGCTAACTATGCTAACCATGTGACTTAGCTAACTTAGCTAATCGTTTTTAACAGTTTTGCTAAAAATGCTAACTAGCATGCTAACTAGCATGCTAACATGCTAGCATGCTAACTATGCTAAACAAGTTACTTAGCTAACTTAGCTAACTAGCTACAGTGAGTATGAGTCATAGTTGATGACAAGTAACAGTTACAATGGCTGAACAGTTAAAAAGTTCAGTAGTTTAAAGGGTTAAATTGTTTAACAGTGAAATATTGTAGTGAGGACTTTTATTTTGAAACAGTTTTTGGCAGAGGAAGCAGTTGAACAGGATGTGTAGTCTTAATAGGGCCAGTTTGTATGCTTAAAGCCTGAGAATGGCAGTTGGTCCAGGTGGCCCGAACACCTGCCATAGGATTCTAATTGCTGTGATGTCATAAAGGGCAATGTTAAGTCAATGGGGAAATTTTGATAGTTTTTAATTAATAGTTTAAAAAGTATAAAAGTTACAAAGCTGAAAAATACATAGCACCCATGTCCTAAGTAAGACCTACGTAACATAGTTTGAATGAAGTTTCTACGTTAAACGGTTGAAGCTGCATTAAACGCGTTAGAAGAAGAATAAGAATAAGAAGAAGCCTAGGAAGAACAGTACAGTGCATTTTCATGCACTGTAATAAGAAGAAGAAGCCTAGGAAGAACAGTAGAGTGCATTTTCATGCACTCTAATAAGAAGAAGAAGAAGAAGAAGAAGCCTAGGAAGAACAGTACAGTGCATTTTCATGCACTGTAATAAGAAGAAGAAGCCTAGGAAGAACAGTACAGTGCATTTTCATGCACTGTAACTAGAAAAGCATTTCCTGAAGGAAATACAGTGCATGAAAATGCAAAAATATGATGAGTTCATATGGTTAAATTATTTGCTTGGTAGATAAGGTTTAATATAGTTGGAATGACTAAACAGTTAAATAGGTTGATAATTGAAATGGTTAAATTATTTAGGCAGATAGTTGACGATAACTAACAGTTGGAATGGCTCCAATGTTTGCTAGTAGTTATGCTAACTATGTTAACAAAGATAATAATGTTAACCAAGTTACTATGCTAACTAGCATGCTAACAATGTTAAAATGTTAACTATGCTAACCATATGACTTAGATAACCTAGCTAATCATTTTTATTAGTTATGCTAACTATGCCAACTAGCATGCTAACATGTTAGCATGCTAACTATGCTAACCATGTGACTTAGCTAACTTAGCTAATCATTTTTAGCAGTTTTGTAAAAAATGCTAACTAGCATGCTAATATGTTAGCATGCTAACTATGCTAACCATGTGACTTAGCTAACTTAGCTAATCATTTTTAGCAGTTTTGCAAAAAATGCTAACTAGCATGCTAACATGCTAGCATTCTAACATGCTAACTATGCTAACCATGCTAACTAGCTACAGTGGGTAGGAGTCATAGTTGATGACAAGTAACAGTTACAATGGCTGAACAGTTAAAAAGTTCAGTAGTTTAAAGGGTTAAATTGTTTAACAGTGAAATATTGTAGTGAGGACTTTTATTTTGAAACAGTTTCTGGCAGAGGAAGCAGTTGAACAGGATGTGTAGTCTTAATAGGGCCAGTTTGTATGCTTAAAGCCTGAGACTGGCAGTTGATGCAGCTGGCCCGAACTCCTGCCATAGGATTCTAATTGCTTAACGGCAGTCTTAATAGAGCCATATTGTATGCTTAAAGCCTGAGACAGAGTATATAGTTTAAAAGTTAAATGTAGATAGTGTAATGGATGTTGATAGACAGAAAGTTGAATGGATGTTGATAGGCAGATTGTTTAATGGATGTTGATGGATAGTTTAATGGGTGGATGAGTAAATGGTTTGAAGAGGATGAATGGATAGAAAGTTGGAGGAAATGTGTCTTATATCCTTGTAGAATGGAGAGACAGAGAGAGTTGGTCTAGTTCAGTAGAAAGCAGTTGATACAGGTGCAATCAGTTGAACTGATTCTTTGATGGGGCCTAGATGAGCAGCTGGAAGATGATACCAGGTGCAAATCAAGTTAATTAGTCCATTGTGATGTCATCAGCCCATGTTAAGTCTATGGGGAAATTTTGAGCAGTTTTTAATTAATAGTTTAAAAAGTATAAAAGTTACAAAGATGAAAAATACAAAGCCCACATGTCATAAGTAAGACCTACGCAACGCAGTTTGAATGAAGTTTCTACGTTAAACGGTTGAAGCTGCATTAACTGCGTTAGAAGAAGAAGAATAATAATAATAAGAAGAAGAAGCCTAGGAAGAACAGTAGAGTGCATTTTCATGCACTCTAATAACTAGAAAAGCATTTCCTGAAGGAAATACAGTGCATGAAAATGCAAAAAATATGATGTAAAATATCATACAGAGTAAAAACAAACTATATTGGTTGCTAGGTAGATGAGGTTTAATATAGTTGGAGTGACTGAACAGTTAAATAGGTGGATAGTTTATATGGTTAAATGATTTGCTTGGTAGATAAGGTTTAATATAGTTGGAATAATTGAACGGTTAAATAGGTGGATAATACTTAACTTAGTTAACTTAGCTAATGTTTTCATTTTTAGTAGTTATGCTAACTAGCATGTTAGCAATGTTAACATGCTAACTATGTTAACCATGTTACTTAGCTAACTTAGCTAATCATTTTTAACAGTTTTGCTAAAAATGCTAACTAGCATGTTAGCATGCTAACTATGCTAACCATGTGACTTAGCTAACTTAGCTAATCATTTTTAGCAGTTTTGCTAAAAATGCTAACTAGCATGCTAACATGCTAGCATGCTAACTATGCTAACCATGTGACTTAGCTAACTTAGCTAATCATTTTTAGCAGTTTTGCTAAAATGCTAACATGCTAGCATGCTAACATGTTAGCATGCTAACTATGCTAACCATGTGACTTAGCTAACTTAGCTAATCATTTTTAGCAGTTTTATAAAAAATGCTAACTAGCATGCTAACATGTTAGCATGCTAACTATGCTAACCATGTGACTTAGCTAACCTAGCTAATCATTTTTAGCAATTTTGTAAAAAATGCTAACTAGCATGCTAACATGCTAGCATGCTAACTATGCTAACCATGTGACTTAGCTAACTTAGCTAATCATTTTTAGCAGTTTTGCAAAAAATGCTAACTAGCATGCTAACATGCTAGCATTCTAACATGCTAACTATGCTAACCATGCTAACTAGCTACAGTGGGTAGGAGTCATAGTTGATGACAAGTAACAGTTACAATGGCTGAACAGTTAAAAAGTTCAGTAGTTTAAAGGGTTAAATTGTTTAACAGTGAAATATTGTAGTGAGGACTTTTATTTTGAAACAGTTTTTGGCAGAGGAAGCAGTTGAACAGGATGTGTAGTCTTAATAGGGCCAGTTTGTATGCTTAAAGCCTGAGACTGGCAGTTGAAACAGGTGGCCCGAACACCTGCCATAGGATTCTAATTGCTTAACGGCCGTATTGTGATGTCATAATCATAATGTTAAGTCAATGGGGAAATTTTGATTAGTTTTTAATTAATAGTTTAAAAAGTATAAAAGTTACAAAGTTGAAAAATACAAAGCTCACATGTCCTAATTAAGACCTACGTAACATAGTTTGAATGAAGTTTCTACGTTAAACGGTTGAAGCTGCATTAAGTGCGTTAGAAGAAGAATAATAATAATAAAATGCCTTGGAATAACAGTACAGTGCATTTTCATGCACTGTAACTAGAAAAGCATTTCCTGAAGGAAATACAGTGCATGAAAATGCAAAAAATATGATGTAAAATATCATACAGAGTAAAAACAAACTATATTGGTTGCTAGGTAGATGAGGTTTAATATAGTTGGAGTGACTGAACAGTTAAATAGGTGGATAGTTTATATGGTTAAATGATTTGCTTGGTACATAAGGTTTAATATAGTTGGAATGATAGAACGGTTAAATAGGTGGATAATACTTAACTTAGTTAACTTAGCTAATGTTTTCATTTTTAGTAGTTATGCTAACTAGCATGTTAGCAATGCTAACATGCTAACTATGTTAACCATGTTACTTAGCTAACTTAGCTAATCATTTTTAGTAGTTTTGCTAAAAATGCTAACTAGCATGCTAACATGTTAGCATGCTAACTATGCTAACCATGTGACTTAGCTAATCATTTTTAACAGTTTTGCTAAAAATGCTAACTAGCATGCTAACTAGCATACTAACATGCTAGCATGCTAACTATGCTAACCATGTGACTTAGCTAACTTAGCTAATCATTTTTAGTAGTTTTGCAAAAAATGCTAACTAGCATGCTAACATGCTAGCATGCTAACTATGCTAACCATGTGACTTAGCTAACTTAGCTAATCATTTTTAGCAGTTTTATAAAAAATGCTAACTAGCATGCTAACATGCTAGCATGCTAACTATGCTAACCATGTGACTTAGCTAACTTAGCTAATCATTTTTAGCAGTTTTGCAAAAAATGCTAACTAGCATGCTAATATGCTAGCATGCTAACATGCTAACTATGCTAACCATGCTAACTAGCTACAGTGGGTAGGAGTCATAGTTGATGACAAGTAACAGTTACAATGGCTGAACAGTTAAAAAGTTCAGTAGTTTAAACGGTTAAATTGTTTAACAGTGAAATATTGTAGTGAGGACTTTTATTTTGAAACAGTTTTTGGCAGAGGAAGCAGTTGAACAGGATGTGTAGTCTTAATAGGGCCAGTTTGTATGCTTAAAGCCTGAGACTGGCAGTTGAAACAGGTGGCCCGAACACCTGCCATAGGATTCTAATTGCTTAACGGCCGTATTGTGATGTCATAATCATAATGTTAAGTCAATGGGGAAATTTTGATTAGTTTTTAATTAATAGTTTAAAAAGTATAAAAGTTACAAAGTTGAAAAATACAAAGCTCACATGTCCTAATTAAGACCTACGTAACATAGTTTGAATGAAGTTTCTACGTTAAACGGTTGAAGCTGCATTAAGTGCGTTAGAAGAAGAATAATAATAATAAAATGCCTTGGAATAACAGTACAGTGCATTTTCATGCACTGTAATAACTAGAAAAGCATTTCCTGAAGGAAATACAGTGCATGAAAATGCAAAAATTTGATGCGTTCATATGGTTAAATTATTTGCTTGGTAGATAAGGTTTAATATAGTTAGAATGACTGAACAGTTAAATAGGTTGATAATTGAAATGGTTAAATTATTTAGGCAGATAGTTGACGATAACTAACAGTTGGAATGGCTCCAATGTTTGCTAGTAGTTATGCTAACTATGTTAATAAAGATAATAATGTTAACCAAGTTACTATGCTAACTAGCATGCTAACAATGTTAAAATGTTAACTATGCTAACCATATGACTTAGCTAACCTAGCTAATCATTTTTATTAGTTATGATAACTATGCTAATTAACATGCTAACATGCTAACTATGCTAACCATGTGACTTAGCTAACTTAGCTAATCATTTTTTGCAGTTTTACTAAAAATGCTAACTAGCATGCTAACATGTTAGCATGCTAACTATGCTAACCATGTGACTTAGCTAACTTAGCTAATCATTTTTAGCAGTTTTGCAAAAAATGCTAACTAGCATGCTAACATGCTAGCATGCTAACTATGCTAACCACGTGACTTAGCTAACTTAGCTAATCATTTTTAGTAGTTTAGCAAAAAATGCTAACTAGCATGCTAACATGCTAGCATGCTAACTATGCTAACCATGTGACTTAGCTAACTTAGCTAATCATTTTTAGTAGTTTAGCAAAAAATGCTAACTAGCATGCTAACATGCTAACATGCTAACTATGCTAACCATGTGACTTAGCTAACTTAGCTAATCATTTTTAGCAGTTTTGAAAAAAATGCTAACTAGCATGCTAACATGCTAGCATGCTAACTATGCTAACCATGTGACTTAGCTAACTTAGCTAATCATTTTTAGCAGTTTTGAAAAAAATGCTAACTAGCATGCTAACATGCTAGCATGCTAACATGCTAACTATGCTAACCATGCTAACTAGCTATAGTGGGTAGGAGTAGTCATAGTTGATGACAAGTAACAGTTACAATGGCTGAACAGTTAAAAAGTTCAGTAGTTTAAAGGGTTAAATTGTTTAACAGTGAAATATTGTAGTGAGGACTTTTATTTTGAAACAGTTTTTGGCAGAGGAAGCAGTTGAACAGGATGTGTAGTCTTAATAGGGCCAGTTTGTATGCTTAAAGCCTGAGACTGGCAGTTGAAACAGGTGGCCCGAACACCTGCCATAGGATTCTAATTGCTTAACGGCCGTATTGTGATGTCATAATCATAATGTTAAGTCAATGGGGAAATTTTGATTAGTTTTTAATTAATAGTTTAAAAAGTATAAAAGTTACAAAGTTGAAAAATACAAAGCTCACATGTCCTAAGTAAGACCTACGTAACATAGTTTGAATGAAGTTTCTACGTTAAACGGTTGAAGCTGCATTAAGTGCGTTAGAAGAAGAATAATAATAACTAGAAAAGCATTTCCTGAAGGAAATACAGTGCATGAAAATGCAAAAAATATGATGTAAAATATCATACAGAGTAAAAACAAACTATATTGGTTGCTAGGTAGATGAGGTTTAATATAGTTGGAGTGACTGAACAGTTAAATAGGTGGATAGTTTATATGGTTAAATGATTTGCTTGGTACATAAGGTTTAATATAGTTGGAATGATAGAACGGTTAAATAGGTGGATAATACTTAACTTAGTTAACTTAGCTAATGTTTTCATTTTTAGTAGTTATGCTAACTAGCATGTTAGCAATGCTAACATGCTAACTATGTTAACCATGTTACTTAGCTAACTTAGCTAATCATTTTTAGTAGTTTTGCTAAAAATGCTAACTAGCATGCTAACATGTTAGCATGCTAACTATGCTAACCATGTGACTTAGCTAATCATTTTTAACAGTTTTGCTAAAAATGCTAACTAGCATGCTAACTAGCATACTAACATGCTAGCATGCTAACTATGCTAACCATGTGACTTAGCTAACTTAGCTAATCATTTTTAGTAGTTTTGCAAAAAATGCTAACTAGCATGCTAACATGCTAGCATGCTAACTATGCTAACCATGTGACTTAGCTAACTTAGCTAATCATTTTTAGCAGTTTTATAAAAAATGCTAACTAGCATGCTAACATGCTAGCATGCTAACTATGCTAACCATGTGACTTAGCTAACTTAGCTAATCATTTTTAGCAGTTTTGCAAAAAATGCTAACTAGCATGCTAATATGCTAGCATGCTAACATGCTAACTATGCTAACCATGCTAACTAGCTACAGTGGGTAGGAGTCATAGTTGATGACAAGTAACAGTTACAATGGCTGAACAGTTAAAAAGTTCAGTAGTTTAAACGGTTAAATTGTTTAACAGTGAAATATTGTAGTGAGGACTTTTATTTTGAAACAGTTTTTGGCAGAGGAAGCAGTTGAACAGGATGTGTAGTCTTAATAGGGCCAGTTTGTATGCTTAAAGCCTGAGACTGGCAGTTGAAACAGGTGGCCCGAACACCTGCCATAGGATTCTAATTGCTTAACGGCCGTATTGTGATGTCATAATCATAATGTTAAGTCAATGGGGAAATTTTGATTAGTTTTTAATTAATAGTTTAAAAAGTATAAAAGTTACAAAGTTGAAAAATACAAAGCTCACATGTCCTAATTAAGACCTACGTAACATAGTTTGAATGAAGTTTCTACGTTAAACGGTTGAAGCTGCATTAAGTGCGTTAGAAGAAGAATAATAATAACTAGAAAAGCATTTCCTGAAGGAAATACAGTGCATGAAAATGCAAAAAATATGATGTAAAATATCATACAGAGTAAAAACAAACTATATTGGTTGCTAGGTAGATGAGGTTTAATATAGTTGGAGTGACTGAACAGTTAAATAGGTGGATAGTTTATATGGTTAAATTATTTGCTTGGTAGATAAGGTTTAATATAGTTGGAATGATTGAACGGTTAAATAGGTGGATAATACTTAACTTAGTTAACTTAGCTAATGTTTTCATTTTTAGTAGTTATGCTAACTAGCATGTTAGCAATGCTAACATGTTAACTATGTTAACCATGTTACTTAGCTAACTTAGCTAATAATTTTTAGCAGTTTTGCTAAAAATGCTAACTAGCATGCTAACACGTTAGCATGCTAACTATGCTAACCACGTTACTTAGCTAACTTAGCTAATCATGTTTAGCAGTTTTGCTAAAAATGCTAACTAGCATGCTAATATGCTAGCATGCTAACTATGCTAACCACATGACTTAGCTAACTTAGCTAATCATTTTTAGCAGTTTTATAAAAAATGCTAACTAGCATGCTAACATGTTAGCATGCTAACTATGCTAACCACGTTACTTAGCTAACTTAGCTAATCATGTTTAGCAGTTTTGCTAAAAATGCTAACTAGCATGCTAATATGCTAGCATGCTAACTATGCTAACCACATGACTTAGCTAACTTAGCTAATCATTTTTAGCAGTTTTATAAAAAATGCTAATTAGCATGCTAACATGTTAGCATGCTAACTATGCTAACCATGTGACTTAGCTAACTTAGCTAATCATTTTTAGCAGTTTTGCAAAAAATGCTAACTAGCATGCTAACATGCTAACATGCTAGTATGCTAACTATGCTAACCATGCTAACTAGCTACAGTGGGTAGGAGTCATAGTTGATGACAAGTAACAGTTACAATGGCTGAACAGTTAAAAAGTTCAGTAGTTTAAAGGGTTAAATTGTTTAACAGTGAAATATTGTAGTGAGGACTTTTATTTTGAAACAGTTTTTGGCAGAGGAAGCAGTTAAACAGGATGTGTAGTCTTAATAGGGCCAGTTTGTATGCTTAAAGCCTGAGAATGGCAGTTGGGCCAGCTGGCCTGAACACCTGCCATAAGATTCTAATTGCTGTGATGTCATAAAGGGCAATGTTAAGTCAATGGGAAAATTTTGATAGTTTTTAATTAATAGTTTAAAAAGTATAAAAGTTACAAAGTTGAAAAATACAAAGCCCACATGTCCTAATTAAGACCTACGCGTCAATGTTTGAATGAAGTTTCTACGTTAAACGGTTGAAGCTGCATTAACTGCGTTAGAAGAAGAGGAATAATAAGAATAAGAAGCCTAGGAAGAACAGTACAGTGCATTTTCATGCACTGTAATAAAATGCCTTGGAATAACAGTACAGTGCATTTTCATGCACTGTAATAAAATGCCTTGGAATAACAGTACAGTGCATTTTCATGCACTGTAATAACTAGAAAAGCATTTCCTGAAGGAAATACAGTGCATGAAAATGCAAAAATTTGATGCGTTCATATGGTTAAATTATTTGCTTGGTAGATAAGGTTTAATATAGTTAGAATGACTGAACAGTTAAATAGGTTGATAATTGAAATGGTTAAATTATTTAGGCAGATAGTTGACGATAACTAACAGTTGGAATGGCTCCAATGTTTGCTAGTAGTTATGCTAACTATGTTAATAAAGATAATAATGTTAACCAAGTTACTATGCTAACTAGCATGCTAACAATGTTAAAATGTTAACTATGCTAACCATATGACTTAGCTAACCTAGCTAATCATTTTTATTAGTTATGATAACTATGCTAATTAACATGCTAACATGCTAACTATGCTAACCATGTGACTTAGCTAACTTAGCTAATCATTTTTTGCAGTTTTACTAAAAATGCTAACTAGCATGCTAACATGTTAGCATGCTAACTATGCTAACCATGTGACTTAGCTAACTTAGCTAATCATTTTTAGCAGTTTTGCAAAAAATGCTAACTAGCATGCTAACATGCTAGCATGCTAACTATGCTAACCACGTGACTTAGCTAACTTAGCTAATCATTTTTAGTAGTTTAGCAAAAAATGCTAACTAGCATGCTAACATGCTAGCATGCTAACTATGCTAACCATGTGACTTAGCTAACTTAGCTAATCATTTTTAGTAGTTTAGCAAAAAATGCTAACTAGCATGCTAACATGCTAGCATGCTAACTATGCTAACCATGTGACTTAGCTAACTTAGCTAATCATTTTTAGCAGTTTTGAAAAAAATGCTAACTAGCATGCTAACATGCTAGCATGCTAACTATGCTAACCATGTGACTTAGCTAACTTAGCTAATCATTTTTAGCAGTTTTGAAAAAAATGCTAACTAGCATGCTAACATGCTAGCATGCTAACATGCTAACTATGCTAACCATGCTAACTAGCTATAGTGGGTAGGAGTCATAGTTGATGACAAGTAACAGTTACAATGGCTGAACAGTTAAAAAGTTCAGTAGTTTAAAGGGTTAAATTGTTTAACAGTGAAATATTGTAGTGAGGACTTTTATTTTGAAACAGTTTTTGGCAGAGGAAGCAGTTGAACAGGATGTGTAGTCTTAATAGGGCCAGTTTGTATGCTTAAAGCCTGAGACTGGCAGTTGAAACAGGTGGCCCGAACACCTGCCATAGGATTCTAATTGCTTAACGGCCGTATTGTGATGTCATAATCATAATGTTAAGTCAATGGGGAAATTTTGATTAGTTTTTAATTAATAGTTTAAAAAGTATAAAAGTTACAAAGTTGAAAAATACAAAGCTCACATGTCCTAAGTAAGACCTACGTAACATAGTTTGAATGAAGTTTCTACGTTAAACGGTTGAAGCTGCATTAAGTGCGTTAGAAGAAGAATAATAATAACTAGAAAAGCATTTCCTGAAGGAAATACAGTGCATGAAAATGCAAAAAATATGATGTAAAATATCATACAGAGTAAAAACAAACTATATTGGTTGCTAGGTAGATGAGGTTTAATATAGTTGGAGTGACTGAACAGTTAAATAGGTGGATAGTTTATATGGTTAAATGATTTGCTTGGTACATAAGGTTTAATATAGTTGGAATGATAGAACGGTTAAATAGGTGGATAATACTTAACTTAGTTAACTTAGCTAATGTTTTCATTTTTAGTAGTTATGCTAACTAGCATGTTAGCAATGCTAACATGCTAACTATGTTAACCATGTTACTTAGCTAACTTAGCTAATCATTTTTAGTAGTTTTGCTAAAAATGCTAACTAGCATGCTAACATGTTAGCATGCTAACTATGCTAACCATGTGACTTAGCTAATCATTTTTAACAGTTTTGCTAAAAATGCTAACTAGCATGCTAACTAGCATACTAACATGCTAGCATGCTAACTATGCTAACCATGTGACTTAGCTAACTTAGCTAATCATTTTTAGTAGTTTTGCAAAAAATGCTAACTAGCATGCTAATATGCTAGCATGCTAACATGCTAACTATGCTAACCATGTGACTTAGCTAACTTAGCTAATCATTTTTAGCAGTTTTATAAAAAATGCTAACTAGCATGCTAACATGCTAGCATGCTAACTATGCTAACCATGTGACTTAGCTAACTTAGCTAATCATTTTTAGCAGTTTTGCAAAAAATGCTAACTAGCATGCTAATATGCTAGCATGCTAACATGCTAACTATGCTAACCATGCTAACTAGCTACAGTGGGTAGGAGTCATAGTTGATGACAAGTAACAGTTACAATGGCTGAACAGTTAAAAAGTTCAGTAGTTTAAAGGGTTAAATTGTTTAACAGTGAAATATTGTAGTGAGGACTTTTATTTTGAAACAGTTTTTGGCAGAGGAAGCAGTTGAACAGGATGTGTAGTCTTAATAGGGCCAGTTTGTATGCTTAAAGCCTGAGACTGGCAGTTGAAACAGGTGGCCCGAACACCTGCCATAGGATTCTAATTGCTTAACGGCCGTATTGTGATGTCATAATCATAATGTTAAGTCAATGGGGAAATTTTGATTAGTTTTTAATTAATAGTTTAAAAAGTATAAAAGTTACAAAGTTGAAAAATACAAAGCTCACATGTCCTAATTAAGACCTACGTAACATAGTTTGAATGAAGTTTCTACGTTAAACGGTTGAAGCTGCATTAAGTGCGTTAGAAGAAGAATAATAATAACTAGAAAAGCATTTCCTGAAGGAAATACAGTGCATGAAAATGCAAAAAATATGATGTAAAATATCATACAGAGTAAAAACAAACTATATTGGTTGCTAGGTAGATGAGGTTTAATATAGTTGGAGTGACTGAACAGTTAAATAGGTGGATAGTTTATATGGTTAAATTATTTGCTTGGTAGATAAGGTTTAATATAGTTGGAATGATTGAACGGTTAAATAGGTGGATAATACTTAACTTAGTTAACTTAGCTAATGTTTTCATTTTTAGTAGTTATGCTAACTAGCATGTTAGCAATGCTAACATGTTAACTATGTTAACCATGTTACTTAGCTAACTTAGCTAATAATTTTTAGCAGTTTTGCTAAAAATGCTAACTAGCATGCTAACACGTTAGCATGCTAACTATGCTAACCACGTTACTTAGCTAACTTAGCTAATCATGTTTAGCAGTTTTGCTAAAAATGCTAACTAGCATGCTAATATGCTAGCATGCTAACTATGCTAACCACATGACTTAGCTAACTTAGCTAATCATTTTTAGCAGTTTTATAAAAAATGCTAACTAGCATGCTAACATGTTAGCATGCTAACTATGCTAACCACGTTACTTAGCTAACTTAGCTAATCATGTTTAGCAGTTTTGCTAAAAATGCTAACTAGCATGCTAATATGCTAGCATGCTAACTATGCTAACCACATGACTTAGCTAACTTAGCTAATCATTTTTAGCAGTTTTATAAAAAATGCTAATTAGCATGCTAACATGTTAGCATGCTAACTATGCTAACCATGTGACTTAGCTAACTTAGCTAATCATTTTTAGCAGTTTTGCAAAAAATGCTAACTAGCATGCTAACATGCTAACATGCTAGTATGCTAACTATGCTAACCATGCTAACTAGCTACAGTGGGTAGGAGTCATAGTTGATGACAAGTAACAGTTACAATGGCTGAACAGTTAAAAAGTTCAGTAGTTTAAAGGGTTAAATTGTTTAACAGTGAAATATTGTAGTGAGGACTTTTATTTTGAAACAGTTTTTGGCAGAGGAAGCAGTTGAACAGGATGTGTAGTCTTAATAGGGCCAGTTTGTATGCTTAAAGCCTGAGAATGGCAGTTGGGCCAGCTGGCCTGAACACCTGCCATAAGATTCTAATTGCTGTGATGTCATAAAGGGCAATGTTAAGTCAATGGGAAAATTTTGATAGTTTTTAATTAATAGTTTAAAAAGTATAAAAGTTACAAAGTTGAAAAATACAAAGCCCACATGTCCTAATTAAGACCTACGCGTCAATGTTTGAATGAAGTTTCTACGTTAAACGGTTGAAGCTGCATTAACTGCGTTAGAAGAAGAGGAATAATAAGAATAAGAAGCCTAGGAAGAACAGTACAGTGCATTTTCATGCACTGTAATAAAATGCCTTGGAATAACAGTACAGTGCATTTTCATGCACTGTAATAAAATGCCTTGGAATAACAGTACAGTGCATTTTCATGCACTGTAATAACTAGAAAAGCATTTCCTGAAGGAAATACAGTGCATGAAAATGCAAACATTTGATGCGTTCATATGGTTAAATTATTTGCTTGGTAGATAAGGTTTAATATAGTTAGAATGACTGAACAGTTAAATAGGTTGATAATTGAAATGGTTAAATTATTTAGGCAGATAGTTGACGATAACTAACAGTTGGAATGGCTCCAATGTTTGCTAGTAGTTATGCTAACTATGTTAATAAAGATAATAATGTTAACCAAGTTACTATGCTAACTAGCATGCTAACAATGTTAAAATGTTAACTATGCTAACCATATGACTTAGCTAACCTAGCTAATCATTTTTATTAGTTATGATAACTATGCTAATTAACATGCTAACATGCTAACTATGCTAACCATGTGACTTAGCTAACTTAGCTAATCATTTTTTGCAGTTTTACTAAAAATGCTAACTAGCATGCTAACATGTTAGCATGCTAACTATGCTAACCATGTGACTTAGCTAACTTAGCTAATCATTTTTAGCAGTTTTGCAAAAAATGCTAACTAGCATGCTAACATGCTAGCATGCTAACTATGCTAACCACGTGACTTAGCTAACTTAGCTAATCATTTTTAGTAGTTTAGCAAAAAATGCTAACTAGCATGCTAACATGCTAGCATGCTAACTATGCTAACCATGTGACTTAGCTAACTTAGCTAATCATTTTTAGCAGTTTTGCAAAAAATGCTAACTAGCATGCTAACATGCTAACATGCTAGTATGCTAACTATGCTAACCATGCTAACTAGCTACAGTGGGTAGGAGTCATAGTTGATGACAAGTAACAGTTACAATGGCTGAACAGTTAAAAAGTTCAGTAGTTTAAAGGGTTAAATTGTTTAACAGTGAAATATTGTAGTGAGGACTTTTATTTTGAAACAGTTTTTGGCAGAGGAAGCAGTTGAACAGGATGTGTAGTCTTAATAGGGCCAGTTTGTATGCTTAAAGCCTGAGAATGGCAGTTGGGCCAGCTGGCCTGAACACCTGCCATAAGATTCTAATTGCTGTGATGTCATAAAGGGCAATGTTAAGTCAATGGGAAAATTTTGATAGTTTTTAATTAATAGTTTAAAAAGTATAAAAGTTACAAAGTTGAAAAATACAAAGCCCACATGTCCTAATTAAGACCTACGCGTCAATGTTTGAATGAAGTTTCTACGTTAAACGGTTGAAGCTGCATTAACTGCGTTAGAAGAAGAGGAATAATAAGAATAAGAAGCCTAGGAAGAACAGTACAGTGCATTTTCATGCACTGTAATAAAATGCCTTGGAATAACAGTACAGTGCATTTTCATGCACTGTAATAAAATGCCTTGGAATAACAGTACAGTGCATTTTCATGCACTGTAATAACTAGAAAAGCATTTCCTGAAGGAAATACAGTGCATGAAAATGCAAAAATTTGATGCGTTCATATGGTTAAATTATTTGCTTGGTAGATAAGGTTTAATATAGTTAGAATGACTGAACAGTTAAATAGGTTGATAATTGAAATGGTTAAATTATTTAGGCAGATAGTTGACGATAACTAACAGTTGGAATGGCTCCAATGTTTGCTAGTAGTTATGCTAACTATGTTAATAAAGATAATAATGTTAACCAAGTTACTATGCTAACTAGCATGCTAACAATGTTAAAATGTTAACTATGCTAACCATATGACTTAGCTAACCTAGCTAATCATTTTTATTAGTTATGATAACTATGCTAATTAACATGCTAACATGCTAACTATGCTAACCATGTGACTTAGCTAACTTAGCTAATCATTTTTTGCAGTTTTACTAAAAATGCTAACTAGCATGCTAACATGTTAGCATGCTAACTATGCTAACCATGTGACTTAGCTAACTTAGCTAATCATTTTTAGCAGTTTTGCAAAAAATGCTAACTAGCATGCTAACATGCTAGCATGCTAACTATGCTAACCACGTGACTTAGCTAACTTAGCTAATCATTTTTAGTAGTTTAGCAAAAAATGCTAACTAGCATGCTAACATGCTAGCATGCTAACTATGCTAACCATGTGACTTAGCTAACTTAGCTAATCATTTTTAGTAGTTTAGCAAAAAATGCTAACTAGCATGCTAACATGCTAGCATGCTAACTATGCTAACCATGTGACTTAGCTAACTTAGCTAATCATTTTTAGCAGTTTTGAAAAAAATGCTAACTAGCATGCTAACATGCTAGCATGCTAACTATGCTAACCATGTGACTTAGCTAACTTAGCTAATCATTTTTAGCAGTTTTGAAAAAAATGCTAACTAGCATGCTAACATGCTAGCATGCTAACATGCTAACTATGCTAACCATGCTAACTAGCTATAGTGGGTAGGAGTCATAGTTGATGACAAGTAACAGTTACAATGGCTGAACAGTTAAAAAGTTCAGTAGTTTAAAGGGTTAAATTGTTTAACAGTGAAATATTGTAGTGAGGACTTTTATTTTGAAACAGTTTTTGGCAGAGGAAGCAGTTGAACAGGATGTGTAGTCTTAATAGGGCCAGTTTGTATGCTTAAAGCCTGAGACTGGCAGTTGAAACAGGTGGCCCGAACACCTGCCATAGGATTCTAATTGCTTAACGGCCGTATTGTGATGTCATAATCATAATGTTAAGTCAATGGGGAAATTTTGATTAGTTTTTAATTAATAGTTTAAAAAGTATAAAAGTTACAAAGTTGAAAAATACAAAGCTCACATGTCCTAAGTAAGACCTACGTAACATAGTTTGAATGAAGTTTCTACGTTAAACGGTTGAAGCTGCATTAAGTGCGTTAGAAGAAGAATAATAATAACTAGAAAAGCATTTCCTGAAGGAAATACAGTGCATGAAAATGCAAAAAATATGATGTAAAATATCATACAGAGTAAAAATAAACTATATTGGTTGCTAGGTAGATGAGGTTTAATATAGTTGGAATGACTGAACAGTTAAATAGGTGGATAGTTTAAATGGTTAAATTATTAAAGTAGATAGTTGACGATAACTGACAGTTGGAATGGCTCTAATGTTTGCTAGTAGTTATGCTAACTATGTTAACAAAGATAATAATATTAACAAAGTTACTATGCTAACTAGCATGTTAACAATGTTAAAATGCTAATTATGTTAACCATGTTACTTAGCTAACTTAGCTAATCTTTTTTAGCAGTTTTACTAAAAATGCTAACTAGCATGCTAACATGCTAGCATGCTAACTATGCTAACCATGTGTCTTAGCTAACTTAGCTAATCATTTTTAGCTGTTTTGCAAAAAATGCTAACTAGCATGCTAACATGCTAGCATGCTAACTATGCTAACCATGTGACTTAGCTAACTTAGCTAATCATTTTTAGCAGTTTTGCTAAAAATGCTAACTAGCATGCTAACATGCTAGCATGCTAACTATGCTAACCATGTGTCTTAGCTAACTTAGCTAATCATTTTTAGCTGTTTTGCAAAAAATGCTAACTAGCATGCTAACATGCTAGCATGCTAACTATGCTAACCATGTGACTTAGCTAATCGTTTTTAGCAGTTTTGCTAAAAATGCTAACTAGCATGCTAACATGCTAGCATGCTAACTATGCTAACCATGTGACTTAGCTAACTTAGCTAATCATTTTTAGCAGTTTTGAAAAAAATGCTAACTAGCATGCTAACATGCTAGCATGCTAACATGCTAACTATGCTAACCATGCTAACTAGCTACAGTGGGTAGGAGTCATAGTTGATGACAAGTAACAGTTACAATGGCTGAACAGTTAAAAAGTTCAGTAGTTTAAAGGGTTAAATTGTTTAACAGTGAAATATTGTAGTGAGGACTTTTATTTTGAAACAGTTTTTGGCAGAGGAAGCAGTTGAACAGGATGTGTAGTCTTAATAGGGCCAGTTTGTATGCTTAAAGCCTGAGACTGGCAGTTGAAACAGGTGGCCCGAACACCTGCCATAGGATTCTAATTGCTTAACGGCCGTATTGTGATGTCATAATCATAATGTTAAGTCAATGGGGAAATTTTGATTAGTTTTTAATTAATAGTTTAAAAAGTATAAAAGTTACAAAGTTGAAAAATACAAAGCTCACATGTCCTAAGTAAGACCTACGCTAACCATGTGACTTAGCTAACTTAGCTAATCATTTTTAGCAGTTTTGCAAAAAATGCTAGCTAGCATGCTAACATGCTAGCATGCTAACTATGCTAACCATGTGACTTAGTTAACTTAGCTAATCATTTTTAGCAGTTTTATAAAAAATGTTAACTAGTATGCTAACATGTTAGCATGCTAACTATGCTAACCATGTGACTTAGCTAACTTAGCTAATCATTTTTAGCAGTTTTGTAAAAAATGCTAACTAGCATGGTAACATGCTAGCATGCTAACTATGCTAACCATGTGACTTAGCTAACTTAGCTAATCATTTTTAGCAGTTTTGCTAAAAATGCTAACTAGCATGTTAACATGCTAGCATGCTAACATGCTAACCATGTTAACCATGCTAACTAGCTACAGTGGGTAGGAGTCATAGGTGGATAGTTTATATGGTTAAATGATTTGCTTGGTAGATAAGGTTTAATATAGTTGGAATGATTGAATGGTTAAATAGGTGGATAATACTTAACTTAGTTAACTTAGCTAATGTTTTCATTTTTAGTAGTTATGCTAACTAGCATGTTAGCAATGCTAGCATGCTAACTATGCTAACCACGTGACTTAGCTAACTTAGCTAATCATTTTTAGTAGTTTAGCAAAAAATGCTAACTAGCATGCTAACATGCTAGCATGCTAACTATGCTAACCATGTGACTTAGCTAACTTAGCTAATCATTTTTAGTAGTTTAGCAAAAAATGCTAACTAGCATGCTAACATGCTAGCATGCTAACTATGCTAACCATGTGACTTAGCTAACTTAGCTAATCATTTTTAGCAGTTTTGAAAAAAATGCTAACTAGCATGCTAACATGCTAGCATGCTAACTATGCTAACCATGTGACTTAGCTAACTTAGCTAATCATTTTTAGCAGTTTTGAAAAAAATGCTAACTAGCATGCTAACATGCTAGCATGCTAACATGCTAACTATGCTAACCATGCTAACTAGCTATAGTGGGTAGGAGTCATAGTTGATGACAAGTAACAGTTACAATGGCTGAACAGTTAAAAAGTTCAGTAGTTTAAAGGGTTAAATTGTTTAACAGTGAAATATTGTAGTGAGGACTTTTATTTTGAAACAGTTTTTGGCAGAGGAAGCAGTTGAACAGGATGTGTAGTCTTAATAGGGCCAGTTTGTATGCTTAAAGCCTGAGACTGGCAGTTGAAACAGGTGGCCCGAACACCTGCCATAGGATTCTAATTGCTTAACGGCCGTATTGTGATGTCATAATCATAATGTTAAGTCAATGGGGAAATTTTGATTAGTTTTTAATTAATAGTTTAAAAAGTATAAAAGTTACAAAGTTGAAAAATACAAAGCTCACATGTCCTAAGTAAGACCTACGTAACATAGTTTGAATGAAGTTTCTACGTTAAACGGTTGAAGCTGCATTAAGTGCGTTAGAAGAAGAATAATAATAACTAGAAAAGCATTTCCTGAAGGAAATACAGTGCATGAAAATGCAAAAAATATGATGTAAAATATCATACAGAGTAAAAATAAACTATATTGGTTGCTAGGTAGATGAGGTTTAATATAGTTGGAATGACTGAACAGTTAAATAGGTGGATAGTTTAAATGGTTAAATTATTAAAGTAGATAGTTGACGATAACTGACAGTTGGAATGGCTCTAATGTTTGCTAGTAGTTATGCTAACTATGTTAACAAAGATAATAATATTAACAAAGTTACTATGCTAACTAGCATGTTAACAATGTTAAAATGCTAATTATGTTAACCATGTTACTTAGCTAACTTAGCTAATCTTTTTTAGCAGTTTTACTAAAAATGCTAACTAGCATGCTAACATGCTAGCATGCTAACTATGCTAACCATGTGTCTTAGCTAACTTAGCTAATCATTTTTAGCTGTTTTGCAAAAAATGCTAACTAGCATGCTAACATGCTAGCATGCTAACTATGCTAACCATGTGACTTAGCTAACTTAGCTAATCATTTTTAGCAGTTTTGCTAAAAATGCTAACTAGCATGCTAACATGCTAGCATGCTAACTATGCTAACCATGTGTCTTAGCTAACTTAGCTAATCATTTTTAGCAGTTTTGCTAAAAATGCTAACTAGCATGCTAACATGCTAGCATGCTAACTATGCTAACCATGTGACTTAGCTAACTTAGCTAATCATTTTTAGCAGTTTTGAAAAAAATGCTAACTAGCATGCTAACATGCTAGCATGCTAACATGCTAACTATGCTAACCATGCTAACTAGCTACAGTGGGTAGGAGTCATAGTTGATGACAAGTAACAGTTACAATGGCTGAACAGTTAAAAAGTTCAGTAGTTTAAAGGGTTAAATTGTTTAACAGTGAAATATTGTAGTGAGGACTTTTATTTTGAAACAGTTTTTGGCAGAGGAAGCAGTTGAACAGGATGTGTAGTCTTAATAGGGCCAGTTTGTATGCTTAAAGCCTGAGACTGGCAGTTGAAACAGGTGGCCCGAACACCTGCCATAGGATTCTAATTGCTTAACGGCCGTATTGTGATGTCATAATCATAATGTTAAGTCAATGGGGAAATTTTGATTAGTTTTTAATTAATAGTTTAAAAAGTATAAAAGTTACAAAGTTGAAAAATACAAAGCTCACATGTCCTAAGTAAGACCTACGCTAACCATGTGACTTAGCTAACTTAGCTAATCATTTTTAGCAGTTTTGCAAAAAATGCTAGCTAGCATGCTAACATGCTAGCATGCTAACTATGCTAACCATGTGACTTAGTTAACTTAGCTAATCATTTTTAGCAGTTTTATAAAAAATGTTAACTAGTATGCTAACATGTTAGCATGCTAACTATGCTAACCATGTGACTTAGCTAACTTAGCTAATCATTTTTAGCAGTTTTGTAAAAAATGCTAACTAGCATGGTAACATGCTAGCATGCTAACTATGCTAACCATGTGACTTAGCTAACTTAGCTAATCATTTTTAGCAGTTTTGCTAAAAATGCTAACTAGCATGTTAACATGCTAGCATGCTAACATGCTAACCATGTTAACCATGCTAACTAGCTACAGTGGGTAGGAGTCATAGGTGGATAGTTTATATGGTTAAATGATTTGCTTGGTAGATAAGGTTTAATATAGTTGGAATGATTGAATGGTTAAATAGGTGGATAATACTTAACTTAGTTAACTTAGCTAATGTTTTCATTTTTAGTAGTTATGCTAACTAGCATGTTAGCAATGCTAACATGCTAACTATGTTAACCATGTGACTTAGCTAACCTAGCTAATCATTTTTAGCAGTTTTGCTAACTATGCTAACTAGCATGTTAGCATGCTAACTATATTAACCATGTTACTTAGCTAACTTAGCTAATCATTTTTAGCAGTTTTGCTAAAAATGCTAACTAGCATGTTAACATGTTAGCATGCTAACTATGCTAACCATGTGACTTAGCTAACTTAGCTAATCATTTTTAACAGTTTTGCAAAAAATGCTAACTAGCATGCTAACTAGCATGCTAACATGCTAGCATGCTAACTATGCTAACCAAGTTACTTAGCTAACTTAGCTAACTAGCTACAGTGGGTAGGAGTCATAGTTGATGACAAGTAACAGTTACAATGGCTGAACAGTTAAAAAGTTCAGCAGTTTAAAGGGTTAAATTGTTTAACAGTGAAATATTGTAGTGAGGACTTTTATTTTGAAACAGTTTTTGGCAGAGGAAGCAGTTGAATAGGGTGTGTAGTCTTCATAGGGCCAGTTTGTATGCTTAAAGCCTGAGAATGGCAGTTGGGCCAGCTGGCCTGGCCACCTGCCACAAGATTCTAATTGCGATGATGTCATAAAGGGCAATGTTAAGTCAATGGGGATTTTTTAAAAGTTAATAATTAATAGTTTAAAAAGTATAAAAGTTACAAAGTTGAAAAATACATAGCCCCTATGACACAAGTAAGACCTACGTAACAAAGTTTGAATGAAGTTTCTACGTTAAACGGTTGAAGCTGCATTAAACGCGTTAGAAGAAGAAGTATAATAAGAATAAAATGCCTAGGAAGAACAGTACAGTGCATTTTCATGCACTGTAATAATAAAATGCCTTGGAATAACAGTACAGTGCATTTTCATGCACTGTAACTAGAAAAGCATTTCCTGAAGGAAATACAGTGCATGAAAATGCAAAAATATGTAAAATATACAGAGTAAAAACAAACTATATTGGTTGCTAGGTAGATGAGGTTTAATATAGTTGGAATGACTGAACAGTTAAATAGGTGGATAGTTTATATAGTTAAATGATTTACTTGGTAGATAAGGTTTAATATAGTTGGAATGATTGAACGGTTAAATAGGTGGATAATTTAAATGGTTAAATTATTTAGGTAGATAATTGACGATAACTGACAGTTGGAATGGCTCTAATGTTTGCTAGTAGTTATGCTAACTATGTTATCAAAGATAATAATGTTAACCAAGTTACTTAACTTAGCTAATGTTTTCATTTTTAGTAGTTATGCTAACTAGCATGTTAGCAATGCTAACATGCTAACTATGTTAACCATGTTACTTAGCTAACCTAGCTAATATTTTTTAGCAGTAATGCTAACTATGCTAACTAGCATGTTAGCATGTTAACTATGCTAACCATGTGACTTAGCTAACTTAGCTAATAATTTTTAGCAGTTTTGCTAAAAATGCTAAACTAGCATGCTAACATGTTAGCATGCTAACTATGCTAACCATGTGACTTAGCTAACTTAGCTAATCATTTTTAGCAGTTTTCTTAAAAATGCTAACTAGCATGCTAACATGCTAGCATGCTAACTATGTTAACCATGTTACTTAGCTAACTTAGCTAATAATTTTTAGCAGTTTTACTAAAAATGCTAACTAGCATGCTAACATGCTAACATGTTAGCATGCTAACTATATTAACCATGTGACTTAGGTAACCTAGCTAATCATTTTTAGCAGTTTTGCTTAAAATGCTAACTAGCATGCTAACATGCTAGCATGCTAACTATGCTAACCACGTTACTTAGCTAACTTAGCTAATCATTTTTAGCAGTTTTACTAAAAATGCTAACTAGCATGCTAACATGTTAACATGCTAACATGCTAACATGCTAACCATGCTAACTAGCTACAGTGGGTGGGAGTCATAGTTGATGACAAGTAACAGTTACAATGGTTGAACAGTTAAAAAGTTCATTAGTTTAAAGGGTTAAATTGTTTAACAGTGAAATATTGTAGTGATGACTTTTATTTTGAAACAGTTTTTGGCAGAGGAAGCAGTTGGACAGGATGTGTAGTCTTAATAGGGCCAGTTTGTATGCTTAAAGCCTGAGAATGGCAGTTGGTCCAGGGGCCTCATTACAGAAAGAATCCTAACTGCTCATCCTAACTTAAGTTAGGAAACCAAAGATAGGACAAATCCTAACTTCCTATTACAGAAGCAGTGCCTAACATTATGTCCGTTTCTTATCTTATCTGTGGCTTCCTATCTTATCTTTATTTATGAAATCCTAAATGTTCTATCAATCTGATTTTTCGACGGCTATCAACAGTTTATGTCTTTTTCTGCACTTAGAATGTGCTCGAGACTGATAGAACGCATAACTGTAACGACAAATGAGCCTAAACGTTAACGTTAAAGCTATAACGAAAAAGTTAAACGAAACAGCAAGCTAAGGTCATGGCTGGTCCAGATAAGAAGAGGAGGGCTTTTAATTTCAGCCAAGACGAGTTGGAGGCATTAGTTCAGGCGGTGGAAGACAGGAAAACTGTATTGTTCGGAAAATTTTCAATGACCGTAACGGCGCAGTCTAAAGACAGACACTGGAAAGAGGTGGCGGACTCTGTCTCAGCGGTTTGTGGGATGCTGAGGACGGTGGAGAGTACTAAGAAAAAGTGGTCTTCTCTAGCAAGTGATGCTAAGATCAGGGGGGTCTTACAAAGGAGGGACCAAGCAAAGACGGGGGCTGGTTTGCCCGAAGTGAAGCCCCTAACCTCACTGGAGGAGAAGATCCTGGCCGTCATGGGTCAAGTTTACACCGAAGGTAAGTTGATTTCAGCACTAGCTTCCATCGCAAATTAGCCAGCTGCTAGCTAGTGCTACGATGTAACGATGATAATCTAAAATGTAGCAGCGTAGCAGCTACCTGCTAGTGCCAGCGCTATCGATAACTGGCTTGGAGGAGTGGCTACATAGTAACCCTAGAATAGGGCCACCAGAAGCTACATGTTACTTGTGTCGAACCAGACAAAATACAGTCTATGTAGGCCTATGTAGACCGCAAAAGAAAAGCCAACGCTGACAACTCCCTAACGTGAAATCATTTGTGTATCATAGGCATTGCAACCGGCACGGAGGTGGGACTGGATGAGCTGTGTGAGCAGAAAAGTGGCGAGGTGTGTCAGTCGACATCGTCTGACCCTGAGTCGAGAAGGGTCATATTAACGCTGATGGATTCAGAGTGTGACACTATGAATCTGCCACCAGCAATGGTCATCCCATCACCTGGTAAGTCGAATTCAACGTTGATGGTAATTTAAAATAAATAGGCTATGAGGTGCATTTTCACAATGATGCTGTCTCAACTGTAGGCTACTCCTTAAAAACAGTTGAGGTATATAATGTCCCGTTTAGTCTATGCGGTTCACTGAAAGGTGCCTATAGGTTCTGAATCTAAGATTCACAGTTTTTGATTCTTCTCTACAGCTAAAAAGAAGAAGCACATAGGCCTACAAGAGGAGCTTCTGGAGTTGGAGAAGGAGAAGCTGTGGGTAATGAGAGAAAAGGTCAATATTGATAAGGAGAGACTGCAATTGGAAAAAGAAAAATTCGAATTCATGAAGGAGTATGTAAAAAATCGAGGGAACAACATTGTTGATCTCTCTGAACTATAAAAAAAAAAAAGCACACTTATTTAAATTTATTTATTTAATATTGTCAAAAATAAATATTTGAAATCAAAACTGCAATGTTTTGTCTTTAATTATCTTGTAAAATAATGTGCAATTAAGTTGTTTCTGGCGGTTCTGCCAGTCTGTGCACCATCATGTAGGCCTATGCCATCATGGCCTTCCTCCTCATCTTCAACCGGGATGTTTTCAGGGTCCGGGAGATTAGCCATCCTGCATATGTTGTGCAGCACAGCAGTGGCCTTTACAAACATCACCACTCTCTCAGGGGAATACTGAAGATATCCCCCACTCTTATCATGGCATCTCCATCTACAACAACATAAATTAACCAGCAGTGCACCAATTAACCAGTTAGTTTGTATTGCCATCATGGTAACATGCTTTACTTTTTGGTATGATGTTATAGTCCATATTAATATTAAATAATATTAAACTTATACATTTGCTACATTGCTTTTGAAATGTATAGTTTAACACTAGCTTCTTCTTCAGGGTTACTACACACTCCTTATCTACACTATTGAATGCAACAAAGCAGTATGTCTCACCTTCCTTTCCATATACCATAAAGCCTCTCCTGACGGCTACGGCACCTTTTGTGTGCCACATTATACTTCCTCTCTGCCTCTGTCTGCTCATTCATGACTGGTGTCATTAGGTAGGGTTTCAAGGGGTATCCCGAGTCTCCCAAAAGCCATCCACTTGCCCTGCCCTCACTCAGGTAAGCATTGATATCACTGTAAATGGGCACATTTCATATTTTAAATAGTATTTGAGTGGAGCCTATAATGAAGTCTGTAAAACAATAATTTATGTTAGTGTCAAGGACCTACCTGGTGTTGAATATGAATGAATCGTGGATGGATCCAGGCCACTTTGCCAACAAATGCCGTATAACCATATTTTGGTCCCCTATGGCCTGAACGTTAATGGCATGGTATCCTTTACGGCACACGTATGCCGGCTCACTTGGAGCTTTGATTGGAAAAAGTGACCCATCTATAAGCCCAATTACCCCTGGCATTCCACTCTGTTGTAAAAACTCCTCCTTTATCCGCAGAAGCTCTTCTCCACGCGGAAACTGAATATAATTTGGTGCCAGATTGCAGATGGCTTTGGTGACTTCCATGAGGTTGCGTGAAATACACGGCTGTGACACCGAAGACAGGCTTGCAACCTCAGTCTGGAAGTCACCCTTGGCAAAAAAACGCAGAGCATTTGTCTTCCACCAAAGTCAAAATTAAATGTCTTGGCAGACGATAAAATGAAATTAAAACACGGTCCGGAAAATGTAACACATCATTATGCGGTCTAAGTAGCCTTTCTGCCATTACATTTCTGTTAATGTGTTCATCTTCATTGTCAAAGATACCTACAAGCAGTGCTGCTGCCATATTTTTTTCAGTTAGTGACAGTTATTTTGATTTAGGACAGGGTGAATGGCAACCTAACTTAGGCATCCTAAGTTAGGAATTTCCTAACTTAGGATGATTCTGTAATGGCTAAATTCCTATCTTAAGATAAGATAGGATCTCATCCTAAGTTAAGTTAGGAAACCTGCTTCTGTAATACCAAAACCCCTAAATGCCTTCCTAACTTAAGTTAGGATAGGATTTCAGAGTTAGGAAGTTTCTGTAATGAGGCCCCTGGTGGCCCGAACACCTGCCATAAGATTCTAATTGCTTAACTGCCGTATTGTGATGTCATAATCATAATGTTAAGTCAATGGGGAAATTTTGATTCGTTTTTAATTAATAGTTTAAAAAGTATAAAAGTTACAAAGTTGAAAAATACAAAGCTCACATGTCCTAAGTAAGACCTACGTAACATAGTTTGAATGAAGTTTCTACGTTAAACGGTTGAAGCTGCATTAAGTGCGTTAGAAGAAGAATAATAATAAAATGCCTTGGAATAACAGTACAGTGCATTTTCATGCACTGTAATAATAATAATAAAATGCCTTGGAATAACAGTACAGTGCATTTTCATGCACTGTAATAATAACTAGAAAAGCATTTCCTGAAGGAAATACAGTGCATGAAAATGCAAAACATATGATGTAAAATATCATACAGAGTAAAAACAAACTATATTGGTTGCTAAGTAGATGAGGTTTAATATAGTTGGAATGACTGAACAGTTAAATAGGTGGATAGTTTAAATGGTTAAATTATTAAAGTAGATAGTTGACGATAACTGACAGTTGGAATGGCTCTAATGTTTGCTAGTAGTTATGCTAACTATGTTAACAAAGATAATAATATTAACCAAGTTACTATGCTAACTAGCATGTTAACAATGTTAAAATGCTAATTATGTTAACCATGTTACTTAGCTAACTTAGCTAATCATTTTTAGCTGTTTTGCAAAAAATGCTAACTAGCATGCTAACATGCTAGCATGCTAACTATGTTAACCATGTGACTTAGCTAACTTAGCTAATCATTTTTAGCAGTTTTGCAAAAAATGCTAACTAGCATGCTAACATGCTAGCATGCTAAAACTATGCTAACCATGTGTCTTAGCTAACTTAGCTAATCGTTTTTAGCTGTTTTGCTAAAAATGCTAACTAGCATGCTAACATGCTAGCATGCTAACTATGCTAACCATGTGACTTAGCTAACTTAGCTAATCGTTTTTAACAGTTTTGCTAAAAATGCTAACTAGCATGCTAACTAGCATGCTAACATGCTAGCATGCTAACATGCTAGCATGCTAACTATGCTAACCATGCTAACTAGCTACAGTGGGTAGGAGTCATAGTTGATGACAAGTAACAGTTACAATGGCTGAACAGTTAAAAAGTTCAGTAGTTTAAAGGGTTAAATTGTTTAACAGTGAAATATTGTAGTGAGGACTTTTATTTTGAAACAGTTTTTGGCAGAGGAAGCAGTTGAACAGGATGTGTAGTCTTAATAGGGCCAGTTTGTATGCTTAAAGCCTGAGAATGGCAGTTGGTCCAGGTGGCCCGAACACCTGCCATAGGATTCTAATTGCTTAACGGCTCTATTGTGATGTCATCAGCCCATGTTAAGTCAATGGGGAAATTTTGAACAGTTTTTAATTAATAGTTTAAAAAGTATAAAAGTTACAAAGCTGAAAAATACAAAGCACCCATGTCCTAAGTAAGACCTACGTAACATAGTTTGAATGAAGTTTCTACGTTAAACGGTTGAAGCTGCATTAAGTGCGTTAGAAGAATAATAATAATAATAATAATAATAATAATAAAATGCCTTGGAATAACAGTACAGTGCATTTTCATGCACTGTAACTAGAAAAGCATTTCCTGAAGGAAATACAGTGCATGAAAATGCAAAAAATATGATGTAAAATATCATACAGAGTAAAAACAAACTATATTGGTTGCTAGGTAGATGAGGTTTAATATAGTTGGAGTGACTGAACAGTTAAATAGGTGGATAGTTTATATGGTTAAATGATTTGCTTGGAAGATAAGGTTTAATAAAGTTGGAATGATTGAACGGTTAAATAGGTGGACAATACTTAACTTAGTTAACTTAGCTAATGCATTTTTAGTAGTTAGCAATGCTAACATGCTAACTATGTTAACCATGTGACTTAGCTAATCTAGCTAATTATTTTTAGCAGTTTTGCTAACTATGCTAACTAGCATGCTAACATGTTAGCATGCTAACTATGCTAGCATGCTAACTATGCTAACCATGTGACTTAGCTAACTTAGCTAATCATTTTTAGCAGTTTTGTAAAAAATGCTAACTAGCATGCTAACATGTTAGCATGCTAACTATGCTAACCATGTGACTTAGCTAACTTAGCTAATCATTTTTAGCAGTTTTGTAAAAAATGCTAACTAGCATGCTAACATGCTAGCATGCTAACTATGCTAACCATGTGACTTAGCTAACTTAGCTAATCATTTTTAGCAGTTTTGTAAAAAATGTTAACTAGCATGCTAACATGTTAGCATGCTAACTATGCTAACCATGTGACTTAGCTAACCTAGCTAATCATTTTTAGCAATTTTGCAAAAAATGCTAACTAGCATGCTAACATGCTAACATGCTAACTATGCTAACCATGTGACTTAGCTAACTTAGCTAATCATTTTTAGCAGTTTTGCAAAAAATGCTAACTAGCATGCTAACATGCTAGCATGCTAACTATGCTAACCATGCTAACTAGCTACAGTGGGTAGGAGTCATAGTTGATGACAAGTAACAGTTACAATGGCTGAACAGTTAAAAAGTTCAGTAGTTTAAAGGGTTAAATTGTTTAACAGTGAAATATTGTAGTGAGGACTTTTATTTTGAAACAGTTTTTGGCAGAGGAAGCAGTTGAACAGGATGTGTAGTCTTAATAGGGCCAGTTTGTATGCTTAAAGCCTGAGACTGGCAGTTGAAACAGGTGGCCCGAACACCTGCCATAGGATTCTAATTGCTTAACGGCCGTATTGTGATGTCATAATCATAATGTTAAGTCAATGGGGAAATTTTGATTAGTTTTTAATTAATAGTTTAAAAAGTATAAAAGTTACAAAGTTGAAAAATACAAAGCTCACATGTCCTAATTAAGACCTACGTAACATAGTTTGAATGAAGTTTCTACGTTAAACGGTTGAAGCTGCATTAAGTGCGTTAGAAGAATAATAATAATAATAATAATAACTAGAAAAGCATTTCCTGAAGGAAATACAGTGCATGAAAATGCAAAAATATGATGAGTTCATATGGTTAAATTATTTGCTTGGTAGATAAGGTTTAATATAGTTGGAATGACTGAACAGTTAAATAGGTTAATAATTGAAATGGTTAAATTATTTAGGCAGATAGTTGACGATAACTAACAGTTAGAATGGCTCCAATGTTTGCTAGTAGTTATGCTAACTATGTTAATAAAGATAATAATGTTAACCAAGTTACTATGCTAACTAGCATGCTAACAATGTTAAAATGTTAACTATGCTAACCATATGACTTAGCTAACCTAGCTAATCATTTTTATTAGTTATGATAACTATGCTAATTAGCATGCTAACATGTTAATTATATTAACCATGTGACATAGCTAACTTCGCTAATCATTTTTAGCAGTTTTGCAAAAAATGCTAACTAGCATGCTAACATGCTAGCATGCTAACTATGCTAACCATGTGACTTAGCTAACTTAGCTAATCATTTTTAGCAGTTTTGTAAAAAATGCTAACTAGCATGCTAACATGTTAGCATGCTAACTATGCTAACCATGTGACTTAGCTAACTTACCTAATCATTTTTAGCAGTTTTGTAAAAAATGCTAACTAGCATGCTAACATGCTAACTATGCTAACCATGCTAACTAGCTACAGTGGGTAGGAGTCATAGTTGATGACAAGTAACAGTTACAATGGCTGAACAGTTAAAAAGTTCAGTAGTTTAAAGGGTTAAATTGTTTAACAGTGAAATATTGTAGTGAGGACTTTTATTTTGAAACAGTTTCTGGCAGAGGAAGCAGTTGAACAGGATGTGTAGTCTTAATAGGGCCAGTTTGTATGCTTAAAGCCTGAGACTGGCAGTTGAAACAGGTGGCCCGAACACCTGCCATAGGATTCTAATTGCTTAACGGCCGTATTGTGATGTCATAATCATAATGTTAAGTCAATGGGGAAATTTTGATTAGTTTTTAATTAATAGTTTAAAAAGTATAAAAGTTACAAAGTTGAAAAATACAAAGCTCACATGTCCTAAGTAAGACCTACGTAACATAGTTTGAATGAAGTTTCTACGTTAAACGGTTGAAGCTGCATTAAGTGCGTTAGAAGAAGAATAATAATAAAATGCCTTGGAATAACAGTACAGTGCATTTTCATGCACTGTAATAATAATAAAATGCCTTGGAATAACAGTACAGTGCATTTTCATGCACTGTAATAAAATGCCTTGGAATAACAGTACAGTGCATTTTCATGCACTGTAATAAGAAATTTTGGAAGAACAGTATAGTGCATTTTCATGCACTATAATAATATTAACCAAGTTGCTATGCTAACTAGCATGCTAACAATGTTAAAATGTTAACTATGCTAACCATATGACTTAGCTAACCTAGCTAATCATTTTTATTAGTTATGATAACTATGCTAATTAGCATGTTAACATGCTAACTATGCTAACCATGTGACTTAGCTAACTTAGCTAATCATTTTTAGCAGTTTTGCTAAAAATGCTAACTAGCATGCTAACATGTTAGCATGCTAACTATGCTAACCATGTGACTTAGCTAACTTAGCTAATCATTTTTAGCAGTTTTACAAAAAATGCTAACTAGCATGCTAACATGTTAGCATGCTAACTATGCTAACCATGCTAATCATTTTTAGCAGTTTTACAAAAAATGCTAACTAGCATGCTAACATGCTAGCATGCTAACTATGCTAACCATGTGACTTAGCTAACTTAGCTAATCATTTTTAGCAGTTTTACAAAAAATGCTAACTAGCATGTTAGCATGCTAACTATGCTAACCATGTGACTTAGCTAACTTAGCTAATCATTTTTAGCAGTTTTGTTAGTAATCATTTTTATTAGTTATGATAACTATGCTAATTAGCATGCTAACATGCTAACTATGCTAACCATGTGACTTAGCTAACTTAGCTAATCATTTTTAGCAGTTTTGTAAAAAATGCTAACTAGCATGCTAGCATGCTAACTATGCTAACCATGTGACTTAGCTAACTTAGCTAATCATTTTTAGCAGTTTTGTAAAAAGTGCTAACTAGCATGCTAACATGCTAGCATGCTAACTATGCTAACCATGTGACTTAGCTAACTTAGCTAATCATTTTTAGCAGTTTTGCTAAAAATGCTAACTAGCATGCTAACATGCTAACATGCTAGCATGCTAACATGCTACTATGTTAACCATGCTAACTAGCTACAGTGGGTAGGAGTCATAGTTGATGACAAGTAACAGTTACAATGGCTGAACAGTTAAAAAGTTCAGTAGTTTAAAGGGTTAAATTGTTTAACAGTGAAATATTGTAGTGAGGACTTTTATTTTGAAACAGTTTTTGGCAGAGGAAGCAGTTGAACAGGATGTGTAGTCTTAATAGGGCCAGTTTGTATGCTTAAAGCCTGAGAATGGCAGTTGGGCCAGCTGGCCTGAACACCTGCCATAAGATTCTAATTGCTGTGATGTCATAAAGGGCAATGTTAAGTCAATGGGAAAATTTTGATAGTTTTTAATTAATAGTTTAAAAAGTATAAAAGTTACAAAGTTGAAAAATACAAAGCCCACATGTCCTAATTAAGACCTACGCGTCAATGTTTGAATGAAGTTTCTACGTTAAACGGTTGAAGCTGCATTAACTGCGTTAGAAGAAGAGGAATAATAAGAATAAGAAGCCTAGGAAGAACAGTACAGTGCATTTTCATGCACTGTAACTAGAAAAGCATTTCCTGAAGGAAATACAGTGCATGAAAATGCAAAAAATATGATGTAAAATATCATACAGAGTAAAAACAAACTATATTGGTTGCTAAGTAGATGAGGTTTAATATAGTTGGAATGACTGAACAGTTCAATAGGTGGATAGTTTAAATGGTTAAATTATTTAGGTAGATAGTTGACGATAACTGACAGTTGGAATGGCTCTAATGTTTGCTAGTAGTTATGCTAACTATGTTAACAAAGATAATAATGTTAACCAAGTTACTTAACTTAGTTAACTTAGCTAATGTTTTCATATTTAGTAGTTATGCTAACTAGCATGTTAACTATGGTAACCATGTGACTTAGCTAACTTAGCTAATCATTTTTAGCAGTTTTGCAAAAAATGCTAACTAGCATGCTAGCATGCTAACATGCTAGCATGCTAACTATGCTAACCATGTGACTTAGCTAACTTAGCTAATCATTTTTAGTAGTTTTGCAAAAAATGCTAACTAGCATGCTAGCATGCTAACTATGCTAACCATGTGACTTAGCTAACTTAGCTAATCATTTTTAGCAGTTTTGCAAAAAAATGCTAACTAGCATGCTAACATGTTAGCATGCTAACTATGCTAACCATGTGACTTAGCTAACTTAGCTAATCATTTTTAGCAGTTTTGCAAAAAATGCTAACTAGCATGCTAACATGCTAGCATGCTAACTATGCTAACCATGTGACTTAGCTAACTTAGCTAATCATTTTTAGCAGTTTTGCTAAAAATGCTAACTAGCATGCTAACATGCTAACATGCTAACTATGCTAACCATGCTAACTAGCTACAGTGGGTAGGAGTCATAGTTGATGACAAGTAACAGTTACAATGGCTGAACAGTTAAAAAGTTCAGTAGTTTTAAGGGTTAAATTGTTTAACAGTGAAATATTGTAGTGAGGACTTTTATTTTGAAACAGTTTTTGGCAGAGGAAGCAGTTGAACAGGATGTGTAGTCTTAATAGGGCCAGTTTGTATGCTTAAAGCCTGAGAATGGCAGTTGGGCCAGCTGGCCTGAACACCTGCCATAAGATTCTAATTGCTGTGATGTCATAAAGGGCAATGTTAAGTCAATGGGAAAATTTTGATAGTTTTTAATTAATAGTTTAAAAAGTATAAAAGTTACAAAGTTGAAAAATACAAAGCCCACATGTCCTAATTAAGACCTACGCGTCAATGTTTGAATGAAGTTTCTACGTTAAACGGTTGAAGCTGCATTAACTGCGTTAGAAGAAGAGGAATAATAAGAATAAGAAGAAGCCTAGGAAGAACAGTACAGTGCATTTTCATGCACTGTAATAATAAAATGCCTTGGAATAACAGTACAGTGCATTTTCATGCACTGTAACTAGAAAAGCATTTCCTGAAGGAAATACAGTGCATGAAAATGCAAAAATATGATGAGTTCATATGGTTAAATTATTTGCTTGGTAGATAGGGTTTAATATAGTTGGAATGACTGAACAGTTAAATAGGTTAATAATTGAAATGGTTAAATTATTTAGGCAGATAGTTGACGATAACTAACAGTTAGAATGGCTCCAATGTTTGCTAGTAGTTACGCTAACTATGTTAATAAAGATAATAATGTTAACCAAGTTACTATGCTAACTAGCATGCTAACAATGTTAAAATGTTAACTATGCTAACCATATGACTTAGCTAACCTAGCTAATCATTTTTATTAGTTATGATAACTATGCTAATTAACATGCTAACATGCTAACTATGCTAACCATGTGACTTAGCTAACTTAGCTAATCATTTTTAGCAGTTTTGCAAAAAATGCTAACTAGTATGCTAACACATTAGCATGCTAACCACGTTACTTAGCTAACTTAGCTAATCATTTTTAGCAGTTTTGCAAAAAATGCTAACTAGCATGCTAACTATGCTAACCATGTGACTTAGCTAACTTAGCTAATCATTTTTAGCAGTTTTATAAAAAATGCTAACTAGCATGTTAACATGCTAGCATGCTAACTATACTAACCATGTGACTTAGCTAACTTAGCTAATCATTTTTAGCAGTTTTATAAAAAATGCTAACTAGCATGTTAACATGCTAGCATGCTAACTATACTAACCATGTGACTTAGCTAACTTAGCTAATCATTTTTAGCAGTTTTGCAAAAAAATGCTAACTAGCATGCTAACATGCTAGCATGCTAACTATGCTAACCATGTGCCTTAGCTAACTTAGCTAATAATTTTTAGCAGTTTTATAAAAAATGCTAACTAGCATGCTAACATGCTAGCATGCTAACTATGCTAACCATGTGACTTAGCTAACTTAGCTAATCATTTTTAGCAGTTTTATAAAAAATGCTAACTAGCATGCTAACATGCTAGCATGCTAACTATGCTAACCATGTGACTTAGCTAACTTAGCTAATCATTTTTAGCAGTTTTATAAAAAATGCTAACTAGCATGCTAACATGTTAGCATGCTAACTATGCTAACCATGTGACTTAGCTAACTTAGCTAATCATTTTTAGCAGTTTTGCTTAAAATGCTAACTAGCATGCTAACATGCTAGCATGCTAACATGCTAACTATGCTAACCATGCTAACTAGCTACAGTGGGTAGGAGTCATAGTTGATGACAAGTAACAGTTACAATGGCTGAACAGTTAAAAAGTTCAGTAGTTTAAAGGGTTAAATTGTTTAACAGTGAAATATTGTAGTGAGGACTTTTATTTTGAAACAGTTTTTGGCAGAGGAAGCAGTTGAACAGGATGTGTAGTCTTAATAGGGCCAGTTTGTATGCTTAAAGCCTGAGACTGGCAGTTGAAACAGGTGGCCCGAACACCTGCCATAGGATTCTAATTGCTTAACGGCCGTATTGTGATGTCATAATCATAATGTTAAGTCAATGGGGAAATTTTGATTAGTTTTTAATTAATAGTTTAAAAAGTATAAAAGTTACAAAGTTGAAAAATACAAAGCTCACATGTCCTAAGTAAGACCTACGTAACATAGTTTGAATGAAGTTTCTACGTTAAACGGTTGAAGCTGCATTAGCTGCGTTAGAAGAAGAATAATAATAATAATAATAAAATGCCTTGGAATAACAGTACAGTGCATTTTCATGCACTGTAACTAGAAAAGCATTTCCTGAAGGAAATACAGTGCATGAAAATGCAAAAAATATGATGAGTTCATATGGTTAAATTATTTGCTTGGTAGATAAGGTTTACTATAGTTGGAATGACTGAACAGTTAAATAGGTTGATAATTGAAATGGTTAAATTATTTAAGCAGATAGTTGACGATAACTAACAGTTGGAATGGCTCCAATGTTTGCTAGTAGTTATGCTAACTATGTTAAAGATAATAATGTTAACCAAGTAACTATGCTAACTAGGATGCTAACAATGTTAAAATGTTAACTATGCTAACCATATGACTTAGCTAACCTAGCTAATCATTTTTATTAGTTATGATAACTATGCTAATTAGCATGCTAACATGCTAATTATGTTAACCATGTGACTTAGCTAACTTCGCTAATCATTTTTAACAGTAATGCTAACTATGCTAACTAACATGTTAACATGCTAACTATGCTAACCATGTGACTTAGCTAACTTAGCTAATCATTTTTAGCAGTTTTATAAAAAATGCTAACTAGCATGTTAGCATGCTAACTATGCTAACCATGTGACTTAGTTAACTTAGCTAATCATTTTTAGCAGTTTTGCAAAAAATGCTAACTAGCATGCTAACATGTTAGCATGCTAACTATGCTAACCATGTGACTTAGCTAACTTAGCTAATCATTTTCAGCAGTTTTGCAAAAAATGCTAACTAGCATGCTAACATGTTAGCATGCTAACTATGCTAACCACGTGACTTAGCTAACTTAGCTAATCATTTTTAGCAGTTTTGCAAAAAATGCTAACTAGCATGTTAACATGTTAGCATGCTAACTATGCTAACCACATGACTTAGCTAATCATTTTTAGTAGTTTTGCTAAAAATGCTAACTAGCATGTTAACATGCTAGCATGCTAACTATGCTAACCAAGTTACTTAGCTAACTTAGCTAACTAGCTACAGTGGGTAGGAGTCATAGTTGATGACAAGTAACAGTTACAATGGCTGAACAGTTAAAAAGTTCAGTAGTTTAAAGGGTTAAATTGTGTAACAGTGAAATATTGTAGTGAGGACTTTTATTTTGAAACAGTTTTTGGCAAAGGAAGCAGTTGTACAGGATGTGTAGTCTTTATAGGCCAGTTTGTATGCTTAAAGCCTGAGACTGGCAGTTGAGGCAGGTGGCCCGAACACCTGCCATAGGATTCTAATTGCTTAACGGCCGTATTGTGATGTCATAATCATAATGTTAAGTCAATGGGGAAATTTTTATAGTTTTTAATTAATAGTTTAAAAAGTATAAAAGTTACAAAGTTGAAAAATACATAGCCCAAATGTCCTAAGTAAGACCTACGTAACAAAGTTTGAATGAAGTTTCTACGTTTAACGGTTGAAGCTGCATTAAACGCGTTAGAAGAAGAAAAATAAGAATAAGAAATTTTGGAAGAACAGTATAGTGCATTTTCATGCACTATAATAATGTTAACCAAGTAATAATGCTAACCAAGTAACTATGCTAACTAGCATGCTAACAATATTAAAATGTTAACTATGCTAACCATATGACTTAGCTAACCTAGCTAATCATTTTTAGGAGTTTTGCTTAAAATGCTAACTAGCATGCTAACATGCTAGCATGCTAACTATGCTAACCATGTGACTTAGCTAACTTAGCTAATAATTTTTAGCAGTTTTATAAAAAATGCTAACTAACATGCTAATATATTAGCATGCTAACTATGCTAACCATGTGACTTAGCTAACTTAGCTAATCATTTTTAACAGTTTTGCTAAAAATGCTAACTAGCATGCTAACATGGTAGCATGCTAGCATGCTAACTATGTTAACCATGCTAACTAGCTACAGTGGGTAGGAGTCATAGTTGATGACAAGTAACAGTTACAATGGCTGAACAGTTAAAAAGTTCAGTAGTTTAAAGGGTTAAATTGTTTAACAGTGAAATATTGTAGTGAGGACTTTTATTTTGAAACAGTTTTTGGCAGAGGAAGCAGTTGAACAGGATGTGTAGTCTTAATAGGGCCAGTTTGTATGCTTAAAGCCTGAGACTGGCAGTTGATGCAGGTGGCCCGAACACCTGCCATAGGATTCTAATTGCTTAACGGCTCTATTGTGATGTCATCAGCCCATGTTAAGTCTATGGGGACATTTTGAACAGTTTTTAATTAATAGTTTAAAAAGTATAAAAGTTACAAAGCTGAAAAATACAAAGCACCCATGTCCTAAGTAAGACCTACGTAACATAGTTTGAATGAAGTTTCTACGTTAAACGGTTGAAGCTGCATTAAGTGCGTTAGAAGGAAGAATAAGAATAAGAAGCCTAGGAAGAACAGTACAGTGCATTTTCATGCACTGTAATAATAATAAAATGCCTTGGAATAACAGTACAGTGCATTTTCATGCACTGTAATAAGAAATTTTGGAAGAACAGTATAGTGCATTTTCATGCACTATAATAATAAAATGCCTTGGAATAACAGTACAGTGCATTTTCATGCACTGTAATAATAAAATGCCTTGGAATAACAGTACAGTGCATTTTCATGCACTGTAATAAGAAGCCTAGGAAGAACAGTACAGTGCATTTTCATGCACTGTAATAAGAAGCCTAGGAAGAACAGTACAGTGCATTTTCATGCACTGTAATAAAATGCCTTGGAATAACAGTACAGTGCATTTTCATGCACTGTAATAAAATGCCTTGGAATAACAGTACAGTGCATTTTCATGCACTGTAATAAGAAGCCTAGGAAGAACAGTATAGTGCATTTTCATGCACTATAATAAGAATCAGAAGAAGCCTAGGAAGAACAGTACAGTGCATTTTCATGCACTGTAATAAGAAGAAGAAGAAGAAGAAGAAGCCTAGGAAGAACAGTACAGTGCATTTTCATGCACTGTAATAAGAAGAAGCCTAGGAAGAACAGTAGAGTGCATTTTCATGCACTCTAATAAGAAGAAGAAGCCTAGGAAGAACAGTAGAGTGCATTTTCATGCACTCTAATCAGAAGCCTAGGAAGAACAGTACAGTGCATTTTCATGCACTGTAATAAGAAGAAGCCTTGGAATAACAGTATAGTGCATTTTCATGCACTATAATAATAATAATAATAAAATGCCTTGGAATAACAGTACAGTGCATTTTCATGCACTGTAATAAAATGCCTTGGAATAACAGTACAGTGCATTTTCATGCACTGTAATAAAATGCCTTGGAATAACAGTACAGTGCATTTTCATGCACTGTAATAAGAAGCCTAGGAAGAACAGTACAGTGCATTTTCATGCACTGTAATAAGAAGAAGCCTAGGAAGAACAGTAGAGTGCATTTTCATGCACTCTAATAAGAAGAAGAAGAAGAAGAAGCCTAGGAAGAACATTTTCATGCACTGTAATAATCGTAAGAATAAGAAGACTTGGAAGAAAATGCCTTGGAATAACAGTACAGTGCCTTTTCATGCACTGTAATAAGAATAAGAAGAAGAAGCCTAGGAAGAACAGTACAGTGCATTTTCATGCACTGTAATAAGAAGAAGAAGAAGCCTAGGAAGAACAGTAGAGTGCATTTTCATGCACTCTAATAAGAATAAGAAGAAGCCTAGGAAGAACAGTAGAGTGCATTTTCATGCACTCTAATAAGAAGACTTGGAAGAACAATATAGTGCATTTTCATGCACTATAACTAGAAAAGCATTTCCTGAAGGAAATAGAGTGCATGCAAAGTTGTTGCTGGGTTGGTTGCTAGGGTAATTATAGTGGTTGCTATGCTGTAAAAGTGGTTGCTAGGTTGTTGCTAGGGTACTTAAGGTGGTTGCTAGGCTGTTGCTAAGGTAATTATAGTGGTTGCTATGCTATAAAAGTGGTTGCTAGGTTGTTGCTAGGGTACTTAAGGTGGTTGCTAGGCTGTTGCTAGGATAATGATAGTGGTTGCTATGCTATAAAAGTGGTTGCTAGGCTGTTGCTAGGGTAATTATAGTGGTTGCTATAGTGGTTCATTTTCATGCACTCTAATAACAGTAACAACAGTAATAGTAGTAAAGTAATAGTATTAATAACCTAATAATAAACTATTTATGTATCGACTATGACAGCTTTTCTGCTGCTCAGTTTTTATCAGTTCCTTATCAAATAAATTAAAAGAGGCTAAAGCCCAATAAATGTGCCACACATAATAACCTAATATAAGATAAACATTGCCTATACCATTTCAATTAGGCAGCACTAGGCAACCACGAACAAGCTGTCATTAAGTTTTTGCTTTTGTAGCCTACAACTTTTATGACGTGACGTGTCTTGGGCATTTAGCTTTACCATCATGTCAACATAGTTGTGTTATGCGCAATGCTAGGCTATGGATTTAAGTGGTTTAATTTTAAAAAGGGCAGCAAAAGTGGGATAAAGTGCAACTGCTTCTCCAAAACAATTCCTCCATAACTGTGGATTTAATCGTTTGATATGTGGATAACTTTCAGTGGACTATACACATAAAAGGTAAGATTTTGTTATCACAAAGCTAGCTGGTTCGTTAAAATTTAATATGGCGAAGCATATTTACAGCAATTTGTACTTGCAACAGTGAAACTGAGTTTGTTGTTAACATTGTTGGTAACGTAAACGTTTCTTCAGTTAGGAGCAGGACTGTTTTTTTTTTATTTTGCATTCATTTTCATTGGCAAAAGCTAGCCTAATATGCATGAGAGAACCTAGATTTGAGGGAGCTGCAGCTGTTAGCATCAGCACGGTCATATTAACACAGCAGGGCACACTAGCCCAGTGATGGCTAGCCCAGTGATGAGGGATCGTGTAAAATCCCCATCACCAGAAAGTTTCAAACCAAGCTTGCGCTGATGATGCATGATCACTGATCAAATTGCTATTTTCTGAGACGATGCACACCATTCCCAGGTGCTCACCTGTTTGAATCTCCAGCTCTTTAGCCTAGCATCTTAATGCTGTTCACAGCACGGTGAATGACAAACGATGACAAAATGCTGTTCATGTTTATGAGTTCATAGCCTGGTTATTTATCGAAGGACTTACATGTCACGTTTTATATTTTATTATGATCACTCGCATTACCATGGGGTTACTTAATAGGTAGGCCTAATGCTACGGTTAACTTAGAATGCCCACCATTACACTGGAGATGTTAAAAAACGTTTAAACTTTTTTTATTCTCCCGCGAAGATAGGCTAGGCTTGGCTAGGTAATTCGCTCATTAGCTCAGATCAGTGACTACCAGAGGAAACGCGGGGTAGAAAACTCAAACAAGTAATGTTAGACTAGCTGTGTTACAGTTTCTCGTTGCAAAATCAAAATTTCACAGGAGCTCCATGCGCTTTTGTAGGCTACACGCAGTCTCAAAAACACTGTTTACAGCTTTTCGAGTCACTGTACAAGGTCATTTATTGGTAACACTTTATAATAACTACACACAATTCATCATTTATTAAGCCTTTGTTACTTATTAGTTAATGGTTTGTTCATCATTAGTAATTTCTTGTTCATACATAATTTATCATCAGTAAAGCATTTGCTCACACAGTTATAAATGGTTTGTTAATAGTAAATAAGCCTATATCTAAAATATGTTTATGAATTATTGTTAATACTTAATACATTATGCAATAATATTTTGTTGATGAAGTAATATTTCCGTTATTTAATAGTTGTTACATACACATGCACTAATGATTAGTTAGGGTGAGGATACATATTTTATAAACCACTTCCTAATACTATAATTCATGATTAACTCAGGAGTTACAAGTGGTTAGTTAATGATATTTTGTGAACTTATCTAAAGTGAGTACTTTCTATGCCTTGCAACACATTTTCAAATGAGTTGTAAAGATTACATTCACATTCATTCATTTAGCAGACAAGTAACGTACACATGTCAATTAAATTGACGGCCATTGACATAACAGTGAAAGCCGGGAATCGAACCCCCAACTTTTCAGGCTACTGCATGCTAGTCCAGCTCCTTATCCACTACACTACCTTGGCCCAGATAGAAACCCCTACAACTATGCAAGAGTTTCTGTTTTCTTCTACTACACACTGTTATTAAACATCTGTAAACTATTATTAAATGCTGTGTCGTTTGTAAAGCATTATTCCTACATTAATTCTCATCTGTAAATCATGAGCCTGTAGTTATGTATGCATGGTAAGGTGCTCTATGAGAGTGAGTGTGATGGTGCAAATAAATCCAACAGTGCAACAGTGCAAGAATAAAGTCTAGAGACCAGCATAAAATAAATATGAACATATAAGAGAATAATGTAGACAAAGTAATATAAAAAACTATATCAGTGCAAGAATAGGTTGAAGTAATAGGGTTACAGTTAAGTATAAAGTATTAAGTACGGCCACAATCCAGGCTGTGGGAGGGAGGGAGGGGTTATGCATATATATAGCATGTAAACAGTGTAGCAGTAAAACAGCAGGCTAGTGGACAGTCGGTACACAAACATGGAGATGGTGGAGAGGCAGACAGACTATGCAGAGAAGTCCATCTCTCCTCTTCCCTTTTGTGAAGCATTGAATAGTTCAATGGCCCTGGGTTCAATGGCCCTTTGAAGAAGAAAGAAGGGGTAATTTAAACCAGAACTCTATTTTCTGTGGAAATATAGGTCTATCTCTGGCAGTTATTTTCCTACAGTATAAGTCAGCCTTTGGTGAAATAGCTATAACTAACTTTAGCTAGGTTACACAGAACAGGTTAGCTAGTAGCCTACCTCAAGCGCTAGTTTCCTATGCTAGAAACTTTCCGCATCTTGAATAGAATCTAGCAGCTTGTGAGATGTAAACGGCTTGGTTTAAAATGTTTGATTTGGTTTTTCACATGGACTGGTCATAATTTTTTAATGCAGGGCCCAGTTTCCCGATAACGATGGAGACACGCTCTTACGAGGGTTTTCTACGATTCATCTTACGATCGTTCGTTTGGTTTTTCCGACTGTTTCCCGAACATGCTCGTAGCGTGAACGCTCATGCACTGCTCCTAAGATGCTCTTAAAGAAGCCCTATGCAACAATTTTAGCCAAAATGACCTTAATTATGCAGATTGAGAGTCGTTCTGATGGTTCTACAACACTTTTTGGGTCGTTTGGTGGGTGCTTCGTCTCCCCCTAGTGCTTCTCCGGATGGAACAAATCCGGATGTAACTCAGCAGAAGTATCTAATCGCGCCTCAAAAATGTAGTCAGATTGTAGTTTCTAAGAAGACTGCAAAACTGACTCCGACTTGGCTTTGTTGCTGTTGAAATTGTAAGTAGCCTACCCTTGGGTGAACTTCGTTTTTGTAATATGGTTTATAGTCTCTTGAACAATGTGTTTGCGCGACCATTTTATTGTGAGCCCTGTATGTGTTTAGCTTGGTTTCTTGTTGACTAGCTCGCTATAGTGGGGGTTTAGCGTAGCAGTCACTGGCTACCGAAGCTGCAGGGGGAGCTATGTCGTGAAAAATGTGAGCCCAAATCAGGTGAAATTCACATAAATACGAAAATATATTCCACACAGACATAAATAATTGTAATTATTTAAGATTAGATTGTTGCACCATGCAATAATTTTTCGCGGTGTAACTTAAGAACACGTTTGAAGATAAGAAAGAAGTTGAGTAATAAAGTGAGGAAATGTGTAGGCTTAGATTTTGATGCAGTAGGCCTACAGACTAAACCACATGTTCCTTTCTCTGCTTTTACCTCATAGGCCTAATAAAATATAGCCTTCACTTAGCAAAGATAATGGCAAACTATTCTGGCAACGTCTCGTTTCATAACTTGATTGCATTTTTGTCCGCTTTTCATCACATTATTATGACCATTAAATGTAGGCTATGCTATCTGATTCATCACAGGTAAACACAATAAAAAATGGGAAGGTAAATTGGATTATGTATTCTAAGTTGTAATTCCCCTGTATGTCCTGTTGGTGACCTCAGTGAGAAGTGCCTGTTAAGACCCTCTTAGCCGGTAACGAGAACTCTGGAGCACTCGTAGATCTACGAGTGTTTTCACGACGCTCTTAAAGGGGTCATAAAATGCAAAACCGAGTTCACCTTGTCATAGATGAATAACGATAGTTCAGTGGGTGAAATGGACATACAGAGAACTTCAAAACCCCATCAACACCTCCTTCCTATGCAAATCTCACAATTCGAAACTCCCGCCATAAAATGGGCGAATCCCAACGAAGCTCCGAGTTTACGCAAACTCGGGGGTGGTACCTTATTTGGCTCTGGCCTGTACATTTGTCACGCCTCAAAATTTACATACAGACCAGCCCACTGGTGCTCTGAGCCCAGGAACGTGAATGGAGAGCGAAGATGAGACAAACACTAGTTGAGCTGCCTGCACCGCCGTCATGCTATCCGGCAAAAGATTCTTTGGACGCCGCCATTGGCCGAATACCGGCGCCCATTGACTTACATTGAACACATGTAAACAAAACGTCAATTATGTGCTCAAACTAACGCCGCTGACTTATGACAAAAACCATTCCACTTTGATACGAAACTACATTTTTGTACAACATTTATCCAGCAAAAAATACAGAATTTGGATTAAGTAATGTGGAGAAATATCGATATTAAGAAAATTGCCGCTGCGTGACGCCGAGTTAATGGCATTTCCCCTTGTCCATGAGTCACGTATAACAGGTCATGTCGGTGGCCGTTATCCCTCACATGTCAGAGTAATGACATTCAAAAACGTACCTTTATATTACATTACAATTTATAAAGGAACGAAATGTCAAAAGAATTAAGCAATATGTTTGCTGGATGACACGAATATTAGTAAGGAAAAACAAGATTTTTACCGTAATGTCCAGTGAAATTACATATGTTGTGGCGCTATTGCGCGGCACGGCCAGCAGATGACATCATTGCACTACAGCAACCAGGAACCAACAATAAACCTAGACACTCGAGATTTTAGGGCCGTTGTCAGCCACAACGCACCATCTGAAAATCTGAATTGTGAAGTAGACCTACTCCATAGTCACGTGTGCCTGTTCATTCATTCCATGTCAATAGAACAAACCAAATTAGAATAGGCTAGTAATGCAATACTACATACAATACATATGTATGCATGGATATACTGTATGTGTGTGTGTATGTATGTATATATATATATATGTATATATAACACACACACACATATATATATATATATATATATATATATATATATATATATATATATATATATATACATATACATATATACAGAGAGAGAGAGAGAGCAATACAGAACAGGTTGTCGGTCTGAACTGAAGTTAGTGCTGCATGTAAACACACACTTGTCACGTCACACTTGTCACGCTATGTGTATGTATGTAATGTGTGTGTGTGCATATATATATATATATATATATATATACATATACATATACATATATATATACAGAGAGAGAGTATTTTCTGTTTTTGTTTTTTGTCCTATGGTCTTATGTTCTTGTTTGTTATGTTGTATGTAACAACAGCTTTGGCAACACTGTTCCCATGCAGTCATGCTAATAAAGCAACTTTGAATTTGAATTTGAGAGAGAGAGAGAGAGAGAGCAATACAGAACAGGTTGTCGGTCTGAACTGAAGTTAGTGCTGCATGTAAACACACACTTGTCACGCTACATTTATGTGTATGCATGTAATGTGTGTGTGTGTGTGTGTGTGTGTGCATATATATATATATATATATATACAGAGAGAGATAGAGAGAAAGAGCAATACAGAACAGGTTGTCGGTTTTACTGAACGGAAATTATTGCTTGTAAACAGTTAGTGCTGCATGTAAACACACTTGTCATGCTACATTTATATGTGTATGTATGTATATGTATATATATATATATATATATATATATATATACAGAGATATATGTAAACACACTTGTCACGCTACATTTATATGTGTATGTATGTAATGTGTGTGTGTGTGCATATATATATATATATATATATATATATATATATATACAGAGAGAGAGCAATACAGAACAGGTCGTCAGTTTTACTGAACTGAAGTTATTGCTTGTAAACAGTTAGTGCTGCATGTAAACACACCTGTCACGCTACATTTATATGTGTATGTATGTATGTATGTATATATATGTATATATATATATATATATATATATATATATATATACATACAGAGATATATGTAAACACACTACATTTATATGTGTATGTATGTATGTATATATATATATATATATATACAGCGGGGAAAATAAGTATTGAACACGTCAACATTTTTTTCAATAAGTATACTTCCAGTGAGGCTATTCGCATGAAATTTTCACTGGACATTAGTATTAACTTAGGTAATCCACACATATATAAAAATCCAAACATTAATGTCTAAAAGTAGTGTTATGAGTAAAAAAGTGGAATGGCACAGGGAAAAAGTATTGAACACGCTAAGAAAAAGCAGTACACAAACGCAAGGAATGGCAAGGAACAAACTGGAATCTATAAGTAGTTAGAGAAATTATCCCTCCTATCTGTGCAAATTGATATAAGCTGGGTTAGTACATACTGGTGGACTATAAAAAGGTTTTTTGTTAGCAAGGTGTCACACAAGAAACATTTCATGATGGGTAAAAGCAAAGAGCTCTCCCAAGATCTTTGCAACCTTATTGTTGCCAAACATATTAATGGAACTGGTTACAGATGCACTTCAAAACTTCAGAATCATCCAGCAAGCAGTATTGGAGCCATTATTTGCAAGTGGAAGGAACATCACTACATCATCAACTGGCCATGCACAGGATCTCCTTGCATGATTTCTGACCAGGAAGTCAGAAGGATAGTCAGAAGAGTAGCCCAAGAGCCAAGGACCACTCTGAGAAAGCTCCAGAAACATTTGGAGGCAGCAGGTACAATTGTTACAGAGAAAATCATAGGTAATGCACTCCACCGCCATGGCCTCTTGCACGCTCATCCAGCATGATTCTATTGCTGAAGAAAAACATGTCGAAGCTCCTTGAAAGTTTGCTACACAAGATTTGAACAATCCTATGAAATACTGAGAGAATGTATTCTGGTTAAAAATTTAACTTTTCGGATGTCATACTACACACCATATTTGGAGGAGAAATGGCACTGTGCATCACCCTAAAAATACCCTACCAACAGTGAGGTTTGGAGGTGGTGGCATCATGGTGTGGGCTGTTTTTCATCTCATGGTACTAGCAGACTTCATACAGTTGAAGGAATGATGAATGGAGTCATTTTGTTCTGGGAGAATCTTTACATCCACCAGGATGATGAGGATGAGACATGGCTAGACCTTCCAGCAGGACAATGATCCAAACCATTCAGCAAAGGAAACTCTCAATTGGTTTCAGAGAAAGGAAATCAAGGCCCTGACTTCAATTCAATTGAACAGTTTTGGAAGTTAACTAAAGATCAGGATTCACAAGAGGGACCCCTGAAATGTTCAATATGTGAATGTGTTTAAAAGAATGGGCCAAAGTCACACCAGAATACTGTGACTGATTAGTTTCATCATACAGGAAATGCCTTGAAGCTGTCATTACGAATAAAGGCTTTTCCACAAAGTATTTAAGAAATTTCAGCAGGCGTGTTCAATACTTTTTTCCTGTGTCATTCCACGTTATTGCACATAACTCGACCTATGGACTTTAATGTTTGGATTTTTTTATATGGGTGGATTATCTGAGTTAATACTAATGTCTGGTGAAAATTTCATGCAAATAGCCTCATTGGAACTATACTTACTGAAAAAAATGTTGACGTGTTCAATACTTATTTTCCCCGCTGTATATATATATATATATATACACAGAGAGAGAGGGCAATACAGAAGTTTTTGCTGTATGTAAACACACTTGTCATGCTACATTTATATGTGTATGTATGTAATGTGTGTGTGTGTATATGTATATATATATATATATATATATATATATATATATATATATATATATAGGTAACACTTTATTTTAATGTGTCACAGTGTACCTATCTAATTAGGTATGGTGGTATAACCTGTGTAACAACATATACTATCATTGTACTTGCATTATGTATTTGTGGGTACCTACATATAAGCTTAGTTGTTACATTGTAATACTGAGTGCTTTTACAAAACTTTGCCAATTGGCCTACATTTTCATCAGAGGCAAAGAGCTGACCTGAGACCTGCTGGATGGGGTAAATCTGGTCATGATAGATTTCATATACAAGCCATTCTTAGCTCCAGTCAAGGCCTCATTGTCTTCAGTGTACATGTTTTTTTGCTCTTGGGTGCTCCTTGTTGGTGCCCCCCCCCCCAATCCTCCCCCACCTTTCTTATGCAGCCCTTGCCCCTTAATCTACTAAACCCCTCTTCTACTGCACAAATAGGCTGACACCAGACATAATTTCACTGCATTTCTTACTTCCAGTAACTATATGCATGTGACAAAAAACTTCCTTGTATCCTTGTATCCTTGTAACAGCTGTGCTGCTACAACCTTGTTACTCTTTGATACAGTGGAATAAACCTATTAAGTGTACTAGTTAATTACTTACATGTAGGCTACATATGACATGTATGTTGTGTCTTCGATGTCTTGGAACAGGGCCCACTTCCCCGAAAGCATCTTAAGCCTAAGAGCGTCGTAAAGTCCCTCTTACGAACGTATTAAGATTTGCCGACTGTTTCCCGAAACCATCGTAGCTTAAGAGCATCGTGAAAACACTCGTAGATCTACGAGTGCTCCAGAGTACTCGTTAGGGACCGTTCGTTATTTATAAACGGGGTCACCGGAGGAAAATAGGGGAGGGTCATGTCTTTTTATTCTTTGTTGAGGGGAGGGTCATGTGATGGGGTCAGCCCACGTAGACGTTCACTGGCTGACACCTACAGGTGCATGAGATGAGTAGTAATGAGTCCGTAACATCCGTTTTGATAAATTAGGAAATGATCCCAGGAATTGTTTGAGTTGCACGTTGCCGTCGCTGGTCGGAGTAAAAGACAAGCCGGGGAGGGCACGCTATTTGAGACTGTCAATCTTTACATTGGGCATTAGGAGGTAAGCTGCTATGTTCGTTTGGTTTTCACTGTTTCTGGTTAGCCCTGTTGCTATTATATGCCGTGCATGTTACGCTCTGTGTTTGTTACTAGCCGTCGTACGGCTCACTAGTATTTGTTTAACCCCTCAGGCCTTGGCTCGTTTCACTGTGGCGGTGCGAGACCCGTAGGCCTACATGTAAAGTCTCAGCCAAGGTAGGCAGTTCACTGCTGTACTAATCCTTATTCTGTTCATGTGGTCAATGGGCTACTGCCCTATTTTAACTAGCTAATTCTTATTCTGTAGTTGTCATTCTCAATGTTGTCTTTTTGTGAGCATTAAAGGAATGATGTATTTATAATGTATCTGGGAAAATGTGCAATACTTGTTAATGGGGATAGTCTTAATGATTTAAAGGGGTAATGTATTTATAGTGTATCAGGGAACATGAGCGTGTGCATGAGTATATGAGTAATCACGTATGGCTGAAGATTTGTCAGTTGTATCTTAGCAGTACGACTAATTACTTGGGTTGGTCCTCTGGGCCTATGTTAGGTGTTTTGCTTTCTTGTCCCTTGTCATGATGTACTGTATGTCGATAAATCTATATCCTGTTACCCCTGCCAAATACAAGCAAAGCGACTAAATAAACTATTGACTGTTTGTAACTGCCTCTGGTTCTATCCATTTATTTGGTAACCTGTAATACAAAAATACATGTTAGTTATAGAAGCTAGCACACGGTCACATTTGGCGCTGCGAGCAGGGTCAACAAGCTAGAGGCTTTTACTTCGGTTGCTTGTATTGGTATTGCTTGCTCTTATTGTGGATTTTCATTACCGTGGCTGATGCTAGTAAGCTTTTATTGTTGTTCAGTTTTATGTTTTTTTTTTGAGGAAAACAGTGGTTGAAGACCATTGGGCATCGGTTCGCAAGGAGCAGGAGCACGAGGCTATCTCAGGTTCCGGCACTCAACACCCTGGCTTGTCAAGTGTTGTTTAAACTGACTGTTATTTCCTTGCTGTAATTCCCCTCTTACTCACAGACCACCATGTCGGGGGCGGAGGAAATGGCTACCCAGCTTAGAGCGCTGACTGAGTTGGTGCAGCAGCTACAGGCAGATAATCAAAAGCTTAGGGAGGAGGTCACACAACGACAAACCCCCCCACCTGACGGTGGTGGGCCATCAGGTCAGTCATCTAGCTCCAGCACTGCACATGATGGTAGGCCAGTAGAGCGATATTTGTACATGGCTCAAGTTAAAGGCAGCAAAAGGCCTAGAAATACCCTACTTGGGGTACCTGGAACTGGATGTTCACCTTTTCGGACGAACTTTTCCAAAGATGGGTATCCTTGTGGTTAAAACTCCAACCGACCCCAATGCTCAGCCTCATAAGGAGTCTGTCCCTGGCCTCTTAGGAATGAATATAATCCGCCATTGTTACCAAGAATTGTTCACAGACCATGGCAGTGCACTGTTCCATTTGCCTGATGTCCAGCAGGGAGGCAAAGCATGGCGTCAAGCCCTATCCCAGTGCCAGCAGCTAGAGCGAGTGTTGGAGAGTGGTCGAATAGGACCAGTGCGTGTACAGTCAGGCCCAGCAATAAGAGTACCTGCAGGATCAATGAAATTAGTCCCTGTGTCTTGTCATCAGGGTCTAGGGCCCACTCTTGCGTCCGCTCTGTTGGAGCCAGTATCGTTCACCGATGGTCACCTTCCTGCTAATTTGCTAATACCAACTGCCTACCTCTCAGTTACCTGTGGCAGTGTCCGCGTACCAGTCGTCAATATTGGGAGCCAGGATCAGTGGCTATGGCCCAAACTCATGCTGGGTGAATTGTATGTGGCCACAGCATCTGCCACTGCACCCTCTGTCCATTTCGAAAGGCAAGCCGAGTGCCATGAGCAAGTAGTCATCATTCAGTCTACTCAGACTGCAAGTGACCCCACTCCTAACTTCTCTCAACTTACCTGGCCTTCTCTATCAGTCCTAGAACAGCAAGAAGCCCGGTCACTGTTAGAAAAACACAGCAGTGCGTTTAGCCTTGGGGACGGGGACTTGGGGTGTGCCACGCTAGTCCAACATACTATCCCTTTGCTTGACCACGCCCCAGTACGGCAGCGGTATCGCCGACTAACGCCCTCCCAATACGACACAATCAAAAGACATGTACAAGAGTTGCTGGACCACAATGTCATCAGGCCCAGTTGTAGCCCCTACGCGTCACCCATAGTGGTAGTTAAAAAGAAAGACGACTCGATTCGCCTTTGCGTTGATTACCGTCAACTCAATGCGAAGACACGGAAGGATGCATTTCCTTTACCAAGAATTGAGGAGACTCTCGATGCCTTAAGCGGGGCCAAATGGTTCAGCACCTTAGACCTAGCAAGTGGGTACAATCAGGTCTTAGTCCGTGAACAAGATAGAGAGAAGACCGCATTCTGCACGCCCTTTGGCTTGTTTGAGTTTAATAGGATGCCGTTTGGCCTGTGTAATGCACCAGGGACGTTCCAACGTTTAATGGAACGTATCTTTGGTGACCAGAGTTTTCATGCGTTATTACTGTACCTTGATGACATTGTAATCTTTTCTACCACCGTCCAGCAACACCTTCAGCGCTTGGAAATGGTCTTAACTCGACTACAGCAACACAATCTGAAATTGAAGCTGAAGAAATGCAAATTCTTTCAAACCGAGGTCAACTATCTGGGACATGTAATATCGGCGTCAGGTGTGGCCACTGATCCGGAGAAAATCCGGGCCGTTGCAGAGTGGAAGAGGCCCTCTACAGTAAAAGAACTCCGCTCATTCTTGGGCTTTGCCTCTTACTACAGACGCTTCGTGGCGGGTTTTGCTGCCCTCGCTGCCCCATTACACAAGCTGGTTGGGGCATTGGAGGGGACTCGGAAAAAGCCTGGACATCGAGTGCGGGGTTCCTTCGAAACACACTGGAGTAAGGACTGTGAGGAGGCTTTCGTAGCCTTGAAAGACAGATTGATTCAGCCCCTGTGCTGGGATATGCAGACTTTTCTCACCCATTTGTGAGACCAACTTGCACAATAACTATGGTCACCAGGGTGTCGATCGAACCACCAAGTCTTCAAGTCTCATCCATCAGCGGTGCTACTGGCCAAGGATGCACCGTGACATCAAGAAGTGGTGTGAAGAATGCGAACGTTGTGTGGTTGCAAAAGCTGCTTTACCCAAGGTCAGAACATTCCAAGGAAGCCTACTTGCCACCAGGCCCTTGGAGATAGTTGCTCTTGACTTCACCATACTGGAACATGCAAGTAGTGGCCATGAGAATGTGTTAGTTGTAACCGACGTGTTCTCTAAGTTCACACAAGCCTATCCCACTGTCGATCAGAAAGCCAAGTCCGTGGTGAAAGTGTTAACAGAAAAGTGGTTCTACACCTACGGAGTGCCCCAACGGCTCCATTCAGACCAAGGTCGGTGCTTTGAAGGAGAACTTTTACATCAGCTATGCACCCTCTATGGCGTCCGGAAAAGTCGAACGACCCCTTACCATCCTGAGGGAAATGGGCAGTGCGAGCAGTTTAACTGCACACTTCATGACCTCTTGAGAATACTGCCGTTGGATCAGAAAAGGAAATGGCCACAAATGGCTTCCCCAGCTCCTTTTTGCCTACAACACCACTGTACATCAGTCCACTAAATATTCGCCCTATGAACTCATGTTCGGCCACAAGCCTCAACTGCCTGTGGATCAGTTGCTGGGTATGGCGGAAACCAGCTCCTCTGAAATGGATCTAGGGGAATGGATGGTCCAGCACAAAGAGCGCCTGTCTACTGCATACAGCCATGCACGCCAGCAGTTGGAAGCCGCTGCAGCCCAGCGCAGTAAAGACCATGCACAGCCTGCCCCCATCCTTCCTAACGGCACACTCGTACTCTGCCGGAATCACTTTCATGGCCGGCACAAAATCCAGGATGTCTGGAGCTCCACGCTCTATGAAGTGATTGAATGCCTTGACGAGGTGGGTACCCTCTACAAACTTAAGCCTCAAGAGGGCAGTGGCCCATACAAAGTCCTTCATCGCACTGAGATTAAACCAGTCCCTAAAATACCCGAGGCACTCCCAGGTTGTGCTGTTCCCCGTTCACCCGTAGGAACTGGACTTGCTAGTAACCCCTCTCTGGCTGCTCACACAGTTCCAGACCTGGCCCCGCCAATCGCGGAAACACCTAGCTCACCTGAACCTGAGGAAGCGGAACTTTGGAGGATACCTGTTCAAACCACCAGTCCGCCACCAGCCCCCCAAGGCAACCAGCGAGGCCCATCCCATTCCAGCAGTACAAGCCCACCTTCACCCCCAATACAGCCACCAACCATACCTCCTACTGAGGGGGGGGGTACATAGACCCCCTGATGCTGTAGAACTGTCTCCCTTACCACCACTCATTGGCACAACATGCGACCTTGCGGCCACACCCCCCTTTAGACGTTCAAGTCGTAGCACAGCTGGGCGACATGGCAATCCCTTCAATCTACCGCAGTCTGCTATTCGCAGTCTTTGTGCACCCGCTGCGTCTGGGGACACTACTTTGACTACATCTAGTTCGGCTAGTACTACAAGTGAGATGGTTCACCGGGATGGTGAACATTTGTGGCCGGGGTGAGTGTGATGGGGTCAGCCCACGTAGACGTGCACGTTGCCGTCGCTGGTCGGAGTAAAAGACAAGCCGGGGAGGGCACGCTATTTGAGACTGTCAATCTTTACATTGGGCATTAGGAGGTAAGCTGCTATGTTCGTTTGGTTTTCACTGTTTCTGGTTAGCCCTGTTGCTATTGTATGCCGTGCATGTTACGCTCTGTGTTTGTTATTAGCCGTCGTACGGCTCACTAGTGTTTGTTTAACCCCTCGTAGCCCTTGGCTCGTTTCACTGTGGCGGTGCGAGACCCGTAGGCCTACATGTAAAGTCTTTCCTGCTATTAGGAGTAACAAGGGATGAGCAGGTAGGCAATACAGCATGGTTTTAAGCACATCCACCTAGGTAAAAGCTGACGGTGCCCTGGCCCTATGTTATTAGTTAGCTATGCTATACTATATGTGTAATGTAATCATACTGTCCTACTAATGCCCCCATAGTTAACGTGGGTCCTCTTCCATTCCAATTTCCTTCTGGAAACGGTGGTATTGTACGGCGGTCACAGCCAAGGTAGGCAGTTCACTGCTGTACTAATCCTTATTGTGTTCATGTGGTCAATGGGCTACTGCCCTATTTTAACTAGCTAATTCTTATTCTGTAGTTGTCATTCTCAATCTCTTTTGTCTTTTTGTGAGCATTAAAGGAATGATGTATTTATAATGTATCTGGGAAAATGTGCAATACTTGTTAATGGGGATAGTCTTAATGATTTAAAGGGGTAATGTATTTATAGTGTATCAGGGAACATGTGCAATACCTGCTAATGTGAACAGTCTTACTGGTTTAAAGGAATGATGATGTATTTATAGTATATCTGAATTTTTGGAGTTCGAACTGCATCGATAGCTCAAACGGTCTAGGAGCAGAAGTTCGTCCAAAAAGTGGGTGAATAGGAATAATAAATAACTAGAATTGCGGTTCCGAGGAACTGCAAAGAGTGGGTTTGATCAGGGGCATGGAACTCGGCCTTATCCAAGGATTCCAACGGTACCTCATTTATGAAAATCGGACATACGGGTCAAAAGTTACATGCACACACCTTCATATACACAGACAGCCCAGCCCAGCCCATTATAGCTCTGCCAGGTGGCTTAGAACTCTTCCAGGTGCAAGCTTAAGCAATTAGAGCTGTGATGTCACAATCGAAATTTGAATTCTGAACATTCCGCCATTCATTTCAATGGGCCCAAAAAACGCAGAAAAACGGGAATACCGCGAAAACGACAAGGGCCAGCGACACGAAATCAACAAGCAAGTTACACCGGTTCGGGCCTGAATTTTTGGAGTTTGAACCGCGTCGATAGCTCAAACGGTCTAGGAGCCTAGGGCCCACCTAGGGAGCAGTAGTTCGGCCAAAAAGTGGGCTTATAGGAAGATATAATAATAATAAGAAAACTTAAGAAGAACAATAGTGGGCTTGCTGGATCAAACCCACTAATAAGAAAACTTAAGAAGAACAATAGTGGTCTTGCTGGATCAAACCCACTAATAATAATAAGAAGAAAACTTAAGAAGAACAATAGTGGTCTTGCTGGATCAAACCCACTAATAAGAAAACTTAAGAAGAACAATAGTGGGCTTGCTCCGCAAGCCCGGCTTGCTGGATCAAACCCACTAATAATAAGAAAACTTAAGAAGAACAATAGTGGTCTTGCTGGATCAAACCCACTAATAATAATAAGAAGAAAACTTAAGAAGAACAATAGTGGTCTTGCTGGATCAAACCCACTAATAAGAAAACTTAAGAAGAACAATAGTGGGCTTGCTCCGCAAGCCCGGCTTGCTGGATCAAACCCACTAATAATAAGAAAACTTAAGAAGAACAATAGTGGTCTTGCTGGATCAAACCCACTAATAATAATAAGAAGAAAACTTAAGAAGAACAATAGTGGGCTTGCTGGATCAAACCCACTAATGATGAGCCCAAAATTAGTGATGAGGAGGCCATGACTAAAGGGACAAGTAGAGAGGATAAATTAAAGTTATTTAATGTAAGAAAGAGCAGAATATTTATGCTACATGATGAACCTATATGCCTTGTTTGCTAAATCACCAAACAACAATATAGCCTACCCATGCAAAAAACATGTAGCCTAAACATTAGTTCAATACACGGGTTTCCCGTTTACCAACAAAACTAGATGCGCGCGCAGCCTTGAGGCAGAAGACGCTTGGTGGCCGTCCACAACGTTATAAACTTAACCTAAATAGTCGGCTGCTGTAAGCTACATTTTGTATACCCCTGTTGTCTCAATCTCATTTCATCTCATTTCAGACTATATTTCAAAGTTTGACGTTCATTTGGATTATTAATATAACATCGTATTTTGTCATTTTTGGCGAAGACATGCATTCCGTTAGGGATATTGAACATATTTAACATTCTCTAACCATCGTGATTTCGAATTGGTGCAGTTTTCAGCACAAAAACTCATTTTATTCTTTTGCTCTTTTGCATTGCTCTATGCTGTTCTATGGTGCTTTCTGCCTCTTGGTTGCGCACGCATGTTTCCGTGACGTTCCATAGAAATCCATGTATATGCCTCTTTGTGGAAGCGTGGGATAGGCTACATTTCAAAGGCTTTTTTTCTTTCTGTCTTTCTTTCTTTCTTTCTGTTTTTGTTAACTTGTGGAATAGTGGAATATTTTTTGTTAACTTCTCAGTTGAAGTGAATTAATATAACCTTTACACATTTGTTGAACCATGGTACTAATAAAAACTACAGGATAGTAAGAGCTGAAATGTTGCTTCATTTATCCAATTTCCACCACTATGGAAAACGTGGGCCGGTCTTGGGCCTGAAACTCCCGGGCTGAAAAGTGGCCCCACTCCGGCCCTGCTATTACCTCAACCTATTCTTGCACTGACATAGTTTTTTATATTACCTTGTCTACATTATACTTTACTCTCTTATTTGTCCATATTATTTATGCTGGTCTCTAGACCTTATTCTTGCACTGTTGCACTGTTGGACTACTGTTGGACTACGTTTTGCACCTTCACCATGACACTCACTCTCTTGAGCACCTCACCATGCACACAGAACTACAGGCCAGTCCCGGCCCTGTCACTGCAAGCGTCTCATGCTTGATCACCCTCAAGCACACTGTGGATTTTTTTACTTAATTTATATAGTATATTTAGTATTTAGTCTTCTTAGTTTTTCTTATCTTCTACTGTCTTTACAGTGGAGTTTTGTTATATGTTTATACTTATATTTACCATTTCTGCAGTAAGTGCATGTTGTGTGTGATGTCTGTATGCTACTGAGACCTTGAATTTTCCCTTGGGGATCAATAAAGTATCTATCTATCTATCTATATATCTATCTATCTATCTTATCCTTCATGATATCTTAATGACATATCAAAATGGTACCACTTTACTTGAGGTATAAGAATCTATCCATTACACTGACATAATAGTGTCATGACAGCCAGTTTTGTGAAATATCCTGTTACACATCTATGAATTGGTCTCTATCCTTGCACATCTACAGTAATTATAATAATCATTATGTCAACATATTTTTTTTGCTTTGTTTATTTGAAATAAAAATGTTTTCAACAGTATGGAACGGAAATACATACTAGAAACATTGTATTTAATTTTCCACAAAACATCACTATGTTACCCTTTTATGTAGTCTCCCATTTTTATACAGTGATTTGTGCTCTGACACCTCAGAATTCAAGGTAATGTTAAAAAGTTATACAAGTATGACAAACAAAAGCCCAATAAACAGATGTACATAAATCAATAAGAATTTGAATGCATGCATTCAATAATCCAGCTAGATATGCTTCATTGTTGAAGAGGTGTCAAAATCATCTCAAATTTTATTTCAAAATATGTTACAGAATGGGATACTGCTTAAATTTATTTTACATTTAAGGTGCATTTTTAGAGTTTTACTTGAAGTAGATATGTACTTGTGCTTTTTTTACAAAGGCTTGTTGCCCATGATTATGAACATATGAGTACATTATTCACTGATAAGGAATTATATGTGCACTGCTGGAATGCTGTCTACACTTATCAATGAATCAAGTACATCACATTATTCATGTAAGTTTAAAATGTGTTTAATACTTCAGTACTGTTGCAGCAAGCTTGAGTTGGATGCACAAATACAAAAATGCACAAGGGCTTGGGTTGATTCAATTAAAATTCACTTAATGCTTTCTGTAGAGACAAAATTGTAAATGAGCAAAATGTGATAGACATCTGTTACGACTGCTGTAGGTAATTCAGCAAGGCGAGAAAATGGCAAAAATAGACAAATGACCATACTACATTCTATGCCAATATATCTGAAACATGGGTTGACACATGCACATATGTATAGGGAAATGAAGCTGTGTGTTTATGACATATTATTACTTTGTATGCCAATGTAAAAGCTTATCTACAGTGCACAGTTGTAGCTCTAATTATAAAATAGCAAAACCCATGCTTCACTTAGAAAAGGCATCCACAACATTAAGAACTTTGTACAATGTATGAAACGTGATACAATAAATAGTATTATAGAATTACTATACAGAAAATCAATTTCATTTTGTCATATAAAAATATGTTTTAGTGCAACCTTACATACACTGATAAATCACATCATTCAATCTCTGTTGTTCAAATCACACAGGCTATTGCATTATTACATAGCAGACATAAAAACATGGTAATTTACATGCCTTCCTGCTTCAGATGCTAGTAAGACTATATGTAGAAAGTAAAGAAAAGGCACACATATTTTAGATTTACTGTAAGAGTACCAGGCAAATATCTATCAGCATGTTTGGTCAAGTTCATGTATAGGTTTGTATATATTTTCATCAATGTATATGTTAAAAACAGTTAATATTTTTTACAAAGGCATGCTATGCACAGACAGTACATTTCAACTGCAAAACAAATTAAAATGTATTGTGTTGCCTAATGAATTAAGATATGTTTGCATGTATTATACATGTGTAAACATTAACATATAATGTTTGTGCTGAATTTCCCTTTTACCCACATTTATTCATTTTCTGTACATTTGTTTACCCTATTTGTGTTTAACAACCTTTCCCCATGGCTTTTTAAAAGTGGTATTTTTTTCTCACCGCTTTTACTGTTGAGAGGAAGGTAACTTAATACATTTTCCATGCTGGAGTGCAGTGGAATGGCAGAGCCATTCAATGACTGCCTGGTGTCTAACTCATTTGAGGGATGAATTTTGATTGATGCCATCTTTTCAGGGTTTATGGGAGAATGGGAGGATGTGGATGGCTGTTGATATGGTGGATTATCAGTGGACAGAGATTTCTCTATAGGCTCTTCTGAAACAATCCGGAGAGAGGCAATGGCCTTGGTGCAAGTCTGTATGCTCTCCTCCTGTTTAATATCCTTATCTGAGATTTCATCCACATCCCTTTCAGATTTTTCAGTAAGCACACTAACTGAAGGCTGTGATTGCTTTCCCATTGGGGAAAACAATATGTTTCCCTGGGTCTGAGAGGAGTCCAATCTACCACTGGGCATGCTGCCATCTTCCACTTGGAAGAACACTTCATTAGCATTGGACTCCTTTGATGTGTTCTTCTGTAAGGACAGATGGGCAGGATGGGTAAGGCCTGTAACGGAGGGCCTGACAGAGTGCACAATCTGAATGCCCCCAATGGGGATCATTGGGAAGGGTGTATGAATCTGCTGTTGGGAGTGTAGGGGCAGGTGGCTGAACAGGCCATGGTGGGAGGTGGCTGTTCCTTTACCACTGCTGTTTCTGTCACAATCCATCTTCTGTATCTGCTCCTAAAAAATATATATCATTGGGTTATACCAGCTGAATGCCACTCTAGCATTGTAGCCAATGGTACAGATTTATGAAATATCGAAATAATCCCCAAAATACACAGTATATCACAAATATGAATTATATTATTTAAGGGGTTGATTAAAATAATAACCAATCTTACTATATTGTGGCAATTTTGTGAGAAAAAAAACAACTGAACACTTTCAAAAGGAGAATCATTTTAATGACTGAAGCAAATTTCAAGATGGATTCTAAATGAATAATTGCACCAGGACTCTGAAAAGAAAGAGGCTTGAATGAACAGCATAACATGTAAAGCTCTGTAAAATAAGCCAGTGTGCTACCAGTACCATCTTAATCATATGTTACAATGATGCTGGTACTGTAAACTTCGGTAATTTGTAACTCTGTTGCAATGTGTCAGTTCATTTAAACTTCACAATGAGTATGGTGAATGGATATAACCTACAAGCATAGCCCAATAGGGCCAACAAATTGGAACTACTGTACTTCATGGGTGTTCAAATATCTGAATATAAATATCACATCACAATCACAATAGGAAAAACAACCAAGCAGTCATATAAGTATTAATAATAACTAGAGTAATTCCAAGAAATTGCCAGTGCATGCAAAGAAAGTCAAAAAAGAAAAAGGTGATGTCAATCAAAAAAGTGAAAGAAAGTGGGAATGAGAAAAGTGAGATCCAGAGACAAGGTTCCTTTTAAGTTGCTGCACAGTCAGTAAGGTGCTTGATAATAAATATTAATAGAGAAAGACAGAGAGAGAGAGTCGAGATGTTAAATATGCAAGGACTTTTATTTTTAAAATAGATTAAAGAGTAATTGAAATTGAGAGAAACAGAGAGAAAAAGCAATAGAGAAAGTGGGAAAGAGAAGAAGTGAGAGATCCAGATGAATGGAGGGAGAGACACAGAGAAAAAGTACTTTTAAAATTCAAGGGTATTATAGGCTGTAATAGTACTACTACTACTAATAACAATAATAACTAATAAATAAGGAATTACCAGTGCATGCAAAGTGGTTGCTAGGACATTGCTAAGGTAATTTAAGTGGTTGCTAAGGTGTTGCTAAGGGGGCTTAGTATCAATATTAATTAGTGTTAGCGCGTTAATCGTAACGTGTTCTTTTTTTAAATCGCATTTATCGCGTTATTTATACCCCTTTGGGTGCTACTATTTTGACCCTTTGATGCTCTCTTGTCCTTAAACTGCCACAGACACTTCCTAATAGCCTAGGCCTAACCCTCCTCCTCCCGTAGTCATGGAGATAATAAACACCAATGCAGTTCTGATCTCCCGATCGGCTGAATGGCGCTTCAAAGCAATGTGGACACGAGTGACATGAGTGCGACGTACCCCACTTCGACATTCAATTAGCCTACATTAGATTATGTTGTTCTCAATATATGGAGTCAAAACAACGCCAAAAAGATTTTGTGCCCGTGAAAAGATATTCACAAGTGTAATAGAGTTTTGCAACTTTATAAAAAAATTGTGCTTGTGCACGGGAATTTTGTACTAAAATTGACTTGAGGATATAATTTGCACAAGTGTAGAACCATTTTGTAGCTGTGGAATTAATATGTCTGTGTGCAAAAAAAATGCGTACCTGCAGAAATATTTTGTGCACTTATGAAAATAATTTGTCCACAGGGATTTAGTTTGAATGTGGGAACTTATGTCTTTGCGCATACAATTAGGCAAAAATTGGGAGAAGAATTGCAAATTATATCCTCGAAGACAATTTTTTTTCGCACATGCACAAAATATTTATACAGCTGCAAAACTCTATTACACTTGTGAATATCTTTTCACGGGCACAAAATCTTTTTGCTCTATATCAATACAACTCCACACACCAGCATTGCAAATTTTACGATTCAGTTCTATTTGGCTCCATAAAATCCATTGTTCATGCAGTGTTTGCCAGTTAAAAACGTTGGCGCTGATGTGCGTGGTGTGACGCCCACCTGGGTGAAAACCATGACCCCTATGGGTCTAGTGCAGTCAGTGCACGAATAGTACTAGGCCTAGGTGTCCTGGGCAGCCTGCCTTATTTGTTTCACCTGCACTTAGGGGTTGGGCTATAAAGGGGCTTCTCTCTCTCTTTCAGGTGGGCACTATTTCCTTTCATATAGGCACTATTTGACTTCCTTCTTTCATGAACACTCTCTCTATCATTCTTCATCTCACTCTAACCTTAATGATAATTTTCTTCCTTTACAGCTAACATCCTGATACTGATCTACTAGATGCTCACTATATCCATACACGCACGACATTGCACCAACATACCCTAGACACATATTATTGACCTGGTTAGATTGCACTTTGCTTAATAAATTATTATTCTTTACAACCGTTTCTTGTCCCTCATTATATGATGGTGTGAACAAGTTGACCCCTTACAGTGCGCTCATCTCGGCGCCGATGTCGGCTCAGTCCACATGGCATTAAAATATCACTGAAGCTATAATCTACGAACTAAACATTGTTTACACTCCTACACCATTACACGTGAACTGAACATAGTTAATGGACTAGGCTATTTCTGTTAGCACTTCATTGAAATGTGCTGTAGGCCTAGCCTACACTACATTTTGCAGAGTACTTTTGCATATTTCTCAACATGAAAAGTTCCTTATTTCAACTGAACTCTTAAGAGCTACAGTGGGTATCAGTTAAGTTTGGACGGCTTCCTGCATGAATCTTCTTGGCAGAAATGGCACAAACTGCAGTTGACACAAACAACCACAAGGTGTCACTTGAGAGTTCTGCCACTACTATTTTTGATGCGACTTGACTTATTGTTGAGCCATTACCAAACATATATGATAATACAATAGCGTAAGTTTATATATCTTATACCCTATTTGTCACGAATACTTATAGATTTTAACCATAGCGCATGAGATTTGGAGACTTTCCAGCAGGGGGCACAGGAACTTAAATTGACAGTACATTGACAGTAGCCCAGCCTAACAAGCATGTTCCAAGACAATGATCCAAAACACACCGCAGCCAGTGTCAGACCCTGCATTCAGATTGAGAGTGCTAGTCGCCGGATCTGAACCCCATAGAGTTGGGCTTCGATGAAATGATATATTCGCTGCGAGGCCAAACCCAAGAGCAGAGACGAACTGATCTCAGCAATAGAGTCATTTTGGAGGTACAAACTCACCACAAAGGTCTGCAATAACTACATAGATCACCTGGACAAAGTCATTGAGCAGGTCATAGCCTTAAATGGAGGACCAACTAAAATGTGATCTTCCCAGGGCTATGGGATCCCCTACTGCTCCTGCTTCCATTTTAGGCCACATTGACTTGAAATGGACTTGACATGTCATTTCCAATCAGCCAACTCTTTGATTTGAATCGAAATCCAAATAAAAAACGTTTTTTGCAAAAAAATGCCTTTTCATTTCTGTGTATTTTTGATGCGACTTCATGCTTCCGCAACGCATCCAGTTTTAGGGGTGTAAATATTAATCGATTCGTATCGATGCATCGATTATGCAGCAGGCGATTCAATGCATCGATTCGTCCGCAAGAGTATCGATTAATGTGTTTATTTTGCCGCCTGTTTGTTTGCCTATCTATTTTCAGCATCAGCTCCGACCTTTCTTTTTCTGTCTATGGCTCCGATGTAAGCGCACTACCTACTCCTAAGCTGCGGGTCGGTTTTTTTTTTATATGCAAAGACATGAGGCTGTATAACGAAGGCTTTAGATACCTGCTCCTACATTCCAAACTTTTGTTGATTTATTTGAAACTTCATAGATATCATGTAAAAATATTGAGTATTGAATCGTATCGAATCGTATCGTGGGGAATTCTGAAGTATCGAAAATAATCTAATCATTGGCTTAAGAAATCGATATTGTATCGAATCGTCATGAAGACTCCGATTTACACCCCTATCCAGTTTAGCCCGTCAGTAGAACAGTCAGAGACAGTTGAGCCATTACCAAACACAATACAATAACGTGAGTGTATGTCTATGTTTTATACCCTATTTGTCACCTTCATTCACATAGTTGATAGACTAATGGTAATGCAGGGGACTGAGACGATGGCAAGCAGGGTTAGATTCCTGATCGATTCATAATGCACAAAATCTTGCCAGGGCGGATAACATAGTTGTAATGGGCATGAATAAAAAGGGCAAAATACGTCCTTTGCCGAACCCAAAATTTAAATAAGAATTTTATCTTAATGAAACAACTCTAAATATCAGAGTGGGATAGGTTGGGCTATTGTAGAAATGTCACTTAAATTGCAACCGCAACATGCCTGCTTGCCGACGTTCAAATGACAACGAAAAAGATATCAAAGCACCAAGCAAGCAACTAGAGGGTTGAGTCTGAATGACACTGAATTTTAGACACTGAGTTTTTGAAGTTTAGAAATATTTTCGTAATAAAAATGGTCATTTAACCAATAAAGGCTGAAAACATGTAGGCTACATGCAACCCAGCAGAAGACTATTATATTGGCAAATCATTGAGCACCATTCACACATTGTATTCTGCAGTCTCTACACGTGGAGCGCTAATGTGTCTAATGTAAGTCATTCAAATCATGTGTGAAAGTCATTAGGCTGGAAGCGTTAATGTGTCTATTAAGCTCATTGGCCTAGGCCTATCAATAGGCCTAGCCTACTGTACAGCCTGAGCAATTAGCCTAAATATATAAATAAATGAAGGACATTAACATGAAAAAGCTTAACATAGCTTAATGTCCCAAAATGGCAACAAGTCGTTTTATGCGCTCATTTTAAAGAAAGTTTAACATGTCCCATAGCACAACAGCTATCAATTAATCACCAAACGTCTTATAAACAAGTCTTGCCAGGAGCAACACAAAAAAAATAGACCTAGGCCTCATAAAGGTTGGAATGGAAAGATGCAAGTTATGTTTAAAAAACAAATGCTCCCGTTACCCTGCAGAAGTTTCAAAGTAGCCTACACCCAGCCTAAGCCTAGGCTACTTCAGAACACCTAATCGACTGTCTGTAGTAGGCTACAACTTCGATTCAATGAAAAGATTTCTAAAGAAAAACGTTGCGTCGCATCATTACTCCTGCCTGCATTCGACTGCCTGACTGCCTGAAAGTTGCAGACCTGTTCTGGAAATACATACATTAACCCACTCGACCGTCAGACAACGCTAGCTGCTTCGAGTAGGCCTATTGGGTAGGACTAAAGCCTACACTGGTTGCTGTGGCACAGCCTTGAGTGACCGAATTCATTTTCCTTTGTCATATGAATGCTGTCATTTTGTTAACATTACTGTTAAGGAGATGCTGTAGGCAAAGGCTATATTTCAACCTCGTTAGTGTAGTAAAAAAAATCAGAACTATTCACAAGGTTTCTGGGTAGCATATTTATGTTCTGTTAGCAAGCGAACTTCTCATGACTGCCGACAAAGTAGCCTAGGCTAGGACTATTGCCAGCTGACGAAGCTCTCATTTTAAAATATTACTGAGGGGGTTCCGGTTACGTCATGAAGGAGTAAGACGTGGTTAAGAGAGCTCCTGAAAATTTTTACGAAAAAATATAGCAAAAAGAACAAATCAACCGGTGTGGACAGGACAGTGCTTAGTTTATACTTCGCAGTAGACTTTTATGTGTTCAAGGTGTCCAAGATGTCTAAACAAGCCTCCAAAAAAGCCAGAACAAAACCAACCGAACAGCCTATCATCGGAAGCTAGCGAACTCGAGGAAGCTAGTCAACATGTTAGCAAAACGTTGTTGGATGGTCTTGCTGCCACAGACGGAAATTCGCTCATTTAAAGGTGAAAATCGGGGATATGATTGACCAAAGATTCCAACAGCTTTCGTCCTCAATACGGAGTGAACTGCACTGAAGAACGATACCAGTAATGCTATTTCTGCTGTGAAGGAAGTAGCTAGCGAGCAGGCGACAACTTTGGCTGAGCTCGAGCGAGGTGCCTCATTCACTTCAGATGAGATCACCAAACTTCAACAGGAGGTGCGACTCTTAACAAAATCTGTTTCACAACTGAACGAAAAATGCACAGATCTGGAAAGCCGCAGTAGAAGACAAAACGTACGAATTCTGAACATTAAGGAAGGCGAAGAGAAAGGCCAGAACAACAGGGATTTCATTGCAAAAGTGCTACAATCTGCCCTAGCCCTGGATAATCCCCCAATAATAGACCGTGCTCACAGAGCTAGCAACGTTATCCAGAGCGCACAGAACAACCTGCACCCACGGGCATTCATCATCAAACTGCACTACTTCCAAGAGTGGGAGATTGTCATGCGGAAGGCTGCACAGTTGAAGACCATCTCCTATAATCAAGAAAAGATCCTCATCTTCCCCGACCTGCCACCTGCCATTGTTAAGCAACGCGCCCGCTTCAGCAGAGCCAAGGAACTTCTACGTGATCGCCTAGACGTTCGATATGGTTTTCAGTATCCAGCAACCATGCGGATCACCTACAAGGACGACGAACAACGATTCACAGAGGTAACGTAGCTACGGCTGATACACCTGAATAGCATCTTGGACATATATATTTTTTTTTTTCATGTCTGCTACTGTTTTATGTCTTCCTATCCCCTAATTTACCAGTCCAAACGTACCAGTATTTCATGAGGGCTAATAGGAACCTATTTCAGCTATTTCTTGTTGACTTAGTTACTGACTGAATTACATTGACTGTGTTATAATTTGCGCAACTTACGTTTTGCTTTTATCTCACAGCCTGATGCAGGCTATCGGGAACTATTGGAGCTTTTTTTATTTAGATAGTATTAGTTTCAGGACTCACTAGGATGCCCATGATAACTTGCGATTTAGGCCATGCGTGCCACGGGTACGCTTTTTTTTGTGTCTTTATTACTGTTGCTTTTATTTTTCCGTTGTTCATGTGTTTAATGCACCACTGTTTATAGTTTACCTGGGTCTTTTGGGTTTACACAGGGTTTTTTGGAACGTAGGGAGGGTGGGTAGGGGTTTGTTTGTTAGTGAAAGTTTTGTCTGCTTCTGTACTTACGAAGGACTATGCGGGTCGTGGGGGAATGGGTTAATAATAACTGACTCTGTTTAAATGAGTAGGCCTACTGTACAAGCCATTAGAAGCCTAGATAAAGGGAGGGGACTCACCTTCACATCCTGGAATGTCAAAGGCATGAATCACCCTATCAAGCGTGCTAAAGTTTTATCTCATCTGAAGGCACTGAATTCAGACATTATGTTTCTTCAAGAGACGCATCTTAAGAAGGATGCTCACTCCAGACTAAGATCCAACTGGATAGGCCAAATTTTCCACTCTACTTTTTCAGCTAAGGCTAGGGGAACTGCCATCTTAATACGTAAAGGCATTCCTTTTAAACACAAATTGTAGACAGAGATGGAAGATACACTATAGTGACTGGTGAAATACACTCTTTACCAGTGACTCTTGTTAACATCTATGGGCCAAACTTTGATAATCCCCAATTTTTTCAGAAAGTGTTCTCTCTGATACCGGAGTTATCACTCACTAATCTAATTATTGGAGGGGACTTCAATTGTGTCATCGATCCATATTTGGATAGGTCTTCCACACAACGAGCTCCTCCATCCAAAACCAGGGATTTCTTGAAAGTATACATTAATAATACAAACATATGTGACTTGTGGAGAACTTTTAATCCTTCAGACAGAGATTACTCTTTTCATTCCTCAGTCCACAATGTTTATACGCGTATTGATTATTTCCTGGTCGACAGGAAACTAATGCCCCATATGCTTAACGATAAGTATCTTAATTTCTGATCATAGCCCAGTCACATTCATTCTCAACCTAACTGATTTTTCCTCAACTAAGCCAATATGGAGAGTTGATCCTCAGCTTCTGAGCGATCCTGCATTTAGAGTTTACCTCCGTGCAGAGATCAAAATATTTTTTGAAAAGATATCAACAATCGCTTCAAGCAATTTTATGAAGCGCTTTACTGTAGTAAAACTAATCAGGACCCAGTCCCCATTGAGACATTTCTTGACAAGTGTAACCTGCCAACATTGACGCAGGATGATCGTGATTTTCTTGGGGCAGATATAACACTAGAAGAAATAAACAAAACTATTAAATCATTGAAATCAGGGAAAACACCAGGCCCTGACGGGATACCCTGTGAAATATACAAAAACTTCAATGAATTAACACCCTTCATGCTCAAGATGTTCACCCAGGCCCTGCAGGATGGACTTCTCCCTCCATCTTACTGCCTTAGTAAGGGAGCTTTTCCTTGCCCCTGTTGCTCTTGGGTGCTCCTTGTTGGTGCCCCCCCATCCTAATCCTCCCCCACCTTTCTTATGCAGCCCTTGCCACTTAATCTACTACCCCCCCCCCCCCCCCATAAATGCACAAATAGGCTGACACCAGACATAATTTCACTGCATTTCTTACATCCATGCATGTGACAATAAACTTCCTTGTATCCTTGTATCTCTCTATGAGGCAGTGATCACAGTCATTCCCAAGAAGGGCAAGGACCCTGAGGAGGTTGGAGGATACAGGCCCATATCTCTCATAAATGTTGATCAGAAGATTTTAGCAAAAACCCTGGCCAACAGACTCAATACACTTCTGGGAAAATTAATTGCACCAGACCAAACTGGATTTGTACTACGGCGGAGTTCATTCAGTAACCTGCGCCGCATTTAATATTCTCTACTCCTCTCATGCTAACAACACAGACTTGGCTATTATCTCCCTGGATGCGGAAAAGCGTTTGATCAGGTCGAGTGGCCATATCAATTTGCTGTTTTACAGAAATTTGCTATGGGTGAAACATTTACTGCCTGGATCAGAACTCTATATAGAAACCCAAAAGCACAAATACTTACAAACAAAACTTTGTCATCCCCGTTCAACCTCCAAAGGGGTACTAGACAAGGCTGCCCATTATCACCGTTACTTTTCGCCCTTGTGATAGAACCTCTTGCTGATACAATTAGGTCAGAAAGAAATATTCATGGATTTAACTCTAAAAATACCTCTCACAAAATATCTTTGTTTGCAGATGATGTCCTCATCTATGCAACAAAACCATTCTCAAGTGTGCCAGTGATTTTACACATAATTGAAGACTTCAGCAGCTTCTCAGGCTATAGAATAAATTGGGGGAAAAGCGAACTTATGCCAGTTGGGCTTATAGACTCCTCTCAACTTTCACATCTTCCATTCAAAATATCTAAAGATAAATTCACCTACCTTGGCATTGTTGTAACCAAACAGCCAAAATCTCTGTTTGCAGCTAACTACACTCCTCTGTTGGAGAAATTGAAATCAAATATTCAATTCTGGAGGTCCCTCCCAATCTCTCTATGTTAATGTTAACATAGAGAGATTGTTAATACCATTAAAATGATTTTCCTTCCACAGCTGTTATACCTATTCCAAAATCCCCCTGTCTTTCTCCCTAAAGCATTTTTAAACAACTGGATTCACTAATCATGCCCTTTGTCTGGCACTACAAAAATCACAGGATCAAAAAAGCACACCTTTGCAAACCAAGATGTGAGGTGGGGTTGGCACTTCCAGCCTTCTACTTTTCTACTTGCCTTCTACCTCCTACTCTACTTTTGGGCCTCCAACCTTAGAACTATAGCACTGTTGCTGAACGATCATATTGAATTTGGGGCGTGGATGGAATTAGAAAGGGAGCAGTGCACCCCTTATGATTTAACAGCCATAATACTCTCTCCAACCGGCCATAAAAGAACTGTTTATAGGGACAATTTTATTATCCACAATATGATAAGGATCTGGAAACAAATCAAGATGTCCTGTGGTGCAAACTCTCTATCCTTTTTACTCCCCATAGCAAATAACCCGTCCTTTACACCTTCAATGCTGGACAACGGCTTCAAACATTGGAAGGAGGCAGGCATACATTGCATTGGGGATCTCTACCTAAATGGGAGATTTGCGACCTTTACAGAAATTCAGGAGAAATATGGTTTCCATAGGAATAATTTCTTTAGATTCTTGCAAATAAGGAACTATGTACAGTCACACTTAAAAGATTTTGCAACAGCTAGCCCCTCCTGCTTAGACAAATGCAACAGCTAGCCCCTCCTGCTTAGACAAATGTCTTAGGAACTATTTTAACAGCTACTGCATCTCATCGTTATATGGCACACTACAGAATCTCCACTTACCTTCAACAAGTGCAATTAAAGCAGCTTGGGAAGAGGAACTAGGGTTAGAAATTTCTGATGGACTTTGGAAAGATAGCCTAGAAGAAATTCAACACTGTTCCATACATGCCAGACATTGTCTTATCCAATTTAAAGTGGTACACAGACTCCACTATTCAAAGACTAAATTGCACAAGATATTTCCTATTGTCTCTCCAATTTGTGACAAATGTAAGGCTGGTGATGGGTCATTAGCTCACAGTTTTGTTCTTTGCCCCCAACCTAAAAAGATACTGGCAGGGCATTTTTAAAGTTTTTACTGAAGTCACACAAAAGGACCTTGAGCCAGTTGTTCTTCTTATATTGTTTGGGCTGTCAGAACAGTCATTCAAACTGTCAAAATCTGAACAGCAATTCCTGTCATATGGACTGCTGACAGCAAAAAAGCTTTTGGAAGAATCAACAGGTCCCTTCCCTACAGGCATGGCTTAGTGAGCTCACTAACACTTTACACCTAAAGGAAATTAGATTTTCCTTAAGACACAAAAGGCACCACTTTGATAGGATTTGAAGTAAATACTTAGGCCGTAACTGGTAACCACAAATCCAAAATTGTTATCCCCTTCCCCTGACCCTTCTTCCCATTGATGTGCAGGCAGACTGTTTTTTGTTTTTTATTTGTTTGACTGTTTGTGTTTTGTTTGTTTTCATTTGGGTGGTTGGGATGGGTTTAGTGGATTAGGTATGGTGATTTGTCTTGAATATGCTACTACTGTACATGATTCACTTGTTCTTGTGTTACAATGTAAAACAATAATGTGATCTTGTTTACTGTAACTTGTCAAGTTGTCTTCAATAAAAAAAAAACCTATCTGGGAAAAAACATTACTGAGAGACAGGCACTGTACAATCAAGAAATCCTGCCACTGAATCCAAAACTGTTTGACATTATGTACAAAGCTTATAGGCTACAGTGGACTAGCATGTTGCAGAGGCTGCTAAAAACACAGAGAAAAAACACACTGAAAACTCGGCCAATCACAGCCCTTGCTGTCGAACGCTCCGTCCGGTTTGACCGCGGAACGCCACAACGGACTTATGCTGCCCCCAAGCGGCTGCAGTTGTACTTACATTTCACGCAGCTGCGTGAATCACATTGTTCGTCAATGAAGTGTCCATTCTTAACTACTACCCACCGTATATGGAGTATTTTTTGTTTGTTATGTCATTTACAGTATATGTGTACATTTTGTGCATGCACTTCTGCTGTAGCATTTATTTCAGTTTGTATCAGCTATATTTCTGAAGAATAATGTTTTATCTTTTTATTTGAAATAATCAAAAATATCTTAAAGTTAAGTTCATAAAGTAACTTTCTTTGCTTTCATTTGATTCCCAATCAAGATACACTGGTAACAGCTTTAGATTGTTAAAATGGACTTCTGGAATATTTAGAAATGTAAAATAATATAATTTTAATCATGTGATAAAATATGTGATTAATCATGATTAACTATAGAAAGTCAGAGATTAATCGGGATTATGAAATGTTTGACAGCCCTAATATTAATATTAAATATCCAAATTGTTTAAAAAGTAATGGAAATTAGGAGAGATGGAGAAATAACAAAGGTGAGAGAAACTGGGGAAGAGAATTAAGAGATCCAGTTGAATGGAAAGAGAGACAAGAAAAAGTCCCTTAGTGCCATCCTTTACACCAGAAAACTGCAAAGATTTGGAAAAGATTTTTCAATGCACAATCACTTTATTGCTGATTTTATTCAGATGTAAATTCAGTAAGATTCAGTATCTGAAAATATTTTTTAAAAAATGACTCACTGTTTCTGATTCAGATGGACCCCTTGTCTTTAGTGCCAGTGATATAAACTCTGCCTGAAGGTTTTGCCCCAGACTCCAGGGGGAGTTTTGATGATGTAGACCCCTCCTGGGGGACACAGGTCTCACTTTATAGCGACTCCTTGGGGAAAGATCTCTTCTACTGCTCAGCTCACGTCCTGGAGATGTGGGTCTCCCTGTATTAGATATGGGTAAAAGGAGGTTTATCGGCGAATGGTCACCCCTGGGGGAAACATCTCTATGGAAGATGTCCCTCCGAGGAGATAAATGCCGGAGATGGTAGGCCTCTCTTCTGGGGGACAAGCGTCTACGGGGTGAGAACTCCCCCTTGGGAGAGAGGTATCTCTGGGATGTGGGAGATGGCTCTCTAAGAGGAGAGGAGTCACACCCTGGAGAAGATAGACAGGATGGGGAGAGGTCAAAAGAGGAGGGGGTATGCTCTGGTGACAGGCTGGAATCTTCATCCATAGAATTGGGCACACTCAGTTGGTTCATGTAGTTTCTCAGCTGTGTGACCTGGATGCTGGGCAGGCTTGTTAAGTAACTGAAAAGTGGAGATTTAGAGCCAGAGTGCAAAAAGTTTCCAGAAGATCCTTGGGAGGCAGTAACCACAGTAGCGGCAAGCAAAGCAAGGCTATGGGGCTGAGGGCTTGTGCTTCTAGAACATGTCTTTGGTGTAGAATCACCATCATATTCTTCCTCATCTTCTTCATCCTCGTCTATCTCATCTCCATCATCGTCTGGCCCATCGGAGTCATCTGCATCAGAGAACTGATGGTCAGCCATGCCAAATTGCCCACAATCTTGTGGGTTTTCCTCTGCAGTATCTGGCAAAGTAGGATGCAAATATAGTTTTTACAAATTCACAACTCCTATATTTCTGATCAAAGTACTTGTATTAATCACCATCTACATTTGCATAATTGTTTACTGTAAATTCTTGGTAAAATGGAGAGAACCATTATTTGTCTGTGCACATGAAATATTTCACACCTGCTTCCTCTGCTTCCACATCATCAACACAGGTCACTGACACCCCAAGCTCCAAGCATTTCTTCATGTGAGCTTTTGATTTCATGTGCTTTGTGAGATTTCCTGAAACCAAAGTTGAAGTACAGTATTGGTGGGTTTCAAAATACAACACTTGATCATTTTCACTAAACAAATCTAGATGTCTGATAGGTCTGATTTTATTCTTGTTGAGGATGGGAGATTTGCATACAGTGGGCAGTGCTTTGACTTGGCCAGCTTCACTTGCGGTCCACGCGTGGGATCACGCGGTATCACGCAACTTTAATTTGTATTTTCCCAGTGAGACGCTGCAACAACCCAAACAACCGGTGGATGGCTCAAGTGAGCAGGGTGTCTCGTAAAAAGAAATGGAGCCTGGAAAACCCTACACAGACTTTAGCAGACTGGTTTAGAAATAATTTAATAGCCAGAAATATGCCTGCCCTGCCCTAATAAAGAAATATTTGGTTGCGAGTGAATCCCGTTTGCAGCCGTAGAAGAAACGCAGGACAAATTAAACATTCTGGTTTTCTCCGAGTGCAACGATGATAGACAGACATCATTTGGACAAAATATAGAGCATATTAACCTCCGTTGCTCAGCCAAATGCCTTCCTGTTACGTCCTGTTATCACGGAGTTACAAGCGATAAACGTTTTTTGATGGTCACAAGTTTACTTCATTAGCGGTTTATTTTTTTGATTATTAAAGAGTGTTTTTCATTTAAAGGTTTGACTTCGTGCTTATTCAGTAGAGCATTTAGTGCTCTTCCCAATCCCAGACGTTCACATTGCATGTTTGTTTGTAATGGATGCAACCGCGAGATAGGCTACGCGTTTGACGGCAATGAACCAAGACATATAGCCCAGCAGCAACTAGGGACTGTTCGTTATTTATTGAAGGGGCCACCGGAGGAATTTTGAGTGCTTCAGTCTGCTTCAATCTTGAGGAAGCAATTTTGCATTGTAGGCATAACTAACATGCAATAACGCCACCAACAACAACCAAAACTAGGCTACTCATTGTCAACATGTAAATTAAATGTAACATTATTGTGAATCAAATTAAAATGTTCTCTTTTGCAAACGTAGGCATAGGCATAGTAACAGATTAATTTAATAATGTTACAAAGATACTACATCAATCCGTATGTTTCATTAGGCTACTAGGCTATTTGTTTTGCCTTACTCTTGATTAATTTAGGCTAGGCCTTTTTATTCAGTTATTCATCATCTTCTGTCCTTGTGTAGCGCACGCATTCTCAGACCTGTCACCTGCCACTCATCGTAAGGGAGGTGTTTGGAATCATTCCCGCGTTACAATCATCAGCCAATCAAGGTGGTCACTTCAGTCAAGCTCGTGCATGAGTAATAACGTCATCCATAGCAACGAAGACTCACTCAGTCTTAGACTGTTAGTCAAAGATTCTAGAGCGCTCAGCTCCAGAATCTGTTCAGGAGTTAGGGTTGGGTATCGTTTGGGTTTTATCCGATACCGGTGCTAAATCGATACTTTTAAAACGGTGCCGGTGCCAAAACGGTGCCTGAACCGGTACTTTGTTTTTAAAATGTTTTAAATTAAAATGGTCTAAAGCATGAATTGCTTTTTTTATTGATAAGACAAATTTGAACATGAAATTAAACTGTTATATTCAATTTACTATCAATATCTCATTGCTCCTACGAATAATACATTTAAATGTTAAAACAGCTTGCCATGCATGCACACACAATGGTAAGCTCTGCTTTCAAGTTTAGGCCTACCCAGTGTAGGCGGTTTGCCATAAGGTATGTTAAAACCGCTTGCCATAAAACTGCCAGGTCATGGACAACGGTAGTGGTGGGCGATACTGCAAAATTTGGTATCGATCCGATACCAAATACATATAGGGTCCGTATTGCCGATACCGATACCAATACGATACTTTTTTCACTAAATACTTTTGTGTAGGGGAGAGCAGGATGTCATTATTTCTGAGGTGAATGAATGATCAATTCTTTAGGCAATATGTTTTTATTAATGTATGGAAGTGCACAGAATTATTAGTTATTAGGCACTGTAGAATAAATGCAAACCAAATTTTACAGCCTTTTTAAAAAATAAATAAATAACGAATAACAAAAATCTCTCCCTTTTTTCTGGTTTTAATTTAGCCTAAATATAGCAGGTCACATGAGCAAAAAATACTATGTTTATAGATAACACGTTTCAATGGGCTGCATATATTATTTGAACGTCTGATCTATACTAGGCCTACAACAAAATGTGTGTGATTGCTCAACAACATTCATGTTTATTTTCTAGTTTATCAATATATGCGGTAATGATGGACATGCTTGACTAGATAGAAGCAATCAGGAGTGCATGATAGCCTATATGCAAGCATATGGACGAGCCAGTTGTTATCTTAGACAACAGCTCAAAGGTTTTTGCCATAGACAATGGACATTATATTAGCACACCGTTAGGCTGTAGGCCTAAATAACAAGTGCACAAGTTGCACAAATGTAATCTAATGTTAGAGGGGGCGCGCAGGATAAGTGAATACAGCCCAGGTCTAACTGTAAGAATTAAAGTTCGTCAGGTTGCTCTCAGCTTCGCGATGTCTTATTCTTGAGCAATCACACTAACTGAAGACAGGATATGACATGCTAACATAATATTAGCCTACTCTTACAAGCTACCTAGGTATTCTCTGCCTCTCTGAAATGACTCTCCCAACGAACTCTGTCTCTGTGCCGGGGGTCTGGAAGTGGATGGATTTCCCTCCTCATTTCTTCGTTTTTGTAGCTCAGCATTTTCCTTGACATGTGTTTTTAAGTGTTTGTATAGGTTGTAGTGTTGCCACAGTATCGAATGCTCTTTTTACACGTATCACAAGTTGTAGTACTATAAAATAGCTCCACACAACACTTCTTTTCCTCTCGTCCATCCTGATCTCTCATTCAATGTGCTATCAGCCTCGCTGTTCCTCTGCGCGTTGTGTCAGTGAGTCACGTGACTACACAACAACGAATCACAGCAGAGCAGCAGGAGGGGGAGAAGGAGCAAAGTGGGCAAGATGTGAAAGCAGCGTTCGCTCAGGATTGTAGAGGTGGAAGACACAAGCAACTAGTGAACGTAGAGGAGAGATATTTAAATTAAAATATCGATTCAATTACAGTTGTATCGATCAAATACCAATACCAGTGTTGGCATCGATACTATCGATATTTAGATCGATCCGCCCACCCCTAGACAACGGCATTTGCAAGCAAGCTAATCTAACAGGGACTCTACTTTCCAGTTAATTCAGTGTGTTCTCAAATGCTTCAAGAAATGTAATGTCTTAACCCATAACACGCAGTAGTTTTGAACATGTTAGGCTACATGTCGGTGTTGAAGTGTTTAGATTCCCAGCACTAGCCTAGTAGGCATTTTAACAGCAACTATGGCTATGCGCTAACACCAGTCAGCTAATGTTTAATTAGCGATAATGTACGGAGATGGTTTCATAGCCTCTTTGACAGCTCAGTGACATCAGGTATGTAAACCTACATATTTATGTTTTTGCCAGCTAACTTTTAACATGATCTTCATATTCATTGTGATGCTATATGGGCATGGTGCACATGAAAGATTAATATCATGCCATAACACACCGTGAAATAAAGTTTTCACCTTACAACTTTGCTGATAACATTTCAAATAAATGTCAGTTAGCGCGTTAGCAAGGATATTGTGTAACCTAGCAAGCCTACTGTTGATGTTGTTTCATAGCCTTTTGCTTGTGTGTAGTTAGGCCCACTGCTAGATTTTGACAGGAGCTCGCGATATCGCTTTAAAGTAAGCTATTTTGGGCTCACGCAAGCTGTCAGACACTGTCCACTCGCCTATGTGGTGCACCCCTCTGGTTATACAGCCAGTGTTCATCATATGTTAGCTAACTGTATCTTGATGTGTTGCTATCAGAGCAAGACGTTAGAGATGGCGCATGACATGCAGTGATGCCTCGTATAAAAAATAAAAAAAACGCTTTTTAAGCACCGAAATGAGGCACCGAAATCCACGTTGTTATTCGATGCAGTTACTACCGTTTACGTTGGCACCGGTGCCATATTAGAACCGTGTTTCGGTGCCCAATCCTATCAGGAGTTGTCATTTTCCCTTACTAAGAGTAGCCTAGGTCTGAAAGGCTTTGTGAATAACTTAATAAGAGAAACTCCTATAGCTAAAATCTTTTATTGCTATTTAGGAGTAGCCTACTCCTAGTGGTAAGATAAAAGGCTTTGTGAATATGGCCCCTGGTGTCTAACCCAATGCATAGCCCATTTACACAAAATAATGGTCGAATATTAGGCTACTGATGATCATTGTTATTTAAGAACATGCAGAGCACCAAAAACATCTTGCTCGTAAAAAATCATCATACCGCACATTGTGGCGGGTCTGTTATTTAACCTACTTACTGTAGGCTGCGCAAACCACAGGCCTTTATTTTGGGCAAGCCTGCATTCGAGGCAGGCCTTCTGTTTTGTAGATTCTTTTGTTCTGAATTTTAGCCTATATAAAGCCTGCGCTAACAGTAATCCTCCTGCCCCCGATACCACAGCTGTGGATAGTGTGGAATGCAAGTAATAACACAATCCAATGTGTGTCTCTCAATTATCCCCCGCTGACCACCTCACACATTTTCTCTAGATTTTGCAACGACCTTACATGACACAATGCCATAACATAAGTGTAATGAGCTATTCATTGTCGAAGGTGCATGGTGAAGTGAAATTCTTACTTTGGAAAACAAACATTTGCCGATATCATTGGATAGGGACTATGCCTACTTGTTTATTTTTTACGTAGCCTACAATGGCTAGTTCAGACAAAGCCGAAATTACTTATTTTGAAACATTTGTATGGTTATATTGCTTGACTTAAATCCCAGAGAGTAGGCTAGGCTACCGCACCCCACAGTGATGGGCCTAGCGGTCTTACGCGTTCAGTGTGGGGTATAAACTGCTGAGCTGAAGCTTGGGATACAGTTTACTTCTTATGGAATATATATTTTTTCACTTTTATAAAGGCTTTGTTTGAATACTGTTGGAACAAATAGTAGTTGATTATAAAGGCAACTTTCTGTTGCAATATTCTGTGTGTTCTGGACTGCAGGTAACTTGTTAAGCCAGTGGTTCTCAAACTTTCATTCCCCACTTTGATAAAGGAGGCATTGACTGATGATAGTGGAGATAACGTGTTATCCCGAGGCCTTTGCAAGTCAGCATCTCCGACGGTAGTCTACCCTATTAAAAATATAAGTTTTCGATGTTCCAAACGGAGAGCCATACTTTATTGTTTTAACAATCTCTATGCTACTCACCAAAATGTAGGCATGGGAACATGATGAAGTATCCAACTGTCGTGTGTTAAATTATTGTTATTACGAGCCAGTGGTTTTCAATTATGCGTGACTCGGACATCTATGCAACAGACTCATATCGTCCTCGCATTCGCAAAATGAGGACATACAGACTGCTCAGATAAGAGGTCAGGGTTGCCAGATTGGGCGGTTTCCCGCCCAATTGGGCGGTTTTGCAATCTATTTTGCGGGCAAAAATGGGTTTGGGCGGGTGTATAAAAATTGGGCTGGTTTCGGATCAGTTCGGCGGGTTTTTGTAGCCGAAACACATAGGCACTTCAGACCCTTCTTCCAGCGACCCTCAGCAGGCAGCAGTCTCTCACTCACTCACTCACTCACACACCCTCTGGCTGACGTGCCCCCTAAACTCACAACAGACACTCTCAGCTCACGTCACCTTATGTATCGAAACATGCATTCTAGCTATAAATGGCATAGTGCATGGTATTTCCATAACCGCGAGATATGCGCTTCACAATGACGGCAATTAGTTGTTAGATATTCACAGCAGACAGTAAAGCCCAGCAGTATTTTATCTAAAATAACACATATTAAGTACCATTCATGATGTTGTCAAATATTTAAGTTGTGGGAAGTTTAAGCTGTATGTTTCTTTCGTCCCCCATGTCGTTTCATTTATCCCGGCCAGGACGAATGAAACAAAACGCACGTTCGATTTCTCCTTAAATAACTCCTGAATGGTTTTGTTCAGACCTGAAAATGCAACTGTATTTGACAGAGGACAGATGTAGGTTGCTTGTGACAAAATATTAGCTTTCAGTGTTTTACGATGTCTTTGTAAATTACGTTTAATTAAAAAGTGTTTCAGTCTGGTTCTCCCCTACTGCGGCGCAGACCGCCCTTCAAACACACAGCTCGCGGGGTTTTCAAATTTAGCTAGCTGACTGACAATATCAATATGCCAAAGTGGGCAAAGATCATTTTCTCATTACAGTCAATCTCTTCATGAGGGTGCACACTGCTGAAAGATTACCTACGAGACAGGATGGACTTTCCCTTCTTTCAGGGTTGATGGATGCGCACAGGTCTTGCGCGAATGCTTGACATAGGACTACGGCCCACGTTCCGTCTAGCCCGACAGTTGTTGAGGAAGTTTGACAAAGCCTACTAGAACTTTTTTGTGTAGAGATGGCCCGCCATGCATGAACGTTCTGCTTCTGCATGAGCGCACTGACACCCCTGTTCGTTCAACTCGACTTTCATGAAAACTCTAGGTTTAACTGCCTGTCAGGTCTACTAATTGTTCTAAATTACAGGTGTCAAACTCAAGTTTGCCTTTAGCCTATATCTGGCGTATGAAAATATTTTTTGCGTGTATAGAGTTGCCATGCATGAACGCACTGCTTCTGCAAAGAGCGCACTGACACTGTCCTAAATAGCCTATGTTCAGCGCGATTTTCATGAAAACTCTAGGCCTAACTGCCTGTCTCAGGGAATAGATAGTGCCTATGTATTAATTAATTGTTCTAAATCACAGGTGTCAGACTCAAGTTTAACTCAAGCCTTTAGCCTACATTTGGCATAGGCCTATGAAAATATTTTTTTGTGTAGCCTAGAGTTGGCCCACCAGTTATGAACGCACTGCCTCTGCAAAGAGTCGACACCCCTGTTCTATAATCAATGCGATTTCATCTAATGTTATACATGAATATGCATGTCATGTTGCTATTATAAATAATTGAAATGTTGTGCGTTAGGCTATTTTGTATGTTCATATATCCACTCAATGTTTTTATGTTAGGCTAGCCTACTGAATGCTTTTGTTCCAAGCGTCTATTGACACAAACAGACTCATTGATAGTCTACGTTTATTGCATTATTTTCCGTAACATAAGCTAGAAGAATAGTCTGACTGAGGTCCGTGTAGCCTACTTTTGCGTTCATTTGATTGAATATTGTTTCTGAAATTGGATAGGCTAAGTCCAAAAATGGGTAATTTTAAAGCTTGTTAATGATTTCAATGTGTTTAAATGAGAAACAAGCAAAAGCAAATTTGGGCGGTTTTTTGTGCATTCTCGCGGTTTTTGACGAGGCTTTGGGCTGGAAAACCTTGCTGGCATCTGGCAACACTGTAAGAGGTGTACCTCCAGTTATGCACGGTTTTAGTCAAGTCATTTAAATGTGCTGGTGAAACAGTTGTGTACTCGGGGCACAGTTCTGGGCACAGTTCTTCCAGAGCTTCGTGCCAAGTAATAAGCGTTGAGTCGAGATGTTTGTGTGAATGAAACGAAGTGTATAGGCCATAGTGTCACATGCGTAAACCAATGGTGTAGAGATGACGCCACAGGGTTTTATTTAAAAGAGCCTACGTTTGTATGTAGGCAATTTATATTCACAATACTTAGGCCTACTAAAATAAATAGTATTTTATTTGTATTGGTTGTTTAGAGTAAAAAAAAATCGGTCGGTCTTAATGCAAGTTTACAACCGGCAAGTCGGTCAGACTAAAAGGGGAAAAAAATAAATATTTGGGTCGGTTCTAAATTGACAGGGTCGGTCGGGTTACGGCAAACGAAAATATTTTTAAGGATGGCCTGGCAGTGTTTTTTTGCGCGTCTGCAGAAGTCAGCCAAATATGAATGTAATTCTGCGGCATAAAGCAGATGTATTTGTTTATGTCAAGCAGTCAATTGACTACATTGCAGTCAAGAAGTAGGGCAAATTCATTTACGAAACCAAAACGTGGGTCATAGTTGTCTAAGCCTCTATTGCGTAGCCTGTTAAAAACGTCGCCAGATAGTATTAAATCGGCAACAACATTGTTTTCTGCAGAAGCCTACCCAAGGCTACAGATTAATTCTGAACAGTTATTTCTCTACTGGCTCAATTATCACACCACTGTTTTGATTTGCATAGCTGCGTTACCCCCAACACTGACAATAATGTAGACAGCAAATTTCGATTTTCGTTACCACCGTGTAGTCAAGCCTTAAGACATACCCAAGTAGCCTAAATCGAGGTAATGTTTAATTATGCATGATTTATTTTGTTATTGAATTCGTAGGCTGGGATTACTCTCGGCAAGTCTCCTGCTTTTTCAGTAGGGGCGGCAGGCAGAGCGATGTACAGTGGCAGAGCGACGCACAGTGGCTGAAAGTGGTACTAAAGCTTCACGCAGCTTCACGCCTCGTAATGCGCGACTGAAGTGGTCATTTGAAAGCGATGCCCACTGTATATGAATTTAAGTCTCACCTTTAGTTTTGAAAGCAAAATTGCAGAATTTGCAGACATAAGGCCTCACATCAGTATGAGTGCGAATGTGTTTTTTCAGCATGCTTGGCTTTTTACAGCGGATTCCACACTCTTCACATATGTACTTTCCTCTTCCTCTACCTCGCACATAAACATAGTCTTCATTAGATTTGTACCTGAAATATAAAAAAATAAATAAAATAAATAAAAAAGCAGGTTAGTCTTAAAACAGTCAACACACATGCAAGCTCAAAGGGCTCCAGTATCTATTATATTTTAGCATTATTCTATATACAAGTTCTTCAAATGACTGATGGTCATCTTTTTGCATAGCCCTACTAGCTTCAGTTGCTTTCACTACATTTGTATTACATAACGGTCCAGACTTTGACTCGTCCGTTTTTTAATTATTGCCACCATTTTTTAATGGTGTTGAGTTTTGGGACGAAAATATGAACAGCCAGTTACATTTGACCAGAATGTTTTCCATGATGGAAACAAACTTCTTGAAACCAAAATAGCCATTTGAAACTATAGCCATTTGGTCCTGGAGTCAGATTTCTATACAAACTTGAACTACAGCTATACACATTTTGATGGTAAAGTTTTATCAAAACACTGTTTGCTAAAGTCACATACCCTCCTTCAAAAATTTTTATGCGAGTTGGCTCATCTTGCTTTGAAATAGGCTCTTTTTCTCCATGGTCATCATTTCCATTCTCTCTTGTGCACTTCTTTTGATGACTATATTTGCCTGAATCTAGTTGCGTGACTTCTGACTTCAGCTAAAATGATAAAATAAAATAAAATTATGAAAAAACTATAATACATATTAACTTAATACAAATGAACTTAAACAGTAACAGTGATGTTATTATATTATCATGTACTTTCACAATTCACATACAATAAACAGTAAATTAGTCAACTTAATATTACAAGTATAAAATATATTACAATGTGGACACACACACACATACACTTTTTACCTGGACAAACCTCTGCTTCCACAAGAGAGATGGCACAAGTTTTCCAGACCCAAGTTGATGCATAGCAGCGGTTGTATAGGTTTCAGTGTTCTTTCTCTGCCTTGAGCAAAGCAGGGCTAAGGTGGCCTTTGTACTAAGGCTTAATGGGTTTGGATTGTAGGAACTTACACACCAAGAGCCATACACAGAACTCAAGGGGGTTATTTGAGAATGGTTTGGCTTGGTGTAATTAAGGAAGCACCAGCTCACACTGGTAGTTGTCCGAAGAGTTGGGAACTGAAAGAACTGTTGTACATTTGCTAAATCAGTGAGCAGAAATGTGCTCCCAGAACCACCACCACCTTGATTTGCAGCAAGTTGTATGAGCATTTTGACTGGTATTTTGTTGCCCGTATCCTGCTTGCTCTCATCTTGAACATCTCTTGAGAACACTGTTTTTTGACCACAGTGGGCCTCTGCAACAGATTCATCAACATGCTCTTTTGACCTATCCTGAGTGTCTTGCATAATTGGCAAGGATGATGTTGGGGGTAATGTGATTTTGTCTTGTTCGTCATTGTGTAAAACATCTGTTGGCTTTCTGTTACTTTTACCTGTGTTGCTAAGCTCTACAGCACTAAGCTCTTTCACTATTTGCCCATACATTCTCTCCTCTTTGACCCGTTTCTGTTGTTTGGTCTCAATAAAGAGTTCTAGGCTACTGGCTGGTGATAACATACGTTTGCTTGCTCCAATGCCAGATGAAGCATCTGTAGTTGACATTGTTCCAGATGTCAAAGACAGAGGAATTCCTGTGTTCAATCTTCCAGACAATGACTCTGGAATTGTCAAGATTGGATATTGCACAGATGGATGTGGATGTCCAAAAATGTGTGATAGGTGGACCCCTGTTTCATGCTTTGAAGCTATTCCTGACAGTGAAATTGGCAATGTGTTTTCTGTGGATATAACCCTTGAAGTTGTGCATTGTGCATGCGTAGCCATGATCTCTGACACACTTGTGTACATGATGCTACTGTATGATGGCACATGAGTCTGGATTCTGACAGGGACCAGCATTCCTGGGAAAGATGACTCAGACCTTACATTTAAAGTGGAAACAACTGGCTGGGGGTGCTGCGGGGAATCTGAACTTATAGAAGGTGTTTGAGAGGAATGTGATTGAAGATGATGAAGATAGCTTTGACTGCAACCCCTATCTGTCTCTGAATCACAATATTCTTGATGAAGAGTTTGGGGAAGCTGCTGGTGAACTGGCAGAAAACTGGGATGTCTGACACGTACTTTAGGTAAGTGATGTTTACTGGAAGACAGAGAGTGTTGTTGCCTTTGTGTGAAGGAATCCCAGTATTGAAACTTTGGGGATGAGGAAGGATGCAATGCCTCTTGATGTTTTGACTCTTTTGTAGAATTTTCACAGTCTGATGATCCTTGTGCTCTCTTTGATTTTGGTTCTTCACTAGTAGTTGTACCATGAGAAGTTGTAAGGGAACTACTATGCCAACCTAAACTTGAGAGATGGGGTGCAATTTCAGAATGTTCTTGCTTCATACTTGTTTCTACATTTTGTTCTTGCAAAGCAGTGTCAGGGTACACACTTAGGGATGCTTGCCTGACAAGGTAACCCCGTCTACGTTCTTTTAAAGATGAAGGACTTGCATATAACTCTCCTTGTCTGGAAGTGGTAGAAAGACTTCCATAATCAAATGACTTACTACGAATCTCTGGTACCTCTGCAGGTAATGTACAGGGAGCCTGTTCTGATGAGGAACGTCGCATTTCCCTGTTGTGGTGGCCTGGTATAGAGAGAGAGTATCCACTTCCTGGAACAGTTAAAAACTCTGATTGCTTGCATAAATCTTCCAGTTTGGTTGGGGACATGCATTTTATACTTTCCTCCTTTTCAAATGACATAGAGAAACTGGAGCTGTGAGACAGATTACTGTCCTGACTGGGACTCCTTGATAGACTTGTGCAAGTGGACTCAAAGCTTGATTCACCAGATGAGTATTCCATGTCCGCCAGACGAAGGCGCTTTTTCTTGGGAGGTAACTTTTCTGCTGGGAGTTGTGACAGAGTTTCACTTCTTTGAGGCCACTGGAATTCTTCAATGTGTTGCTTCTCTGGTTCCTTAGCTGCTGCCTCTGGCTCTCTCTCTGGTTTGTCTGGTTCCTCTGTCACTCTGATTTCGGGCACTTGAATGTTTGGCTGCCTCACAAGTTTATGAGGCATATGATACTGCTGGTTTGGTGACAGACCAGCCAGTTCACCATCACTTTGTTGCTGCCGCTCTTTGCTTTCAGATCTCAATGCAAACTCAGTTTTTTTACCATCCTCAATGTTTTCAGTGTTCGAGTGCTCTGATAACTTTCTGTTTGGTTTGTCTTGATAAGATGGAAGATCAATGGAGTCAGAATTCTCAAATGAGCTTGGCCTACTCAATGAGTTTGTGTGCTGTATAACAGAGATCACATTACCTGTTGCCTTTCGGTCAAGATCTGAAATAATAACATCAGAACTAATTCCAGCCACATTATCAAAACTGTCTGACTGACTATGTGAACTACACATGGACCATTTTCCAGTGGATGTACCTCTTGAAACATCTTGACCCATATTTGGATCATAATCCCCAACTATTTCAACACAACCACTGTTACTATTGTCATAGTGTCCGACAGAGTCTTCCTCATCTCCAACACTCTTTTCCTTTCTGCGTTTTCTGGTGGTGTTTTCAACTCTATAAGTATGTGAGACAAAAGGGGTTCTTTCCATGTCAGGAACACATTCTTTTCTTGAGGACCTAAAATCTTGAATTAGATTTCCTTTGTCCCAATACTTTAATGGTGGAACTGTATTCTTGGCAAGAACACCTATGTTTTCTGAATCCGCATGTCCCTCATGAGCTGAATGTTCAAAAGCAGCTTGTCTCCTCAGTCTTCGTAAACTAGCTGCACCGGGATAGAAGACATCATCTGGAGTCATCATTTCATCAAATGAGTGACTCACTCTGAGGCCTGGTGGAACACTAAGATTTGTTAGGGAGGATGTTGGCATTGAGTTGCTACGCATCAGAGGCCCTGAATCAGAAGGTGCTTCTAAAAGACTACTGTTGTGGTGAGGATCAGTGGCATATACTTGTATGTCACATCTAGGTACCATTCGTAAGTCTGAACTGTCATCTGTCAAGAGCCTGTGTTCCAGTGATCTCATTCCCACATCCAGCATAGCATCAGACTCATGCATACTGATGATGGTATTGTCTTGACCGGTTGCCATTCCCACAGTGATGGACTGTCTCAGTCTGGCATTGGGCCTGTAATACCTTCCAAACATGATCTCTTCATAGGACTTTGCATTGGTGTTGGGTGGGCTAATTTGTTGCTCTGCACTCTCAGACCTTGAAAAATAGCCTGAATCTGTACTGCCTTTGCTATGTGGGCTCAATAGATTAAGAGACTGCTCTGAGTCCTGGCCTTTTTTCTCAGTAAGTCTCAAAGCAAACCTCTGTTTAATAGCATGGGACTCATCGCCTTGAACAGCTTGAGAATCAGTGCATTCCATTGATGTTGATGGGATCCCCTGTTTGGGAATAATTAAGATAGGCACTTTCATAGATGCCACTGATGACTCATCTGCCGAATCAACATATTCTGGTTGCCCAATCATTTCCATTGTGCTTGACTCAGACTCAAATGATATCTGTGGAATTTGGCAAATGTTGTCCTGGAATAAAAGACCCTCTGTGGTTTCTTCCTCTGTATCTGTACTTTGTTCTACATCTGAATGTATGTCTGCCTCTCCAACTAAAGAGGCCTGATCCATGTCTGCACGTGTAGTTACCTGTTCAGAAAATGGAACAAGTCCTGCTTTAATAGCATGGGCATGGGATTTTCTGTGTTTATACAAATTACTCTTGGTTTTGAAGGAAAAGCCGCATGGACCACAGGGATAGGGGCGTTCTCCCGTATGTGAACGAATGTGCTTCTTCAACACACTGGGTTTAGCACAAGCCCTGCCGCAGTAGTTGCAGACATATCTTCCTGGTTTCTTCGGTTTCAGTTCCTTTTTATGTATTTCCTCATATTGCTCAGATCCTGGCTGAGAATATTGTAGAAATACCACAGGTGAACTTGGAGACTTTTGTTGTGGGAAGACTCCCTGGCTATGGATGTGTTCAAGGAACATGTCATCTGAGGAAGGACATTTCAGGTGCCAGGTACGAGTTTCTGGACTAGGCTGTGGCTTTGTGCCAGGCAATACAGATTTTTGCATTAGCTGTTGTGGATATGAATGTGGTAACTTTTGGGAGTAAGAGGCAGGGTTGACTTGTGGGCACTGGTTGTTTTCAGATGACCGACTCATTGCAGATGACAAACGTTTTTCAGGGTGATACTTTAGTCCCAAACTAGTGGACTTGCTCCCACTCACCCCACCCTGTAGACCTTCAAGTCCTGATTGATCTTTCCCATCTAGGTCTGAAAACAGTCTATTATTAGGTGATGGCTCTGAAACCCATTTTCTCTGTAGGATGCTCTTCTCTCCTGTCTCCTTGTTGCATTTTTGTTCTGCAGCTGATTCATGATGCTCCATTATCCCCTTTATTATACTGTGTTAAGTAAGGATGCTTATTAAATTGCTTATGCATATGTTCCGAAAATCAGAAAAGATACATCCCTTTCAGGTTGTTCCATATTTTACCGATATAGTCCTTTCCCATCAGTTCATTTCTTTTACTGTATGTCACACCTCACACTTGGAAAAACTCCTTGATGTTCAGTTTTATGTTGTCCTGGTCTTCCCAGTGTGTGATCCCTGTACTATCTATAAAGAAACAAAAAAGGAAAATTCACAAAAATGCTACATGATACTTTTTTAACATTGTGTGAGTCTTGTGAAATTTTGCTTGCAGAAAAATCATAAATAAAACGGATCCATCCCTCTATGCCAATACACAGCTAAACAAACACACACACACACACACGCACACAGACACACACATACACACACACACTATTTCTAGTAATATATTTTAAATAGTCGCAAATATACACTGCAAAAACTGCAGTATTAATCTATTAATCTTACATCAAGATAAAAAATAGTTTAATAGTATTGTTCTCAGTATTCAGTCTTCATACTCTACCACCTACACCTACCTATACTGTATATCAGTGTTTCCCAAAGTCTGGGTCGCGACCCACGGGTGGGTCGCAGGAGATTTTATTTGGGTCGCCAGCACAATTTATGTTGTGTTATAGGCCTAACTGATACCATTTGTCATTTGATACCAGGAAAGCTAACAGTTTTCTATTAGGATGTAGATTGTTAACTACCACAGTCACGGTTTTGTCATAAAAGCTCATGAAACTGGCGCATGAAACGAACGCATCGCAGAGGGGGTGCCAGCATGGATATCTACCTCTCAAAATGAAACCGTTCTGTGGGGCGCCTGCCATGTACCTCGCAGTTGCAAACTGCAAGGGACATGAATCCACCTATTTGCACGAACATTAATAGATACCAGCTCCTCAATTTTACCGATTAAAATCTAGTGACCGTGCTGTCAACTAAAGCAGACATCCATAGACCGGACATAAGGCCATTTCATTTGCATACAGTTTCGATTGCAGATGCAATCTTTAAAGTTAATAGCAACCTCCTCACATTCTTATTTCTGATTTAAAATGCACAACAGGGCATTATAGTCTACAATTTAAATGGGCATTTTAAACACTATTCCTCTCGTTTTCTACCTCGCTAACTCCAAAGTAAAGGCGCATTCTTCCGGCTATTGCGCAAACGCCTCTTGTTCTGATATAACGACTATACAATATAATATAATACAACAATACAATATAACGACTTGAGTTATTTGCTGTTTACATTGGAATTGACGTCCACAGTGTTATGGACCCATTTGTCTGCAACGCAACGTAGCCTACAACATTTTTTTTTAGAAATACAGGAACAGCTTACTATGCTGATGAATGACGACTGCGCAACATGCGAGAATTTCCCCTACTCTCGGATGCGCATTAAAACGTATCTTTTCAGTAGTCATTTCCAACTTTTAACGCTGATGGTGCTCAAAATGCAACACAATCGTGTTCAAAGCAGGGATCCTATAGCAATGTATGGTTGGGGGAGGCATAGAAAAGTTTGAGAACCTGTGGCCTAAAACAATATTGGTGGTTGCAGGGTAGATTTGAAGTGAAATGGGTCGCGATGGTCTGTCATTTTTAAAAAGTGGGTCGCCAGAAAAAAAGTTTGGGAAACACTGCTGTATATCAAGCTCAATGAAAAAATATTAGAAACAATGCCTTGAAATGAAAACATTCAGGGGTATATTGAGATGTATTTCCTGAAGGAACTACCAGTGCATGCAAAGTGGTTGCAGCGGTTGCTAGGGTGTTGCTATGGTGCCTTGAATTAATCTTCCTCGTTCAATGGAGTGAGACTCTGGGCCCTATTTTAGCAATCTGACAGTTGGTCAGACACACAAGGTTCAAAGACATTTAGGGCGTGTCCAGTCCACATTCGCCAATTTAACGGTTTGATTTTGTGATCAGATGCCAGGCGCATTGTTCAAAAGAGATGTTCCTATGTTTTTTAAATCAGCCATAGGTGTGTTTCATCTTGAATATAATCTAGCAGCTTGTGAGATGTAAATGGCTTAGTTTAAACCGTTTGATATGGTTTTTAATATGGAGAGTTGATTTCATTACCTATTTTAATTTCTAAATTGTTTCTGTACAATGTTTTTCCAAGTCAAAGCCTTGTGAATTACATGTTGATGTTTATTTATTAAACTGCTTTCTTGTTTAATTCCTGAGTGTGAGTGTTGAGCTTGGGTCGGGGGGGCTGCTATTTTCCAACAAATGGAAATGTACTATACTGTTACCATCAAACAAATATGACTCCTTTGAATACCATGCTATCATTGTGACAGCTCCAGTCGAAATCTATGTAAATGTAATTTACCATCCACTGGGACAATTGGGCGTTTCTCTTGATGAGCTGGACACCCTGCTCTCCTCCATCCCTGAGAATGACTGTCCCATGATTGTCCTCGGTGACAGTAACATGCACTTAGATAATCCAAACTCTGTGGACTTCTTGTCTCTCATACATTCCTTTAAACTACAGCGGGTCCCCACTCCTCCAACTCACAAAGCAGGCAGAGAGGTTGATCTCATTCTTGCTTGAAACTGTGACACAGACACTATAACGTTAACAGTTACTCCTCTGCACCACTCTGACCACTTTTTCCATAGAGTTCAATGTGTGCCTCACGCACTGGCCTCAGAGCTGCTGAGAGGAAATGGCAAAAAATGAATACACCTACTGATCTCTGAAGATACTGGTCATACTGTCTCATCCAGTGTCACTGCTGCAAATAAGGCTTTTTACAATGATAAGATCCACAGTACCACTGACACCTGAAAACTCTTTTCCACCTTCAAAACTCCACTCAATCCTCCACCTCCTCCACCAGCTACCAGCCTCACAGCTGACATATTAATTTCTTTCTTAGCTGCCAAGGCAGCAGCCAAGCACTCACAACCTACCTCTCCAGGCTAATGGTGGAACATTTCCTTCACCCCTCTCACTGAGAGTGAGGTGTCTAAACTTGTAACATGTAGCCACCCTACTACATGCCCACTAGACCCTATTCCTACCAAACTACTCCAAGACATAGCTCCCACCATCACACCAACAGTCACACATGTAATTAACACCTCACTTACTTCTGGTACATTTCCAACTACTTTCAAACTGGCTCAGGTAACTCCACTGCTTAATACGCTTTCTCTTGCTCCCACTTAGGTGGAGAACTATTGCCTGGTCTCACTCCTACCTTTTCTTTTTAGAAAGGGTAGCTTCCAAATAATCACATAATTTCTCTTAGAGAATGATCTCCTTGATTCTAACCAGTATGGGTTTAAAAGTGTCCACTCCACTAAAATGGCTCTGTTGTCTGTGACTGAAGCCTTAAAATCTGCCAGAGCAGCGCTTCGGACTTGTAACCGGAGGGTTGCCGGTTCGAACCCTGACCAGTAGGCACGGCTGAAGTGCCCTTGAGCAAGGCACCTAACCCCTCACTGCTCCCCGAGCGCCGCTGTTGTTGCAGGCAGCTCACTGCGCCGGGATTAGTGTGTGCTTCACCTCATTGTGTGTTTACTGTGTGCTGAGTGTGTTTCACTAATTCACGGATTGGGATAAATGCAGAGACCAAATTTCCCTCACGGGATCAAAAGAGTACTTACTCACTTACTTACTTACTTACTATTAAACCGAAAGCTAAGCTAGCTAAGTAACATGGTTAGCATAGTTAACATTGTCAGCATAGTTAAAGGGACACCAGGCAAGCCTGATGCTTTTTCTCTACGAAGCGCCCCCTAGCGTCTGTACATGTCGATACGTGTGCGAGCCCTCGCTTGATCTGAAGCTCTTTTCCTTTTCTTTGCATCTTCCGTCAAGGGTTTTCGCTGCTCCTTTGCCAGCTCAGCCATTTTACACACGTTTGCAACAATCGCTAGATTTTCGTTAGCCTGCCTCTGTACTGGGGATGCTGCTTCTAGCGATGTCTGAGACTTTGTGAGACTGAAGGTCGGTGGATCGGATACACCGAACTTGCAAGCGGAATATTCTTCCTACAGGCAGTAGGGGCGGATGAGAGAGTCTTCATTTGCCCTGTAATGAGTCATTTAACCATATACCGACTTACGTAGATGATTAACACGAAGACGAATTTTAACATTGTCTTTAACATTGTTAGTGTAACTGCTAGCAAACATTAGCTGAGTTAGCTGAGTAACATGGTTAACATAGTTAACATTGTTAGCATAATTAACATATTTAACATACTTGCTAGAAACTATTAGCTAAGTTAACTAAGTAACATGGTTAACATACTTAACATTGTTAGCCTAACACAGTGGTCCCCAAACTTTTTCTTCCGAGGGCCAGCTCACTATGCCTGGCTCTAAGCGAGGGCCAGAAACTCGAGAGTATATCAGTAACCATAAATAGCTTAGTGCTGTGAACAGCAGCAGTCTACCTTAGTTTAACATTCCATTACATTTAATCATAGGCTACTGCAATTTAATACCATTGTCAGCTGTGTTTATGTTGCCATCACGCCATATCAGTGTAAAATGTAGCTCAAATGAAATATTCAAAATCTGTGAACTCTGCACTCTGTCTTTGCATACACAGCTCAAGTTGTAAACAAGCAATATCCTACAAATAATTTTTATGAAGCGAGTTTTATGAAGTGCTGGCAAAAAACATCTGAAATGACCACTTTCACTCACCTGATGAGAACTTTGTGAATTGTGAATTTGTATGAACATTTGAACGAGTGAATAAAAAATAGAAATAATTATCCCAGAAAGTCCCAGAAATATGACTTGAATAGAAGTTAGTTAGTTATTAGCAATTATTTGATAAACTTTATTGAGCACTGATGCAGTCAGCATCTTACATTGTTTGCAAGTAGGCCTTCATTTCATTCCGTTTTCGATGGCAAACGCGAAACAGCACCAAACAGCACCAAAACAACCACCAGTGGACAAAAGGAGTATTACATGTGTACTGAGACTCGCCATAGAGAATTAATGGGGGAAATTACGGAGGTTATAGTTTGACGATGTCGTACTCCCATGCGGGGCAGATCCTATATACCACGGACATGTTTTGGGGGCCGTAGTTTGGGGACCACTGGCCTAACAGCTATAAAACATTAGCTAAGTTATCTGTTTTAACACTATCTTACGTCATGTTTAGCATTTTCATGCACTTCCAATTCCTTTTCGTCATATGTTTTGCATTTTCATGCACTTCCAATTCCTTTTACAATGCACTTACAATTCCACTTAGGAATTCTTACAATTCCTTACAATTGCATTTCTAGTTAAATGTGCTTGCTGAAAGCAGCAAACTTATTGGGGGCCTAGCAGCGAAGCTACGAATGCACCCACTGAGTTACTAGCTTTTCCTGTTATTATTCCTCTGCCATTGTCTTTGGCAGCCCATAGAACGCCTGGCTAAAAAGTGCTGAAATTTGGCAGAAAGTTTCGGGACACTCCACTGACCACTCACGCTAATCTCGGATCTCTAAACACAGCCGTCTAGCGCCACCAACAGGTCAAAATTTGGCCGAAAATTTAAAGTTATGAAGTTTGGTGCACTGATTCAGGACTAACGTTAACTAACGTTAAGCATTTGATATTCAGTATGATTGTCAGTGTAGTGGTGAATATTGATATCATGATTATGGTTTATTTACTATGTTTCTATGCATGTTAATGTCATTACGAGTTAACTACTGTATCTCCTGATGTTAGAGGGCATTAGACTTGGGAGAACGCCCCCCCCCCCCCCCCACACACACACTTGGAGCATTGTTTTGACCATTTGAATAGGGGTTTATTAATATCATAAGCGTTGTTACCAGTGATAACAAGTGAATGCATCACGCAAACGTCTTCAATTAGACCTCTGCAGAGCTGCCAACTCTCACACTCCACGCGCTCTTACACCAATCGAATGCGTGAGGGTTGCCAGCTCTGCCTCTGTCATAAAATTCGTAAAGATTGACCACCATGCTGTAGCACTTCATCATGCATAAAGGCAATAGAAAACTATGCAGCTTGTCGTTTCGCGTTACCCGTAGCTAGAAAACCATAGCCTGTATCTGAATCTAGCAAGCATCTTCAGGGCCCACTGTTGCAATTCCTTCAGTTGTGTTTTGCAGAAAGCAGGTAGGCTAGTTCAGTGGTCAAATTGACACGATAACACAAGGAAGTAATATGAGTAATTTTTATCGACGATAAGTGTTAGAGATTAAATATCTAAAATTGTATTAGGCCTATTTGTAATGGAAATGACTGACACATAGTAGGCTAAACCAATATAAGTGATAGGCTTTAACCATAAGCAATGACCAACATTGAAACCCATGCACAAAACAAGTTTAGGAAAAAACTTAGATTGGTGCAGCTACTTTCATCCAAACAAAAACTTTTCAAAGACAGCAATAATATTTTTAATCATAAGCAATGCCATTGATATGACAAATTGAGTGTGCGGCAATGTAATTAGACTAGATTACATAGGCTACTCTACATAATGGTTTGTCTGTAGGGATGTCCGATATTGGCTTTTTTGCCGATATCCAATATGCCGATATTGTCCAACTCTCAAATTTCGATTCCGATATCAGCCGATACCGATGTCGATATGTGGGTTATTTTTCCTCAAAACTAATTTAGGTAACATCATATATCTCCTGTTGTGGAATTAACACAACATGCTTAATGTTATTGTGATGCCCCACTGGATGCATTCTTGAATGCAACAAGGCTTTCCAAATGTTAACATTGTCTGTGCAAAATAAGAAAAATACTTCAACTTAATTTAGGGAAAAAGTGCCATGTTTATTTTTTATTTTTTAATTGTCTCAAACAACAGTTTGGATTACACTCTCCCTGAGATAATCTTGACAATGCCCACAACAAATAGGGCAAATTTGACTTCTTCACAAATTATAAAACATTGTACCTGAACAACTATGTGCAACATAGCAGAATGTAAAGCCAACTAAAATAACAGGCATAGTGTATGACAGGCTACCCTTTTTCTGTGTTAAATCAGCCTGCATTTGTAGGATGCTTCATGAACTGTTTCTTTAACTAAAACTCAATCACCTTAATTGAATGAATGCACAAATATGAGTCAATTACAATGTGGCAAGCAACTATACTGCACAATTTTGAAAACATTTGTTTGAGCTACAAAAAATACTTCAGGCTTGAGGTGAAGTACATAACGGGCCATACCCACAATCAGGCTTGGAATTTCACCATTTTAGGGGCAAGGCCACTTGGCCTTCAGTTGGGCATATTTGGTGGGGGGCACAAAGGCCACATGTCAGGGCACCAAGGCCAAAGTTAACTATACAGTAGTAGGCTATAAAAATGATCAAAGTTGTATTCACTGCAGTAGACCTGCATCACTGAATACAAAAACATAAAACATGACATATTACATATAACTGTAAATCATCTGATCATCTAATATTTTCAGATATCTAGGCTATATTTAACATTTATTTTATATTTGGCCTGTTATGAAATCATGTATTGAACAATTTAAGCACAGCTTAGCTTTAAGAAACTCAAATAGCCTAGATGTATGCTTAGCATTTTGTGATCATTAAGGCTACTTTCACAAACTCTTACAGTCAGCTGTCCTCTGATTTTCCGATATCTAGGCGACATTTGTAATATTTGTTTTGTATTTGGCCCGTTATGAAATAATGTGGAACAATTTAAACACAGTGTAAAACTTAATCCCAAATTTGGAGACATCCATGTATGTTGAAATTTACTGCAAATTCAAAACGGGATTAGTCTGGAACGGCTAACTGTAGCCTACAGGGGACTGATTTACACCTTTCTGTTCGGTAAGGTCTGCTGTTTATTCTGATATATGGTTTGTCATATGTTAAACGAAGGGTTCTGAAGTATTCCACCGAGATGAATGGTTAGGGAGATGGACGCAAAACCTTCAGTAGAATTTATGATTGAATGATATTATTTACTTTTCTCGCGAACCGTTCACCACAGCAATTAGCGGCTAACATAGTTTAAAAGTTGAGAAAAAGCTCTTTCATGTGATACTTGTGATGTCTGTGTGATGAGTAGGCTACTTCGCGAGTAGTTCAACTGAGAAGAATGGGTTAATTTGGACGCACTTTCTTGCGCTGTCACTTTCTCCACTGCGTAATTTGGCCATAGGCTAAATATACATCGCTATTAGTAGGACGCAAAGCAGAATATTTAAAGGGGGCACCAAGGCCACCGTGGCCTGTAAACCTCTGATTTTCAAAGGGGCGTCACGGCCAACTCAAGGGGCTACGACGGCCATGGCCAATTCCAAACCACAGACATAATGTTGAAACAGAGCGAGCAAGTTTGTTACTGCAGCCATCCACGCTTGTTTGTATGCTTCAAGACGCAGCTTGATGAGGTCATCATCTGTGCGCCGGTAAACGCTTCAGGAGCGCATAGGCACTATTTGGGTGTAACGCAAGCATTATTTTATCGGTTTTAAGGCAAAAAAATCCGATAACGATATTAACAGATAATAAATTTTTATGCTAATATCGGGCCGATAATATCGGTGGGCCGATATTATCGGACATCTCTATTTGTCTGTTTATTATATCAGGGGTTCCCAAACTTTTCCACGACAAGGCCCCCCAAATACCACTAGGTTCTGGCCAAGGGCCCCCGTGATGTGTTATTAAACCCATCGAGAATACTACGACAAATGTAAAAATACATTAAGCTAATCCTAATAATTATTTTAGCCACAAACACTTCGCGATGGAGCAGTGGAGCATTTACAGTGTGTAAAAATTGTATTTGGGGCTCTCTTCTATATGAGAGCTATCACTTTACTATTATTCCCAGTCATTATCATGGAAAATATAATGTTCAGATATGCGACACATTATTATAATGGCATTGTATAACAACCCTCATAGTAAGAGGTATATTTTAACATTTTCAAATGTATTTATTTGTTGCTTTTATTTTTCCTTCCAACTTGCTGAGGCCCCCCTGGCACCCCCTCGCGGCCCCCCAGGGGGCCCCGGCCCCCACTTTGAAAACCACTGTATTATATGATAAAACAACATGAAAAGCTACAGAGCCGATATTCATAAACTTTGGTTGTAAAGTGTAGAAGACATTACATTTTTAAGCTAATCCAAATCATTGAATTCAGTTTCATGTTCATTAAAGTGTGGTCATAATTAATCCAAGACAACTGGTGTGAGACTGCAGCTTTATTCACGACGCCGGGAGCATGTTACCCAGGCTTGTGCACAATTCAGAATTGAATTGAGAATGACTCTTAAATTCAAATTCAAATTCAATTACTTGCGTAAAATGAGTGTTACTTCATTTTGAGATAGAAAAGTAAACAATCAAGTAAACTATACTTGAATTGCTGAAGTTTGTGCTACACTGTAAAATTAGTTTATAACCTTACTTAAACCTGTTAGTTTTGAAAAGCATGCAAACTCATTGTCCTTGCCATTCCCATTCCAGATTTGTCTGTAATGTCAAGTTGTGCAAACAAACGCTCACTTAGTGTAGTGAACTTACAGTACACAGAATTGCTATTTCAACTAACTTGGTCATTACAATTACAAGTTAAGTATACTGTATGTTTATTAAACACAACAGGTGTATTGAAGTTGTGCTAACTAATGTCACATTCAGCTAACTGATATGACAAAAATACATTTCCAGAATGCCACAGGCCCGACCTACATATTGTTAAAGGGATCAAATATTAATCTTTACTGAAATTCCATCTTAAGTTACAATAACAAAGTGACAGTGACACTAAAGGCTATATACTGTTTTTATTGATACACCACCCCATCAATGACTATCCAAAACAGACTGATCTCCTTGCAAACTTTTGTTGCTTCTAGAAATGGTGGTGTTAGTGGCTGTCTATTAAATGGCACTCTCCTTTCTGGTCAGGATATTAATCCCCCTCTCTGTGCAGTTCTTTCAGAGTGTAAAACAATATATAAATAAACGTAACATGTTGCTGATGTTCTACCCATGGTATTAGAGTGTTTTGGATAGTCATTTACTTGTGCGATGCATCCACATAAATTACACACCAACAGTATATAACTGTTAGTGTCACTGTCACTTTATTGTAATTTAAGATTGAATTATCAGTAAGGATTAATATGTGATATTTTTACAAATATGTGGGTCAGGGCAGTGGCACTCTGGAAATGCATTGTGGGAAATGTAACATCAGTTAGCACACCTTGTGTTGAATAGACACACAATATACTTTATATATATATAGGTATACAATATATAGGTTAACTAACAGGTTAAGTACGCTTAACTGACTAACTAACTTCACAGTGTAGCAAAACTTAAGCATAGTTTACTTGATTTAAATGATCATGTTCACTTTTCCACCTCAACATTAAATTACTCCTTTTAGCCAAGTAATCTCAAAAAGCAAAATCATCATAATCAATAAAAGAAAAAAACTGAGTTATACTAACTAAACATTTTAAGTAAGAATAGCTATTCGATTTTACAGTGCAAAGTAACTTTCCCAAAACTGAATGCATGTGAGATTCAACACATTCTTCCTGTTGTGTGACTGTGGAATTGCTTTGAATTGCCATGAATTTAATTCCACTTCCTGCCATTCCAATTTCAATTCAAATTCAACTTCCTGTGGGGTGGAGCCATTATTTTATGGAAGAAAGAACATAGGCGATGACAGCAGTAGGCTACATGATCAACCTATATGGCTTGTTTGCTCAGAGGTGGATGTAGTAAAGGAGCAAATCACCAAACAACAACATGATAGCTGACTCATGCAGAAAAAAACATGTAAACAATACAGTAGTTCAATATGCCTCTTAGTGGAATTGTGGGATACATTTCAAATGCTTTATTTCTTCCTTCCTGTTTTTGTTAACTTATCAACCTATCCTTGTGGAATAGTGGAATATTAGCCTATAATAAAAACTACAGGATAGTAAGAGCTGAAATGTTGCCTTATTTATCCCATTTCCACCACCACTAAAAAAGTGGGCCGGTCTAGAGCCTGAAACTCCCGGGCTGAAAAGTGGCCCCACTCCGGCCCTGAATGCCCCTGTGCTTTATAGTTAATCAAAACCAGCCGCCACACAATATAATGTTCTATGTTGTACTATTTAAATAATTTAAAAATAATTCAATCACTTTCATTTCATTAGGTTACTCGTCCCTGCTCTATTAATTTTGACACTAAATGTTCGCAAAATCCCGATGTAAATGGAACATTGTCCCATTGTCCAAGTCAGCCACCGCCACAAATTGAATCCAATTCTGTGGGAAACACTAAACATTCACACCCAACTTCTGTCATAGCTCATATTTGTCAGGATCTGGCCCGGACTGCTGATTTTGTGTCACCCTGGTGGCCATTTTGTGTATTGTCCTGTGTTTGTTTTTGCCTGTTCCCCATGTGCTTTGTGTTACCTGCCTGTCACCTGTCTTTGTCTCCGCCCCATCTCCTTATTTGGTCTGTGCTTCCTGTCTTGTTAGTTTTCCCTCCTTTCTGCTTCCACACCTGTTCCCCATTATTGTCTCGTTGCTTTCGTCCAGTCCTCTGTCTCTCTGTTAATTGGTCTGGGTATTTCTACCCCCCTGTCTCTTTGTCCTGTGTCGGATCGTCTCTCTGTTTCAGGTCCAGAACCCCAGTCTGAGGAGTTCCAGTTCCCCCCAGAACTCGCACTCATCCAGGTCCCTCAGGCTCCCTCCAGAAGGAGACGTGGTGCCAAGCGTCGGCCAACCCGGTCATCCGACACCATGCCTCCTGTGCCCAGCCCAGAGGCGCCCGCTCCTGTGCCCAGTCCAGAGGTGCCCGCTCCTGTGCCCAGTCCAGAGGTGCCCGCAGAGGCGCCCGCTCCTGTGCCCAGCCCAGAGGCGCCCGCTCCTGTGCCCAGCCCAGAGGCGCCCGCTCCTGTGCCCAGCCCAGAGGCGCCCGCTCCTGTGCCCAGCCCAGAGATGCCCGCTCCTGTGCCCGCAGCCGAGTGTGCAGCCCAGTCGCCCGAGCCCTTCTCTGTCCCCGTTTACCCTGTGTTGGCTGTGCCTGTCTCTGTTCCGGTCACCGTGCCTGTCTCTGTTCGCGTCATCGTGCCCCTCTCTGTCTCTGTCTGTGTCTCTGTCCCAGTCACCGTCCTAGTCACCGTCCCAGTCACTGTCTTTGTTCCTGTCCCTTCCCCTGCCCCTATGTCGGAGTCTGTCGTGTCTGATTCTGTCGTCCTGCCCGAGTCAGTGCAGTCTTTGTCTGTTTGTTCCCTGCCCAAGCCATCTGAGTCTGCCCCGTCTGAGTCTGCCCCGTGGTCACGGTCTGTCGGACCTGGCTACGCAATAGAAGCTTAGACAACCCACGTTTTGGTTTCGTAAATTAATTTGCCCTACTTCTTGACTGCAATGTAGTCAATTGACTGCTTGACATGTCATTTTTATTTTTCTGTACAATAAACAAATACATCTGCTTTATGCCGCAGGATTACATTTTTGTTTGCCGTAACCCGACCGACCCTGTCAATTTAGAACCGACCCAAATTTTTATTTGTTTACCCAATCCGACGGACTTGCCGGTTGTAAACTTGCGTTAAGACCGACCGATTTTTTTTTACTCTAAACAACCAATACAAATAAAATATTATTTATTTTAGTAGGCCTAAGTATTGTGAATATAAATTGCCTACATACAAACGTAGGCTCTCTTAAATAAAACCCTGTGGCGTCATCTCTACACCATTGGTTTACGCATGTTATATGGCCTATAAGCTTCGTTTCATTCACACAAACATCTCGACAACGCTTATTACTTGGCACGAAGCTCTGGAAGAACTGTGCCCAGATCTTTTCCCATTCTTTCTCCCCTCTAGTCTAACGGTGACAGTGTTGAAGAATTGGAATTGATTGTGGTCTGCATTTCTCAAAATATGGGCTTAACCCAGATTCGAACTCTTGGACAGGGGACTGATAACTGCTGCGTAACGGCCTTAACGCACTGTGCCACAGAATTGACGGCGTGGGTGAATAGGGGATAAATAACAATAGAGTACACAACTGTTTCACCAGCACATTTAAATGACTTGACTAAAACCGTGCATAACTGGAGGTACACCTGTTATCTGAGCAGTCTGTATGTCCTCATTTTGCGAATGCGAGGACGATATGAGTCTGTTGCATTTCGTTAGAGTCACGCATAATGTTTGAAAACCACTGGCTCGTAATCACAATAATTTAACACACGACAGTTGGATACTTCATCATGTTCCAATGCCTACATTTTGGTGAGTAGCATAGAGATCGTTAAAACAATAAAGTATGGCTCTCCGTTTGGGACATCGAAAACTTATATTTTTAATAGGGTAGACTACCGTCGGAGACACTGAGACTACGTTTACACGAAGCAGGGTATTTTCCTAAACGAATATCTGGCCATCTACGTTTGCAAATAAAACTGAATTTACACGAGACCGTTTATTTTTAAAATGTGTTTACACAAACCCGTGTACATACATGCTGTCATGAGCACGCCAAACCACAGTGGCAGTCTAACGATAAGCTGAAGCTCACATTAACCAATCAGAACCCTGAAAAGTCGCACGTGAGAACATGTAAATGTAAATTCTGAACAGTTATTTCTCCCCTATCCAATGATATCGGCAAATGTTTGTTTTCCAAAGTAAGAATTTCACTTCACCATGCACCTTCGACAATGAATAGCTCATTACACTTATGTTACTGTTGAACGTAGACCTAACTGGTATCATTACAAACATTATTCTGTGTCCTAAAAACTGGCATTTTATGGCATTGTGTCATGTAAGGTCGTTGCAAAATCTAGAGAAATGTGTGAGGTTTCCAGGCTCCATTTCTTTTTACGAGACACCCTGCTCACTTGAGACATCTGCTGGTTGTTTGGGTTGTTGCATCGTCACTGGAAAAATACAAATTAAAGTTGCGTGATACTGCGCGAGGGAAGCTGGCCAAGTCGAAGCACTGCCCACTGTATGTCACTAGTTAATCAACATTCATATAGAAAACTATTTTGAAAATGTAGGCTATGGTTTTGCTTTAACGTTATACACAAAACTGTGATTGGTCAACTCGCCCTGTGTGTTGAGCCGGCTGCTTCAAGCAACCTGTGGGTAGCAGGCATCATACTAGTTTGCTAACATAAGCTGCAAATAAATTCAGACATATTTTGGTTACAATGACGGGCTTATCCGATTGTAAACTGTCTATCTGTCAGTAACGTTTTCAAATGAACACTTCGTATCGCCAACGAGCATCAGTAGGAGTTCGACATTCTGACAACCGTTGCGGTGGTGAGCGACGCAGACACAGGAGACACAAAAACTTTGAAGGGTTTGCGCAGAGGTGAAGGCAACTGCATTGTGTCGATGCAGAACCGTAAACTCTATTCTAGGGATGTAACGATTACCGGTATAATGGTAAACCGCGATAAAAATGTTGACGATAATAATTACCGTTTTCATTTCAAACATCATGATTATCACTGTTGATTACCGCGATGTGGAAACCGTGTGTTTAATCCTACCCAGCTTCATCCGAGCCTGCTTTTGACATACAGTAGGCCTGGTACAATGGAACAAATCTGGTACCATACTGAGTCTGTTTTGAGTCTGAGTCTAATTTATGGTTTTAACTACGATTTGGATTAGGCTACACCTGATTTTAAAAGGCGGAACTTTTTCACTGCAAAATGTGCACTGCATCATGTAGCCACTCTGCGTCTTTTTATGTTCGCGTTCACATTAAATCCATTCCACTCACGTTTTTAGGAGAATACAGTAGCCTAAAGTTTTATTTTGAACTCTTACTTTGTTCTCACTCATTGCATCCAAATAACAGAAATAGCAAACTCCAAGTTATGGTAGGGTAAGTTAAGCTATAAGCACATAGCCAATTAAACATGAACACTTTTTGAAACTATTTCAGCTTGTGTAGGCCTATCAGTGCTTTCTGAACATATTGAACACACTTTTAGAAATACCGTGATAATACCGAAAACCGTGATAATTTTGGTCACTATAACCGTGAGGTTAAATTTTCATACCGTTACATCCCTACTCTATTCACCGGCACATCAGTTAGGGTGTTTACGTCGTATGCATCCACGCACAAATGTATGGGTGTAAAAATAGCAGACACTTTCAAAATAAAAGCAACGATATTGATTTGCATGCATTATCTCTATGCTAGGCTCTTGACTACTGTTTTTTCACTGACCTTACACGGGCCGGTCAGGGAAAGGCCACGAGCCGGATGTGGCCCGCGGGCCGTATGTTGCCCATGTCTGATTTAACCATTTTAACTATCCAACTATTTAACTGTTCAGCCTTTCAAACTGTCAGTTGTCATCAACTATGACTCCTGCCAACTGTTTCCTCTGCCCACAACTGTTTCAAAATAAAAGTCCTAGCAACAGCCTAGCAACCACTTCCACAGTTACAACCTAGCAACCAATATACCAACCAATGAGTTTAACCTTGCAACCAGCATAGCCACCACCTCAAGTACCCTAGCAACAGCCTAGCAACATGTCAAATACCCTAGCAACAGCCTAGCAACCACCACAATGTATATGTATAATGTTGATATATTATTCCAAGCCTGATTTATATGACATTTTATGCCTAAAAACATGGCAAAATCTTTCAAAAATATTTTTTTAAGGGTATTGACAGCATATTCTGATTTACAGGACAACAAAAGTAGATATCCATAAATCCCTCTGTAATTTTCCCCCCATCTAATATGTGAACAGAATGAAAACATAATTTTGGACCTGCTCAGATTTCGTGTTTTATTATGCAAATTAGCTTCTCATACTAATGTAAGTAATCAACTGGGGAAGTTTCATAGTGATATCTGCTAGTTAAAATGTTACCCTATTCACCTGTAGTGTCTCGCCTCAAATAATTTAACTATGTAAACTACTTAACTATTTAACTGTGCAGCCATTCCAACTGTCAGTTGTCATCAACTATGACTTCCATTTTCATGCACTGGTAATTCCTTGGAATTACATTTTCTAGTGTCCTCAGCACTGCAGTTTTAATGTTAGTCTAATGTTAGTTAGGCGAGACACTACAGGTGAATAGGGTAAAATGTTTAAATAATAGACATCACCATGAAACTTCCTCAGTTGATTACTTACACAAGTATGAACAAAAAATGTATTACAAGTTTTTGAAATTCGAATGTTTAATTATGCAAAATAGGCATTATCTCATTAAATATGCACACATTTGCATATATTTTCGGTAGATAGATCTGAACATATGATAAAGCCAGGTACAAAATTATTTTTTCATTTTGTTTGCATACAAAATGAAAATAAAATTACAGAGGGATTTCAGGATATCTGCTTTCATTACCTAGGAAATCAGAATATACCGTCCATAGCCTTAAAAAATAGATTTTTGCCATATATTTTTGATTAAAATGTCACATAAATCAGGCCAGGAATGATTTATTAACAAATTCCTCTGTAACTATCTTCAGAATACTGCTAAGTGTATAACTGGAAAGTTTGGTGTACATAGGTGCTACATAGGCTGATATGTTTCTACTGGAAAATGAGAAAAACTCAATTTGAGAAAACAGCCTTGGAACACAGCCAAGAGATTCCGTTCTCAGCCTAGACTCGCCTTTGAACTTTCACGATTGGTTGCGGTTACAAAGGAAGTGTCCATATTTGGATAGCACAACGTCATGCAGGAAAAACAGAGCTTTCCAACGGTACTACACATGTTATGTTTTGTATCACAGTCGCGGTAGAGCATGAAACGTTAGAAGACTAACTTTTGGTGAATTTAGGAGAAATATACAGGCGCGAGTAGACAAAATGTAATGAAATAAACACCTAAATGTGTAAATCGGGCTTTGTTGTTGTAGTAGTGTGAAAGAATACACGCTAAGGTAGCAAATTAGCCCAAAATCTCGAATTTGACCAGCGCATGAAAAAACGATGTTTTCACCTGCCGTGTCTTGGCAAAAGTTTGATCAACTAGCTAACTAGCTCCGCTGGTGGGAAAACACATGGGACTCGTGAGTTGTAGCGCTATCCTATTGTGTGCAGAGGGAATTTGTTTATCCCGCCCCTCGGATTGAGGACTGCTATTGGTGAGTTCCCAGACCCTATATCTTGATGTGGGTCTGGCTTGTCAGGCTATAAAACTGTAGTATAAAAGCTTAAAATGCTTAAATGTTAATAGCTTAAATGTGGTGTGCTATGTGGTGCAAAAACAATAACCTGGCACTCAATACCCAGAAGACCAAGGAGATCATTGTGGACTTTAGGAGAGCCGAGAGCAGGGCACACATCCTCCTCCACATCAGCAGTGCTGAGGTGGAACGTGTGTCTAGCTTTAAGTTCCTTGCGGTACACATCACTGAAAATCTTTCTTGGTCTTTCAACTCCTCCAGTCAGGTGAAGAAGCGCCTTCACTTTCTACGAACCCGGACAAAGCACACCTATGTCCTAGGATTCTAACAGACTTCTACCGTTGTACCATTGAGAGCATAATCACTAACTGCATCTCTGTATGGTACGGAAACTGCAACGCTATGCTAAGCCAAATCCATGTTCATTGTTGCCACCCACCCAAACCATGCTCTTTTCAGTCTACTCCCATCTGGCAGGCGATACAGGATTCATATCATTATTGGGAAAATAAGTTCCGACAGGGCGAACCGGACCCCGACATGGGGGTTCACTCTTTATTACGACATCCCGTTATTATGACGACCCTCTATTACGACATACACTGCAAAAAATGAATTCTAACCAAGTGTTATGGATCTTATATTAAGATTTTTTAGTATGGAAAGACTTACCTAGCGCCCTCTCAAAAGATCATTTTGACTTAATTTAAGAAGACTTTAATTTATTTTAAGGAGTCTTATCAAGACAAATTTGCTCAACGCACTGGCAGACAAATTTGCTTGTTTTTAGGACAAATTTGCTTAACGCACTGGCAGACAAATTTGCTTGTTTTCAAGATGAGATGTCTTAAAATAAGTCAATTTCTTTTTAAATTAAGTCAAATGATTTCACAAGAAAGCGCTAGGTAGGTCTCTTTATACTGTAAACAATACCAACTAGTTTTTTTTTATCTTGATATAAGATTAATAACACTTGGTTAGATTTTGTTAGATAAGCAGTTTTTGCAGTGTACCGTTATTACGACATGCCTCTATTTAGACATGCCCCTACTCTGATTTTTTTTAGTACCGCTATTCCGACATTACCAATCCTCATTTTCAATTTATCTCTGCAGTTCCTGTATCCTCAAATTCCATGAGTGGATGAGCTGTCATGTCATCTGCACCTGCAGACATCAACATCCACTCCAAACAATGTTTTTCCCAATAATTGATATCGGCACACATTTCAGTCAAAACCTTAGGTGATTTTGAACTGGCCATGTGAATAAATGTTACACATTATGTAAAATACAGGTAGCTCTCCTCATTTTATCCTCTAAGCTCTCAGGGGAGAACGGTCGGAAACTCCATGCATCAAACAAACTCTGTGCGTGCAGGCCACCTATATTAATTAATTAATGGCCGTCAATCAATGACCAATTGCGCAAAGACGGGCGGAATTCTTACGCTCCAGTAGCCTAAACCATTTCAGTGAACGTTCAAATAACCCCCAGAGTTCAGTGTCCATCAGGGTGTTCAAACTGGGTGTGCGATATATTCAAGTTGCTTATAGGCTATTGCATTTTAGAGGATAATGATAAAGCCATATGCAATGCATTTTGAATTGGGTGTGTTTTGATTTTGAGAGAGACTGGAGAAGGGCCGAATGTCTCACAGCAACTGCGATAACCTTGTTTCTTAAAGACTATCCTTGCCTCCAAATATCCACATCTAATGAGGGTCGGCGACTATCCCCATTGACGAATGTCAGTGTACGACACTAAAGCGCACATAACTACAGTAGGACATAATCACATTCATTGATTTAAGTACAATGATAATTGTACTGGCATTTATATTAATACAGTAATTTCATACGCATACACTGCATCGTGCATAATCCGCACCAATAAAGGCTCGCACAAGTTTCATATGGGCTAATTATGTAGGCCTAATGAATAGTCATATTATACTCTTCAGCCGTGGTCATTGCAAATTGATTGAATTTTGTTTGTGTGTTCGTGTGTTGTTTAAAGTTGGGACGATTACTGTAGGCCTATGCTGCCCATATTGGAATAAAAAAATAAAGGCCCACCCTATGCCTATACTTCGCAAAAATCCTGGCTACGCCACTGTTAATGACCTTGTGTCGGAATGGCAGGACGTTTGAAAGAAAAGGTCAAGTGTCGCTACTCCGACAATGGAAAAAAAAATGTTGCAATAGTGGGACGCTTGAAAATCAATGTTAATGCCGCCACTTCGACAATTAGACGCCAATGTCTAAGTAGCGGCATGTCGGAATAGCTGCATGTAGCCCCCGACATGTCATCTGGAAAACCTGTATTTTATGTAAGGGATAATGTATAGAACGCCGGTCATTATTGGGAAAATAAGTCCTGACAGGGCTAGCGGAGGGGTCTTGCTTCGCCCTGAAGGGACTTATTTTCCCAATAATAACCGGCGTTCTATACATTATCCCGCTTATTATATGGCTACTTGCCAAAACGAAAAAATAAACTCCACGATATGTCTCTACACTTATTTGTTACCGTTTCGTCGTGGCTTTTGCTGAGAAACAAATAGTTCGCAACACACGCTGAACTTGAATCAACACAAGCATCACATTAAGACAGCATAGCTCACCACTATTAGTTTGAATATACTGTATATATAAAAAAATCCTACACTGAGATAATTACATAGTCCAGCATAGTCAAAATCCCTAAAATGCCATCATAGACCTTTTCAAAATGGCAAGCCAGTTCTTCAGATCACAAAAACACACTCGCAATTGTTTTATCAAATCACCCCCTCTTGGACGAGGTTCTACCCTCTCAATACCAATTAATCTCAGTGTAGTGGCTGAACCATGATTTTTGTCTTTGCAATGTCTAGCAATGGCATACTTCATGTTGTTATTTCTGATGGAGGCGTTGTGTTCAGCAATTCTCGGTTTCAAATTTATTTCTGTTTGGCCTAGATACATCAAGCCACATACATTTTAACATGTACACTACATATGTAGAGAGACAATTGATAAATTGTTTGATACCATACTTTTTTACCTGAGTATGGGTGGGTGAATGTTTTGGTGTCCAAAGTATCTGAGCAATGTGCACACTTGCCACATCTATAACTACCATAAATTTGTTTAGTCAGCCAAGGTCACTACATTTTATAGGAGTAGGATTTAATAAATCATTCCTATTTATTTGGCTGGCCTTTTCAATTGCCTGATTAATCACTGTATGGTCATATCCTGTGAATCTTTAAGGTCAAAGCCAAGGAAATGTCTCAAAGTCTTCCTCATTGCTACAGATTCTTCTAAGCCTTACCAACTGACCATAAGGAATATTCTTAGTTACATGGTCAGGGTGGAAACTTGATGAATGAAGGATAGTGTTCCTGTCAGGTCTCCAATTTATTGTTATTGACCGTAATTAGTAGATCTAAGAAATTAATGCTTTTACAGTATACTCCATAGTGAACCACAAAGTAGGATATGTCCCATTTATGTATTCATTAAGGCTCAATTCCTCAATTCCTTTACAGAACCAGTGAAAATCAAAAAGATGTTGTAAATGAACCATTTAAACACAAGAATGTTTCATCTAAAAGGATTGGTGTTAAATATGTGTCTATCCTCCCATAGGCCCATAAATACATTTGCGTAGTTGGGTGCAAATGGAGATCCCATACTCGTCCCTTGAATTTGTAGGTAGTACTTGTTATTGAAGATGAAATAACTTGATTTAAAAATAAACGTTATCATCATTAACAGTTCCACTGAGTTCCACTCATTCTTAGTTATAAGGTAGAAGTCCATGGCTTTCATGCCACTTTCATGGGGAATATTCGTATATAGACTCTCCACATCAAATGTCACGAAATAAGCATGATTAGGGAAGGAGATATCAGCCAGCAGTTTAAGAACATCTCTAGTGTCAGAAACATAACTTTGCAGTGTCTTTACAATATCTTTAATCACTACATCCATAAACTGGCTCAGTAGGAGTTTTTGCTGGCAACGATGGGTCTGCCTGGAGGATTTTGAAGCCATTTGTGGATTTTTGGGAGTAAGTAGAACACTGGGGTGACAGGATGTGCTATTTTCAAGAATTGATATTGGTTCTTTGACAGCCACTTTTTTCCATTGCATTATTTATCTCTTTTATTAATGTAGTCATCCATAGGATTTCTTGACAACAGTTCATAAAATTCAGCATTGCCAGCATTGGTCAGTTGTCTAACTGATACAGCTACATAGTCCTTAGTACAACAATGGCACCACCCTTATCAGCAGATTTCACAACAACATCAGTGTTCTCCTGTTATGGTTTGCTGGGAGAGTCGGACCCAAACGCAGGGCAAGACAAGATGAGGAAAACCTCGGAAAACAGTAATCTGTACTAGGAACTTAGCAAACCATTGGGGTATACTACGAAGCACGTTAGACATATCTAGGCTATGTAGACATATCGAGGCTTGACAAAGCCTTGACTCAGGGGTATACGTTAAGTGATACTACGATTGCCGTTATGTGATATATTTGTCAAACTAGGCTTTCAGCTCAGATCTGTGCGTGTTCTCGGTGTTGGGATGACTTTGGCCAATCGTGTAACGTGGAGACGCACAAGACCGCCTCTATTTAAAAACAATTACTTCCGCATTCATGAGCGATAGCTTAATCTACACTGCGGTGATTTTTTGTGTCTAACCTATGACATCAAATTGTCATCAGTTGTTGTATGGTATGCACGTCCATAGTGGGATATTTGCACGCACCGCCCTATTAAAGCGCATTCGAGATCCAAAATGTTAGTAGAGGCGGAGCTCCACCTGTAAGATATATGACAGAATCCTACACGTGAAATAACCTCGTTTTTAAGACAATTGATTGGTCAGTGTGCGGTAGATTACACGATTTGAGCTATAACTTAGCACATAACCTCCTCCCGACCAGGTTTGGTTGACAGCATAAGATACCATGGTGATATAGCGACACTAAAACAGATCCACTTTCGTGTCACAGTATACCTTGGCTTTGAGCGCAACATACCTCGCTAACCCACTAATCGAGATTCGTAGTACACCCCACATGTGTCTCACAAGACACAAACAACAACATCAATGACCGACAAAAACTAAGGGAAGACAGAGGGCTTAAATACACAGGGCAATGAGACACAACTAGACTGCATTTCCGGCGGGAACTGCGAAAGTGTGCTTGCCCTGGTCCGGTCAGCAACGTGAGCGGAGAGCGGAGCGGAGCGGAACGCTATGCTGAACCTGGCTTGATCCAGGCATTGTAACAGTGCCTTTCAATGTTGGAGCAGTGGCAATATCTCAAAAGCTCTAGGAGAGGGCTATTCAACTATTGGCTTGCGGGTTGAATGCGATTAGTTGGATTTTACCTTTGGCCTGCCTTCGAATTTAGCTTCTATGACTGAGATCAAATCAATAAAATAAAATGACAGCAGTGATTGGCTGCAAAAAATAAATAATGTCACGCGTCTTGCGCCTCTCAAACTGGGCTATCAGGTAACCTACAGAGGAATTGAAATTATGAAATATGACCAAGGCATTAAAAAGCTGCTTGTTTGTCAGTTTTTTAGTTTTTTTGTTTTAGTTCCCTCTTCAATGAGCGATTACCAGCTCGTTTTTGTAACAGAGATAGCTGTTTATTGTCCCTAGGTTTACAGAAACACCTACTCATTTTAATACGTAGCCTATGGAGTGCTGCCGACCATTGTTCATTACGGCCCAGAATGCCTTGCATGTCCTTATAACAAAACAACACAGTAAAACCTAAATGCCCGTAAACATATGCATTTGCAGACTTGTAACATTTTTAATAATACTCTCCCATCATGATATTTAACAATAATGAAAAAATTAATTTGAATACCGTCAATGTGAAAACAACTCTATTATGTAAGCTATATATAGCTACTGTTCTCCTTGCTGTTTCAGTTCGTAAGTCCATACTATCCCATGGCAGAGCAAGGATTTCATGATTGGGCAAGGTTGCCTGGAGACATTGTGGCTGCCCAGAGACATTGTGCATACATGGAAGGCATTGTGATAGATGGTGAAAAGGTGAATGGTGTGAGTTACCAAATACCTGTGGGTGGTTTGCCAAATGCTGGAAACTTTTGGACTTTTTTTGAACTTTTTTTTTTAGCTTATGCACCCTCACACTGGAGTCCCCAGTTCATATGCAAAATTTGGTATCGATATGTGACAGTGTTCCTGAGATATGGACGACTTCCTGTTTCTGAGCTTCGCCGCCGATTTCGTTTGGCTGTGACGGGCAAACGCTTTCGAAAATCAAAAATCCTTCCGCTAACATTTGTGAGGCTTGGTCCAAGGATAATGTACGTCAAGTTTCGTGGCGTTCGGACCAAATTTGTGACCTGTGAAAATTTAGTTTCGCTTTCTGTTCAATCCAATATGGCGGACGAACAACACGCCCACCTGACGTCATCTTCGCGACCAACTTACACCGGTACTGACCGGACGTTTTAAAGTTGGAACGGTGTCTCTGTCTCAAAGGGCCTAGGCGCTAGAGCTGACAAAAAATTAGGGAGACGGGAAAAATAATAATAAAAATAATAATAAATATAGCTGCAAGCAGCAATGAGGGGGCCAAGCAGACAGTTCAGCAGTCCAAATTTGTCATGTAACTCAATGCAGTTGCATCAGGTATGCAGTCACAGCAAGTTGGGCTGAGTTACAAGGTAATTTCCTGTTTGGCGGCTTCGCCACCAATTTCGATTGGCTGTTACGGGCGAATGCTTTTGTCAATCATTGTAGAAAAATAAACACTGATAAGGCATGGTCTGAAGATGGTCTGTGCCAATTTTGGTGAAAATCAGATGAAATTTGTGACCTGTGAAAACTTTTTAGTGTTTTTAATTAAATCCAATATGGCGGCTGAATCAATTATGTTGATATCACAAGTTGTCCTGGGTCAGCCTGAGGACATCCAAAAGTACTACCACACACCACTAGTATGTTTTAATTCCAAACACATCAACAGCTACAGGCCAAAATGCATTTTCGCTAATTACAGCGCCCCCTAGAGGTCAAAGTTCACCAGATTTTTTGAGTGCCCTACTGAAGGGGTTATAAGTCCATGTACTAAGTTTGGTTATGACAGATGAAAGGGTTGCTGAGATATGAGCTCACTTCCTGTTTGGCGGATTCGCCGCATATTTCGTTTGGCTGTTACGGGAAAACGGTTTTAGTTCCGAAGATGAAAATCGATAACTTTTGTGCGGCTTGGTCTGAAGATGTTATGTGCTAAGTTTCGTGAAAATCGGACAAACTATATGAGGCGTGAAACTTTTTAAAGGTTTTTGACAAAATCCAAAATGGCGGAAAATCCATCATGGCGGAAATTGACGTCATAGAGTGCGTTGAACTCGGCTTGGTCCAAGGATTCCAACGATACCTCATTTTTGACAATCGGGCATAAGGGTCAAAAGTTACGTGCGTGAACGCACGTCCAACTTTGGCCTGTTGGTGGCGCTAGAGCGCTCGAGGTGCTAACATGAAACTTGGTGAAATTAATCATGGGACTCAGCCTAATTAGTGTGCCAAATTTCACAACTTTTCACCAGACGGTTCTATGGGCTGCCATAGACTTCCATGGCAGAAGAAAGATGATGCGTAATAATAAGAAAACGTACAAACACAATGGGTGCCTTCGCAAGCACACTTAATAATCAGGTACAGGTGAACTTAACAAGGGAGTAACAGGACTAATGATTAGCGACAGGTGAGGGGCGGAGACAAGAATAACAAACAGGAGCACATGGCCAGGGTAAACAAAGGAGCACATGGAACAGGACACAGGAAGTAAACAAAGCAAACAGGAAGACACAAGAGGAACAGACATGATGGAAAAAACACTAGACCAGGGTATATACAGAAATTCTTAAGTTGAATTTAATACCTTTTAATACCTTTTTTAAATCCTTCACAATATGTTTTAATACCAACACGACTTCGAGTTGCAACTGGTGGCAACCTTTCAAAATTCAGTGTTGGTGGTAACTAATTATAAAGTAATGGATTACTGTAATTTTGTTACTTAACTTTCTGAGTAAGAAAGTGTAGCAATGCTTACAATTCAAATCAAGTATCTATTATTACAGTTACTAGATACTTTGTTCATTTTTTGCTTCAATAAAAACACTGGCCTATACACAATTATTTGTTAATTAATCCTAACCCAAGATAAAAAGTGATTTCATTGTTATGTGTAGGAAGAGCACACACACCACTTCTCCAGCACTACACTCTTTCTTTCACTATCATTCTATCTCAATCAAGACAAAATGACAAATGAAAATCAGATAAGGTTTACTGGACTTTCTTCCAAATAGCCGCTCATTTATCCCCCTACATTTCTGTAAATAGACTTGACCTGCAATCGGTTCATTGGATAAACCAGAAACACATTCCCCATTCCCAGGAGGCTTTGCTCCATTCTAGTTTAGGCTTACGTTAATTTAAGTACAAACAAACAAATTAAATTGTCATTTTTTATTTGTGATGAAAGTTCCGTAACGCCTAGGCCTAAATCAGACAAAAATGAATTAAGATAAAAAACTAAGGCTAGCCTACACAAAAATCAGCATGGGAGAGATGAGTGTGCAGGGTAACCATGAATGACATATAGACAATGAGCAAGTGGTATAAATACTGGTTGGACTTATTTCAATTGATAGTGTGAATCTCGGAGATTTTCGCGGAATTCTTTGTGCATTAGCCAAGTCGATGGCCGCGGACGACTTGGGGCCGCTGTAATAACTCTATGGGCCGGCCCGCATCACGCAGACTCATCGACCGGCCCACCGGGAAAACTCCCAATCGTCCCGATTGCCACTCCGCCCCTGCCTCTAACCAAATTACATTTTCCGATGACTTCGTCAATGGTAGCAAACTTTTGGCAACAAGATTGGCAGAAACTTGAGGGGGCGCTAAAAGTTTTTACCGCGAACGCACACTGACATATCGCTCAAGTCCTGCTCGCACATATAATTAATATAATATAAATAAATTCACACGAATTTTAGGAGATAGGCCTGCACTTAACACAAATGGAAAACCTCATAGTTAGTGGTTCGAAAATGTAATACCTCATCAGATGACGCTTATTACCTTTTAATACTTTTAAATAGCCTTAAATTTGGCTAATTTCATTTACTACCTTTTAATACCTTTTACAACCCCGCGGACACCCTGGGGCCTGTACTACGAAGGGAGCTTAACCTACCCAGATGTAACCCAGGGTTACTTTGTTAAACCAGGGTTGACAAAACCTGGTTATCTTTAGTGGTGTTAATCGGTACTACGACGCTGATTATGAAGTTGATTTGTTGAGCCGGGGTTAACCTCATTGGAGTTTGTGCGCGTTCACATAAAAGGGGCGGGTTGCAGCGCAAATCACCACTTTCAGTGATGACGCATTCACCTTATTTTACGGATGAGGAATGCACAATTATTATGACAAGTTATGAGGAATTAAAACCCACTCTACGACAAAAATCAAATACGTCGGCAGTGAACAAAGCAAGGCAAGGCTGTTGGCAACGTATTGCAGATCGGGTAGCCTAAATGCCTAAAAGTAAAGTTTTATGTCCACATGTTTTTTAAATACGGAGGATTAATAGCTTGCGGAATGTATTTAATGAGTTTAAATAATTAAATTGCTTATTTATTTTGAGTTCATAGAAATGCCTACAGATGCAACACAATTTAGAAGTGGGCATATAGATTACAGTAATAAGGATAATTGAATGTTTAAGTAGCCCCATTGACTGATTTAGTGTATGCCTAATCCTGTGAACATTTCAGATGCAACACCATTGCCAAACGCACATGGCAGCAGGTGAAAATGAAACACAAACACATTATTCAGAATAGTGGTTTATATAGTCATAGCTTGCATTAATATTTCTTAATTATGAAAACATGTAGGCCTATGCTTATAGCCTTCACTTGGCCTCTGTTTTACAGCTAACAAGAAAAAGGTGTCTTTGAACACTACTGTAAGGCACCAGAGTGTTTTACAGTAGCAGAGGAGTTGGCCATCGCAAATAATAGTGGAAGGCCAATTATGGAGGGGGTTGAGGGAGGCATTCGGTCGGATTCTGGTGCTGTGGAAATGTGTAGCCTTTATGTGCAGGGTACAGTAATATGACATTCAATTCAACAAGTTTGTTAAAATGGTGATTTTTATTTATTAGGCCTACTGTAGGCTATGTCCGATTTATTTTAGGCTATTCTTGCTCAGATGTTCAGCATACTGTAGGCCTATGTCCGATTTATTTTAGGACATACAGTATTCTTGCATCACCGATTGAATACATGAATGTCCACGTACGGGCATTGCTATGAGACGTCTTCCTAGATCATCTGACAAAGATAACGAATTCCCTTGGCTGACAATCTATATCTTCATAGAGAATATCGTCCGGGTAGGCTATATATATTTTCTGGCGGTCTCTAAAACCCCTCGCCCTGCGAAGAGAGTCCCTCACGATTTGCGCTCCAATGTCGTGGATCATCCAGGTACGCCGACATATGTCTCGGGAGAAATTGTTAGTGGAGGGGTGGTACTTATAAAGGGTGTGGTTAACGGAAACCTCGGGTTAACCAAGAACATAACCTGGTCGGAGCAGGTTTGAGATGCAGCGTAAATTGCCATGGCAGCATACCTCGGTTAAAACCTATCCACCTTTCATAGTACGGGTTAATCGGGAAGTTACGCCACACGTGATCAAGTTACTCTCGAAGTTACCCAGATAAGCCAGAAACCCTGCTTCGTAGTACAGGCCCCCTGTAGACAGGGAAAACAAAACAAGACAGGATCACCAAAAGTCTTGGGGGTTTCCATTAATGTAGTAACTCTCGTAAACATTGGAAAGTAAGTTAGGCCACATTGTTGCCACTTGTTCCGCTGCCGCTCGGTCTTATCAACAGAAAGAGACAAGTTCCACAGCTTTTGAAGGTTTTCTCTTTTTTCACCCTGGTCTCGTGTTAGATCCTAATTGCTTTATGATTTTAACATTCTTATCGCTAACAATGCAAATATGGTTGCTAAACTTTCTGACGAAAATCGTCGGACTTATTAGGCTACGCTGTTACCATAAACACACAGCCTTCTTAAACCTCAGTTATTCCAGTTATCGACACTGGCATTGGTTTCCCTGCCATGACACAGCTTTGCTAGGTAAACATCCTAGGCAAATTGTCTCGCTGGTCAGGCTACTGTTAGAAGGCCAACAGGGACAAAAGTACTTCCTTGCTGCTTGCAGTGCACTGGTCTGTTTCTTAGTGACTGCAGTTCAGGAGATGGGATGTTAGTTTCCCAATTGGTCAAGGAAATTCAGGATTTTTATCAGGGAAAAGTCATGAAATTTTACATTTGACTTTGAGTGGGAACCCTGGTAAAGAGTCACTATTACCCATTACAGTGGAAAAAATGTAGTTTTTCCTCTAGATTTTTTTAGCAGTGGGGGCAGACCATCCACATTTATGAAATAAAACTGGACAGGTAATTCTCTGCAGCCAGCGGATTTAGCCTACTATGTGTCCGGACAATATTGTGCGTCTGCCCTAATTCTGAAGCATGGCCACCGCTACAAAATGAAGAGGAAACACTGGGAAGAAAGTTAATGTTTTAAATAGGCTACATCAACACTGCAAAAAATGAAATCTAACCAAGTGTTATTAATCTTATATTAAGATTAAAAAAAGCAGTTTTTGCAGTGAATACAATATATAATATGTGAAGTGAAACGGGACGAGCCATAATAACCTCTGACTAGTTTTACTCATTGTTAAATTGCAATGTGAGCGGCAGCCAGCAGGCGGGGATAGTCCGTGATGGTATTAATTTTGCTGTGGCGGGCCGCCATGCTAAAATCAACGTAGAGGAAACACTGATGTGTAATATTTTTTAGTTTATTTCAAGTTCATTGGTGAATATAAGCAATATTAAAAATGCATTTGAGTATAGAAAATATGGGGATAAAATAAAGATACAATGTTGTAAGATTTCCTATTGCCTCTTACCTCTTTGCCTCACCTATATTTCTTCTGATAGACTCACTAACGTGAAAACATACTACTTTATCGAGGTTCTCTTCACATCCAGGATGACTCTTATACAATGTATGGGAAACTGACCTAAAATATCTATTTACAATCTACTATAAACTCTAATCATATGTCCAAAAGCATACACCCTTTAGCAAAAAAAAAACATGGCTAAACGTAATTATAAATTACACGTTGGGGTCTGGGGCCATGGATGTAGTTGTGCGGCAGTTGGTAGGTAATAAGGTAAGCTTTCATATCTCTGCTACTACTACTTTGTCTAGTCACAGACACAGGATTTGATGTATAAACATAACCAAGAAGAAAAAAGAATAGCAGCAGAAGAGAAACAAATGAGATTTTATTTGAAACTATGAAATGTTAAATATAAGTGCATTTTCACCGGATGAAAACTGGGACAATTTGTGTCAAGGGAATTTTCCGGGACAGTCGCTCAAAAAAGAGAACAACCACACTCTCAAAGTCTGGAAAATAAAAAAAAGAAAACAGCAGTATACGAGCAAAAATACAAAGACTGGAGCATAGGTTGAAACACTACAGCTAAGTGCCATTAAATCTGCCAAAGAATGGATGAAATACAAATAGAAAATGAGAGAAAAAAGAGAAAAGTAGAATTCAGCTATCAAGTGTGAATGCTCAGCACTGTCTTCCAAGTACTTACCCAGCAGAGGCAACAAGATGAAGATGGAAGAATGTTATGTGCTTGCAGTGTTTCACATTTCCAGATAGATCCCATAATCAAGAGTAGACAGTTGATGGTCCAGTATTTCAGTAAGTGACTGGATGGAGGATCCGGCCCATGCAGTTTGGAAACAAAAGACATAATAGAACTATCATTAACTCAAATTGCCATAAGTGAGTACCGAGTCTGGTAACACTCCATAATAAGGTGCCATAATAAATAGCAAACTAGTAATTACCTAACCCTTTGTTAATATTTGTAAATTGTTACTAACATATCTATTTTGCACAAGTTAATAGTTTTTTCATCATTAATTAAATATTAGTTGTTTGCATAAAATCTGTATGTTAATGTTTTAGCAAATCTATTAACTAATATTGTATTAATATGTGTTAATAGTTAACTAAATGTCTTGTTGGCACTAATTAACAGTTATTTCTTACATCATTTAAATGTTAAATGTTTATTTACAAACTATATGTTAATAGAAAAGTTAATGACTTATTATTATTTAACTAATTGTTATTAAACTGTGCTTCTGCCTATCCCAATATGAACCACTCCCCATAGTACCCTTACAATAGATAGATAGATAGATACTTTATTGATCCCCAAGGGGAAATTCAAGAAAAAAACACGGAGCTACCTTGACATGCTGCCACTCTTGTCAGCGCCGGAACCGCTTGCAATAAAGTTGGTTAAGCTTATTATTCCACTGCTTGGTTGAATTTCCCATTGTCCTACGTAATTTAGAACGACCATTAACCGTATGTTATCTGCACACCTATGAAGTAGATCCATTTTTTGGCCGTATCACACTTGTATATTAATTCGCCAAACTCATTGTGAAGTTTAAATGAACTGTCACGTTGCATCCGAGCTGTAAAATGCAGACGTTCAGAACATTGCAACATTGTAGCATATGACGGAGGTGGCTTTTAGCTAGATGGATGACAGCAGGCTAAGTAAAATAGCGATGTTTCAAAGCTAAAGTTCATCAGAATCTTGGGATACGCCCGCTTGACAACGGGAGAGATAGAACTAACGACTGGCCTTTGGCCGTAGCAACCATCCATTTAGAACTAGTAACGGCAGTTTGTCCTGTGAGTTGAGAAATTAGTTGATATGTGTCGGAAGAAATTAGTTCTACAAACAAGACAGTTTTAGCGATTAAAACGTTTAAATTGTAACAGGAAATGAACACAACGCAAGTGGCAACAGTGGAATAAGCGGGATAATGGACTCCACGGTGGTCTGTTCACAGAAGTTAATGCACTACGAGGTTTAAACGGGACCGTGCATTAACTTCTGTGAACAGACCACCGTGTCGTCCATTATCCCTTACTTAATATATTACACTGCAAAAAAAGAGCACCTTTAAACTTGATTCCAGTCCCAAACACTTTTCGCTACAAATGGGTCAAGGAATTATATTTATGATGATTTCCTGATGGCACATTTTGATTTCCAGTAAAGAAATTATGCTGATATGGTTATCAAGGCCAGTTACAACCACGTAAACGTTGTGTTAACTAAGAAATACTGTTATTTAAGAATTTCTTTAAAATACACTAAAGGTTCATTTGATTCCTTAAATTCATTTACTTGAACAACAAGAACCTGCCTGACAGTGATTTCACAAAGATGAACAATAGATTTTTTAAAAATATGCCAGCTTGGCAATTATGGTTTTTAATATTAGGGATGTTTTTGACAACTTGGATCTTGGAAAACATCTTATCTTAGGCAGGGCTGGACTGGGACAAAAAATCGGCCCAGTGCCGTGGAGCAGTGTACAGTAAGTGAACAAGACTGTACTAACTTGCTCTGTCTGACTCATTGATGGTCCGAGGTGGCTGGAGTACACAATCTCCATATTCAATAAATACAAGCACTTGTTAAAGAGGAGGCTCTGTTAGTAGAACCTACAGTAAAGTAGGCTACTACAATGCCTACAGAGGTCCATGAACTCATTTCACATTGATGTCTCTCAGTGTTTTATGTAAATCTTTCAGTTGCCTTTTATGTAAATCTTTCAGTTGCATGAAGATGACTTGAAATATTGTATTTTCACCCATTATTCACCTATTATTTTCAACCCTTAGTCAAATAATTTGAATATTATGTTATATGATAGTCAATGATACAGTGGTTCTTGCCAAAAGCTATGTATTAAAAAAAAAAAAAAACATCATGTTAATGTGGAGGTTTCAGCTGGAAATGTGACCATGTTAGGGAGTAATGTTAGCAATAAAAAAATGATAAAAAGTTGCGTATGCTGTGCTATTTGAATGATGGAGTGGACACAGCAATTGTCTTTGTCATCAGCAGCATGACATGTTACCCAAACCAGGCTCTTTGAGCCTGTTAATTATGAAGCTACGTTTGCCACGCTATACATTCTCCTTCTGATTACTGTCCCTCTGCCATGTAATAGCCTATGTGTGCTTACCTCTCCTTACTGAAGTTCAAACTGTTGCTGACATAGGTTACCTGAATCTTGGGCACAGCACATTTCTGCACAATTGACATTCCGCCTTTACCTACCGCAACTTCTGCATGCACTTCATTTATCCATTTTGACGCGCTCAATGAAATCAATTTCACACTCAGTCTAGAAATTTAATATTGAATATTTTAAAAATACAAATAAGTTCTTTTTTCAGGGGTAACAAACATTTCAGCCTTGCGGCCTTCATCAGTGTATGATCCCTAACCATTTAGTAGTGTTAAGGCAAGCTGCCTCAATTGGTAACACCTGTAGGGATCACAGGATCAACGAGCACTCTGACACATCGGGCCTCACAAGTCATTCATCAGTTTGAGCGCTTGGGGTCTCCAATGTTTGCAACACATCATACAGTACATTAAATAGCCAGACATTACCAATTGAGGCTGTTCGTATTGGTTTGCTTCACTGTTCACCTGAAGAAAATGATAGTGATGCACCAACATTGAAATTCTGGGTCAATACCGATATTTAAAATTTCACTTTGGCCGATAACGATACCGATACCAATATTTTTTTGATACACCTTTGCTGGCAAAAAAGTATTCAAAATACATTTCAATTTTTTTCAACAAGAAAATTAGAAGAGAGAGCAGGGCTTAAAATTTATTTTTCAAAATGGGGGGAATTCCCCCCTTAGGTTCTTCATTTACACAATTTGTGTGTGGGGGGGGGTGTCATCTAATAGTAATATTGAATATACTGTAGTGTGATCATTCACAGCAGTGGCCATCCTAGATTCTGCTTGACTCTCTACACACACACACACAAACACACACGGAAAATGATGGCTTGTTTCATATGTTTCTATTTCATATATTTTGAAATGTTGTGGGGCAGCCGTGGCCTACTGGTTAGCGCTTCGGACTTGTGACTGGAGGGTTGCCGGTTCGAACCCCGACCAGTAGAAAGCGGCTGAAGTGCCCTTGAGCAAGGCACCTAACCCCTCACTGCTCCCCGAGCGCCGCTGTTGTTGCAGGCAGCTCACTGCGCCGGGATTAGTGTGTGCTTCACCTCACTGTGTGCTGAGTGTGTCTCACTAATTCACGGATTGGGATAAATGCAGAGACTATATTTCCCTCAAGGGATCAAAAGAGTATGTATACTTATATACTATACTTAAATTCATATAAAGTGTATTTAGTTAATAATGTATAGTATTTTATAATCTGCATAATTACTAGTAGCTAAACATATATAGTCATTTGAATACTTCATATTGATTTTTAAACTATTACATTTAGGCATATCTTTAATGTGGTGTGTTGGTCTAATTGAGTACACATTGGTGATGTGTAGGTGTAATTGAGTGCCTGTCACTTTAAGAAATATGTGAGAGTAATTAGCCTTCAGTCTCGTGGTTTTAGGCTAGTGAATAAAAGTTGCGCATAATGCATAAGGATATGTGGATGCAATTCATTATGTTTTCTATGTCATTAGATAAAATAAATGTTCAAAAAACTAACAAGTCGAAGAAAATCTTTCTGGGATCATAGAAGAGATAAGTGTCTTGCAATGTTCATTAATGATTTTAGTGAGCACTACTGACAGACGTGACCTGAGCCAGCGGGACATTTAGCAAGGAGCTCTCTCCAGATGTAAAAGTTTGTCATGGTTGTGTAGCCGTAAGCGCAAAGTGGTTGTCTCTGTGTGTGTGTGTGTGTGTGTGTTATTATGCACAATACCCTCAATCCCGCAGTGAAATGTAGGCCCCGGAGAGAGAAGAAAATAACAATATATTAATAATAATCTTGCATATCCCTCTGCTACGCCCTATGGAAAGTTTTCAGATCTGCACTCTTAGAATAGGTTGGCGACACTTATCAGCGATTCAGTCGTGGCCAGCATATTTTAAAATATCGGCCACTAATATCGGCCGTTTCGCAGATGGCCGATGGCAGCAAAAAAGGCCCATATCGGCCGATATATCGGTGCATCACTAGAAATTGAATGTGTGAGTATAGCTATTTGCTTAACCTGATACAACTTGCTAGATAGCTAATTTTATGCCGTCATGAAGTGGAGCTGAGTTCTTCATTAGGATATGTCATGCCATTTACATAACTCGTGAACAAGGAAGGTTTCACTTATGAATTGCAGGTTTCAGTTAATTTCCACCTCTGAGGTACAGACATCATGAGGTGCAGATGTTGAGAGAGCCTGACGTGATAAGTGGGCACTGTGTTCCATTTGGTCAGTGGTCTTAGTAAATTTCTTTCTTTATATTGACCTTGTATAGAATGATTCAAAAACATTGTTAGGTTAATTCTACTATGTTCATATAGAATATCTGATATTAACATGTTAATAACAATTTGGGGTTGGTCCTTGAGTCCTTGAGAGGGGTTGGTCAGTACCATCTGAAGGGAATAAGTCTAAATTCATTCAACGGCCACAGCAAAGAAGGGTTTGTTGGTATTTGTCGATGCCCGCTTTAAGGGATTGCGGTTTGTCTGGTTACGTTGCTGATCGGATAATAAACATCCACAGCAATGAAAAGGATCAAATAATTTGGCGGTATTTGTTGGCAGAGAACCCATCATGAGTCTGTTCTTCCAAAGCTACACCAGCATGTTGATTTTCTAACAAGAGGAGACAACATCCTGGACCTGGTCTACACTACATAAAGGAGCATACAAAGCCACCCCCTCCCCCACATTGGACTTTCTGACCATATCACTGTTATGCTAATGCCCGCATACAGACAAAGAGTAAAAGCAAACAAACCGGTTCGTAAGCAGGTAAAAGTGTGGCCTGAGGGAGCCTCCGATGCTCTTCAAGACTGCTTTGACACAACAGACTGGGAAATGTTTAAGCAGGCAGCCACTTACAACAACCAGACAGACATAGAGGAGTATACAGACACTGTAACCTCTTACATCACCAAGTGCATTGATGATGTGACCTACACAAAAGACATCATCACTCGGGCTAACTGGAAGCCATGGCTCACAGGGGATGTCCTCAGGCTGCTGAGGGCCAGAGACAAAGCCTACAGAGCAGGGGATGAAGCTGGCATGAGAACAGCGAGAGCCAACCTGTCCCATGGCATCAAGGAAGCAAAAAAGGAATACACTCACGATAACCACCCACTTCAAAGACAGCAGGAACGCACAAAGCCTATGGCAGGGCATTCAGGCCCTCACGGACTACAAGCCCGCGCCACAGAGCTGTGAGAGCAAAATCCCTCTGCTCAACAATCTGAACCGCTTCTTTGCTCGCTTTGAAGCACAAAACAGCACTTGCCCACAGAAGACCCCTCCCCCTCTACACGAGCAGCCCCTGTGCCTCTCTGCCGACAGCGTGAAGAGGACACTTGCTGCTATCAACACCCGTAAGGCAACAGGCCCAGACAACATCCCAGGTCGTGCGCTGAAGGACTGCGCAGAGGAGCTTAAGGATGTCTTCACAGACATCTTTAACACTTCCCTGAAGCAAGCCATCGTCTCATCATGTTTCCCATCCTGCTTCAATGACTACCGCCCTGTGGCACTGACACCCATCATCATGAAGTGCTTTGAGCGGCTTGTCATGTCACACATCAAATCCATTCTCCTCTCTCCCTGGACCCCTTCCAGTTTGCATACCGAGCCAAACGGTCCACAGAGGATGCAATCTGCTCTGCCCTCCACCCAGCCCTCACCCACCTGGAAAAAAGACTCATATGTGAGATTGCTGTTTATAGACTTCAGTTCACCATAATACCACAACAAGCAAACTTGACAAACTGGGACTCAGTACCTACCTCTGCAACTGGCTACTGGACTTCCTCTGTCAGAGGCCTCAAGTAGTACGTGTTGGCAACAATATTTCAAGCAGCATCACACTGAGCACGGGGGCCCCCCAAGGCTGCGTGCTCAGTCCGCTGCTCTTCACCCTGCTGACGCATGACTGCACTGCAACCTACAGCAACAATCACATAGTGAAATTTGCTGACGACACAACTCTGGTGGGTCTCATCACCAAGGGCGACGAGACTCAATACAGGTAGGAGGTGACCACGTGGTGCAGGGACTACAAACTCCTGCTGAACGTCAGCAAGACCAAGGAGATTGTTGTTGACTTCCGGAGAGGTCACACCCAACACCTGCGACTGACCATCGACGGTGCTGTGGTGGAGAGAGTGAGCAGCACCGTCGATGCTGCACATCAGTGGACCTCTCCTGGACCACCAACACTGCATCACTGGCGAAGAAAGCTCAGCGCCGCGCAGCGCAGCGTCTACTTCCTGCGAAAACTCAGGCGAGCAAGTGCTTCACCAGCCATCATGACCACATTCTACCGAGGCATCATTGAGAGCATCCTCTCCAGCTGTATTGCTGTGTGGGGCGGAAGCTGCACTGAATACAGCAGGAAAGCCCTGCAGCGCATAGTGAACACAGCTGGAAGGATTATTGGTGCTTCACTCCCCTCCCTGAAAGACATTTACACCACCCACCTCACCCGCAAGGCGACCACAATTGTGAGTGATGCAAGTCACCCCAATTTGTTTGATCTACTGCCCTCTGAGAAGAGGTACAAAAGCCTGCGCTCCCGCACCACCAGACTCACCAACAGCTTCATACAGCTCTCTCCCCCATCCACCCTCAGCTACATAACATCCTGGACTTTGGACCCACAATGGCTGCCTTGCACTACTCCACTTGCACTAGTCCACTTGTACACTTGCACACTTTGCACACTTTGTAACTTGTTGTTGTTGTCCTGTTGTCCTGAAAACACAACACTTCTGCTGCTCTTACATAACTTGCACCACTATGCCACTTGCTTACTTAGGTCAAACAGAACTACCTCAGCCATTTATTGGCCTGACTTTGCACTATTACATTGACTGTCTATGCACAATTGCACAATTTCAACCCAATTTTGCTGCTCTTATTTCTTCATTGTATGTGCCTTCTTATTTACTTTTTATTGTTTACTTGAATGTTATGTTTGTCTGCGGACTTAATTGGTAAAATATGTCTTGTCTTCACCGTGGGATAGTGAGAAACGTAATTTCGATCTCTTTGTATGTCTTGGCATGTGAAGAAATTGACAATAAAGCAGACTTTGACTTTGACTTTGACTTTGAAGGGGTTGGTCTGGGACGCCAGATACTATTGTTGAGCCTTCTGGAGATTTCGTGGGTTTAATTCAATGAAACACTTATGAAGGTAGGTGCCTGCTCGATAACCCCAGTGAAATGCTCTTGAAGGGTGTTCTGTTGGTGATGTTTTTGATAGTGATTTGTTAGTGATTTTGGTTTTGATGGTAATTGGCCAACTGTGTGAAATCCCCTACCTATAGCACTAGGAATTTAACATCTCTCCAGTGTATGAAAAATCAACAAACAGATTCTATCGGTGAACTCCTCTGTTTGGGCTGTTGGCGATCTGATGGGGGAGGCCAGTGACACAAGGGAAAAGGGGCCGTAGCACGAGCCTATTGTTTTTTCTTAGGATTGTGTTAAATGATTCCTCAGACCCTCAGAAACAAGCCTTGGCCAAAATTCAAAGACGATGCAGACAACTGGGAATACACAAAAAATAAGACATTCAGAGGGGGAGTCACGTGATCGGTTGGACAAGATGGCAGCATAATTGTTCTCTTCTCAACCCTGGCTTGTTAAATTCGTTTTTATACAAGTTATCGGTATCGAAACATTTATTTTAAGCATAGCTGAATTTATATTTTGTCTCTGATACGATGTCTGAAGCAAGCAAGAAAGCAACAGCTTCTTCTACAAAAAAGAACACACGTGCAGATGTGGAAGCTATCACGGACCACGTCCTAGAAAAGCAACGTGGTTTTCTTGAAGCACGTTTTGACCAACTCGAACAAATTGGGAAAGATACGGAAGAGAAATTGTCTGCTATACAGGGAGATTTGACAACTTTGAAAGGAAGTATTGGAAAGGTGAAGGCAGAAATGGGGAATATTAGCTCCGATGTTAGACAAAATGGTGCTATGCTAAGCAACCATGAGTCCATGCTTGAGCAGATGCAACTCAAGCTAGCAGACATGGAGGACCGCAACAGGAGATGCAACCTCCGTGTCATCGGCTTAGCTGAAGGACTGGAGGGATCGAATGCAGTGCAATTTTTGGAAAATTCCCTACCAGAGTGGTTCCCCAGTTTGGGAGATATGCATGAGGAAATCATGAGAGCACATCGGATATACAGTGACGATAACAAAAGAGCCGGTCCCCGCACCATGATTTTTAATGTTCTCCGCTTTACCACCCATCAACGCATCCTGAGGGCAGCGAGGAAGTCACCTGCTACAGTGAACGGACGGAAGATTCGCTTTTCCCCTGATTACAGCGCCTACACCCTCAAGAGACGTCAGGCATTCTCTAAAGCCATGGATATAGCTAGAGCTAAAGGAATTGACTTTTCCCTACGCTACCCTGCCACTTTAAAAGTCAAAACAGGTGGACAAACGGAGTCGTTCCTCTCTCCTAACGACGCTGAGGATTTTGTCAATTCCCTGCCGGACATTGCGACCGCCACTACGAATAATCTAACCCAAGATGTTCAGTTGGAGACGGAGGCTGATTAGGAGTAATTGCAGATGAAGCAGGGGCTAGACTACTATCCTCACCTCTCCATTTGTTATGTTTTGTTCAAGGATGCTACATCACCTGGACTGTATGGTGGTTTGGTTTATTTGAGCTAGCTAACCTATATGCTAGCATTTGCTAGCTGTATCCATGTTATAGCTAGCGCTTATCGATAATTTAGCTAAACATGGCTGCAGTTGAAAATTGGTCTTTTGAACTGTTTGGATCCTTGCTTTCTCCGTTTTTTTCTGACGACTCCGAGAACACGACATTTTCTTTTTACTTCTGAATGGAAACTATGGTTGGCTACAATCTTTTCAGTTTTTGGACTATCATTATTAATAGACTGGTCGGACTTGTCTGACCCTGATATTAGAGGTGAGGAGTAAGGATAGCCCTTCATTTTTTTACGTGCATTGTTGCATTATTCTGTATTTTATGCTGTTTGCTTAGCTTGACACATATTTTGCGGATTGACATAGCGATACACAGTTAACTTTACAGTTTGATAAGTTTAGACACAAGTCATTGGGTTGAGCTTTTGGATGTTGCTGCCCCATATCCACGCTTGATCACGGATCAGCTTATAATTATTTTGTTTGCCTGCCTAGTTTATTTTATGCATATTTTTATTTATGCGTGTTTTTTGTCAGTGTTTGTCTCCCTTGTTTATTGTCTTCGTCTTCAGGGGATATTTTGCAATATGCTATTAGGCATAAATCTTCAATGCTATATGGGGGACTTCAACATGTATACCACGTCAGGGCCGTTGTCTATTTATCTCATTTTCCACGGGATTGTTGTCTTCGGTTGCTGCCAATGTTTTCCATTTCCCTGTTTCCCGAGATTTTACCGATACGATAATGGGTGAACTGTCTGTTTTAGTATGGAACGCTGGCGGTTTAAATGCACCGCATAAGCGGGCTAGTGTGTTGTCACTGCTCCGCCGTAGGAAAATTGACATCGCCCTTCTACAGGAAACGCATTTGTTAAGCCATGATTCTAAGCGCCTGGCTAATAAATTCTACCATGCGAAAACTAGGGGAGTGGCAGTAGTAGCTAGACGTTATCTTCCGATTAAGGTGCTGGACGTCAGGGCAGACACTGTAGGCAGAATGGCAATTGTCAAAGCAGAGCTTTATGGACTGAAAGTTGCTTTTGTCTCGGTTTATGCTCCGAACAAATACGAGAAAGATTTTTATGATAGTTTAACGCGTCATATGCTAGAACTGACGGAGTATTCAAAAGGTAGTCGGTGCTGACATGAATGCTGTGTGGGATGTTGCTCTGGATCGCTCCCATCCAAGAGCCTCAAGGGATCAAGAGTTGGCCACTGCTGCTCTACAATCTTGGGCACAGAGCCTAGGTCTTGTAGGTGTTTGGCGATCAATGAATCCGACCCTTAAAGATTATTCTTTCTTCTCTCATAGGCACAAATCATTTTCTAGAATAGATTTTCTTTTTTCATCCCCCCCATCTTTTTTTTAGAGGATTGATGCAACTATGTTGCTTCCCACTGCTCTGTCAGACCACAAAGGTGTCTTCTGTAGCGCTACTCTGAAACGCTTGTCCAAACGCGCCACTAGGTGGCGTTTTAACACTTCGTTACTAAAGAATGAGGAGTTTAAAGCGCAATTTCTGTCTGGGTTGGGTTGGTTCCTTTCTTTTAATGTGGGCTCAGTAGATGACTCTAGGGTATTATGGGATGCAGTGAAAGGCTTTATCAGAAACAATGTTACACTTTTTAGTTCCAATTTGTGTAAAACAAAATCTGCCAAATTACAAACCCTTGAAGTGGAATTTTCTAGACTGGATTTTCTTTTGCAAAGTAATTACTCTTTAGACATAGAGACTAAGCGTGATGTTGTCAAAAAAGAAATTAATGACATTTTGAAACAGCAATCCGAATTTCTATTGCACAGAACTAGGCAAAGGTACTATTTTCATGCATCCAGACCCAGTCATTTACTGTCTATGAAAATTAGATCTAATGAACACTTTGCAGACATCCCCTCCATTAGATCTGCAGATGGACTTATTACAACAGAACCCAAACAGATTAATGTAACTTTTAGAGATTTCTATTCTACTTTATATCAGTCTGAGGGGCAACTAGATGAAAATGGATCTCAGAACTACCTTAAACAGCTATATTTACCATATTTGTCAGCAGAAGATTCTTTGAGCCTTGACAACCCTTTAACATTAGAAGAGCTGGAAAGGGCAGCATTGTCTATGCAGTCTAACAAATCCCCTGGGTTGGATGGAGTACCTCCAGAGTTTTATGTTACATTTTGGGAAAAATTAGGTCCTCTACTTTTAGATATGATCATGGCATCAATTGAGAATGGTGGTTTTTCAAGAGATGTTAATACAGCTCTTATTTCACTTCTCTTAAAGAAAGGAAAAGACCCCACAGACTGTGCTAGCTACAGACCTCTGAGTCTACTAAACGCAGACCTAAAAATCTATGCTAAGCTACTTGCACGGCGTATTGAAAAGTTTATGCCACTTCTGGTTCATTGCGATCAGACTGGTTTTATTAAGTCCAGACTTGCCTCTGATAATGTTAGGCGACTTCTTCACGTTATTGATGCTGCGACAGATGTAAAAGTTCCACTAGGTGTACTGTCCCTTGATGCCATGAAGGCCTTTGATAGGCTGGAGTGGGACTTTTTATGGTCTGTATTGGAAATTATGCGATTTGGCAAAGGGTTCATTCATATGATTCAGGTGTTATACTCTAGCCCCTCAGCTCAAGTTCTAACCGGGCAATTATTCTCCACTGCATTCCCTGTCACTAGGTCATCAAGACAGGGCTGTCCCTTGAGCCCTTCGCTCTTTGCTCTTTCACTCGAGCCCTTGGCGCAAATGATACGACAATTTGCCTCCATAAAACCCATTTCCATTTTAAACACAGAACATAAAGTAGCTCTTTTTGCAGACGATATTTTAGTTTTTATGGAAAACCCAAACCAGTGTATACCAAATTTCTTATCGGTTTGTGAGGAGTTTGGTGCTTACTCTGGATTTAAAATCAATTGGTCCAAATCTGCTCTTCTTCCTTTGAATGCCACCGCAAAATCGCTGCCTTCTCCCGCTAAGGTCCCTGTTGTCCAGCACTTTAAATATCTTGGAATTCAGATTTTTCCTTCTCTACATCGTACCACAACTCATAATTTTTTGGAAATACACAAAACCGTTAAGAGTGATATGGATAGGTGGACTATTCTGCCTGCCTCACTTCTGGCCCAAATTGCCATTGTAAAGATGAACATTTTACCAAGAATTAATTTTGTCAGCTCAATGATTCCGCTCTGCCCCCCCACAGATTTTTGGAAGAAATTACATTCTGACATTTCCCAGTTTATCTGGAACAAAAAACGTCCCAGACTTAAATTTTCTATATTGCAGAGAAGCAGAGGAGATGGTGGTTTAGCGGTACCTAATTTTAAATATTATTATTGGTCCTTTGTGCTTCGTCCTATTATTACATGGAGGGATGCTAACACACCAGTATCTTGGCGTGGGTTAGAGGAAAAAATGGTACAACCATGGAGTTTAGAGGATGTCCTCTTTTCTAATGTCTCAGATAGACAAACCATGTTACGTTTTGGTCCCTTAGTCTCAAATGTGATTCGAACATGGCCTGGTGTACAAGTCTTCAAGTTGTATTATACTTTATTTTGAATTTGAATGCTTACATTTGTGCTAATTAATGACTTCATATTTGTCTTGCCCACTCGAATTTATATTTTTGTACTTGATGTGTAACTTCTCAATAAAAAATTGATCACAAAAAAAATAAGACATTCACTCATGAATGTGTGATAAAATTGAATTGTTTTTTTTTCCTGTCTGATGCATAAATGTAATCATAATATAAATCAAATCATAGTATTGAATATTTGCATAAATGTATTTACCATGTACTTAACATGTAAACATAACTGGTTCTGCTGTACTTTAAGTAATAGACAATATCTAATAATAACAATTCCATAATTTACATAATGCCATATGCCATACAATGCCTTATAGGATTATAACTTGATTGAAACAATACCTAAAACAGCATTTCAGTGATTCTACAAAATTTGATTATACCATGATTCTAGGTATAAACATCCGATCAGACTGATGCCACTTATAGAGAACTGGTGTATTAACATGTTACCTTGTGACCAGGGTTGTGTAGCCCAGTAGAGGCGTATCAAGCTTTTTAAAAGTGTGGGGGTTGTGGGATTGGAAAATGAAACAATCTGACCAAATTATAAATCACTCCCTACAGGGACGCTGTAAGTATTTTCTGAGAGGGGTGCGGACTAGGCTATATTGGTGTCCGGGAGTTTCTCCCCTGAATTTTTTTTTTAAATTCTGATTGCTAAACACACCATTTTAATGCAGTTTGGAAGGGACAGAAGAAACAGCGCCCCTCATATGTGTGGCTCATGTGACATGTAGGCCTACATGATCTACCTGCTATCACTTCACTATTTGACACTACCCTACATGGAGGCATATCTCATGTTATAAATCAAGAAATCATTTCAGAAATTATGTTTTGTGCATATGGGTTAGCAGGCTACAATAAATTGCCTAACAGACATATGCAAGGGGAAAATAAATCAATTGTGTTGCATATAGCCAGCTTAATTAATGTCAATTTAAAGATTATGATTAGCAGTTTCTATGATTTTTCCATTGATAGTTACAGGAAGTCACGTTGTTGTTTAAACTATTGTTGCTTCTAGCCCACGTTACCTCCAGTTTCACTTGCTGCAGGGACACACACATTGCATGAGCGCTCATAAGTGTTCTATTTGAGTTCTACATGCTGGTTCTTAAATCTTAGTTCTCAGATGTAGAACTCAAATGTGTCTTGATGCCGCCGTTTGTAAGATCAAAATAAGATGTTCTAAATGGAACGCGATCGTATTTAAGACATTAAGATCTCCAGTAGATGTAGCACTACGACACACATTGACAGTGAAATGCCGTCGACGTTTGTAAGATCAGGTCAAATAAGACGTTCTAAATGAAAACTGTTCAGATCATTTCCAAGCGTCTTGGAGACGTATGTGCGCTGACTGGGTTATGTCTATAGCTGATGACACCAAGTGAATAAGTAGCCTATTTCTGATTGGAGAAACTTTTAGCCTAGTTTATTTATTTTTTTCAGTCCGCGGTTCCACATTCAATTTTGCTGCAAATGATCAGACGTGTGAAGCACCGGGCATAACTTAATTTCGCGGCTACGTGGACCAGTAGGTTAGCCTAATTGTTATATATATATATATATAAGTATATATACTCTTTTGATCCCGTGAGGGAAATTTGGTCTCTGCATTTATCCCAATCCGTGAATTAGTGAAACACACACAGCCAGAGGCGATTCTAGAGTCTGTGGGGGCCCCAAGCAAAAATTTCAAGGGGGCCCTACCGACCAGTGTTCATCACCATTATGTTAGGTTATAAATAATCTGATACCAACAGAAAATGTATTAAATAAAACCCTTTTTTTTATTCCAAATGTTCCAAACATGAATAACTTCTTTGGATAAAGTCTATCTTTTATCCTTAAATAAGCTACTTGGTTGACCTATCTCCTGACAATGTTACAATGTTTATTGTTTGCTTACAAGAATTATTAGCATGCAGAGTGAGAAGCGAACTAAAGGAGTTGGAGCTGGGAGAAAAATAGCTGGGCCTATAAACAGGAATGGAAAGAAAAATTTGCGTTCATCTTACCCAGTTTCACAAATGCAAAACCTGTGTATCAGATATGAAACACTGTCACAATAAATAATATTATACCACACTACAAAACGCAGCTATTTGCTCCAAACAAGGTCAAAGGCGCTGGCCGAGGTCTATGCACAGCTAGCAGGATCCAGTGCATTCTGGTGTTCTTTCTCATATTTGTTTAAGCACCAACTCACAGTCTGATTGGTGAATAGGCTATTTGTAAATCGATATCATAAAATAAAAGATTTAAAAAAATAGGACTGCCAGAATAATTTGACTGGGCCAAACAATATCAGTGGCGGCAGCTTTGGCCGCCTGTTGCCGACCCATGTCGTAGCCTAGATTATAGTTTAAACTCGAGGTGTGTCAATGATATTTTAATTTTATGTCGACTGAGCCGACAGGGATTTTACTTTTTTTTTTAAAAGTATAACGCCCATTCAGCCGACCGGGAGTTCAGAACTGCGTTAGTGTTAATTATCTTCATGACTAGGAGGAAGGCAGACAGTAGTTTGAGGACAATAAACGATGCATCAAAGGGTCAAAATATTGGCACCAAAGAGAATTGTTTATAACAGAACAAGTGACGGTGTAAAATTACAAATCTTTGGCGGCACACATTAATGTGATTAAAAAAATTAACGTGTATGATTGGTCCTTACTCATTAACATGTTATGCTGATAGCCCTAATATAAACATAACGTTAACCATCTCCTTGCTTAACTAGTTGTAACTGTCGCTAGCTAGCTGAAGTAGCCTATATTGTCGTATAGATGTAGCAAACCATGTTCAATCTTTCTGCCAATTAACATTAGCCTATAACTTCATTGAGTAAATGTCAAAATCCGATGTTGATCCGTCATCACTGCACCCTCGATTGACGTTTACCACAGTAGGCTAGCCTAAATATGTGTGGATTCATTGAACTCTTTTGAACACAGATCCGCTGTTTATAAGGCCTACATGTATAGATGTACTGTTTGTAGCCTACAACAGGACAGGAGCACGCAAAATCTCGCTTGTCCCACCGGCAAACGCGCTGAGACCAGGTCGGGGGCCCCCTAACGGCTCGGGGCTCCAAGCAGTTGCTTGGTTTGCCTGTTGACAAGGTGCGCCTCTGCACACAGCACACAGTGTACACACAGTGAGGTGAAGCACACACTAATCCCGGCGCAGTGAGCTGCTCAAGGGCACTTCAGCCGTGCCTACTGGTCGGGGTTCGAACCGGCAACCCTCCGGTTACAGGTCCGAAGTGCTAACCAGTAGGCCACAGCTGCCTCCTGTTGAGGAGGCACAAAGTTTGAGAAAAGCTGCAGATCATAGACAGAGAAAGCATAATGCTCTGAGAACAGTAGCCAAAAGTCTTTCTGCAGAAACAAGTGCCTTGGTGCGCGCACCCTCGCTTTCACTTTGACTCCCTGCACATTGTGACAAAAACTGTCAGTCAGTGAATTTTGGTTTACTAAATTATGCATAATGCTGTAACAATTATCATTTAAATTCTACCTGAAATCTGCACACTGCAGACATTATAATGCAGACCCAAGCAGCAGCACAGCCTTGAAAGACGCACACTTTGAATTTGATCAGAGCGGCTCAGGGTCTTCACTAACTTGATGTGATTGGCTGAATGACCATTCAATCAAATCAACAGACCTAATTGTGTCTCTCTGTGTGTTCGTTATGGTAGATACGGTTCCAACTCTTTGCGTGAGCGTTTATTTCCATATTAATCTGACAAAAAGTGTGGGGGATAGAATCGTGTTCCAGAAAAAGTGTGTACGTTATAACACCCACATCCCCCACGCTTGTTACGCGGCTGTAGCCCAGTGGTGTAGTCTACAGTACGTGATACGCAGGACTACGCAGTGTACCCACTTAAAAAAAGTATATAAAAAGTATATACAGTGCTGGCCAAAAGTATTGGCACCCATGCTAAAGTTGACTGAAAAGAGGAATATAAAATCATCTTTTGGAAATTGATCTTAATGCCTTAAGTGAAAAATGAGGAAATATCTAACCTTTCAGGACACCAATTTTCTTAGTGAATGAATAATGTATCATAAATAAATAAATGTTCATCCTTAAAATACAGGGGTCATAAGTATTGGCACCCCTATGTTAAATTCCCATAGAGACAGGCATATTTTTCTTTTTAAAGGCCAGTTATTTCATGGATCCAGAAAACTGTGCATCCTGATAAAGTTACCTTGGCCTTTGGAATTAAAATAGCCCCACATCATCACATACCCTTCACCATACCTAGAGATAGGCATGGGTGTTATTTCAGTTAGCCTATTAGCTGGTTTGATGCTCATTGAGCTCAATGCAAATCAAACCAGCTAATAGGCTAACTGAAATAACACCCATGCCAACTAGAGGCTAACTTTGCAAAAATATTAGCCTAATAGGTGTAGGATAATATTTTAACCCATGAGCGAAGACCATATATGTGTGCTATCTATATTTTACTCATATGCTCTTTGGGTTTTGTTTGTGAGCAAGTTATTCATAGAAGTGTATGAGCATTTGTAGCATTTGTGACATAGGTGATTTGGCTTACGTGCTGGTTTGGATAGAGGGGGCCCTGAGATGGAACTGCCATCTTCACTAAGGAGGTTGGCGCCTTCATGTATGTTAGATCAAAGTTTGGGTAAATGTCACTGATGTTGGTTGTTAAGGAATACATCCTTGTGTACAATGTTGGACGAGTTGCCACAAGGGGAGATGTAAGCTAATTACATTAGCTTCTAATAAATCAATGTGCAGTGTACCTTCTTTGCATGAAAAAGGCTAAGTTTTCAAAACATGTTTGACTTTATTGACTTTATATAAAACATATTTTATAATGCATTTTAATAGATATACCACATAATGATGCAGTTGCAGGAGTAGAGGTACTTGAGAGACTTTCATAGTACTGTAGGTGGAAACACCAAACAGTGGTCATAATATGGTTGTTTTTAATGGTCCATCATCTAGCCCTGCTCCCCTATCATATGGTGTTCCACAGGATCAATGCTTTGCTGTATTTTATTTTCAGTTCATATGTTACCCCTCAGCCACGTTACTGCTGACACACACAGCTCCTCCTGTTGAAACCTGGTGCCTCTGACGCATTGAATTTGAGTTGAGTTTATCTCATCACTCCACTCCAATTATCCATATCATTACAAGGAAGGAGTCTACACTGCAAAAACTGCTTATCTAACAAAATCTAACCAAGTGTTATTAATCTTATATAAAGATAAAAAAACTAGTTGGTATTGTTTTCAAGAGACTTACCTAGCGCTTTCTTGTGAAATCATTTGACTTAATTAAAAAAAAAAGACTTATTTTAAGACATCTTCTCTTGAAAACAAGCAAATTTGTCTGCCAGTGCGTTAAGCAAATTTGTCCTAAAAACAAGCAAATTTGTCTGCCAGTTAAAGTCTTCTTAAATTAAGTCAAAATGATCTTTTGAGAGGGCGCTAGGTAAGTCTTTTCATACTAAAAACAATACCAAATAGATTTTTTAATCTTAATATAAGATCAATAACACTTGGTTAGAATTCATTTTTTGCAGTGTACATTGTGTGTATTGATTTTTATCACTGCATGCATTTGTCAAGAAAATGTTATTCCACAGGACAGAAAAGACAATGTCTAATATCACTGCGGTGTTGAAACATAATAAGGCAAAGTCCTGGGGCCTCATTTATAAAGCGTTCTTACGCACAGATTTGATCTTAGACCATGCGTACGCTCAAATCCATGCCAACGCTCAGATTTATAAAAACCGTCTTTGACGTGGAAAAGTGCTTATCTCCACGTCAGGTTCAAACTTGACGTACGACCATTTCCTTGTGGTAATGCCGGGGTACTGCAAGTAATCTGAGGTCTAAGTGCGATGCATTTTCAAAATTCCAAGACCAACGATCTCATGTCTTTCTTTGCCATATGCATGATCAATATCAGAAGATTTTTAAAGACGTTTTTGGACGCAGCTTAATGATTCATGGTTTGGCATAAAACTGCTAATGAGAACTGTAGCCCACTTAAGAAAGTGAAAAGACGTTCAGTATAGCTTACTTATTTTACAATATCTAAAAAAAAACACCAAGACGATAGAATAATTGAAATATTCTTACAGGTGATCTAGTATATTTAGTGTTCTCACCAATCTAATATTGACCATCAAATGTCCAATTGCCCTCGTTTAGGAGAGGAAGGCATTCAAAAAGGCATTCGAACAGTTTGATAATGTTGGAGGTTATTGTGCAGTATTGGGAATATAGGATAGTATTTGATCATACAGTTTTGAATGTTAAAAGTGAATAAACTTTTTTGAGAGGTGGATAAACTCTAATAAGAGGTGGGTAGGCCTAAACTCTATTTCTGAAATTTCAGGTGGATAAACTGCGTTTACTCGCGTTTAGCCTCCACTACATCCTTATTTGCGCTCATAGGCCTATTCCCAGCTTCGTAACAGAAAGGTAATATTTGACTGTAAGCTATACAATGTAGGCTATAGATATTTTATATCATATATAGCCTACACAACCAAGGGACGGAAGTTATCCTCTGAAAGCAGGGCATCTTCATATTTAGTGTTGCGTCGGAGTTGCGTAAAGAGGTGCAGAGCGTGCACCTGTTTGCTTTTTTTGACTGGCAGTGCCCAAGATCAGATGACAATACGTGAGTTGAATAATGTACGATAAAATATAAAGGTAAGCTTAAAGCAAACAATAAAGGACAATGTTTAAGCCATTGGACATTATTGAAAGAAAATGATAGCAAAGATATGCAGAATGAATGAAAAATGACTGGCGAACTAGGCTACTTTTTCAGCAAAAACATAGCCTACCCTAAAAGAAACGTTAAGCCTACATGACATATAACGCTTATAATTTAGTCCTCTGTTTTGTAGGCTAAATCAGCATATTACCCTGGGTCATGTTGGAAACGTACAGTAGCCTACTGTACCATAACGTACAGGATTATATAGGCCTAGAGGTCTTTCCTTCATAAGCTAGGCCTACCCATTTTTTTTCTACAAAGTAGGCCTAAACATACGAAATGTTGATTATTCACATTACTGCAAGCAAAAGGAATGAAAGCGAGCAGAGGACAATGGACATGGATGCATACGATCTCCTTCCAGAAAGCTGGAAAAAACATAATTAGTTAAGCTATTCGAACTGACGCATATAGTTAACATCAGATGGCATAGGCTAGGCCTATACAATGTTTTCAATATATAATTTTACATAAGCTACAGCTTTTAGGCCATTGATTTCATTAAAACATATGCTAATGATATTGATGAGGGGGTGTTTACAAGGCGGAGACCTAAAACCATCCGTCTGCGCACAAGTTGACGTTCATTTGTGATTTATAATGGGCACATCTGGAAGGGTGGCGTACGCACGTTTTTTTGTGCGTACGTTCGTTTTCTCTGAATCACACGTACGATCATTTCAGAAATTATCTAAGATCAAATGAAGGATGGTTTCTACGCAACCCTTTTATAAATGAGGCCCCAGGACATTCCTATACATTCATTATCTACAAACTTGTACTTTGATATGCCAGGCTCCTCCATCCAATTTCTGCTGTGGAGCCACACTGCAAAAAATTAAATCTAACCAAGTGTTAATAATCTTATATTAAGATCAAAAAATCTATTTGGTATTGTTTTTAGAATGAAAAACACTTACTTAGCGCTCTCTCGAAAGATCATTTTGACTTAATTTAAGAAGACTTTGACTTATTTTAAGGAGTCTTATCAAGACAAATTTGCTCAACGCACTGGCAGAAAAATTTGCTTGTTTTTAGGACAAATTTGCTTAACACACTGGCAGACAAATTTGCTTGTTTTCAGGATGAGATGTCTTAATTTAAGAAACGTTTGACTTATTTTAAGTCAAATGATTTCATGAGAAAGTGCTAGGTAAGTGTCTTTATACTAAAAACAATACCAACTAGTTTTTTTTATCTTGATATAAGATTAATAACACTTGGTTAGATTTTGTTAGATAAGCAGTTTTTGCAGTGCACATGTGTTTTTGTTTTTTTTTATTTTGTTTAAAATAGGCCCTGGCCGTGGCGCAACTGGCTTGGGCACCTGCACCGTACGGCAGCGACCCGGTGCAGTTTACGCACCTCATGAAAATCGGAATAGCCTTTACACACCTCTAAATTGCGTTTATCCACCTTTAAATAACATACCGTTCATAAACAATTCTAAATTCTAAAGTTTATGTCGTTTTTAAATTGTCTATAGTTTCATATTGTAAGTTTCAGTGCGTTGAGCAAATTTGTCTTGATAAGACTCCTTAAAATAAGTTAAAGTCTTCTTAAATTAAAGGAACCATATGTAAGATTGTGGCCAAAACTGGTACTGCAATCACTTTCAAATTACTGTAGTGCGGTGTATCCCCTCCCCCTCCCCCCTGACTCGAGGTTGCCAACCCAGATGCCGAAACACTACTGACTTTGTGATTAGTAGATAGGTGGAGGGTGGTGCATCAGGCCAAAACACAACATGACATGACAAAACACAACAACAACATCAGTTGAGGGCTGCAACTTCACTTTTTAAATGACAATATCCTGGCCGGACTACTGTTGTCAGTGATATAAGTATTTGAAATTAACATGATTTCTTAATGTCTAGTGACATATCAGGGCCATTTTATGATTAATTGAAATACATTTCTTACATACGGTTCCTTTAAGTCAAAATTATCTTTTGAGAGGGTGCTAAGTAAGTCTTTTCATACTAAAAACAATACCAAATAGATTTTTTAATCTTAATATAAGATCAATAACACTTGGTTAGAATTAATTTTTTGCAGTGTACCCCAGACATAATTATTAGTCCTTACAAAAAAAAATAACTGCATTACTTCAAGTGTCAAAATTGCAGTTTTGGAGGAAATATTTGCCGTTCTAATGCAGGAAATACAGTATTTTGGACACAACAAAACTGCATTGTAGGCCTACTGCATAGTAGCCTACTGTACTTTACTGCAGAAATGCAGTATTTTAGACATGAAAATACTAAAGTACTGCACTGTACTGTAGTGTAACTGCACTGTAAAAACTGCAGTTATTCTTTGTAAGGGAGGTTATTTGGTAGTAATGGTAAATGCTGCAGATGCACAAATAATAATAATAATAATAATAATAATAATAATAATAATAATAATAATATAATACATTTTATTTGTTACATAGTGCCAGCGTACCCGAGACACCTAACAGTATGGATTATATTGCAAATTTGCTCAAAATTACAGGATGAGTCTTAGAAGAAGAATAGCGAAGCACTTTGAAAATAATCCGATTTTACCATTTTGAAGAATACAACGGTAAAATGGACAAAAAAATAATTTTCTAAGCTGACAACCTGGCTAGAACACATGTTAAGGGGTTAAATATTGATCTGCACCTAACTCCTCACTGCTCCCCGAGCACCACTGTAGCAAGTCGGCTCACTGCTCGGGGTGGGTGCTTCACCTCACTGTGTGTTCACTGTGTGCTCTGTGTGTTCACTAATTCACGGAGAGGATAAATGCAGAGACCAAATTCCTTGTATACACCAGTATACTTGGACTAGAAACCTGATATACAAAAATGTACATTTACATGTAGGGGTGTTCATCACTCTGTGTAAACCTGTGTGCACAAATAATGAAACAATGTAATTTTAATGCTTCTTAAAATTAAAATCAGTGTCCTCAGTCTACCTCTCTGTTAACTAAATTTAGAGCATTTGTGATGTCCCTACATTCTTAATGCTTGACATAGCATACAAAAAGGTTTTCTAAGTCCATGCAATGCCATTTATGTTTATCATAGTAGAGAAGAAACAACAGACCTGTGAGGTGTAGTGAAACCCAGGCATTAGTAGTTGACGAGACAATCAACAAGTGTTGTAAAACTAAAGATAAACAGCTGATAATACACAAGTATTAGGACATAATGGGATGTGGTTGTGAATGGCATTTTTTTTTTTTTGGACAAATGATGAAAAACCTTTGACATTTTGGAAGCCAGCCTCAACACAGCCAAGCATCTAGTCTGCAATAAGTCATCTTTAAATGTTTAGCTGTACAATAAGTCATCTTTAAATGTTATAGCTGTACCTCCAGACACATTGGTGTGTCACAAAACACATATACTGTAGACAATATGTATGTTATGAGGACTTTGTGAGAGAAGGCAGTGACTTCAGTCTGCCTCCACCCTGGTGAGACAGCAGCTGTTACAGTTACGTAACCTCTGATAAGTCACTTGTGCGACACACATGCGTGCACACGTATGCATAAACACACACACACACACGCACACACACACACATACACACCTCTCCATCTGGTTGAGCATATCTGACTCACTCAGAGTATCTTGAATTAGACTCAGTTCAAATCAAGTCAATTATGTTTAAGACAATTATGTATGTCAATTATGTTTAAGACAATTATGTAAAAGACAATTAATACTATGGATTGAATGTTGTAATGTTGAGTAACAAACTGTTAACCTGACCTCAGTATTTTAGCATAAGTTTACATACTTTTCAGCATCAGAACCAAATATCCTTGTTTCCCCCTCACCATGCCTTAGTTATGCTGCTATAGCATAGTGCTGTCATGGACTTTTCATGTGTCACGCCGTACAACCCCCCCCCCTCTCCTCTCCCCCCTTCTCTCTCTCTCTCTCTCAACTCTCCCTCTCTTGCCTATTCCCACCATGGTATACTGTAACAATATATAGTACTACTGATTACTTATTGACATTAACCATTCTGATTTTCAGTAATACTAACCCACTCTACATCTCTCTTTCTTCCCCCTTACTGTACCTCACTTGTGAGGTATATCATCACCAGTCATCAACCATCCGTGTGTTGGCCCTCCTCTCACCCATCTCACCTGAAGTCCCATCCTCGACTGCCCTATTACTGCCCCCTATCTGGACTCCTGGCCTGTACAGCCTAGCGACCCACCACCAGCCTATGACAACTCTGCCCGGATTACTGGCCCATCCACCAACCCACCACATGCCCCTCGACAACTCCCTTCCCCTGGACAATCCCAACGCTGGACTATTGAACTTTCTGTCACTAAATCAGGAATAAAGAATTACCATAACGGATACGTAATCATCCCACCTCTTGTAACTTTCAGCTCAAGTGCTTAACACCATGTCTTATTCTCTACACCCGACTATCATATGCATTTGTCATGTATACAGACCTTACTGTCATGTACTGACCCTAGGCAGATGGGTCAGGCCCTTGAGTCGTGGATCTGCTCGAGGTTTCTTCCTATATATATCTCCAATTCTAGGGAGTTTTTCCTCGCCCCTGTTACCCATGGGCCTCTCTCTTGCTTTCCTTTTCTTCCTTTCTTTCCTTCTTTCTCTGATTGCCTACATTCTGTAAAGCGCCATGATACATGTGTTATGTTTTGGCGCTCTATAAGCACAATAAATTGAAATTGAAATTGTTTACCAAGTACTGATTTCAAGAAATGTCTCTTGGTGCAGGTGGGAACATAAGATAAAATACAACCCCAAAACAGAAAAAGTTGGGACGTTGTGTAAAATGTGAATAAAAACAGAATGTGATAATATACAAGTCTTACAAACCCATATTTAGCAGCAAAAAGGACATAGACAACATATCAAATGTTGAAAATGAAAATTTGAACTATTTCATGGAAAATATATGTTAATTATTAATTTGATGCCAGTAACATGTTTCAAAAAAAGTTGGGACGGGAGCATGTTTACCACTGTGCTGCAAAATTCCGGGAATTTTCAAACTTTCCATGGGAATTAACGGGAATATACGGAATTAACGAGAATAAACGGGAATTAATGGGAATAAACTGGGAATTTTTAATATGGCAAGTTAGTCTATAACAGGGAACTTAAATGTAGTGGACAAAATCCCATCTTGCAGAATAATATTAGTTAAAACAACCTGATTTAATGCAATTTTAGTCAAATTTCTACCCTGCACATACGTCAATCCCATGTACACAGCAATCAGCATAGGCTACATAAAGGAAACCTATCATGTTCATGTGCATGGGGAAAATAAATTCCGGGGGAAAATAAAATCCCAGTGAAAATGTCATCTCATGTGGGAATAACTGGTGTGAAACTGGGGCAAGTTTGCAAACAGAGTTGCCCAGTTATGGGCTTGTCGTCACTTTTGTCCTCATTCAAATGGGTGTACGTCATTTTGCATAAGCTGTAATGGGACAATTAATCTGTCTGATTAAGCTTGACAATTTATATATAACTTACATAATCTATAAGGTTTGGTTGGGGTGGTATGTTGTGTCATTATATTTGTGTCAGAGTTTCCGCTAGAAAAAAATGGTGCCGGTCAAAGTGACCGGCAGAGGTTTCGTTTTTCCGGACATTTTGATGGTATGCCGGCCAAATATCCTATTATCCCTTCTTAACCCTCTAACCGCCCATGTCGCAATATTGCGACAAGCGTCATTACTGAATAAAACAGACGATAGACGCGAGTACAGTGTAAAATCTCATTTGTACTCTTGACCACTAGTTGGCAGACACCCAGAGCTTCGATTCAAGCTCAACCTTTTTTTTCAAAGTTTTCAGGAAGCTCGCGAAAACACGCGAGAAACACACGAAGAAGACGTGCATTTCCTCCATAACGCGGAATCGATGCGGGCCTTAGTTTTGCACAAATTGAAGCAGAAATACACAAAATGTTGAAAAAAAAATTCACGTGTGATGAAGTCTTGGGTCTGTTATTCACCTATTCTGATTCTGAAGGAGAATATCTGCCTTTTGAAGAATATGATCGATCGTCTATTGACTGATAGTCACGGAGCGTCTGTGAATGGAGGTGCGTCTTTTTCGACAGTGTCCACTAACCATACCATGCTTATTTTGACCCTCTGCCCAACATAGCTGGAGGTGCCAGTGACAGTAGTGATGATAGTGTCCGTAATGGACGTGGTATAGACAGCAGGGGTTGTAAAAATAGGGCTCTGAAGAACACTTTGCATGTCCATCTTGACTGATTTCAAGAAATGTCTCTTGGTGCAGGTGGGAACATAAGATAAAATACAACCCCAAAACAATTTATCATCATCCATCGCGTCTGGCTCTGAAAAAACCTTTAAGGCTAGTCTACCTGGGCCTGGTCATGTTTGAACCCGCTCACTCATTTGTTTGTTGTTTAACATGGACATTTTAAGCGTGCGCTTCCTATTTGAAATGCAGCATAGGCTATGCGTGTTGTTTAATAGCTTACTTTTCAAACGGTAGAGCCTGTTCATTTAAAAACATAGCCAGAGGACGTATAATATAGGCTTACATATTAAGGCTTATTTCACAGTTGGCGACTAAATTTCCAAAGTCGGACAGAACTTTGGGGGCAGCCGTGGCCTACTGGTTAGCGCTTCGGACTTGTGACCGGAGGGGTTGCCGGTTCGAACCCCGACCAGTAGAAAGCGGCTGAACTTTCCATTGAGCCCTTGAGCAAGGCACCTAACCCCTCACTGCTCCCCGAGCGCCGCTGTTGTTGCAGGCAGCTCACTGCGCCGGGATTAGTGTGTGCTTCACCTCACTGTGTGTTCACTGTGTGCTGAGTGTGTTTCACTAATTCACGATTGGGATAAATGCAGAGACCAAATTTCCCTCAAGGGATCAAAAGAGTATATATACTTATAAATCATGGGAGTTTCGCGGCGTGCTCCCGTCAACTAGATCGTGTAAGGTGCCAATCTTAGTGGTTTTAAGTCAGTCGGAGTCAGTTTTAGTTTTGCCGTTACGACAATATCAAATATGTTTGTCTTTTTAGTCGTGGCCAGAGGCGCACCTTGTCAACAGGCAAACCAAGCAACTGCTTGGAGCCCCGAGCCGCTAGGGGGCCCCCGACCTGGTCTCAGCGCGTTTGCCGGTGGGTCAAGCGAGAATTTCGTCCATAGAGATTGAATGATGTATTTTGCGTGCTCCTGCCCTGTTGTACAAACAGTAGGCCTACGTGCATGTAGGCCCTATGCTATGGCCTTATGAACAGCGGATCTGTGTTCAAAAAAGTTCAAAGAATCCGCACATATTTAGGCAACTGTGGTAAACGTCAATCGAGGGTGCAGTGATGACGGATCAACATCGGATTTTGGCATTTAGCCTACTCTGTTAATTGGCAGAAAGATTGGACATGGTTTGCTAGATCTATACGACAGTAAACTTCAGCTAGCTAGCGGCAGTTACAACTAGTTAAGCAAAGAGATGGTTAACGTTATGTTTGTATTAGGGCTGTCAGCCATAACATGTTAATCGCGATGCAGTAAGGACCAAGCATACTTTCATACGTTAATTTGTTAGATTGCCCGATTGACGCAAAGTGCGTCAAAAAACACACCCTTTCTTCTTTGTTACATTGCTCCGGAACTGTTCATTGCAGCGAGATAAAACTTTTTATTTTATTGCGTGACAGAGCAGAAGTGGGGCTTTCCAACGAGACTACGCACGTGTCTGTACGATCAAGTATTAAAATAAAAGAAAATCATGAAATGAAATCAAATTGCATCATATTTACAGTCTATACTTCTAGACTGTAAATATTCCCCTGCTCACCCATTACTATCGTTTGAATTACTCGCAAACCCGTGATCGCATAGATATGGCAAGCATATCAGATGAAAGAGGAGACACATGGCTATCAATTGGTATCATGTATATCGATCCTTCTGGCTTGTAAAAACAGACTGTGACTGCAAAATAATAACGTCATGTACACAAACCAACGCTGCACACCCATTACTCTTGTTTGAATTGCTCGCGGACCTGTGATCGGATAGATATGCCACGCACGTCAGATGAAAGAGGAGACACAGAGCTATCATTTGATATCAAGTACATCCTTCTGGGTTATAAAACAGACGAAGTGACAGCAAAATAATAACTTCATATAGCTGGACTTACCCCACGTTTACGAATTTTTGTCTGTTTTTGTGGCAAAGCATGTTTATAATCCAACGTGTGTTTCTCTATGGCAAAGCATGTTCATAATTCGGTTTTGAGATCCTATTAAATTCCTGCATGGCATCCAATTCAAGGCTCACATTGCATCCCAATTTGTTCAACAAAGAAACCCCTTTTTTGCCTCTACTTTGTTCATGGCAATGCAGTAAAAAGATGTTGTAGAGAATCATTATGAGTGCATACACCATGCACTCAAAATGATATTTTGTGAGATACATGTCAAAATATAAGAAATGTTATAATATGCTTTTTGTATTTTTATCATTTAACATAATAACCTAATGGTGATAACACTTGTCGGTAGGGCCCCCTTGGAATTTTTGCTTGGGGCCCCCACAGACCCTAGAATCGCCTCTGGTCGTGGCTCATGCAAATAGTGACGTGAACAATATAAAAACCAATAGTGACCTCTCTCCAACACCAAACAGGAAGGGGAAAAGTAGGCGATAGCTGTAGCCTATATGATTATTTGTTATTTAATTTCTTATAAATTATTAGTCGGCTATTCCACGTGACAGAACAACTCTGTATCTGTTAGGGATGTCACACATGAAACAATGCTGCAGAAACATGAAAAAATTACTGTGATATGAGTAGGCTATCATATGAGTTCCTGTTGATATGTAGTGCAGGATGGAAATAATTTAAAGGAATCTAGTGACTCAACAACTCTATCACTTGTCTTTAGATGTGAGAAGGTCTGAGACTGTAGTCTTTCAAAAATCCTCTCCAAATCTTTGCTAAGTCTGTCAGTGTAAGGAGGGCTTAATTTGACAAATCTGGACTGCCCCGACAAACACGGGACGTCCCCCGGACCTTATGCGGACATTCACGACATCCCTGATTGGTCCCGAACGTCATGTTTTCTAGCGGACGTTCCGGTGACCTTATTGACGTCCGGAGCAAGTTATCCTTTGGTTATTGCGCGACGTCCGGTGCAGGACTTTCTGGGGATGTCACCGTCAGGTCCCTCGGATGCATTTGGTCATTTCAAAGACGTCCTAATGACCCGACAATAACGTTATACCGGGGACATGGAGGGGACGTTTGTTTATTCACACATGGCAGCGGAGTTGAGAGCGCTCTGGCTACCGCCTGCAGGACGGAGACATCACATCCATGCACGACTTCACGTTACACGTCTGGGGATGAATAAAGTAGCCTATCTATCTATCTAGTCTCTAGCTGCATTAGCCTACCGTAGTCTAAGGCAACATATCATACAGTTTATGAAGTTGTGTGTCTATGAGCAAAGTAGAACCATATGTTTCTACTTTGCTCATAGGCGCACAACTTCATAAACTGGGAAAAAGGTTGTAACGTTAAACTCAAAATGTATGTGCTACATAATTATTATGTAGCACATACATTTTGAGTTTAACGTTAATGTATAACATTACTAACGAGGGAAGGGATTTTATCAAATTCATGTTAGCTGATGTACAGTAATGCTTCGTGTAACGTTAGCAAAGTTGCTGTTCTTAGCTTCTAGCTTACAATGCACATTTCTTCAGATAACTGTCATTACGTGATGCATGTAACATGCTCTAAATAGGCAGTGGGTTATTTAACCTAGTCACGTACTTATTATCTGTTTTATTTTCAGAAACACACACACGGCCGAATTGGGACTGAACCGACTTTTGGAGCTGAATACGATGCAATAAAACTAGAGAGATGTTAAAAACAGACCACGTATTTGTTTAGGGTTGCCTAGCAACAGAAGTGACTACTTAATTTGTAAAGCAAAACGATCTAGCTCTACATTGCAGAAGAATTAAGGTTACTGGTTCTTCATGACTTGTTTAAATGTCATTGTAATTTATTTGACGCATGATCGCGTTTAAAAGTGTCACGCATAGCTGTCCCCGATGTTACAGCAGCTCCTTGTGGAAACAGCAAAGAGTGCACATATCCGATGAGATTTCTGACGAGGAGCAGAAGATTTCTGCCTCACCAGAGCCTAACTGTTTATTAATAAAAAATGATATAGAATAGAAACATCTGGAATCTATTTATTTCAGCTTAAAGTTGGCTACAAAGAGCATTCATAGCCTAGATAAAACGATAAATTTTTCTTTATCTACAATGTTCCAGGAAGATAGGCTTACATAGGCTATTTATAGGCTGTCCCTGTTTGATCACAGGTCCAAGAAAACGCCTTAGAGTGGATATAACGTCAATGCATTCTAGTTATATTTCATGTTGAGTTTTGCTTCCCAGCATGCATTGCGATTCATTTAGTATTTTTGGCTATTATTAGTTTATAATATTTTGAAACAATATGCTTCAACAATTTAGCTTAGGCTAGCCTAGGCCTACTCTGATGATGTTTTGAACAATATGCTACGGGATATGCCCATTAAAACGTCGTATTAGTTTATTAAGAAAATGACACCGTAGATGTGAAAGCAGCACATCCTAGCCCAGTATAAAGGTCCATGTCTACTCATCATTAATGTAATGCATTTGGAGGACGTGATTTCATACATGGTGTAAGTAGTCTTTGAGGTAAGTGAAGATGGATGTGTAGTTGTAGAGCAAGTCATAAAATGCGCGTTCATGTTCTGTCTGCCTCACTCCTAGCAGCGATGAAGCTTACATCATGCTTGTATAGCACATGGCCCTATTGTTTTTGGTGTGTTTTTGGTGTTTTGTGTATCTCCCAAAGATGAACAACTTTCATATGTACAATGCATTAGCCACGCCCAACAGGAAGCATCTTTGTGTAGAGCAGTGGTTCCCAACCTGGGGTCCGCGGACCCCACTAGGGATCACCAGAGATTACAGGATGTTGTACGCACAATGTTGCCTGGGCTGAGGTTGTAAAGTAGGGCTGTTGGAACGACTTTCTAAAGTCGAATATAAATCGAATATTTAAAAAATCAATACTATTCTAATTTGGAAATTACTACTCGAATGTGGTGTTTTGGGGAGGTTTTTTTATGCAGTGTTTCCCATACATTGACTTATTTGTGGCGGCCCACCACAATATCAACATTGACCACCACACAATGATTTTCCAGGTTGTACTAAATTGAGCTTAAATACACTGCGCTAATTTGCTAAAAACTGTTGCATTCAAGTTAATTCTGCAAACCTACCACCACATATAGAATTTAATTCTGTGGGAAACACTGTTATGTGTTGGCTAACTTTAACAAATATGTGAAAACGAAATGCTTTTGTCACGTCTAATGCACAATCTAATTATGGCAGAAGCGAGGCACCCACGGAGATCACCACTCCTGACCATTTCAGCGATGTGTGGAACGTTTTTGGATTTCCATCAGAAAACGGAAAAATAACAATTGACAAATCTGTCAATGTCGTTATTCTGCAAAATATGTAGCAGCGAGCAGCCTGAGTGCTGATCTGATAACGCTACACCCTGACAAGCTAGCTAAACAGTCTGAGGATGAGGAACCGCACAGCTAAAGCAGGCAAGAATTAGGTTTTTGCCTCCCTCCTCTTGGCTATGTCCGGTGCTTCTGTCACTTCTCTGATAGGCATAATAGTTCATGGAATCACGGGCCGATAGAAAAAAAGAAAGCAAACTTTTCCCAATTAAGGAAATACTTGCTAATTTGGCGTCATCAAACATAGAGGCATTCAATAAAGTGGTAGTGGTATGGGCGTTCATTCAGTGTGTGTGCGCGCATCTGCGCAAAAAAAATTTGAAACCACTCAAGTTGCACAGATATCGTTGGTAGACTGAGCTTTTATTCAATATAAGGGAGGCTATTGGTAACACAAGTAATATGTTTGATAGTACACCCAAAAACAGCCCCCCAAAATTAAGGTTCTTTAGCACTATTACTCAATCTGAGCTTAGTAAAGTTATAACTCAACATGTGTTTTGGATCCAATCCCTACTAGATTCCTCAAAAATGTATATGATAGCTTAGCTCCCTTCATTCTCAAGGTAATAAATGCCTCATTAGAAACAGGTATATTTCCAACTGCTTTTAAAACCGCTGTTGTGAAACCTTTACTTAAAAAGTCGAATCTTGACCATACCAATCTGAGCAACTACAGGCCTATATCAAACCTACCGTTCCTGAGCAAAGTACTTTAAAAAGTCGTTTGTAATCAGTTAAATACCTTCCTCAACAGTATCCTTGAAAAATTCCAATCAGGTTTTAGATCAAATCACAGCACAGAAACGGCTCTAGTAAAAATAGTCAATGATCTTAGACTGGCTACTGACTCAAACAAAGTCTCAATCCTTATTCTTTTGGATTTGAGTGCGGCATTTGACACCATTGATCATAGCATCCTAATTCACCGCCTTGCGAAGTGGGTGGGTCTCTCTGATAATGCTCTAAACTGGTTTCAAACCTACATTACTGGCAGAGATTTTTATATCAGTCTAGGAGATCATGGGTGTGTTCCAAACGGGTAAAGTTGCTGCCTTTTAAGATATCTAACTGGGGAGCAAGGCAGCAAGTGCGGTTTGAAACCGAAAAAACAAATTCTGCTGCCTTTTAAGATATCTTAGAATTGGGAGGGAGGCAGTAGGCAGCTGTCTCCCGTTTCGAACACACCCCATGTGTCTGAAAAACATGACTTGCCTTTTGGTGTGGTCCAGGGGAGCTGCCTTGGTCCCCTGCTATTTTCCATATATATGCTTCCATTGGGAAACATCATAAGTCAGCATAATGTAAACTTCCACAGCTATGCAGATCATACCTATACATATCAATTGTATATTTATGTGGAGCCAACTAACCATGCCTAACCTCCATTAATCAGTAAAATCAAATAATAAACTAAATGATGACAAAACAGAGGTACTTTTGGTTGTACCAAAACTAAAGCGAGACATTGTTCTTAGTAATCTGGGGAACTTGGCGCACCAGGTCAAACCAAAAGTAACAAGCCTCGGTGTCATCTTAGATGCAGAGTTAAGTTTTAAGCCCCATATCAGTAAAGTTACTCAGACAGCCTATTTCCACCTGAGAAACATAGCCAAAGTGCGGCCCTTTTTAACTCAACAAGATGCAGAAAAACTAATTCACGCCTTTATCACTAGCAGGTTAGACTACTGCAATGCACTTTTCAATGGTCTTCCCAAATTGGCACTTATACAGAACTCTGCGGTTAGACTTTTAACTAAGACCAAGAAGAGAGAACACATCACCCCTGTGTTGGCTGAACTGCACTGGCTCCCTATTTCCTATAGAATTGATTTTAAGGTTATGTTAATTACTTACAAAGCTCTAAATGGCATAGCACCTTCATATATCTCTGAGCTTTTAATATCTTATCAACCACAAAGGAAACTTTGATCATCCAATTCTAATCTTTTAATCGTACCCAAAGTGCTCCACAAGCAAAGTGGAGAAGCTGCTTTTATCCATTATGCCCCAAAACTATGGAACACCCTGCCTCTGTACATCAATGCACTGAGCATGGCTAGCTGCACTTGTAGCAGTCTGGAATTCAACTCAGGGTACTCGTCCACCACCTTTGTCATCTCACCATGTAGCAGCACATTTTCAAGCATCTGCAGCTTGTGCAATCCAGCTTGATGAAACCTCTCTGTGAATTGAGTGCTTGCTGTATCTAAGGCATTGTAGAATTGGGCTCTGTAATAAGACTTGGCATCCGGATAGATATGGGCTGCAGCTTCACCGGTGTAACGCTTTGTAGGCTTGCGGATATGAGGCATCTGAATAGGTAGGAGGTCCATCTCTGTTGCCATAGCAGTTGTCTTAGCAAATAAATGATCAAAGTGCTCCTCTGTTCGTTTGTCCTGCATGGTTGTTTTGACATGCTCCACAGCCTCCAACATGCCTGAGACAGATTGTTTACTATGTTGCAGGGAGGTGTTCAGGCATTCCAAATCCTCCATCAGGTCTTCAGCCATTACAAGACCAAGCAGAGTGTTACCTCTTAGAAATCCTGCATGAAAACCACGGGCCTTAGTTGTAAGTGTCAGATACTTTAGAACTGCATAAGGCCATCTCTTCAAGGCCTGTAAGCACTGACTCATACTGGTTGAGAACTGAGCGGATGGCTGGGGTGCGAACAGTCCATCTGGTTGGACAGAGAGGTTTCAGTGTGGTGAAACCATCTTCAGAGTTTGCAATTTTCTGGAAAATTATTTTAAATTTGCCAGATTGATTAAAGAACCACCCCAAATCATGCACAAGGCTCATTGCATCCTTAACTAGTGCAGAAGCTTATGAGTTATGAGGTTAACACAATGCGGACCACAATGGCAAAAGACGGCTAGCGGTTGCTTTTTTCTTAAAATGGCTTGCACCCCTTGCAGATGTCCAGCCATATTTGCGGCACCATCATATGTCTGTCCTCTAAGTTGGGATATTGGAAGGCACAACCGTGTCATGACATCACATGCCATCTTGGCTATGTTTTGACCGGTTGTTGAGGAAACTTCATATAGTCCCAGGAACTCTTCTTTAGGGTGTAGATTGGCATCTACAAAGCGCACACATACAGACTCCTGCTCAACTCCTGTTATGTCCTGGGTGCCATCAATTATAAGAGCGAAGAGGACCGCTGGCATGGATGTTATCTCTGAGACTATCTCTTTTACTATCTTATTTCCTATTATTTTTAACATCTCGTTTTGCACCTGGGGACAAGTAAAGGTAAGACGGCCTTTCAACCAGGTGCTCTTCATCTCCTTTTGCCTTATATTTTAAGAGTTGGCTGAAATTGCCACTCTCCTTGTCAACACCTCGGAAAGCCACACCTTGCCGTGCCAATAATACTAAACCCTCAATGATCTTGAGAAGGTTTGTCCTTCCTAGACATTGTTGTCTCTCAAGCTCATTAGACAGTTGTACATTAACAGGGGTTGGCTCCTGCAACTTTCTTATCATTGCCAATTTGTGGCACTGGCTTTCTTTATGTGCACAAAATTTCTCATGTGCCTTCTTCCAGTTTCTGAAGCCACTTACAATGAAAGAGGAGTCTGCTTTTGAAGCGAGCCTAGATTTTTCTGCTCCAAAATATTTTGCACAATAATAACACAGTACCCCCTTTAAAGGGGGGCTGTAGTGGAGCCAGGTGTAATCACTAAACCATTTTTCCTGAAAGTACAGTGATTTGTTGGACAGTGTTTGACATGGGATAGACTTCACATTTGGATGATTGGGGACAGGTCCAAGCTCCTCCGGTCCCCCTCCTTCACCTTCCCCTTCGCTTGCTTGCCTACTCTCTGTCTCTTTGTCTGTGACTGACTGTTCACTCTCCCTGTGTGTCTCTATTATCTGAAATTCATAGAAGCCATACTTAGTTTTTTTACTTTGGAGTTAGGGTTCCTATATGTCATCATTCATTCTTAACCATAATTGTTCTTCTCCTCACTCACCTCCAGGTCATCACTCCCTGCCTGGTCAGCATGGTCATGCTCTCTATCTCCATCTCTCTCATCACTCTGAACACACCACAGTGAATATGAAAGAAAGTTTATCATAAACTAGTGACATTTCATGTCTTTATGTTCAAGAATAGTCAGATAAATTAACATTTCTAAAGTGAGAGACACTAATTATTATTATGAGGAGATATTGATTCACACACTACATTCTTAAATGATAGGCTACTCATTGTCACTTATCTCCACTTACTTTTCTTGTTTTTTTGGGCAGACCAAAAAACTCCCGAATATCTCTGCCACCCTTCCTTTTGTTCATGATGTCTCTCACTGTGAATGAAACTGCTTGAATAGCTCTTGAACAACTTATTTATTTATTTATTAAGCAAACAATATTAAAGCTACACAGTAAGAAATGTTTTGAAATTTACTTTTACATAATTTAGATTAAATATAAGTGATTTAGTAAATAATTAAATAATTATAGAAACTTCTCTCTCTCTCTTTAATGACAGACCAAAAACACATAGCCTAACAGCAACAATAACGTAGGTGCAGTTTTCTCGACTGTGCTCTGGATGGCACTAACGTAAGTCTATTTCTGCCTAAAAAATCGTAAGTTGCAGGAAGTTCACACATAACGTGAATGTCTCAGCAGTCAGACGGAGGAAAGTTTTTCATGTCAATAAGCTCCAGACAGCCTATGTCAAAATTTCAGCACCAAACTACTGGCTTATTTTGGATAACAAAACGTGCATATTCCATTGCTTTTTACTCTTGGGGAGTTATCCAAACGGAGTTTTTAAAAATAAACATTTTTGTGTGGATAAAAAGATTACTTAGATGGTGAGTTGTAAATTTCTTCTTATGACTGTTACCCCCTTGTTTATAGCCTTGCTAATAGCCTAGACCTGTAGACTAGTCTAGCCTACTAATGTTTGTGTGAATAATAATACATTTTGACGGACAATAGGACATAGGCTAGGCCTTTGGTAGGCTGACTCCATTTGTCCAAAATTGATATTTTAAGTTATTGCAAAGTCGCCCCCCTCCCTCATACCCCAGTTGATATTAGGCTATAGCCCCCTTAAATAGGCTACATTGACGCTAGCTATCACTGATTTAATTAATCAGACTTTATTTAAACACTCTCTCACACGATGGTGATGTAGCCTAGACTATGAAACACACATTGCATGTAGCCTATACCTGATTCCCGACCTTTCAATACATTTGAAAGCAATCAATGAATTTGTGAGACAGTGACATAACAATACCTACCACCACACAACCGTTAAGCTTGCTTCTGCTGTGATACGGGAAAAAACACGCCTGTGCGAGTCTGGGAAAAAAACACAGTGCAGGGGTGTATCTCTTTGGAACCATCACTAAGCTACTCATTTGTGCATTGTTTATGTTTGATTACATTTGCCAGTGACAATTCAGATGGTGGTCGTAAACGTTGGTTTCCTGTATAGCGTATTTTATTTATTTATTTATTTTTCTATTTCCGATTATTGGGGGGGACATTTTGGTCATATCTGAATATTGGGGGGGACACGTCCCCCCCAATGTCTATGGTGACTACGGCCCTGATTTAAATTAAATTAAATATAAGATCAAATCCTTGCATTGCCATTGAGCTGCGCTTTTTACGCACGCAGCCTTTCCTTACCCCGCCCCACTCTCTCTCGTAGCCTGCTGCCCCTCCTCTGCATGTGCATTTAACAAAATTCACGATTGTTGAAGGATTGTTGTTGCCACATAGAAGCATTGCATAGAAGACGTCTGGCTAAATTGCTAAGAAATCCGCTTAGCATTGTGACCATGCTGCGCAAATTTGTTCAAAACTGCTGCATTGAAGTTAACTCTGCTAAGGTCTTATCACAACATAGTAGGCTACATTGAAGAGACTAAACTAAGTTAAGTTATGCAATCAAACAGTATCTCAAAGCTAATGTTAGAATACTGTTTGGATGTCGAATTTAGCATGCGTAGCCTACTTACGGCTCCCACACACAGCTGCGTGCTTCGCGTTGCTGGAGACGCATCCCATTCACTTTACATGGGCTCACGTGATCCGTTGCCGAACTGAATTGTGGGTCCGTCGCGTCGCGTTTCTCCCGCCACTCGCGTTGAGGAGTTCAGCTGTTGCTGCACCGACAGACGGCACCGGCCAATCAAGCCAATCTACGGACGGCACCAACCAATCACATTACGGTTTTACTTCAAGTCATTTGCATAGCTACCGTCGGGAACACCCACTGGCATGCATTGACGGAACGCAGATGTGTGTGGGAGCCGTTACAGCTGCTTGTTTCGTTGAAGGGCTCATTTTATTGACTGACACTGAATGTTTACAAAATCCCGATGTAAATGGAAAAGTGTTTTCCAAAATTCAAAAGTGCTTGTCCCAAGGAGAAGTACAACCTTTATTTTAACTATGTAGAAAATGTTATGAATTGCATCCACACATCAGCAGCCTTTTAACTGTGTTACCCACAAACTTCTTATGTGAGGCACTCAATTAGACCTATACACTACCAAGATGATCTTATTACCCCCCCATATACCCCCCCCCCCGTTGTCCAAGTCAGCTACCGCCACAAATTTAATCCAATTCTGTGGGAAACACTGATGAGTGTCATCCACTCCACAGCACTATTGTTAAGCAGAAGAGCCTGATCAGCTGGAGACTTCGCTCACTGCCTTGCACAACAGACAGACTGAGAAAGTCATTCATCCTCAGGGCCATTGAACTGTTTAATGCATCATTTAAGGGAAGAGGAGAAATAGACTTCTCCGCATAGTCTGTCTGCCTCTTCACCACCTCCAATGTCTTGAACTGTTTGTCCACTAGTCACTTTACATTTGTCTTCTGCCTCACTGTTTGCGTGCTGTATTAGCACATGCACAACCCCTCCCTCCATGCCACATACCTTTCTTAATATAGTTATTTATATATAGATATATAGACTTTATTCTTGCACTATTGCACTGTTTGACTTACTCATTTGCACCATCACCATGACACTCATTCACACAGAGCACCTTACCTTACCTTACCTTATGCACTGAGAACCACAGGCTCAGTCCCTGCTTCAGTCATTGCAAGCGCACCTGATTGATTATTTACCCACTATGTGGATACTGTTTTTTAGAATTGATTTTGATTAAGTTTTATTTAGTATAATTTGTATTTTGTATATTCTTTGTTTTTAGTATTTAAAAAAATAAATAAAAGCCCCCTTCTAGCATGGCACCATCATAGTCTTTCAACCTGTAAACAGACAGATTTCGAGGTACACACTCTGCTATGGTAAAAAACTCACGTGTGTAGTTTTCCTCATACCCCTTTGTGAATGCACCTCTGACCTTAGATGCTCTAACAAGGTCTCCTATTTTGTATTTGTACACATATTTTTTGGTTGCCCCCATCTTTACACCATACAGGTCACATCCACAGGTCATTTTGGTCACCTAAGACCACCATGAATTCACTTATAAAGGTTACATTACAATGCATAGCATTGAAGCCCAGCAGCCGAAATAGCTCAGTTGGGTGAGTGTTAGATTGAAGATCTAAAGATCCCTGGTTCGATCCCGGGTTTCGGCAGCTCTATTTTCTTTTTTTTGGGGGGGAAGCCGTGGCCTACTGGTTAGCACTTGTAACTTATAGCTAACACATTTTTCAACCAAAACCACTAACAACATGCTAAACAGGTTATTGGTTGTGCTAGTAGCATACTATATGTTTTTTTCTAGGTATTAACAATACATTTCATACAAAGTTTATCTGACCCATAATAATAACAACAAAACACACATGAGGGGGCTGGGATCCAACATAGCTGACAAGGGGGGCGGGACATTGTTTGACGACAGTCACATGGCTGACAAGGGGGCGGGACATTGTTTGACGACAGTCACATGGCTGTCACATGACTCACAAAGCAATAACAATAACAAACAACACGTGGTGACAACCACATGGCTAATTTGCATAAGAAGGAAGTGTGGTTTATGACATGACAAGGGGGCGTGGTCTATTTTGACAGATAGTTCATGATAATAACTACTGTTATAGAAGAAGATTGACAGCCCTATTGTAAGGTCACCAAAATTATATTTGCGCACATTAAATTTATAAAATCCCAATAACATACCCAATTGGATAATCAAAATTCTGTATAATCCAGATTAAAACATATTTTTGTTTCACATTTAAATTCATGTAGCTATTTATTACTTCTGACCTCTGAACTTATAAGTTTGTAATTAATCACTTTATTATTTTTGTGTGTGTATGCGGGTAGGAGTTCGGGTAGGGGGGCCCTGGCTTGTCTTAGACACAGGCAAGGGGGCCTTCAAGGAAAAAAGGTTGGGAAACACTGGTATAGAGCACCAGAGCTCCTGGGACCCTGGGCCTGGTAGGCCTGTATTTAATCCATCCCTGCTTTTAACTAGTCACTTACCTGCATACTTATTGCTTGTATAGCATACTGATACTACAGCCATACCAAGAAAGGTCAGTGGGTGGCAATTATAATACTCCAAAGTAAACTAGGAATTGATTAGTAGCCTAACCACTGACTAAAGGGCATGAACAAGGAGACATTCATTTTTCTGCAAAATATGCATAATTTATTTTAAATATTTTTTGAAACAGTGCTGAGGCATTTGCAACATTAACCTTTTCGCTGGCAAGGTGCTGTTTTTTTACACTGACTGCCTGCATCCTTGTCATAAAATCAGACCAGTACATTTAGAATCTTATCCATGCTTTTGTCCATCACCTCATCAATGTTAAGTGAAAACATGTTATTCTTAAACTTGTCGGACAGATTTTTTTTTAATTCTGGCGAGATGCTGTGTCTAATAAGATAGCCCACATGCTGCCTCCAGACAGACAGATGCGTAAGGGCGAGTTTATCCTCGCTAATTTCTGCCACAAAGTGACGAGTAGATGAGCGATTGAAACGACAGATCAAACTCGGCAATGAAGGAGCACAAGCGAATCTTTAAATCAGCCACGCAATCGGTCATTGAGGGTCGGATATCTGTGGCTGTGTGGCTGTAACATCTGTGCATTCATTGTGTTTGACCCTTAAAAAGACAAGGGATTGCTCTAACCACTGGCCAAGACACTATTTTTCCCACTACAGTTCTTTATCTCCCTGATGTAATTATATCTTATTCCTCCTCTGAACTAAACAGGACAACAGTAATTGTTACTTGACCAGGGGACATGCAAGTCAACTCTGAGAGACATAGCAAAAACCTACATGTAAAGCAATCTCACCATCTCATCTGATAAATCAGGGTTAAAACATTTAAATGTCATGCTTGTCTGTTTTTTTTTTAAGTAACTGGAATGTATTCCTTTCCCCCAGCATTATAATGCCATATGTCTGAGAGGGCACCTATACAGAAACAGAAATCAGACTGATAGTATAGAATTCTGATATGTTGACAATAGTAAAAGTGCCCTGACAATAGCCTTTAGCCCAGAATTTCACTGACATATAAGCTGTGTTCGAAACTAGGAAAATGCTGCCTTCTAAGATACAATTTGACAACGTTGCCTTCAACGTTCTAAATCCTATCTAATTATGAGCAGCTAAACGGTAATTGTCAACAGCTGTTTTTTGTTTTTTTTTAAGAGCTGTACAGACGAACGTTACAGTATTCTGCTTTCTGGTATCCTGGCAACAGCATTCTGTTTTGCTACCTTGCTAGGCCTTCCGAAACAAAGTTCATATCTGGTACCTTAGTGCTTGCTATGGCAAGTGACTCATTAGACAGCTGAAGGCAGCGAGGCAGCTACCTTCTGTTTTAGACAGACCAATAGAAGTGCTCATCATGCAAAGTCCAGCCCATTAAAGAAAAAAGGCAGTGATATCTGTGGTCTCAAAGTAGGGTAGCTATATCTGTATGTATAAATATATTCCACCTATGTTTGCAGTGAGTAGGATTTTTCCATCTGAGTTTTTCTATTATGCATGTCACAGTCATTCACATTTTAGCTCTCGAAGATGGATGTTTGTCAGGTCACCTAGATCACCGTGATCACCGAATTGTTTCAATTATGTATCAATTTAATTACATATCTCTCCAAAGATTCCCTAGGAGAACCTATTTGAGACAGAAATGAGATGACACTTTATTGTAGAAATACCATTATCTATCATAAAAAAAACATCTCCTTACTACTCCTCTCGCGAAACTATAGTCACAATCTTATCATAGGTTCCAATTCTGGGCATTTGTTATTGACACTATACAAATAAATAAAATTGAATAGGCTAGATACATGTACTTTATTATCAAAATATGTGCCTAGTTCTCAACTACCAAGGTTTTTCAGAGAAAAACAGAGGATGTGATATTGAGATGTCTAAACATCCAGTAAATACTGATTTCAAGTTGTTGAGATCTGTTGAGATCTCTCCTTTAAAACCATAGGAGAAATGTGCTCCATATAGAAATATGAGAAGAAGGAAATGTAACGTATGTGAAAGTGGGATCTAATAACTCTAGTAACTCACTCATGGTCAATAAACATGTTATTGTTTGTGTCCTTGGCCAAAGATCAAAAGCATTATCAGTTAAAGATCAAGTTGTAACAGATCCCAGCTGGAGCTGGACATCTGCATGGAAAATAACAATGTGTCTGAGTGGTGGTGGTGGTGGTGGTGGTGGGGGGGGGCTTTTTAAGATACGGTCACTAGCTCACAAAAACACATATAAGCCAAACAATTTTAGATCCAGAGAGTAAAACAGAAACTTCATGACAGAAAAAATATGTTTGACATCATGACAGGAAATTAAACTGCTGGGCCTAATGTAGGTTGTGTCATGTGTGTAGGCCTGTGTGTTCAACTATTGTATTTGTCCAAGGCTGAGGTAGCCACATGAGTCAAGCACTAAGATAACACTAATATTAAACACCCACTATCTATAAATCAACTTCAGAGAAACATCAAGAAAATGTAATAAACAACACACTACGAATAACAAAGTGAACATCTGCATACAGATTCTTCAATTCTGTTATGTTAACACATACAATAACCAGAAAAAGACAGAAGAGAGGGGGAGAAGGAAATGATTTCACTACTGACCTGCTTTTAATGATCCCTCTTGTCCATGGCATTCCGTCAGGCCAAATTTCACTGTGTACATTCTCTGAGGTCACTAACAAACCAGATAACAGGAGAAAGTCCCATCAATCAAAGGCCACACTGAACATATGCTAGGAAACCTAGGCTACTGATGTAAGCTAGTCACCAGAGAAAATACCCAGTCCTGACGCATATCCAGGAACAAAAATAGCAAAAGGGCCCCTGGAGGGATTATACAACAGACTACATTTAGAGGCATTTCCAGCGGCCCTACAGCACACACTCTTGATGCCTGATGTGCTACATTTTCTAAGAGTACATGCAGTCGTTTTCCCTTTCCGCCACTGAAGAATAGTCAACAGCCTTAAAATAATGTCATCAATTGCAAGCAGTGATCTGTTTGAGTAGCAAGCTAATTATGATATTTTGAAATATGATTCATCCTTATTAATAATGCATGATCTAAGGAGCATGTAATCACTTGCTTAAAAAAGAGCTGTCCATTCGGTCTAGGCACAAAGGCACTAAGCAAATAAGAAACATAAGATTGCCAATGAAAGCTTGAAGCAAATATCTTTGTCGGGCAGTAAACACTTTATACTGATAGATTGACCTGGCAAATCTTACACAAGACCAACACAAAGAATTTCCTGTTAACAATGCAATGGAAATTATATAACTATATACTTTGCTTATATATATATATATATATAAATATAAATATAGCATATATATACTGTATATATATATATATATATATATATATATATATATATATGCTATATTTCCTCTATATGTTGATCATTCTTGCATTAAGTTCAACCTGGAAACTGAGTGACACTCCTGATTGGATGTCTAACACTCTGAGCCAATCTGCTACTACCTCCAACACAACCTTGTTTAAAATCAGTACAGCTAGGTACCACTAGTTAGACTTATGTAGATGTTATGTGCTATGAACATTTTTTGGTCTGCCTCCTCCCTGGGTTCACTTGTCTACATCTGCTTGGTCTAGGGGGTTGTGCACGCATGGTTTTGTCTGATGTCCTTTTTCATTAGGTTATTTAGCAGCAGCAGCCACATCTATAGCAGCAGCAAATTAAGCATATCTGCCATGCATATTAACACACTACTATACATGTAAATGTCATTGCTTCACACCCAACACACACCCTATAATAATAGTATTACAGAACACAAACTCAAAATCCATGGTCAACCTCTCTATCATTGTTTAGTATCACTGAACATTACTACTGAACATTACATCAGTTGAAGGAGAAGTTAAGCCTGCCAATGACAATGATGATGACACTGTTGAGAGGGTGATCCAGGGCTCCAGAGTGCGACCAATTTGGTCGCATATGCGACCTAATTTTTCAAAAGTGCGACTAAAAAAAATCGGAGGTCGCACCGGTGCAACCAGCTATTCGAGAGAGGAAAAAGTGTCCGCATTGAAACTCTACCTTTGGTTCAATAACAGACACATATTTGGCCAATATCGTGGTTTAAACAAATCACAGATAGTGAAGGGCGGGACCTCCCCTCTGATTGGCTGTGGCCCAGTGCCTGTGTGTAAATTTGAAAATGCGTGTGCTGCAGATAGAGAGACAGAGGTCAGAGACCCGTCAGATAAACAGAGTGGATGTAGTTGCATTACAGTGTGGTCACATAGGTCGAGATACAGTATATAGTAAGAAGACTTGCGCCAAATTCATAGGAGTCATTGCAGATGAAAAGACGTCTTAAAATTGTGAACAATGCATACAAGGCCTTCCCGAACGACAGATACAGATATTGCCGAAAAGGAGTGAGTCATTGACCGCAGTTACATTCAGTGAGTAACCCGGTTTTCAACAGCAATATTTGTTTTGCACGCAAGTTGTGTAAACTCATTCTGATGGCATCAGTCAATTTAATCCGGTATTTGGCGCAAACCGAATATCGCTGCTACATTTAAAGCCCGAAAATTCCCTGCATGTATAACTGTGGTCATTGTGTACGGTGAATTGAATGGACACATTTAGATCGAGCATGGCAAGTCATTGCAATAGCCTATAATATAGGCCTACCATTTCGTTACTGTGTGTGTGTGTGTGTCTGTGGCACGCATATCTCGCTGACCGTTTGTCAGACTGATTACAAACTTGGCAGGTGTCTTGCTACAGGCATGAGTAAGTGCACTGCCGAATTTGACGTTGTTTGGATAAGAAATGCAAAAGATATCGTTAAATAGCCTATAGAGTGTGCAAGTGACGCCACTTCCACTTGCCTCCATGGGACCTATCTTTCAAAAAAATTTTAACGCCAGTCTATGGCGAAAAAGAAATAATTTTCTGGTCCCGGTTGACTTGTGCCTTGAATTACCCATATGATGTTTGTCAATTTTAAAGACAATTTTTCATGTAAAGACATTTGCAGTTTGTTTCGTAACTATTGAATTACAACATTGTGAAAGATCGTAATTCCAACGACTACAAACCCATCAGTCGCGCTAGTGACGTTAGCTAATTCATAGCCACACTAGATGTACAAGCATACCATCAACATGTCTTAATTGGGCTTTCCTTGCCGATGAAAATACCATGAGTCAGAGGATTAAACACATCAGGTAAGTTGTATTCGTCCATAGACTGTACATTACATACTGTTAAGTGACAGCAGGCAGCAAGATGCAACTGTTAACTAGCATAACAGCTATCAGCTAGCTTCTAATCTTATCGTTTCATTACGTTGGTGACGTAGCTGCTACATCGTTCGAGACGAGAGATGTAGTCCACTGAGCGGATTCGTACAAAACCAACATAACTTTTGAAGTCTATCGAACAACAGTACTTTCTTGACGTGAAAAATTATCTTTTAAATTCACACACATCATATGTGAAATTCGTGGCACAATTCAAACTGGACCAAAAAAATTATTGTTATCTCTCCATTAACTCCCGTTCATATTTTTTTTAAAGACAGGTCCCTTGTAGCGGAAGTAAAACGGAAGTCACTGGCACACTCTATATCAGGGGTGGGCAACTAATTTCCCCAAGGGGCCACATGACAAACTGGGACTGTTGAGGAGGGCCGGACTCAAAATACCGAACTCAAGTCTGAACTCAATTCTGTTCAATTCTATTCTGTTCTTGTATAACATTAAGTAAATCATATGGTTTTGTTTACTAGTCGTAAGAACAGATGAAAATGTGAGGGAGACAAAGGAAAAACAGCAATAGGCCTATTTAATCTATGTCCAGTATTTAATCCTCATTCCTCAAAATGATTTTTTGACATTGACATTTTTTTCAGTTTTCAAAGACTGATATAAAAAAGTACTACAATATCTATATAACTAGAAAAGCATTTCCTGAAGGAAATACAGTGCATGAAAATGCAAAAATATGATGAGTTCATATGGTTAAATTATTTGCTTGGTAGATAAGGTTTAATATAGTTGGAATGACTGAACAGTTAAATAGGTTGATAATTGAAATGGTTAAATTATTTAGGCAGATAGTTGACAATAACTAACAGTTGGAATGGCTCCAATGTTTGCTAGTAGTTATGCTAACTATGTTAACAAAGATAATAATGCTAACCAAGTTACTATGCTAACTATCATGCTAACAATGTTAAAATGTTAACTATGCTAACCATATGACTTAGCTAACCTAGCTAATCATTTTTAGTAGTTATGCTAACTATGCTAACTAGCATGTTAACATGCTAACTATGCTAATCATGTTACTTAGCTAACTTAGCTAATAATTTTTAAGAGTTTTGCTAAAAATGCTAACTAGCATGCTAACATGCTAGCATGCTAACTATGTTAACCATGTTACTTAGCTAACTTAGCTAATCATTTTTAGTAGTTTTGCTAAAAATGTTAACTAGCATGCTAACATGTTAACATGCTAACTATGCTAACCATGTGACTTAGCTAACTTAGCTAATCATTTTTAGCAGTTTTGCTAAAAATGCTAACTAGCATGCTAACATGCTAGCATGCTAACTATGCTAACCATATGACTTAGCTAACTTAGCTAATCATTTTTAGCAGTTTTGCTAAAAATGCTAACTAGCATGCTAACATACTAGCATGCTAACTGTGCTAACCATTTGACTTAGCTAACTTAGCTAATCATTTTTAGCAGTTTGGCTAAAAATGCTAATTAGCATGCTAACTAGCATGCTAACATGCTAGCATGCTAACCAAGTTACTTAGCTAACTTAGGTAACTAGCTACAGTGGGTAGGAGTCATAGTTGATGACAAGTAACTGTTACAATGGCTGAACAGTTAAAAAGTTCAGTAGTTTAAAGGGTTAATTGTTTAACAGTGAAATATTGTAGTGAGGACTTTTATTTTGAAACAGTTTTTGGCAGAGGAAGCAGTTGAACAGGATGTGTAGTCTTAATAGACCTCTCCAGAATATATCCCGCCTCCTAACTTCCGTATCCATCCAACTTCCGGGCATGAATTGTCTATGGGAAATAACATGGCGTTTTGAAAGATCGTACCTGTCAAACTCTGTAGGTGACAAAGTAGAAAAAGCTGCTGGGCAGATTGACCTACACACTTCTGCCATCTAGTTTCCACTGGATTTTTTGATTTTCGGTGCCGTTTAAGTAGTATAGTCTATAGTATACTACTTAAACGGCACCGACAATCAAAAAATCCAGTGGAAACTATATGGCAGAAGTGTGTAGGCTAATCTGCCCACCAGCTTTTTCAACTTCGCTACCTACAGATGTTTTACCGGTATGATATTTCGAAACGCCATGTTATTTCTCATAGACAATCCACGCCCGGAAGTTGGATGGATACGGAAGTTACGGAGGCGGGACTTATTCTGGAGAGGTCAATAGGGCCAGTTTGTATGCTTAAAGCCTGAGACTGGCAGTTGATGCAGGTGGCCCGAACACCTGCCATAGGATTCTAATTGCTTAACGGCCGTATTGTGATGTCATAATCATAATGTTAAGTCAATGGGGAAATTTTGATTAGTTTTTAATTAATAGTTTAAAAAGTATAAAAGTTACAAAGATGAAAAATACAAAGCCCACATGTCCTAAGTAAGACCTACGCAACGCAGTTTGAACGAAGTTTCTACGTTAAACGGTTGAAGCTGCATTAACTGCGTTAGAAGAAGAAGAATAAGAAGAAGAAGAAGAAGAAGAAGCCTAGGAAGAACAGTACAGTGCATTTTCATGCACTGTAATTAGGCTAGGTCATGAAAATGTGAAGGAGTCAGTACAACCGATAGGCCGTGCCACCATTTCATCAACACTCAGCAATATTTCATCATTAAATCATTACCATCATTAAATTAACTCTATGCAGAATTAGACTACGAAAATGTGGAGCAGACAAGAGTAGGCTGTCATTAGTTAATCAACATGCACAAAGAAAACTATTTTAAAAATGTAGGCTATGTTTTTGCTTTAACTTTATGCACATAACTGTGATTGGTGAACTCGCTCTGTGTGTTGAGCCGGCTGCTTCAAGCAACCTGTGGGTAGTAGCATCATACTAGTTCGCTAACATAAGCTTTGCAAATAAACTCAGACATATTTTGGTTACAATTACGGGGTTATCCGATTGTAAACTGTCTATCTGCCAGTAACGTTTTGAAATGAACACTTCGTATCGCCAACGAGCAGCAGTAGGAGTTCGTTCTAACAACCTTTGCGGTGGTGAGCGACGCAGACATAAGAGACACAAAACTTTGAAAGGTTTACGCCGACGTAAAGGCAACTGCATTGTGTCGACGCAGAAGCATTTTTCTATTCACCAGCACATCAGTGAGGGTGTTTACGTCGCCGCATCCACGCACAAATGTATGGGCATACAAATAGCAGTCGCTTTCAAAATAAAAACAACGATATTGATTTGCATGCATTATCTCTATGCTAGGCTCTTGACTATTGTTCTTTCACGGACCTTACGCGGGCCGGTCAGGGAAAGCCCACGGGCCGGATGTGGCCCGCGGGCCGTATGTTGCCCATGTATGCTCTATATCGGTAAAAGAACATAGTATGTACTGACTATTCGGATGCACCCATAGACAGTAAAAGAAATGGACGAACAGACTCCGTCGTTTTCAATGGGAGGGCACTGAGTCAAATAGAAAGATTTTTCAGTTGGTCCCCCAGTACTGCGCAGACTCACACTTAACTTCGTGACGTTAGCCATCGAACTGAATCTTGTAACTCATATTATAGATACACAGAAATTCTTCTCACACTTCCTTCGCCTTCAAAGTCATCAAAGTTAAACATTTATTTATGTATTATCATCCTCACCAAGTCGAGTTAATGTTGAAGCTACCACACATGATCATCTTCAAAAACAGTCATGCTAAAACAAAACAAAGTTATAGCCTTGAAGCTAATCTTCTTTCCACTTTTCCGACCTATGGTCAATCCATCGAAAACCTCTGAAATGATTAGTGCCCTTTTTAAAAAAAAAAAATAGGTTTACTTTTTTATTATTATTAGGTTCCCTCTGTGTAATGCTTTACCTTAACATACGGTCGTGTATGCTAGGTTTTGCTTATGAGTTACCGTCAGACAGTAAGGTGGATTGAGCTTCTTATCCAAACAATACGGTTATCTCCCTACGGCGCGAAAGAGAGATTACGTCAAAGCTAGCTTCCCTCCAACCGAACAAGCTAACCGTTCTTCTTACGGATAACCAACGTTACGGACGAGGTAGTGGAGTCTGTTTTGCCTTTGTAGTGTTTATGTGGATTACACAGAAGCTACAATATCGGCACAGGATATATGTTATATGAAGTTATGGTATTTCAAAAAAATCCTACAATGAATGGACTTCTATGGGAGTTAGCAGAGAGGTGGTCCCTCCAGCCTACGTCGATTCTTCTACTTCCGGGAATTCGCCTGCCCCCTTGTAAAAGAAGCACGCATTGGCTTTCGCCGCTAGCCACTCCCCCTCCCACACAGCACTGTAGGACTGTAAGCTAAAGCTACCAGTGAGGATAGAAGCAGGGCTTTGGCAGAATTGGATCAGTGTAGGTTACACGGGTAAAAACTTAAGCGAGTGCAAGATAACCACGGATTTTGCAACAACATGCCAACATGCCAACACACACAGGTAGGCTATATGCAGTGGCTCTTCAAAATGACGTAAAAAATGATGTGCAATAAGCGGACACTTCGAATAGCCCAGGCTACTTTGGACTGTCTTAGACTTTGAATAAGCACATGACAATTCAAACTGCAAGGTCCTAAATTGAAACGAGCGATAATGGTCCCGAATCAAAGAACGTCCCAGAATGCCACACATGCAAAGCATAACCAGCGACAAGCAACGAGTGGCAGACAGTGTGATGTCACTTATGAATAGCCCAGGTTACTTTGGACTGTCTTTAGACTTTGAATAAACAAACGACAATTCCAACTGCAAGGTCCTAAATTGAAACGAGCGATAATGGTCCCGAATTAAAGAACGTCTCAGAATGCCACACATGCAAAGCATAACCAGCGACAAGCAACGAGTGGCAGACAGAGTGTGATGTCACTTATAGGCCACCAGAGACTGTTTTTGAGTCACACCGTTGCAAATTCCATATGATGCATCATTCCACAAAATGGTTTGTTTTCTCTATCATCAAGTTATTCAAATAGGCTAAGCATATAGCCTTGACTCAAAACAGCTGTTAGGATTATGTCATTTTGATTTGTAAAAAATGTCACATGCAGCCATGCTTAAATTCTGCTCACTTCACATTTATTATATTATTATATTATCTGTAGGCCTATTCATTATTGAATGCTTACCTGGAATTATGTTTTTCCCTATCATCCTATTTTTAAAGCAGGCCTACCTGCAGGCATGTAATTGGGCTACAGGAATAGCATGCTTGAACGGGCACTGCACTAGTTTTGTTAATGCAGAGGAGGAGCAGCGGGCTCGTTATGAGAGAGAGCGGGCGGGGCGAGGAAAGGCTGTGTGAGTAAAAAGTGCAGCTCAATTAAATTATTTTATCTTATCTTTAATTTAAATAGTAGGCTTACAACATAGAACATCAATGTGTGGTGGCCGGTTTTGATTTCGTGGTGCCCAGCCACAGATTAGTCAACGTATGGAAAACACTGAAGGTGTCCAATTTAAAATATTTAGCAGCACGTTATGCTTGACGAATCGACGCTCATATTTTGCGTCGACGTATTTTTTGCGTCGATGTCATCGATTGCGTCGACGCGTTGTCCCAGCCCTACGAAGCTAGTATCTAAAATTATGACTGACCCATTCCACTTCAGACCTTCTTACTATATACTGTAACTCTCCATCAGGACCAAAATCTCATACAACTAAAACAAGTCCCAACTGCAGTTGGTCTCACAAACAAGGCCCAGAGGTCCACGGACAATTGTCTAAATGTGATAACACAACTTTTGTGCAGTTTTCTTCATTGTACATAGCGTTTTTACTTGCATTCACTTTATACACTATCGGACAAACGTTTGGGGTCATTTTGAAATTTACATTCCACTCCATTATAGACAGAATACCAGCTGAGATCAGTTACATTGTTTTTTTTAATCAGGACAGCAATTTTCAGATTACATTATGTGCTTACATTATTGCAAAAGGGTTCTCCAATGTTTTCTCAGTTAGTCTTTTAAATTGATATCAGATTAGTAAACAGAATGTGCCTTTGCAACATTCGATGAATGGCTGCTGATAATGTGCAATGATGTAGATTGCGTACAGTGAGATTTTTAAATGCATGCTTGGTGCCGCCCCTCGAGTTGGGCCATTACATTATTCGTGGCCAGACCCTTAATCTTTCGGATTTGGGTCTGGGATCTCCAGGCTAGTAATTTTCAACATCAATGATGAAAACAAGGACATTTCTAAGTGACCCCAAACTTTTGACCGGTAGTGTAGGCCTACATGTTTATCATATTGTTTATCTGCATGACATAATAGCCTATAGATGTGTTGTATAGTATTTTGTCCCTGTATACTGAACATATTTTCCACCACATAAAAAAGACAAATTCCTTGTGGAATCCTGGTGATACGCCTATTTCTGATTCTAATTCAATTGATGCATGGAAGCATCCACCAACAGCTGCAGTAAACCTCTGCTGAGGCAGGAGTAAGTCCTCACCAGTAGGCTCCGCCAATCAACAGCACTAACAGCTGGTGGCAGGAAGTTAGTCTCTGTCAGCTGAGCAAAAGCAAAAACAAAAGACCAGCAAAGGAACAAGACATTTAATTATGTGTTTATATTGTGTATATATATGATTATGGTATAACAATATTTATTAATTAATTAATTATTACACTGCATGAAAATGCACTGTACTGTTCTTCCAACTTTTCTTATTATTATTATTACAGTGCATGAAAATGCACTGTACTGTTCTTCCTAGGCAACAACTTCTTATTACAGTGCGTACTGTTCTTCCTAGGCAACTTCTTATTACAGTGCATGAAAATGCACTGTACTGTTCTTCCTAGGCAACTTATTATTATTATTATTATTCCGCTTACCAGTTTTTCCGTACGCAATGTCTCTTGAACAGTTTAACTTAGAAACTTCATTCAAACTTTGTAACGTAGGTCTTCAAACAGATCGGGTTGCTATGTCTTTTCAACTTTGAAACTTTTATACTTTTTAAACTATTAAAGAAAAACTTCCCCATAGACTTAAAGGAGAATTCCGGTGTGATATTGTCCTAAAGTGTATTGAAACATGATACCGAGTGTGAACGTATGTCTCATAGCCCATCTCGGCTTGTCCCCTGCACTCCAAAATCTGGCGCTAGTTAGCCCATGCTACCAACAGCTTTTTCAATTGTGGTGCTTCGACATCTCCACACTTCATTGGTAGACTTCCGAGGGCCCTGACATTTAAAACAAGACATTGAGAACCTTGAAAAAGCACTGGTAGTTTACTTACAAGACGATTTATACAGACAGTATCTTCACGAAGTTTAGTAGAAAATAATAGTTTAGTAGAAAATAATTCAGTGGAAATGCATGGATTCCAGTTTCTTCCAGTAGCAGCAACTGGAATCCATGCATTTCCACTGAATTATTTTTGGAATCTGATCCCTTATCATAGCTTTTTCAAAGTTCTCAATGTCTCGTTTTAAATGTCAGGGCCCTCGGAAGTCTACCAATGAAGTGTGGAGATACATTGAGTCTCGTAAATGGTGTAAAACAGTGATTTATTTGCATGGCTAGCCCGATGCCGAAGCACCACAATTGAAAAAACTGTTTGTAGCATCGGCTAACTAGAGCCAGATTTTGGAGTGCAAGGGACAAGCCGAGATGGGCTATGAGACATACGTTCACACTGGGTATCATGTTTCAATACACTTTAGGTCAATATCACACCGGAATTCTCCTTTAAACTATTTGAATATCAACATTCATTAAACTTCCAGTCTGTCAACAACTTTTAAACTATTTACCTTCAACTTTTAAACGGTCTACTTTTAAACAATCTATTAAACTAGCTGTCTATCAACAACTTTTAAACTATCTACTGTCTAGCAACAACTTTTAAACTATCTACATTCAGCTTTTAAACAGTCTACTTTTAAACTATCAACTTTTATTAAGTTATGCAACCACCATGTCTATCCTAGCATCACCGTAGTAACCATCTCTGTATTATCTGATTTAACTATACATGATATTTTACATCACAACGTTAGCATTTTCATGCACTGGTAATTCATTGGAATTGCATTTCTAGTTACAGTGCATGAAAATGCACTGTACTGTTCTTCCTAGGCAACTTCTTCTTATTACAGTGCATGAAAATGCACTGTACTGTTCTTCCTAGGCAACTTCTTCTTCTTATTACAGTGCATGAAAATGCACTGTACTGTTCTTCCTAGGCAACAACTTATGTTTCTTATTACAGTGCATGAAAATGCACTGTACTGTTCTTCCTAGGCAACTTCAACAACTTCTTATTATTATTATTCCGCTTACCACTTTTTCCGTACGCAATTTCTCTTGAACAGTTTAACTTAGAAACTTCGTTCAAACTTTGTAACGTAGGTCTTCAAACAGATCGGGTTGGTATGACTTCAACTTTGAAACTTTTTAAAAAATCCCCATAGACTTAACATTGCCGATTATGACATCATAATACGGCCATTAAGCAATTAGAATCCTATGGCAGGTGTTCAGGCCTCCTGCAGCCTCAGGCTTTAAGCATACAATCTGGGTCAATTAAGACTACACATCCTATTCAACTGTTTCCTCTGCCCAAAACTGTTTCAAAATTAAAGTCCTCACTACAATAATCCACTGTTAAACAATGTAACCCATTAAACTACTGAACTTTTTACATTCAACTTTTAAACGGTCTACTTTTAAACTATCATTAAACTATCTATCTATTAAACTAGCTGTCTATCAAAAACGTTTAAACTATCTACATTCAACTTTTAAACTTTTAAACTATATACATTCACTAGCTGTCTATCAACAACTTTTAACTTGTCATCAACTATGTCAACACTTTTGATCAACTATGACTCCTACCCACTGTAGCTAGTTAGCATGGTTAGCAAAGTTAGCATTTTAGCATTGTTAGCATTTTTAACAAAACTGCTAAAAATGATTAGCTAGGTTAGCTAAGTAACATGGTTAGCATAGTTAACATGCTAGTTAGCATTTTTAGCAAAACTACTAAAAATGATTAGCTAGGTTAGCTAAGTAACATGGTTAGCATAGTTAGCATGCTAGCATGTTATCATGCTAGTTAACATTTTTAGCAAAACTGCTAAAAATGATTAGCTAGGTTAGCTAAGTAACATGGTTAACATAGTTAGCATGTTAACATGTTAGTTAGCATAGTTAGCATAACTGCTAAAAATGATTAGCTAGGTTAGCTAATCAACATGGTTAACATAGTTAACATGCTAGCATGTTAACATGCTAGTTAACATTTTTAACAAAACTGCTAAAAATGATTAGCTAGGTTAGCTAAGTAATATGGTTAGCATAGTTAGCATGTTAGCATGCTAGTTAACCGTATACCACTTTTTCCGGACGCAATTTCTCTTGAACAGTTTAACTTAGAAACTTCGTTCAAACTTTGTAACGTAGGTCTTCAAACAGATCGGGTTGGTATGACTTTTCAACTTTGAAACTTTTATACTTTTTAAACTATTAAAGAAAAACTTTTTTAAAATCCCCATAGACTTAACATTGCCGATTATGACATCATAATACGGCCATTAATCAATTAGAATCCTATGGCAGGTGTTCAGGCCACCTGCAGCCTCAGGCTTTAAGCATACAATCTGGGTCAATTAATGGGCCGTTCTTTTTGTCCACCGAACTCGATTTGCGAGCCGGTTACCTGGGTTACGAAACAGACGTTGCAAAAAGAATGCTCCCGAGGTTGTTTAAACAACTCGTCAACTCGTCTGAACTCAGAGGACCCCGAGTTCAGTTTACAAGATGGCTACTACAAGCATCACACGTAAGTTAAAATTATGGTTTTATGCTATTTAAAGCACTTTTGTCTTTGTTGTAACCAAATGAAGAAGTCGTACACACAGCACTGTATACTGTTACCTATAGGTATGTCGCTACAGTCTTTTTATGTGTCAAGTGCCGCCTAATAAGTTATTTTGTAGCTTGTGCCGTTAAAATTGTCTAGAGACGCTCCTGTTGCTATGTCAACAATGCCGAGTCAGAGCAGTAGCATAACGTTACCGTTAACGTTAATAATAACGGAATATTCAGATATCAAACTGTGAAATATGTTTGGCAATATGTAATGAACATGTGTCTATATTTGATTAACGTTTAAACACAGAAAGATACTATTGTTCAAGCATATTAGGTTACAGCCCATTCACACCAAGAACGACAACGGTAACTATAAATATATCGTGCGTTAATTAATATGAATGACGACGTTCAAACATAAACTAGGCCTATCTGTTATCGTTGTGAACGCTTTTATCGTTATGATTATAGTTATCGTTCTTGGTGTGAATAGGCCTTAAATGGGTGAATCATTAATGTGCCTGGTTAGAGCAAAGCACTTCACCCACTCTGAACACAATGGAAACCTCTTCAGGGTTGTTATATGTGTGATAATTAGTTGAGACCTGAAACATAGGTCAAGGATTGACAAGCCAATTGTGGTCAGTACCATTACATGTTTATTCAAGCTAAATCATGGCTATAATGTAATTGCCGTGTATGTGTGTGTTTTAGTGTATTTAGGAAAGAACACGGACCTGTTCCTCAATTCACAGAGGACCCTGCCGTTCCCTGGTCCTCTGTACCAGCATGAAGCCGACCCCACAGTATTCTATGCTGATGGGGACCTATCCATCAAGGTCAACCTCGTTGAAGCTGGTAAGATAATGGAAATAATGACCATAGTTTAATCATTAGAATAGCATTAGTAAGGATGTTAATAACCTTGTGCTTACTGGCATATTGCTTTTATGTGTTATATAGGCAGCTGCCCTGAGGCACCCTCTGCTGACGATCCCATAGCGCTGCCCATGCGGAAGCATGATTTTTTTACGAGGGAGCAAACCCTCTTCCTGGTTGACCTGATGAGGCTACATCTGGAGAGGAAGGGAGAGGGTCTCCCAAAATCTATGAGGGACCTCAACAGCCGGCTAAAATTTGGCAGGAAAAATAAGAAGGAGCTGTGGGCAGATATGGCCTCAAAACTAACCGAACAATACAAAGAAGCATTCTGCCCTGACAAGGTGGCCAGGAAGTGGTGCACCTTAGTGGAGGGGTATAAAAAGGTCAAAGATAACAACACCAGCACAGGGAAGGGCCCCATGCGTTTCCAGTTCTATCAAGAAATGGACGATCTGCTTGGGGCCCAACATGATGTGGTGTTCCCTTTTGTAGGAACGAAAGATGGGGTGGATGTCCGAAGACAGGAAGCAGTGGTTTGCAGTGAAGCTGCCACTGCCACAGTCACCACCTCCCACACTACTGTCTCTGCCACCACCTCACGCACATCAACACCTACTGTCTCTGCCACCACCTCACGCACATCAACACCCAGCCCAACATATAACTCCAACCCACCAGAAACACCCTGTACCACCCCAAGAATGCCACGCAAGCGTCCAAGGGACGATGACCTCCTGACTTTCCTCCGGGAAACCGAAATGGCCAGCCAGCAACGCCACCAGGAGACCATGGCCCAGATGAGGACTTCCCAGCAGGGCTTTGAAAGCCTGATTACACGATTGATAGATAAATTCTGAATTTGGACATGTGATCCTCCCTCTATTTAATTATATTTGTTATTATTATATGTTATTATTTAATATATGTTATTATTTAATATAATTATATTTGTTTGTTAAGCTGTATATATATATATATATATATATTTTTTTTTTTCAAAATCTTTAGTTTGTTAAGTGAAGTTAAGTGTGTGTATGTATGTATAATATATTTTGTAATCATTTTTTTTTTTTTATGTTTCTTATTTAGTATTTTTTTTATGGAAAATAAATATTTAATTTCTCAAAACCATACTGTGGGCTAGAAAATGGTGAAGCATTCAATTTAGGTAAAACATTATCATTAGTACACACAGAATATAACAAGTAAACATCAATAACAACAGAAAGCGAATGCATTGTAAGAGTAAATATATTTAGAAGCTTTTCAACTGTAAAAATGAGTCTACTCATTGTGATCATCCTGCCTTGGGCAGCCATGTCGGTGTTCTGGACATACGGCTGATGCAGCGATACACATGTTGTGTAAGAAACAAGCAGACATAATTATCATGACCACAATGTCAATGCGGGTGTTCTGGAGGTCACGTAGACGCCTCCATTTGCACTTCATTCTTCCAAAGGCATTCTCCACAATAACCCTCCCCTGGCTGATCTTCGAGTTGTGCCTAAGGTCTTCCACCGTTAGAGCCCCATTGTCACGCTTTGGAGTCTTGATGAATGGGAAGGCATGGCCAATGTAGGCACTATCCCCAAGCAGACAGAGCTCCCCCATCTTCTCCTGCCAGTGTGTGAAGAAGGTGGAACTCCTCAGCATTCTGGCATCATGCACCCTGCCTGGTGGTCCTGCAAAGATGTCAATGAAGCGGGCCCGGTCATCCACAATACCTTGAAGGAGTACAGAATAGTATGCCTTGCGGTTCATATAATCTCCTCTTCTTATGGGTGGCCTCTGGACCCTGATGTGGCAGCCATCAATTGCCCCAATAACCCCATCAAGGCCACAGACACGGTGAAAGGCAGCAGCAGAGGCAGCTTTTTCACAAGCATTTGGCCAGGAGATGAAGGTGTTTCCTATGCCTGACATGATGGTCAGCACTTGGTGGATGATTCCGTGCGCTGCTGACTGTGATACATCAAATTTGTCAGAAATCTCCCTGAAGCTGTTCTAATTGGCCATATACCAGAGGAAGATTAGCACCTTCTTGGTATCTGGCACTGGAGTCCTTCCTTGAGTGTGATCAGTGTGTAGGCCGTTCTCCTGTAACTTGGTCAACAGGTACTCATACTGGGGTTTTGAGATCCTCAAATGACGAGCAAAGGTGGCATCACTCCAGTTGAGCATTATTTCCCACTTGAGGATAATTTGATGTCTGGAGCGCAACACAATTGAGATCAGTGCCCTGATGAAAGAGAAAACCTAAAATTAATATATGTTGTTTAAAATCTATTGCTTTGTTATATTGTTCTGTTTGTTGGCACCTTTGTTGCAGGTTAACTTATCCTAGTAGCTTACAGCATTCGGCTTAGAAAACCTAGAATAAAGTTCCACTAATATCTTTCAACATCTTAGGTAGGCTGCATTTAAAAACTGCGTCTTTAGTGAGTGTAATTGCGTAGCCTACATCTTGCCATGTATGTGTTAGCTTGTAGGCCTAGAGTCTTTATTTAGGTTGTAGCCTACATCATGTGTTCTACCCGGTGTTTTGTATGTGACTATCCCCGTTCGTGTATCGCGCTTGTTTTATTAATTGACTTCCCTTGTGTTTCCAGTGTAATGATGTCTCAATGAATGAGTAGCCCAACTCCCGCTTCCGCTATTTAACCTTTGATTGGACATCTGCATGTCGCAACAAGCGTTAGGCTACAATGTTACACAATGTTACGTTAGGCCTACGTTACGTAGCAACGGAATTTTCACTTAAACAGCGGTTAAAACATTCATAAACTACTTTCAAATTAGCTGAAACATGTACTTACATTCTCCGTTTTCTATCATCTTCTTCCATATTTCGCTGATGAACCACATACTTGGATTGTAGCTCTCTGTACTCTTTCAGAGCTAATGCAAGAGCGACTTTCCTGGGGGCGTCCATCATTATCTCCGACTCGTCGTGTGGTGTACAAATAGAACGCAAAAAACAGCTGTTGCCTGTTTTCCGACACAGACGTGACGTCACTATCGAGATGCAAGTCGCGATTAGAAGACAAAAAGAACGGCCCATAAGACTACACATCCTATTCAACTGTTTCCTCTGCCCAAAACTGTTTCAAAATAAAAGTCCTCACTACAATAATCCACTGTTAAACAATGTAACTCATTAAACTACTGAACTTTTTACATTCAACTTTTAAACGGTCTACTTTTAAACTATCATTAAACTATCTATCTACTAAACTAGCTGTCTATCAACAACTTTTAAACTATCTACATTCAACTTTTAAACTATATACATTCACTAGCTGTCTATCAATAACTTTTAACTTGTCATCAACTATGTCAACACTTTTCATCAACTATGACTCCTACCCACTATAGCTAGTTAGCATGGTTAACAAAGTTAGCATTTTAACAGTGTTAACATTTTTAACAAAACTGCTAAAAATGATTAGCTAGGTTAGCTAAGTCACATGGTTAGCACAGTTAGCATGTTAACATGTTACCATGCTAGTTAACATTTTTAGCATAACTGCTAAAAATGATTAGCTAGGTTAGCTAAGTAATATGGTTAACATAGTTAGCATGTTAGCATTGCTAGCATAGTTAGCATGTTTAGCAAAACTGCTAGAAAACGTTAGTTAAGTTAGCTAAGTAGCATGGTTAACATCGTTAACATTGCTAACATAGTTAACATGTTTAGCAAAACTACTAGAAAACGTTAGCTAAGTTAGCTAAGTAACATGGTTAGCATGTTAGCATTGCTAGCACTGCTATAAGACATTAGCTAAGTAGCATTGTTAGCATAGTTAAAAATCTTAGCATAACTGCTAGCAAACATTAGACATTCCAACTTTCAGTTATCGTCAAATATCTACCTATACACAGCCATTAAACTATTTGAATATCAACATTCATTAAACTGCTAGAAAACGTTAGCTAAGTTACATGGTTGTTAGCATTGTTAGCACTGCTATATAACATTAGCTTACCACTTTTTCCGTACACAATTTCTCTTGAACAGTTTAACTTAGAAACTTCATTCAAACTTTGTAACGTAGGTATTCAAACGGACCAAGCTGCTATGTCTTTTCAACTTTGAAACTTTTATACTTTTTAAACTATTAAAGAAAAACTTTTTAAAAATCCCCATAGACTTAACATTGCCGATTATGACATCATAATACGGCCATTAATCAATTAGAATCCTATGGCAGGTGACTACTAAAAATGATCAGCTAGGTTAGCTAAGTCACATGGTTAGCATAGTTAACATTGTTAACATGCTAGTTAGCATAGTTACCATAACTACTAAAAATTATTAGCTAGGTTAGCTAAGTCACATGGTTAGCATAGTTAACATAACTGCTAAATATGAATAGCAAAGTTAGCTAAGTCACATTGTTAGCATGTTAGCATTCTTAGTATTTTAGCACAACTGCTATAAATTATTAGCTAAGTCACATAGTTAGCATTGTTAGCATAGTTAACAGCATTAACATTATTAGCATTTTTTTTTAAAACTGCTAGAAAACATTAGCTAAATTAACTAAGTAACTTGGTTAGCATTATTATCTTTGTTAACATAGTTACCATAACTGCTAGCAAACATTAGAGCCATTCCAACTGTGAGTTATCGTCAACTATCTACCTAAATATTTTAACCATTTAAACTATCCACCTATTTAACTGTTCAGTCATTCCAACTATATTAAACCTCATCTACCTAACAAATAATTTAACCATATAAACTATCCACCTATTTAACTGTTCAGTCATTCCAACTATATTAAACCTCATCTACCTAGCAACCAATATAGTTTGTTTTTACTCTGTATGATATTTTACCTCATATTTTTGCATTTTCATGCACTGTATTTCCTTCAGGAAATGCTTTTCTAGTTCTTCTTCTAACGCATTTAATGAGCTTCAACCGTTTAACGTAGAAACTTCATTCAAACTATGTTACGTAGGTCTTACTTAGGACATGGGTGCTATGTATTTTTCAGCTTTGTAACTTTTATACTTTTTAAACTATTAATTAAAAACTAATCAAAATTTCCCCATTGACTTAACATTGCCCTTTATGACATCACAGCAATTAAAATCTTCTGCTAGGTGGCCAGGCCAACTGTCAGTTTGTCAGGCTTTAAGCATACAGTATCATTCTATCAGAGACGGTTGATAAAGCGAGACGATTCACAGAAGGGTTCTTCCTGTTCCCCTATGACGTAGGGTTCACTAGTGCCACGCCTTTTTAGGAGACTAGCGAGAGATTCTTTACACTGGGGCCCTATGGAAGAAATCATTTTTTTCTCGGATTATGCCCCAGCCCTTAATTATACAGTTCGAGATTGGACATTTTAATGCATTTTCTGTAATCCACATGTGTTCCTTACATTCTGAGACCGACATGGCGTTTTTCAAATTAACAGTTAAGGAGAAAAACGACTTTGTTTGCCACTTGTCTGTCTGTTTTTGTAACCCACTGGCACGCGATCTACTAGGTAGCCGAATGTTCTCTGGAATAAGTTACCGTTGCTTACCACTTCGATGTTGATCACTCAATCGCGAAAATGCCTAAACTTTGGGTGCATAAACCTTTCTGTCTTCTCCTACCCTACGGACGCAGACATGTACGTACCGTCATATCAGCATCGTTTTTGATGTCTGGATTGCGTTCAAATAGGCTACAGTATATCGCAGACGGCCATACACATAAACTAGGGCAGTGGTTTCTCAACCTTTTTTCAGTGATGTACCCCATAACCAGCGCACAGCATTTTTAGTTGAGAAAAAAAAAAGATTTAAAACAGAGCATTGTGCCATCAGTGTCTAATTTATTAAACTTTGAAACTGATAACACATACAAAATTCAAACATTTGGAAAAAAAAACTATTTTGAACATTTTAAATTTTAATAATCCATGACTAAATGTATTGCAAATGATTGTATATTTTGCAAAATATTTGTATATTTTAAAATATCACATACCCCCATTTGAGAACCACTGTACTATAGTATTGCATATTATTGTTTAACAGGTCATATCAATCTGGACAGCCAGGGGTGTTTTATGGGAAACGCGCCCCTGGTTAACAAGTTGCTAACTAGCAAATAGCACAATGTTGATAATGTATTTTACAGCACAAAAGAAAGCGTCTTACAGACGATGCTGTTCCCACAATAATCAACTGCCCTAAACCCCCTCCATCAACTGCCAGTAGATGTGTCCTGCAGAGACATGGCATTGCATTCAGTGGTAGTTAAGCATTTACAAAACTAAATACTGTTCTTGTCTTTGAATTAACTAACATCCTCAATGGATTAGTGTGAGTGCAGGAAACCAGGATCTCTTCGTTTGGTTGGATGAAGGTTGAAGTCATATGGCCAGCATTTGCAGCACCTAAAACAGAGACAACACCGCAAAGTAAAAAAAAATACATCATCAATGAATTACAATGATGTTCTTATGTTCTTGGAATTAAGTTATTACATCTGCACATTTCTTCGCTTAGTATGATCCTTCCTACTATAAATGCTGTGATAACACAATAGGACTATGATACAGCTGGAGAGGCTGCCAAGTGAGGCAAATACTACGACTGACTTCTTTGAGGCCATGAACAGGCTTTTTGATGTCTTAAATTCACGGTATAAATGTACATTCAAATCCGCTACTGCAGTTTTAGCATCAGTCAAATTGTGATTTGTAAAGCACTGGATTACAAACACAAACACTTACTTCTCAGGCGCATCTCTGACCCCAATCCATGGCGTCGTCCTATAGGACCACAAAGCAGACATCAGATCCACCATCTTACGAGAGAGAGCCTTCAGTGGATTGAGTCTTGGACCTTCAGGTTGCTAGAGAACAATACATATAGTGCAGCAATCATTCTCAGTGTGTTAACTAATGTTGAATAATAGATATTTTTTTCCATACAGAGGGAAGTTTAAATCTAGTTACAGAGTTTCATAGTGACAGGCTGTTGGTTGAAACATGTTGGCCAATGCAGCCAAAAAGGCTTTTCCTTGGAGTGCCTTTTGTAGAATTAGTTTCAACTTTATTTTGGTTGCGTTTCATGAAGTTTTCAGGTCTGATTGTGAGTAGCCTATATGAAATTATATTTGATATGTTTAACTTTGAAAGTCTGTAACTTGTATAGGGCAATTCCACGCAAAACTGTCACATCCATAACGCCAACTAAATACCATGGCATTGTGTTGCCGTTATGGATATGAGTTTTGCGTGGAATTGCCCTATACATTTGAATGGCCACAAGAGCTGACAGTTACAGAACAGTCTATGTACTGTAACATAGCATTGACTTATCCTCTGAATAACACAGGCTCAAGTTCATTCCTCCCTGTCATCGCGGGTTCATCCTCACCTTCCATACCCTTAAGTTACTAATTTTTTTACTAGCAGCTAAACACATTTCTAAACTGCTAAATCAATGTTGCTTCCAGTAGATCTGATCCACAAGATGCCGATTTAGGTAGAGCAAGTATCAGGTTCGTAAATTATCTTTGTAGCCTAACTACCAAATTAATCTGGTAGCTAGTGCCTCAGTTAGCTCTGCTATCGGTATCAATGGTTAGCTAACGTCAACTAACGTTACTCCTCAATGAGCTAAAATTCATGACGGCGACACAAGATAATAGGGAGGGAAAGTGAAAACCAGCGCCCCAAGTGGTTGCGTTCCTATCGAAAATCAGCTCCAATGTTAAGTCCCATAGACCGACTTTTCAAATAAATACTACACAGCCATATCAGAGATTTTATCCACCAAAAATATTTTTCACGATTTGTTCATTAATGATATGTTAACTCTGAAAATTACAGTCACTGTTATGCCTTCTTTCAAGTTTTTGAAATTGCTCGTTTCGCATCAAAAATGGACTGGACGCTCAAGTTACGTCACGACCTCACGACCAAGGTTGTATTTTTGCGGTAAACATGCTGTGCTTTTCGCCAGATTGTAATCATCGAGCCGAGACAAATGGGTGTAGGTTTTACACCTTTCCAAAAGATCCAAAGGAGTTAGAGAGGTGGATCCGCATAATAAGGTGAGTTTTATATGTCTTGTCAAATTTCACAACCAAATCATTCTGCTATGTTGGCTGGCTAGCTGGCTAGCTGTAACGTTAGCAGGCTATATGGGACCATGATTGAATATGTTTGGCAAACGATGAGAATATCGCTGTTCCTATGCTAACGTTACTGATCTATTACAGAAAACATATTAGTCATATATGATATGTGTGCATGTAAACAACAATAACCGGAAATGTAAGCAGTAAGGTTAAGATAAATTGTCTATTAAACAGGCAAAGTCAAGTGAGCATGTCCATCAGGGATGCGCAGTCTGTACCGACCTATTTTGTATGTTTTTTTTTTTGTTAAGTACTGGTTGACGGGTCCGTTATAATTCAATTTTGACTGGCTAGACCTAGCCAAACATCATCTAAAGATTAATAACGGTATATAAGAATTAATCATTTACCAACATTACTGCTGAACATGCAGTGCAGGCAGGCTTAATGTTAACTGACAATTTCATTAGTGAAGATGGAGATGGTAAGGGAGTAATCTAAATTGTTATGTCAATTTTGTTTTTCAGACGAGCTGACAGAGAGCCAAGCCTTTCATCCCGTATATGCAGCTGCCACTTCCCAGATGGAAAGGCAAAGGGTCCTGTGCATGAAGTTAAGTTGCCTGCTGTTGCTGCCCACATTCAAGGTCACGGACAAGTTCTGTTGTACCAGACAGAGATGATGCTGCCCTTGCTGAAGCTCTCAAGGAGGTTGAAGATTTAAAGAGGCAACTAAAATCAAGGTCCCAGGTCACTCCCTTCTCTGTGAAGTCCTTATCCAGTGAGGACGTTGGACGAGAAACTGGCCTCACAGATGTTGCCACCTTCCAGGTTTTGGTTAGCTATGTTGCCGGTTTAAAGGGCTCCATCAAGTATCACCATGGATGGCGAGTAGAGGATATCACCTTGGAGGACCAAGTATTCATTTGCCTGATGAAACTACGCCATAATTATCCAAATTTCCATCTAGCCAAATTATTCAAGTGCAGTCGCACCACCATCAGCAACGTAGTGCTGACATTTGTTCATGTTTTACACGAGTTACTCTTTCCGTGCCTGGAAAAGATTCCCTCTGCTCACAAGAACAGCCTTTCCGCCCCCCAGTCTTTTAAGGACTTCCCTAACTGCCGTGTTATAATAGATTGCAGTGACATTGAAATTGCCATGCCAGAGCTCTTAAAACATCAAAAACAAACATATTCGGTCTACAGGGGGATGCATTCTTTTACATTTCTAGTGGGTGTCTCACCAAATGGTGCTGTAACATTCTGCAGTGGTCTCTATCCGGGGTCATTTTCTGATAAGGCCATAGTCAAAGAGTCTGGGATCCTTTCACAGATGGTGTCCGGTGACGTCATTCTGGCAGACAAGGGCTTTCTCATACGTGATCTACTTCCAGAGGGTGTCCACCTCAATATTCCACCCTTTTTGAACCACGGAAGGCTGACTGCCAGCGAAGCCCACCAGACGGAGGTCATTGCCAGGAACAGGATCCACGTGGAACGTGCCATTGGGAATATAAAAGAATTCAAGATCCTCTCTTTCATCCCTTCATACCTGCGATGCTATGCCGACATCCTTGTGCAGTTAAGTTGCTGCCTAGTTAACATGCAATGGCCACGATTCAAGGAAGGCAGTCCTGAATCTGGATGCCAAGACACTCAGCTGTGCTCCGGTGCTGGGCCCACCGGAGCAACACAACCTCCCGAAGACGACTAACTTTTACCTCCGGTGCTGGGCCCACCGGAGGACCGTTTGCCGGCTGACTGCAGCAACGTCTTGACCGGACTCATAACGACCTCCCAAGGATGACTGAGTCTTACCTCCGGTGCTGAGCCCACCGGAGCTACATGACCAGACCAGGACGACTGAGTTTTACCTCCGGTGCTGGGCCCACCGGAGGACAAACCACTGGGAGACTACAACGAGGCATGTATGACGTGGCAGCAACAGCAGGCAACTGAACTTCGATTGTGCTCCGGTGCTGAGCCCACCGGAGGACGAACCACTGGGAGACTGGGATATATATATAAATATATATATATTCTGGTTCTCTAAGTGTAACTCAATGTAATTAACTCCTAAGTGCCCGGTAGTGCACACATAAAGAATTGGTTACATATGATATATGATTGTAATTGGAAATCGTCATGTCTCCTTGCTTGACTGACGTCTATAGTTGGTCTTTCACCTTCAACTCATGCAGACCAGACAAATTGCATATCAATAGACATGTTAACTGCATTTCGATGCAAGAAAAAAAATGCTTTTGCTCATAAGAACACTGTGGGCCCAATACCGTATATACAGGTAAGAAGTTAATTTGCCTCAAGTCTTCATGAGTTCTCTATTAACGTTGCTGTCACTTTAAGACTCTCAGCTGATGTTATGTGATGTCGCGTGAGCTGCAGTTGGGAAGTAAACGAACGCTAACGTTACAAACTAACTGTTCAGTGGTTGGCAAAGAGCTGGTTTATGGTTGTATTGTAGCAAGTCAACTACAGGTATATTTGCCCTCATTTATGCCTACAGTAGCATCGTTGGTATGTATTCATTCACTTTTTAAAATAATTAGATAGGTTCATAAATCATCAATTAGATGTCTGTGATTTTGTGTTAAGCTTTTTATATTAGAAATATCTGTAATGGCTAACGTTACTGACTAGGATACAATCGGTTCCCACGGGTCATGGAATTTCTGGAATATCATGGAAATGTGACAAAAGTCCATTCCAGTCATGGAATATTAGGGAATTTTGTTGTAGCAGTTTTACATTTAGTTGCCAAAAATAAATACATCAATGCAAATATGTACACGTGTATTTGGTGATTAGCTTAGCCTAGGCCTACTGCTTGCTTGAGTGGTTGTGGTTAGCCCAACTTTAAATTCAATGCCCATTTCCTCATCTCCCACTCCTCATCTCTCACAGATTCTTGAACGCTATGTGGCTACTCTTTGGTCGTTATATTAGCCTACCATTCATTCTATAGTAGCCTAGGTCATGAAAATTCAGGTTTCCCGTCAGGGAAAAATCATGAAATTTAACATCTGACAAAGTGGGAACCCTGTACTCGTATGAATGAACGTAATATTGTTTACATGTAAACATGTCTTTGTATGACATTATCACACTCATTTTAATAGTCATGAATTATATTGTGTAACAACAGAACGGAAATATTTTAATTGATGACATTACATTCGGAACATTCCTTAGGCTGTATTGTAGCCTGTAAAAGCTATCAGTATGAACGTCACAATTAACTAACAGACAACAGACAGACAGACATTAAGAGCTTTACATAAGGGATGGGAGCATATGCCTATTGTAAAACATTTCAAGCACAGGGATGTTTGAAGCCCATGCCTCATCCTTGTCGATGGTCATAACTAAGCACCCCTTAGTTGTCCACACAACAAAGTAGCAGGTATCTCGACAAGCAATATGGAGCTGGCCCTGTACTTGATGCCAGTATGGATGGGTTTTCTTTAGCCTGTACTGTAAGCCCTCCTTCATCAAGTAGAATCCAGGATCTTGAACTGCCTCCTCAATTTCTGAATTTCTAAATTTGTAGGGGCACTTCACCTCAACCACAGCAGAGGTCCCTACCAGCCCATCAGGTGATGCCCCAAGTATACCGGACGAGGCAAGCCACAATCCAGACGACTCAACATTAACACCCACTGCCTGCTCCAAACACTCCCTCCCCCTCGTTGGTAATACCCCACTGAACAGCTTTGACACCATTTAAAAATGTCTGACCCATGACTCGCTGTAAGACAGACTTTGATGGCCGATCCTGGTTGGCAGCTAGCACATAACCAAAATTGCTGGCTGTGAGCCTTCCTCTCCTTAGCTCAAACCAGCCAGGGTTGTCACGCTGTTTCAACGTGTATATGAGCACAGCGTCTCGCTGCTCATCTGTGAGCACGAGAGCAGAGACAATAGCTGCCACACCCTCATGTTTCTTTAAGGCGATGATGCCCTGCACGGTAGGGATTGGGGGAGTGATTGGGGGTGGCTGAGGTGGCTCTGGAGACATTATCCACCCAAGACTGGTGAACCTCCCCAACTGGGACAGGCCCAGCTGAAAGTCCTCCTTCTCCTGCGCTGTCACCTCTCTGGACAATGCCTTGTAGGGTTTCGGTGGAGGGTACAATTCTCTTACTGACCTCATGTCCGTCTGCCGACTCTGACCTGGCATTTTCCATGAACAGTCTTGGTCAGTCGCTGAGAAATTGTGGATTGCAAATATGCACAGGGCTGCAGCATGTGAACATCTGAAGGACCCCTTTGGACATTCGCAGGAGGAGCTCAGAATTCTCACCTAACTGGACCTGTATCACATGACCAGAATGGCCCTCTCATTACATTACATTCCATTACATTTGGCTGACGCTTTTTGACCCAAAAACGACAACAGGGAAACAATCAAGCATTCTTTTATTAGGCCTACCTAGGCTTATATCCCCAGGGGGCCTCTCGCCAACCATCCATGCCCGGAGTTATTGTTTCACTTGTATGTTGTGTCCTGTCTTGTATGTTGTGTCCTGTCCGCCAATAAATTGTCATTGTTCTTAGCTTATGTTTGTACTGTATATGTTTTCAATGTAGTAGGATTATAATGCAGCATTTGTTTAAAGATATGTAAAGTCATTATTTTGTGTGCATTGAAGCGCTGTTGAGATGCACTGCTTCTGGGTGAGGTGGGTGCGGGGTACTTTACATGACTACTGTAGAGTGGGCAAACTAAAGCCTGTTGGCCACATGCATCCAGCCTATCAAGCATTTACCAAATGTATGTAGCAATTCACATTCAAAATAAATAAGACACTTAATGGTGAGTTTGTTTCATTTATTTTTTAAGAAATATATTTCACATAATATTAGCTTGCCTTATCATGGCATTATCTGCCAACCCCCTTTCCCTCCAACGTCACATGCCCGACCAATCCCTGCACTCACCGAAACGTGATAGGATTTGTCCTTCATACTAGCCTTCACGACACCTGTCAGCTCTCCCTGCGAGTAATTACATTGCTCTACATGAGAAGACCTATAATGGTTATCCCCACGAGGAATGCATTTTTTATTTGAGGAAAAATACTCTGCCAACCACGCAATACAAATCGGCATGTTGATTAGCTTGATTAGCTTATGCAGAGACTCGGAGAGGCGGCAAAAGGCGGCGTGACGTCATACACGCGACGTTGTACTCTTCCATAAACTCGATCAAAACAAATTCGAAACAATTCCAATAGTGGCTGAAAATAATATATGACAACGAGAATCAATAGACATTGCCCCAACATGTATCATATTGAACCCACTTCATTAAATCTCTAAATTGACGAGATATATTTTTTTCTAAAAAAAATCCCATCCCCTCCGCTAAACTCTAGGAACGCAACCACTAGATGGCGATGAGATTACTTTCCCTCCCTATAATAATGTTATTACCTAAACTCCGCAGACATTTTACTACATAGATAACTCGTTACACAGACACAGACTAATCACAAATACCTTGCCACATTTTCAAACTGCCACTTACCTCAATATCAGACCGCATCTTGCCACGACGATGTACCAAATTCAGTCACCCAGGCAAGCTCCAGACAGTTGATCACAGCAGCAAGAGAGAGGCGCGAAAATGAAAAATCTTTGACGTTTTCATCAATGAGGTAGCGTCAGCGCATTCTGACCACGCCTTTTTAGGAGGCAGGAACTGTGTACAATTCCATTCCATTGTAGAAGCCTGTGCTGCTTTATCTTTGTATATTAAGGATCTTTGATTCTATTAAAGGAACACGCCACCCAAAATCAGTAGTAATATATGTTCTTACCTTAACTTTCACGAGTTGAGTCATACCTCTCCCGCGCCGGTAGGTGCACTCAAACGCTCTGTCGCGCGGCGCAAATGTGTTAGCATGTTGCTATGCTAGCGGGCTCTGCCGTGGCCATAGAGAGAGGAACATAGCAGTAATCAAACACCTCCACATTTTCCCTACTTAAATACAGTTGCACGAGTAGTTGATAAAAATGTGTACGTCACACAACATGAAACGTGGCGATTTTCCAAGCGAATAAACAGGAGAACTACAATGTGTGGCGCAATAGCACTTGGGAGTACTTCGACCTAGCGTGGTAATATTATTAACACCTAATTGTAGATCCTATCCACCTCAGACGGTAATTGTAAAGCAATTTACAAAAGATTCACTGAACAAAAATGCTGATGTGGTACATGAAAATTTAGCTAAAAATGTGGAGAATGCAATGCAATCAAGCATTTTGGACGATATATTGTCACAAGCTGGCAGAATAGGCAACAGGCCGATGTGCGTTTTATTTGGAGACTGTTTTGCGCGACAGAGACTGAGTTTGCTGCTGATATTCTGGGGATAGGCCTAGCCAATGTACGACTTTAGCCTTTTAATATATTTGCTTCATTAGATCAGTCTTTCTAGAACAGACAAGGGCTTTCTAGCCTCACGTCAGCAGCGCTGCATCACCCATATAGCCTACATTAAAACAACCAACGGATGGTGGGCGGGTGCGATTTTGAAAATTGGTCAACAAACTTTGGTGCTGATGGATGATAAGTTTTGCTATGCAGTTATGGTTGAAATAATAGCCCATCAGTGCATCTCTAGTGTGTGTGCCTCTCTCTAGCTTAGAGGGGAGGAAGAGTCTGAGGGTCGATCCAGCATGGATTCTAAACTCTGTGGTGGATAGGATCTACAATTAGGTGTTAATAATATTACCACGCTAGGTCAAAGTACTCCCAAGTGCTATTGCGCCACACATTGTAGTTCTCCTGTTTATTCGCTTGGAAAATCGTCACGTTTCATGTTGTGTGACGTACACATTTTTATCAACTACTCGTGCAACTGTATTTAAGTAGGGGAAATGTGGAGGTGTTTGATTACTAGGGTTCGACCGATATGGATTTTTTAGTGCCGATACCGATACCGATTTTTTTCCCTTTAGCCTTAGCCGATGACCGATACAGGCTGCCGATTTTCTTGAGCCGATATTTGGAGCCGATACTGCTTTTATTTTGCTCCCTCAATTTACATCATAAAAATGACACATAATTACACAAATTATGATAACAAATATTATAAGTCTCAATTTAAAAAAGGAACATTTATTGAACTTATGGATGGGTGCACTGGATATGGTTAACTGTGCAAAATGCTTTCATCAACATCTTACAGCCTTGATGATGCATTGCTTGCTGACTATAAGACATAATTCAGGTCATCACAAACACATTTGTCAACACATTTAAATACTTTAAGAAAACAATAAGCCTGAAAAGCTATTGAAATAAAGTGCTTGATTTGTAATTTAAGACTGCATGGTTTCATTTTTTCTATGTCTATATTTTTCTAAAAAAAGCTGCAAGATTTGTCAATCACAGAACATAAATCAGCCAAAGAAAATAACGTGGTGTCAGATGTTTCTGTTCTAAACGGCATCAACGTCAAAAGGTATAAAACATATCTCTCACAAGTTTTAAAATATCTTCTTCCGGTAGCGCAGCACTCTCATATCGCTGTGATGCGTGTGTCTCACAGATGCACACACAAACGTCTGTTTGGTAGCTGACGAACAACTATTGAACTGGATTGATAATGATAACGTTAGCAAACGGCTCTAAACAAGTAAGGCATACACGGTATGTCTGGTACATGGTAAACGTTAACACGAATTAATAGTTAACTACATATAACACGTCTCTCAATATTAAAGCTTTTATCACTGTGATGGCAACTCCGCCCAGCTCGAAGGGAGAAGGGGAGGGAGACGCACACACCACACGCGTCCAAAACTGAGCCAGGTGGTCTACCACAAATATCACGGAACAACGTCGGCAGGGACATTCTAAAACGCTTAACGTGAAAAAGCTTAACGTGGCTTAAGGTAGGAAAACAACGATGAATCATCACCAAATTTCGCATGGCCATATGTTGTCATGAACACTTAAGTCTGTCAAAAAAACTAAACCGAAATCCAACGATTATAGAAGATATCTCACGTTAACGTTTTCTTCTTCATTGACGCCTATGGCGAGAAAAAGGCTTAACGTGATTCAATGTACCTAAACAACGCTCAGTGATCACCAAATTTCTCTCTCATATTGTTCATCATAACCACTTAAAACTATACAAATATCGAACCCAAAGTACAATTATTATGGACGTTATCTAACATTAAGCGTTTCTGCTTCATTAAGGCCTATTGAAAGGAAAAAGCTTAACGTGGATCAATATACCTAAACAACATTCAGCGATCACCAAATTTCTGTCATATATTGCTCCTCATAAGCACATGAAACTATCAAAAAATCGAAACCAAAGTCCAATTATTATGGACGTTATCTGACATTAAGCGTTTGCTGCTTCATTAAGGCCTATATTAAAAGAAAAAAGCTTAACGTGATTCAATGTAGGCTACATAAACAACGCTCAGTGATCACCAAATTTCTCTCATATATTGCTTATCATAACCACTTAAGACTAAAAAAAATCGAACCCAAAGTCCAATTATTATGGACGTTATCTGACATTAAGCGTTGCTGCTTCATTGAGGCCTATAAGGAAAAAGCTTAACGTGGATCAATATACCTAAACAACGTTCAGCGATCACCAAATTTCTCTCATATATTGCCCCTTATAAGAGCATGAAACTATCAAAAAGTCGAAACCAAAGTCCAATTATTATGGACGTTATCTGACATTAAGCGTTGCTGCTTCATTGAGGCCTATATTAAAAGAAAAAAGCTTAACGTGAACCAATGTACCTAAACAATGCTCAGTGATCACCAAATTTCTCTCTTATATTGCTTATCATAACCACTTAAGACTGTAAAAAAAATCGAACCAGATAACGTCCATAATAATTGGACTTTGGGTTCGATTTTTTTTACAGTCTTAAGTGGTTATGATAAGCAATATAAGAGAGAAATTTGGTGATCACTGAGCGTTGTTTAGGTACATTGGTTCACGTTAAGCTTTTTTATTTTAATATAGGCCTCAATGACGCAGCAACGCTTAATGTCAAATAATGTCCATAATAATTGGTCTTTGGGTTTGATATTTTGACAGTTGTATGTGCTTATTAGGAGCAAAATGAGAGAGAAATTCGGAGATCATTGATCGTTGCATAGGTACATTAAACCACGTTAAGCCTTTTCTTATAGCCAGCAGGCCTGTGAAATACTTAATGTCAGATAACGTCCATAATAATTGGACTTTGGGTTCGATTTTTTGATAGTTTCGTGTGCTTATGAGGAGCAATATATGAGAGAAATTTGGTGATCGCTGAACGTTGTTTAGGTATATTGATCCACGTTAAGCTTTTTCCTTTCAATAGGCCTCATGAAGCAGAAACGCTTAATGTCAGATGACATCCATAATAATTGGACGATTTTTTTACAGTCTTAAGTGGATATGATAAGCAATATATGAGAGAAATTTGGTGATCACTGGGCGTTGTTTAGGTACATTGAATCGAGTTAAGCTTTTTCCTTTCAATAGGCCTCATGAAGCAGAAACGCTTAATGTCAGATGACATCCATAATAATTGGACGATTTTTTTACAGTCTTAAGTGGATATGATAAGCAATATATGAGAGAAATTTGGTGATCACTGGGCGTTGTTTAGGTACATTGAATCGAGTTAAGCTTTTTCCTTTCAATAGGCCTCAATGAAGCAGAAACGCTTAATGTTAGATAACGTCCATAATAATTGGACTTTGGGTTTGACACTTTGACAGTTTTATGTGCTTATTAGGAGCAATATGAAAGAGAAATTTGGTGATCATTGATCGTTGATTAGGTACATTAACCCTTAGAACCCGATTGACGCAAAGTGCGTCAAAAAACACACCCTTTCTTCTCTGTTACATTGCTCCAGAACGGTTCATCGCAGCGAGATGAAACCTTTATTGCACGACAGAGCAGAAGTGGGGCTTTCCAACGAGACTACACACTTGTCTGTACGATCAAGTATGAAAATTTAAAAAAATCATGAAATTAAATCAAAATGCATCATATTTACAGTCTATACTTATCTGCATTCACCTGCACACACATTACTCTAGTTTGAATTACTCGCGAACCCGTGATCGCATCGATATGGCAAGCAAATTAGATGAAAGAGGGGGCACAGGGCTATCCATTGGTACCATGTTTATCGATCCTTCTGGCTTATAAAATCAGACGAAGTGACTGCAAAATAATAACGTCATGTACACAAACCAATGCTGCACACTCATTACTCTCGTTTGAATTACTCGCGGACCCGTGATCGCATAGATATGCCACGCATGTCAGATGAAAGAGGAGACTCAGAGCTATCATTTGATACCAAGTACATCCTTCTGGGTTATAAAACAGACGAAGTGACAGCAAAATAATAACTTCATATAGCTGGACTTACCCCACGTTTTTGTCTGTTCTTGTGGCAAAGCATGTTTATAATCCAATGCTATCATGTGTTTCTCTATGGCAAAGCATGTTCATATTCCGGTTTTGAGATCCTAGCAAATTCCTGCATGGCATCCAATTCAAGGCTCACATTGCATCCCAATTTGTTCAACAAATAAACACCTTTTTTGCCTTTACTTTGTTCATGGCAATGCAGTAAAGAGTTGAGAATTATTATGACTGCATACACACAGGCACGCAGGCTAACACGCAACCTCGGGTCAAGTCAGGTCAGATCAGTTCGTGTCACAGATATGGAGCGCAGAAAGGTAATTTTTCATCACTAAATAAAAAATGGCATTTATTTCCGTAAATCACACAGCAAATATTTTTGTAAATTGCTCAGCCCCAGAGTATCCCTCCAACATGGCAATTATATTGCCCGATTCAGGACAGTCTGCCCTACACACATATGAAATGCATGTAGAGCTGTGAGCTTGCAGTGGTGAGATACATGTCGAAATATAAGAATTTTTATAATACACTTTTTATATTTTAATTCTTTAAAAATCTAAATAAAATCAATGCTAGTATTAATACATGAAATGATGGCAGATCCGAATAGCCTAAACTCTCCTGAAAAAAACAATATATAATATATGTGTGTGGCACTTACAATGACCAGAATAAATCCTTATGAATAAAGGTAGTGAAAATGCCCTAAAAACAGCTTAGGGTTCTAAGGGTTAAACCACGTTAAGCCTTTTTCTCGCCATATGCGCCAATGAAGAAGAAAACGTTAATGTGAGATATCTTCTATAATCGTTGGATTTCGGTTTAGTTTTTTTGACAGACTTAAGTGTTCATGACAACATATGGTCATGCGAAATTTGGTGATGATTCATCGTTGTTTTCCTACCTTAAGCCACGTTAAGCTTTTTCACGTTAAGCGTTTTAGAATGTCCCCGTCGGCATTACTTAATCATATGATTGACCAGTGTTCGTAACAGCTACCGCTACCATACGGATAGCCTACAACTTAGCTATTTACAGCTCCCTAAATACAATGGCAAGCAGTTTTATAGAAGAGGCATTCAGGGAGGGAGACACACACACACACACCACACGCGTCCAAAACTCAGCCAGGTGGTCGCTGAATAAAACTCCCACAAATACCACGGAACAACATTGGCATTACTTAATGACCAGTGTTTGTAACAGCTACCGCTAGCCTAGCCTACAACTTAGCTATTTGCAGCTCCCTAAATACAATGGCAAGCAGTTCTATAAACGAGGCATTAAGCATTAAATAAAGTACCTATCTATCTATCATTCGTGTTTTCTATTTGGACCCACAAACTTGCTTCCACCTTCAAAGTGTATGGCAATATTTAGCTAAGTCAAACAGTTAAAAGATGCTTTGAAAGTTTAAATTTTACTGTTGTCTTGAAGAGCAGGCTTTCAGCACTTGTGGGGGAGGGGCAGTCTGCACGTAAATTGCAGCTTCTCCAGCAACACACAGCTGCCTGTGGACGCCTGTATGTAAATAATGCGGGGGAAAAACTATCGGCGAACGCAGCCGCTTATCGGCCGATGCCGATACACGTAAAAAACGTAAATATCGGCCCGATATATCGGCCGGCCGATATATCGGTCGATCCCTATTGATTACTGCTATGTTCCTCTCTCTACGGCCACGGCAGAGCCCGCTAGCATAGCAACATGCTAACACATTCGCGCCGCGCGACAGAGCGTTTGAGTGCACCTACCGGCGCGGGAGAGGTATGACTCAACTCGTGAAAGTTAAGGTAAGAACATATATTACTACTGATTTTGGGTGGCGTGTTCCTTTAAGACTACACATTCTGTTCAACTGTTTCCTCTGTCCACAACTGTTTCAAAATAAAAGTCCTCGCTACAATAATTCCCTATTAAATAATTTAACCATTTAAACTATCCACCTATTTAACTGTTCAGTCATTCCAACTATATTAAACCTCATAAACCTAGCAAATAATTTAACCTTTTAAACTATCCACCTATTTAACTGTTCAGTCATTCCAACTATATTAAACCTAATCTACCTAGTTCAGTCATTCAAACTATATTAAACCTCATCTACCTCACAAATAATTTAACCATTTAAGCTATCCACCTATTTAACTGTTCAGCCATTCCAACTATATTAAACCTTATCTACCTAGCAAATAATTTAACCATTTAAACTATCCACCTATTTAACTGTCCAGTCATTCCAACAATATTAAACCTTGTCTACCTAGCAAATAATTTAACCTTTTAAACTATCCACCTATTTAACTGTTCAGTCATTCCAACTATATTAGACCTCATCTACCTAGTTCAGTCATTCCAACTATATTAAACCTCATCTACCTAGCAAATAATTTAACCTTTTAAACCATCCACCGATTTAACTGTTCAGTCATTCCAACTATATTAAACCTCATCTACCTAGTTCAGTCATTCCAACTATATTAAATATCATCTACCTAGTTCAGTCATTCCAATTACATTAAACCTCATCTACCAAGCAAATAATTTAACCTTTTAAACTATCCACCTATTTAACTGTTCAGTCATTCCAACTATATTAAACCTCATCTACTTAGTTCAGTCATTCCAACTATATTAAACCTCATTATGTTGGTTGCCAATTAGCACATCATCTGTTTTAAAAATATATTTCACACCATATATTTTGCATTTTCATGCACTGGTAATTCCCTGGAATTGCATTTTCTAGTTAATTATGTCACCTCATGGTAACCACTTTTCAAACCAACTACATTTGTGTTACACACAGATGCCATCTTTGCGTTTTCCCAATATCACAAACATTTTCAGATTCAATGTATTTATTGTGGAGGAAACAAACAAAAGAACACACACACACACACACATACATATCATATATATGTAAGGGATAATGGACAACCCGGCATTCGCTTCACAGAAAGAAATGTACGTTTCGAGGTGGTAAAACAGGCCTGACGCGCCAGCGGAGGGGCATTTACTCGTCATAAGTGCATTCCTTTCTGTGCACCGAACGCCGTGGAGTCCATTATCCCGCTTATGCCACTGTTGCCACTTGTGTTGTGTTCAGTTGCTGTTATAATTTAAACCTTTTAATCCCAAAAACTGTGCTTCTGTCCGCCACATATAAACTCATTTTTCAACTAGGACAAACTGCCTGATAGTTGCTATGGCCAAAGGCCAGTTGTACGTTCCATCTCTCTCATTGTCAAGCAGGCATATCCCAGAATTCTGATGAACCTTAGCTTTGAAAAACCGCTATCTTACTAAGCCAACTGCCATTAACTAAGCCACCTCCGTCATATGTTACAGTGTTGTTATGTTCAACATATTCTCAACTGTCAGTTCGCTATTTCACAGCCCTGATGCAACGTGACCGTTCATTTAAACTTCACGAGTTCAGCAAGTTAAAGATGCTCTAAGCGATTTTTTAAGCTAAAACATTTGTTGTCACAATAAAAAATACAATTGAACACACTGTCCACACTGCAAAAAATGAAAGCTAACCAAGTGTTATTAATCGTATAATAAGGTCATTGGTATTGTTTTTAGTATGAAAAGACTTACCTAGCGCTACCTCAAAAATCATTTTGACTTAATTTAAAAGGAAAACACACTGGCAGACAAATTTGCTTAACGCACTGGCAGAAAAAATTGCTTGTTTTCAGGATGAGATGTCTTAAAATAAGTCAAACTTTTCTTAAATTAAGTCAAATGATTTCATGAGAAAGTGCTAGGTAAGTCTCTTTATACTGAAAACAATACAAACTATTTTTTTTATCTTGATATAAGATTAATAATCTTGGTTAGATTTTATTAGATAAAGCAAATTTGAAAATGACCGTCAACGAAACGTTTTCATCTTTTTTTGAAATCTTTATGGAAAATGGCATGTCCAAAATTATTAAAATTCCCTTTTTAAATAATCAATGGAAATACATGTATTTGCCATCACAGCTTTCAATCTGGTTCTTATAATAACAAGCCTCTCCATGTCTCCACAATGATTGTAGACTGCACCTTTTTAGAAGCAATCTGGGTTTTGAGGCAGAAATGATTCTGACCTTGTGCTCACTTTTTTATGGATTGAGGTCTCGACTCTGGCCAGGCCACTCTAAAATATTGATGTTTCTACCACATTGTCTTACAACCTTTTGGCATGTGGCAGTGTCAGAACGAACATATTGGTCAACAACATTAAGTCAATATTTGCCAGGGGTATGAATAATTGTGTTAATTTTTTTATAATATAGAAAGAGAAAAGGTGATATATATATATATATATATATACATGTTCTATATTATCTCTTCAGTTCTCCACTTCTCCTCCAATACTACCTTGATGCCTCTCTTGCCCTTTCTCAAAGTCTGCTTTATTGTCAATTTCTTCACATTTCTGTTTCCTCCTGTGCCTCCGCACTCATATGCAACATCCGTCAGCAATCTTAGTGACACTCTTGCCATTTGCTCTTTTATGTGTGTGGGTGGACTGAGTAAGCAATTAAGTCACTGCCTGGCACAGCCCAAGGCACTGTGGATACCAACTGGTGCTTCAAGAACCTTCAGACATGTTCTCCTAAAGCTCATCAGCCTCATGAAAGGAGAAAAACAGGGATGTGTGTGTGGTGTGAATTTTGACTTAATTTAAGAACACTTTGACTTATTTTAAGGAGTCTTATCAAGACAAATTTACTTAACGCACTGGCAGAAGAAATTGCTTGTTTTTAGGACAAATTTGCTTAACACACTGGCAGACAAATTTGCTTGTTTTCAGGATGAGACGTCTTAAAAGAAGTCAAACTCTTCTTAAATTAAGTGAAATGATTTTCTAAGAAAGTGCTAGGTAAGTCTCTTTATATTGAAAACAATACCAACTAGATTTTTTGACCTTGATATAAGATTAATAAGACTTGGTTAGATGTTATTAGATAAGCAGTTTTTGTAGTGCATGGGTGTGTTTTGGGCATAACATCCATAAAAACCAAAGAGAATGATATCTGTCATTCCCTTTAACAGCAAGCAGTGCTACATCAAACAGCGCATCGGTATTTTGATAGTCAGTGGTGAATTTGAAGGAATCTGCTTGCACGTAAGACCGTATGGAACAGGTATTCCACTTAACCATGCTTTACTAAAAAAAATTGACTAGCAGGGTATACAGTAGCCTACACGCATCTGCACTCATCTATTATTTGGGGCAGCCGTGGCCCACTGGTTAGCACTCTGGACTTGTAACCGGAGGGTTGCCGGTTCGAGCCCCGACCAGTGGGCCGCGGCTGAAGTGCACTTGAGCAAGGCACCTAACCCCTAACTGCTCCCCGAGCGCTGCCGTTGTAGCAGGCAGCTCACTGCGCCGGGATTAGTGTGTGCTTCACCTCACTGTGTGTTCACTGTGTGCTGTTTGTGTTTCACTAATTCACCGATTGGGTTAAATGCAGAGACCAAATTTCCCTCACGGGATCAAAAAAGTATATATACTATACTTAATACTATTTGAACTCATAGGCAAAGTGAAACTAACTTCACCGTGGTCTCATAGTCAACTACAAAACAGTTCTACACAGTTAATTACTTTCACTATTTGACTGACAAAGTTACCATCGAAAACATAGCCTGAAAAAAGCAACACTTACCCCAATAATGTTTGAATGACTGAATAAAAATCCTAAGGATATTTATCCTGTAGAGGAGTAGCTGCTTACATCTCATCAGATCTCATCAGTAACAGACAGTGCATCTTCAGCTGTGCTTTATAAGCGCCTTTCCCTATAGAACAGGTTTTTCTTGGTCAGTGGCGTAATGATTTTTAGATGGTGAAGAAAGCGATTTTTGGATCATGCGCCAGACCACACCTTAGGTTGCTAATTATCACAACCCTGGGTGCACGGTTTAATAAAAAAAAAAAAAGTTAAAAAAAAATTGCCACTGACTGGGTGTAAGATAAGAATAAGCTTTGCACTTCCTTGCGCCGGGTGTAAGATAGGGGCCTACATCTTCCGGTACAGTACCTGACATGAACAGTAGGTGTGCAGCCTATCTCTCCCTCTATATTTGTGTGTGTGTCTGTTCCTTCCTTTATGTACACTGTATGTTTCGTTGAATCAGGCCCACGCCACCTCCAAAGGGCTCAACAGTAGTGTCTGGGGTACCAGACCCACCCTCCTCCACACTCATCAACAAATTCTTGGTTCATTCTTTTTCTTATCATCAGAGAAGGTTCATCAACAGTACTAAAAGAATCTTTGATATTGTACACATGTGCCCAGACAAATCGATAACAGCATGGCTCCCACTATAAAACGGATGAAGGCATATTACTTAGAACTGGATGTTGGTGGCTTTATAGATGGTTACACCTAGGGGGTCAGGATTAGGAAGGTTAGCCTCAGCCAGTTAGCATCCAAATTTTATTCAATCATTAATTTAACCTTTATAACTAGGAGTTAGGATAAAAAACACTGACTTAGGAACAGCTATTCTGTAATAACTTAAATCAGAGCCTAAATATTGTTACCATGGTTACCAAACAGATAAGATAAGATAAAATAAGCTAAGCAGGCCTACAGTTTCAGCCACTTGCATGCAATTCCAAACCCTTTTATCACAAATCTGCAGCTATGTTCCATGTATGTACAGCATAAGGGTGTCCTATGGTCAATTGTTTTTGTGAAACCTTGATGTGGATCTGCAGTAGTGCTCCCTAGATTAGCCATATGCAGCCTATTCAACCAGAACATATGGACCTAAAACTAAAAAGTTCTAGATTTAAGATTCAAGATTCAAGATTCTTTTTTACATCCCATTATATGGATATAAGAGAGTAAAATTCTTGTTTTTTTTGGGTTAGGATGTTAAGGATGGGTTGGGATGCAAATAGGTCCTTAGTAGATATACACAAATGACATTTTGGAAACAAAATTGATGCAACCTCAATCTGACCTAAGGGTCAAATACTTTCACAGATGGGCAGACTGGACTATTCTAGAGTGTAGAAAGATGTATACATTGACTCAAATGTGCGAACAAGAAAATCATGGAACCTCCTAATCTATTATCTAGGATCTATTATCTATTTATTAACCCAAACATTTTCTGCACCATGTTTTCACTTGAGATAGATAGATAGATAGATAGATAGATAGATAAATATATAGTGCATATAGAAATTAAAGGGGAAACCTGTGTCCATGCTGTTTTAAAGCAATCACCATTGTCAAATCACTGATCAAAACACTACAAAATCACAGGCAAAATGATCTTCAGTGACAAGTTACTTGAATAAAAGCATTTATGCACATGTTTCTTGAACACTACGAATTATATAAAAATAATAATAATAATATAAAACCATGCTAATAATATCTTTTTTTTTCTTGTTTCAGATAATATAACAAAGAGCAGCAACTGTTTTACACTGTAACTATACAACAGAGATTGGACTAAATGTACACTGCAAAAAATGAATTCTAACCAAGTGTTATTGATCTTATATTAAGATTAAAAAATCTATTTGGTATTGTTTTTAGTATGAAAAGACTTACCTAGCGCCCTCTCAAAAGATCATTTTGACTTAATTTAAGAAGACTTTAACTTATTTTAAGGAGTCTTATCAAGACAAATTTGCTCAACGCACTGGCAGACAAATTTGCTTGTTTTTAGGACAAATTTGCTTAACGCACTGGCAGACAAATTTGCTTGTTTTCAAGATGAGATGTCTTAAAATAAGTCACATTTTTTTTTTAATTAAGTCAAATGATTTCACAAGAAAGCGCTAGGTAAGTCTCTTTATACTGAAAAAAATACCAACTACTTTTTTTATCTTGATATAAGATTAATAACACTTGGTTAGATTTTGTTAGATAAGCAGTTTTTGCATTTTAAAAATCTGAGGATAGATTTTGAATGCACATTTATACAGACTTTTCTGTCCCTGTAAAACCACGGTGTTAAGCTTACATAGTATGCTTGCAACAGTATGTTCCTACAGTATATGCCAAGTAATTTCAATTACATCCACACACTCAGACCAACTTTCAGACAACAACATTCAGCCACATCAGTTATCGTCACTGTCTCGCCACCTGCATCAGAATGTAAGTGTGTGAATATGATGTGTGTACTATACAGGCACTCCAGCACATGTTCTTGTCTATATAGTCCACACACTCAAAAAGAGGAAGTGCACACAGCAGGCAAGTTTCTCAGTATATCATTTGCATGAGCAACAAAGGGGAAATGGAAAAATGAAAGTGCTCTTTGCTTTGCACTTTTGCTGTCTGCTGGCTGCCTATACTCAGTTCCTGTTCCTGAGACTGCTTTCCATGTGTTTTGCATGCCAACACAACATTGCCAAATCAATTCTGGGCAGCTTAAGCAACTGATGCAGCCAAGAGCAAAATTGTAGAATGTCTTCAATCAATGCCACTCAAATGCATGGTTACCTAAACTTGTGTCTAAATTGTGAGAGCATCAATTGGCATTGTTCAGAAACTTCAGTGGTTTGTGCAATTTTTTAAATATTACAAACCCCTACTGTTGTTCATAACGTCCCTTTACATATTCATTTCTGTATTTAAATCATCCATCCTTACCATCCACACCATCCTTAAATCTAAAATTATGAGTTGTGAACTTGTCTACTCTGGTCCTTGTGCTTTGGTGCTTTCCTCTATCTCCAGCTAACTGTACGTACACACCGCCGTCGACTTGAGCTTCCAAAGAAGCTCTGGTCGCCCTGTCAAGGACGCTTGTCAAAAAAGTCCAGGGAAGCTTTGGACGCTTTAGCCGCTCTGACGTGACAGCATTTTACGTTCGATCTTAATACTTCCGTCTATTCGATTGGTTGCTGGTCGTTGGTCGCTGAACCGCATCATAGCTCATTACCATAAAGTTGACTGACTTTCAACTTTCTGCTTGACGCTCAAGTCGCTCAAGACGCCCAAAACGCGACGCCGACGGATTTGACGCTTCTGGCAGCTGAGAGAAGCTGGCTTCCATTGAAAATGAATGACTTCCTGACTCTTTGGAAGCTCAAGTCGGCGGCGGTGTGTACATACAGTAATGGAATGGTGTTCAGGTGTGGATAGTTCGTCCTAGGGGGAAATAAGGCCTACTCTCCCTTCTCCTAGTGGCATCTCACACTCCTCCAACTTATGTTTTACTTGACTCCCCTACAGTGACTTCCCCTACACTTTTATTTCATCATTGACTATGCCGATATCTTTATATTCTTTATCAAAATTATCTTTAAAATGGTTTCCCCTTTATGCTTTGAACCAAGTGTGCATAACATTTTCTGATATTTGAGATGTAATGATCAACAATAAAAACAGGCGACAAAGGTCTTTGCAAAAGATTGTCAGATGTTACTTGCCCACATAGAACTTGAAAGATTGGATAGTTTAGGTCAAAATCTTCTACCATTAGGAAAACATCCATCCAAAAGAATGTCAGAGCCATGCATTTGTAGTGCTATGTGGTGACTGTATCACCACATTCCACTCACTTGTAGAAGACTGCTGGCAGCAAGAAACATTGGGCCACATGACTTGTGTCTTGTATATGAGGCAAAATATGAGATTGGTCAGGATACGAGAGCTATCTGTGAAATTACCAGAATTGTTGTTGAGTATTGTTAAGTCTTTTCTCTTCAAATCTTTCACGTGGCAAATAACAATTTAAAATTGCAGCCGGACACAAATCTGAAAGCATCAATATGCAAGAATGTACCACTTATTGAGATATGTTTTTTAAGACATACTCAATTGAAGGGCCTCCGGGATCTTATAGTCCCTTGCTTGTTGCTACCCACTGCCATCCCAATTTATTCATCCAATGTTCTATGCACACTATTTACAATGTATCAGACACACACAAACAGACCCCCTTAAACAATCATCTGTATTCTGCTACCTATTCCCACCTAATAATGGCCTCTAAGCGTCTACTAGACATTGCCTACAACAAATCTTAAACATTACTTACAGTATATTGAAAATACAACGCTGTTTCCAAAAGCAGTTGAAACACAGTAAAATGGAAATAAAACAGAATGTGATAAAATCTTATGTAAGGGATAATGGACGGTGGTCTGTTCACAGAAGTTAATGCACGGCCGAGGTTGTAAAATGGCCCCGACACGAAGCGGAGGGCCGTTTAAACCTCGTAGTGGATTAACTTCTGTGAACAGACCACCGTGGAGTCCATTATCCCGCTTATTCCACTGTTGCCACTTGCGTTGTGTTCATTTCCTGTTACAATTTAAACGTTTTAATCGCTAAAAAAACTAGTAGTTGTAGAACTAATTTCTATTGTATTAGTTGTAGAACTAATTTCTTCCGACACATATCAACTAATTTCTCAACTCACAGGACAAACTGCCGTTACTAGTTCTAAATGGATGGTTGCTACGGCCAAAGGCCAGTCGTTAGTTCTATCTCTCCTGTTGTCAAGCGGGCGTATCCCAAGATTCTGATGAACTTTAGCTTTGAAACATCGCTATTTTACTTAGCCTGCTGTCATCCATCTAGCTAAAAGCCACCTCCGTCATATGCTACAATGTTGCAATGTTCTGAACGTCTGCATTTTACAGCTCGGATGCAACGTGACAGTTCATTTAAACTTCACAACAAGTTCGGCGAATTAATATACAGGTGTGATACGGCCAAAAAAATGTATCTACTTCTAGGTCGGCAGATAACATACGGTTAATGGTCGTTCTAAATTACGTAGGACAATGGGAAATTCACCAAGCAGTGGAATAATAACTCATATATAGTTGCAAAAGGACATATCAAATGTTAAACTGAAAAGTTGACTATGTCTTGAAAATGATATGGTCATTTTGCCTATATGTCTCAAAAAAATTGTGATGTGAGCAACAAAAGGCTGTTTTGCAATGCTAAAGAAACATTAAGAGGAACATTTCACAACTAATTAGGTTAACCTTGATTGGGTATTTAAAAAGCCAGAAGGAAAAATGCAGAAGTATCCATTACCCTGAAAACAAATTATGCAACAAAATCAAAGAATAATACTCCTCAATGTGACACTGCAAATAATTGGGGCATTTCATCATCATCATCTGCATAAAAATAAAATCTAACCAAGTGTTAATCTTATATTTGGATCAAAAATCTATTTGCTATTGTTTTTAGTATGAAAAGACCTAGCACGCCCTCTAAAGACAATTTTGACTATTTAGGAAGGTTTTGACTTATTTTAAGGAGACAAATTTGCTCAGTGCAGTGCCAGACAAATTTGCTTGTTTTTAGGTCAAACTTGCTTAATGCACTGGCAGACAAATTTGCTTGTTTTCAGGATGAGACATCTTATAATAAGTCAAACTCCTCTTAAATTAAGTCAAATAATTTTACGAGGGAGCGATAGGTCTTTTTATACTCAAAACAATACCAACTAGATTTTTTGATGATATAAGATGAATAACACTTAGATTTTTTAGATTTAAGCAATAAGCCCGAGAGGCCATAGGTTACACTGATTCTACAACAGCTAAGGGGCGTTGTAGACACGACGCGCTATAGAAATGGGCTATAGAAATATAACAAGTTATTCCTAGATAATCATTCTTCCGCCAAGAAATATATTTCCTCTATCTGAATGGTTGCCAAGCAACGTCGAGACGCAGCTACTATCAAGTTATGGTAGTGCAGTGATATAGAACGAAATGCAATCAAGGTGTATGTTTATGCTGGATTTTACAACGGCATCGAACGCGATTAAGCCAATCACAATCAAGGACCGGAACTATCAGTTTTAGAAAAGCCATAATCCTAGAATTCTAGAATCTAAGAGAGATAAATAACCTTAAATCAAGTGAATATATGCTTATTTTTCTATTATTTGCTTATAACAAGAAATTTTTAGACATTTCTTGATTTAAGTTTTTTTGACCTTATTATAAGTGAAAATCTTCTTGTTCTATTGTCAAAACTTGCCAGGTAATTTAGCTTATTTTAAGTAGTATTTCCACAAAACAAGAAACTTTCACTTGCAAGATTTGCCAATAGAATAAAAGGTCAAAGGTCAAAAAAATGTACAGGTGCTTCTAAGCTAAAACATTTTTGGTCACATCAAACATCTCCTCACCATCTGCTAGCTGCCTGTCCCCTGAATACACTGCAAAAAAATGTGGTCTCTGTAGACAGCCCAGGTTCAAAAAACGGCAACAAAAACAGCCTGGTGCAGCTTGGACCATGAAACATAACAAACTTTTCCAGCCATTCAAAGATGCGCATTCAGGAGAGTTTCAATTGCACGGGAGGGAGGGGGAGGGAGAAGTAAGCTAGCTCTCTGTTTTGTATGAACATCAACAGAAGGGTATTCCAAGTACGCGGTTTAGTGACAAACCTGCACTGCAAAAACTGCTTATCTAACAAAATCTAACCAAGTGTTATTAATCTTATATCAAGATAAAAAACTAGTTGGTATTGTTTTCAGTATATCACGTAATGAATGCGCACTCTAGAAAGTGAAAGTAACTTGCCTAGGCCTACAATGCACTCCGTGTCTGTGCACGTCCGCAATCGATTACATTCTTCAAATGGAGAACAAATTCCTGATCGCTAAACTTTTGTTTTCATTTTCTGTCAGTTAGCAGTTGATGTAGAAGCACCTAGCATAATTTGACTTCAGTGGTGACAAGTCCTGTTGCGAGAGAGAGAGAGCACACCTGCAAAGTGGTGCTGTGCGCGTGTGTTTGTCTACATGGGGTTACGTTCGGTTCAAGTCAGAAGTTGGTCCGTCCGGTCCCGCATTCACGCTGCTCCATTATTAGATTGACGTTATCAGACAGCACTGTAAATGTATGCAGGAATTTCTCGCATTATGATGGCTAGGTCTTGAATAAATCATGCGCTATCCCACACTGAAATGTAGGCCCTGTAAACATTGGCGAACATGTGGGAATTTGGTGACTGTGTTTTCAATTTTCCTGTTATTCTCGGGATCTACTAGGCAAGTCCTAAAGATCTACTGGTCGATCGCGATCGACGAGTTGGCGACCACTGCCATACATGATAAGATGTCAACAAGCAGGGAGATAATGAAGATCAGTAGTCCTACTCAAACTACTATGGAAGATTGGTCAAATCTAGCAAGTAGGAAAGTTTAAGTGAATGACGTGAAAGTAAAAGTAAGAGTAAGACATTCGAAAGGCCAACGAAAGTTAAGGTTGCTTTTGAAAGTACTACTTACAAAACTGGTGCTCTAAATAGTGATTCTGTTGTCTTTGAAAGGTTCTCTTATTGATGCTTTGATCTGCAATTTGGATTAACACCTGCTTTTACAAGGTGGAAGTATTTAGGCGCAGAATAGACGTGCGCTTTCAAGAGCAGTCTTTGTACATACCGCGGAATACATAATTAGGCGCTCTTTACGCTTCCCCTCCCATCTCTTTACGCTAAACTCCCACTTTCCCATGGATCCTCCCATGAATGCATATGCATGACACGAAAAACGCAATGTGCCACTTTCAGCTCCCGCGACAGGCAGTTTGCGCTTTAACATCTTTGCGGCCTGTTTGTACATACCTCGCAATGATTTTACACACATGTTGCGAAACAAATAAGCCTGAAGTGGGCACAAAAGCGTCCATTTGGCCCCTAGTACATCTGGCCAGATGGACACTTTTGCGCCCACTTCAGGCGTATTTGTTTCGCAACGTGTGTAAAATCATTGCGAGGTATGTACAAACAGGCCGCAAAGATAGTACATTTGGCATGTTAAGAGTTGGCTGTGAATCGATTATGCTTTTTAGTTAAAGGGACACCAGGCAAGCCTGATGCTTTTTATCTACGAAACTCCCCCTCGCTCGGTCTGAAGCTCTTTTCCTTTTCTTTGCGTCTTCTGTCGGCTCTGCCATTATACACACGTTTGCAACAATCTCTAGCCTGCCTGGCTACAATCGTTAGCCTGCCTGCTTTGGTCGGCAGGTAGGATACACTGAACTTGCAAGCGGGATATTCTTCCTACAGGCAGTAGGGGCGGGCGAGAGTCTTCATTCGCCCTGTAACGAGTCATTTAACCATATACCGACTTATGAAGATGAGTAATTACCACGAAAACGTTGCCTGGTGTCCCTTTAACAAGATATTAGGTTAAAATGTGTGAAATGAAAGTGAAACATTTTCTTGTCTAAGTTTAATTTTGATGTGCTAGCAAAAATGTTGCCAATGTAACCTAAAGTAAGCGCCTCTAAACCCTCCTAAAATCCAGTGTGCCACCCTGCTTGTCAAAGTTTGGCAGTGACACCTACGGCAGCGTTTGATTGATTGGTTAGTCCCGTTGATGACTTGAGTTGTTTGAATATATTTTCATGATTTGATGTAGCCTACCTAATGTTTGAGGCATATTGAAACAATAATGGGCTATTTTATAATAGGTCTACTTGAAATACATTTATTTTTATTTGTATACGTTTCATCTTATTTTATTTTTTTTTTGGGGGGGGGCTTTTTATGCCTTTAATCAGATAGGATAGTGGAGATTGACAGGAAGTGAGTCGGAGAGAGAGTCGGGGTGGGGTCCGGAAAGGACCACGGGGCGGGAATCGAACCCGGGTCGCCGGCATATGGTGCAGCCAGTCGCGCCACTGCTGGGGCCGACGTTTCATCTTATACACCATCTTTACATCTTTTATACCCTTTTATACACCATTCAGATGTATGTGGCTTGAATGAAATGCCTATTTTGTTTGTTGTAAATAAAACTCCAGCAGTTCATAACTAGCCTACTATAGGCTATTTCAAAATGAAAACATGGGTAAATCATCATGAATTTGAATGACTTAGCTTGTGACTTGCTTGAACCAAGCTATGACTTGACTGACCCAAGCTATGACTTGACTTGCTTGATTGTCAAAAAAAATTACTTGGACTTGCTTGAGACTTTAAAAAGGTTAAGACATGAGACTTGCTTGTATCTTGCACATGTGTGACTTACACCTCTGCAGTAGGCCTATATTGTTAATCTACTACCTCATCTGCATAGCCTATATTCTGCTCAGATTTCCCCACCAAGGGAAAAAAACATTCTTATTATGCTATCTGGTGGCATATTCCCGTATCAACCACCAATGATGTATCTCTGGATCAGTAGTTTTTGGAAGGTTATGACCAAGCATGCTCATCACTTTGTTCTTGGAGGTAGACATGGGTTGAAGAACAGGGGAGCACAACAAAATTCACAATAACATAAATCATTCAATAACTAATGTTGTGGCTGGTAAACCCGGGCAGGAGTTGACTTTGTAACAAGTCGTTCCAGATCTGCATCTGACATTCATTTATTAATGATGAAGCCTAACATGTAAGGCTTGTGAGAGAAATTGGCTGTAGGCTATATTTACAATCACAATGATAGGCCTAATGCTTCAGCATATCTGACATCCTGTTACGAAAATAGCCTAGGCTACAGAACACAAATGGTAGTTCAATTCAAATATTCTACAGTTTAACTTTGGTTACTTTAAAATGCAATAATCATGTTTGAGCCGTTCCGGTAGCGTGTCAAATAGGGTCAACTATGAAGGATGCATACAGCAGCTTCACTGCAGTCTATTGAAAACAGAGAAAAGAGGCGCCTGGCTGAAAACCCCCTTCCGCAGCCCTTCCTGACGGCGAACACGTCATGGAACATTCCCGGAACGAGCCAGCGACCCTCCCACTCTCTCTACAGAGCGCGCACACAAGACACCTACTTACTCACACACACACACCCACACATAAATACAGACAGGGGCACAATATTACGATCCAAATGTCCTTATGTTAAGAGTGTCAGAGTGCATAGAATCCCACAAAAATCAACCATAAGATTGGTGCCCAAATATCAGTAAGCAATAATAACACTTAGCCCGCAGAAAAGAGCAAATTCCACAGGATATTACGCAACATTCCAAGTCTACATGCAAGTAACTGTGTATTCCCCCTAGTATACATACAACTGCAGTGAAGTTTTTATATAATGACATTTCAATCTATGCAGGCGTTGTTAATCTTCAACAAGTGACTTACCGTATCATATCTGAAGTGCGTTGCATTAAATGTCCAACAGCATCAGCCACCACAGACGAGTCTGAGACGTTTATGTACCTCTGTTAGGCTCGAAGGATCACAACGAGAATTATTTTAACTAGCCTACGGAAGAGGTAGCCTATTCACTTTCCGCCAATAATAGAGCCGATGTTTAACATAGCCTACAAGCTACATGCTGTTGCACCATCTCACGGTAATAGCTGTTTGTTGTGCCCCCGATACGCGACAGCGAATGAAGGAACTCGCAATAAAGAGGCAGAGTCGGCCTTTTCCTAGCCCCACTTCCCAGAATAGTAAGTCTGCTACAGCGTATGAATGTGTAAGAGTGCTTCTGACGTCATTGGATCCCCCAGCGTGTCCCATAGAGAGGCTTAAGACCAACGAAGAGGGCAGGGAGAGGCGGGGAGAGCTCGGAAGCCTCGATCCCTAGCTTCTTCAAGGCGCATTGCAGGAGGGGATCCCTCTGTGACGCAAGAATAGATTCGCAGTTGTGGTCGGCGTTAGCACATCAAAAATCATGCTCAAACGTAAACGGAAATAGTTTGAGTCCGTGTAACACTTAGGCCTATCAAAGTGACAGCCATGACAGCAAGTTAGTGCATCCGTGACTGCTGTTTTTATTCAGTCAAGTGTTCTAGTCAGGTGATACCCAGATAACATTTTTTGGTTATTAGAACGTTAGGGGAACTTTTTTTATTGATTATGGGAACGCTTGGTTGTCCTATGGGTTGCCAGGAAAGTTTTTTTTCTGACAGAAATACTAGGCCTATGTTAGATTTTGGTTACGTGTTTTGGTTTGCAGAACGTTCTCTTAACGTTTTGTTTTTGTAACATTTATGGTAACCTAGGGGCAACCTTTAGAGAACATTACTATTTGGTTGCAGCAACGTTCCCCTAACCATGTAAATTAAAAACCTTAGGGACCGTTCGTTATTTATAAACGGGGTCACCGGAGGAAAATAGGGGAGGGTCATGTCTTTTTATTCTTTGTTGAGGGGAGGGTCACCTAACTTTTTTTTGTCTAGAAGGGAGGGTCACCCATCTTTTGTATTAATGAAAACAGCAAAAAATCAAAGTGGCTTGTTTGATTGTTGATTTCTGTCGCCATAACGTTCTCTTTCGTTCCATAGCTCTGTCAACATTGAACAATGCAAATAAGGGAGATTTCCCGGGTTTCTCACGCAAAATATGGAAAATTTCAACATTCTCCCCATTAACGTTGGAAGGGTTGGAGCAACAAAGTAGCCTACTTTATTCACGCCTAACAGCCTATATCCATTTGGTCAACTTTATCCAGCCCTAAAAAAGCTAAATTTAACTTTGGTTTACTTGTAGTTTACCGTGTAGCCTAACTTTAAACAGTATGCATGCTTAACACAAAGCATACTTGTGCTTCATTCATCCACACATCCAGCTCCTAACGTTTTGACAAGCATTTCTACCAATTTACCTTGTTCCTGCCCATCTCTAGCTTTGCTGTCTCCATCCTTTCTGTTTTTGTTGTTTGCAAAAAATATATAGTATTTATTGGTAACCAGCAACAAGTGCAATTTGTTAATCGCTGTCATCCTCTCTCCTGCCAACAAAAATGTGTTAGGCCTACGTTCCAAGTAGCAGTGCGTAATTCTGCTTCATAAAGTTGAACAAATACATTTGGTCATATAAATAGCCAGTTTATGGTCTACAGTGTAGTTGGTAGGCCGTAAGTTATGGTAGGCCAACTTGGAGTGAATATACAGGGGGAATTCTTTATCTAGCTGAGTAGCCTGGCAGGTGCGCACTAGGCATAGCCTACGGCCGAACACCGCAAGCGCTAATGAATCTTGCTCTCACGACAACCACGTCGTTAACTTGAATAGGCCTAGGTTAACATCACTCTGAGTTCGCATTCAAGCAAGCAAAACGATGATTTGAATACATCTGTTTCACTGGAAGGGCAAGGGGTAACAACAGGACAACACAGAGACAGGCCAAAATGCAGGACTTATGAGTATTACAGTAATATGGGATATTCTACGGGAAAATATTAAAACGGCAAGACAGCAGGGAAACGTTAAAATGATAAACCCGGAAAAAGTTGGCATGTTAGGTATTTTTCGGTCCCTGTGATTATTTGTGAAATTTTGCAAACGGCCTTTTCAAGTCATTTGAGAAGGAAGGAGTGTAGCAAGCTCCCAAATTGACGCTCGTCTGAGAAATTGAGTTTTGGATAATGTTCAGCTTCGGCAGCTTTACAATGACCGAGGAAGCCTTGACGAGTCCATAGCAACAAGTTCATGTGTTGAATTAGTTATTACCCAGTGTGCTTTGTTGAATGGTCTCAATGCTTTATTGTTTTATTTCATGTGAATACTTACTAGAGGAGTAACTTTTCAAGTAGGCTAATGCAGTTGCAGGAAGTGTGCATTTAGTTTCCATGCTTATTGTGTTTCCACAACAATGTTAGGGAGTAAATCTACTGAAATGGCCACCATCTTGGTGAAGTGTGATGTGTAAGATCAGAAAGCAGAGGTTGATTTTAGGACGGTAGCATATGTTGATGAGTTACCATAGCGTGTCAGAGCGTGGGTGAAACACGTCGACAATTGGCCGGGGAGGGTCATGTAATTTTTGAAAATGCTGCTGGAGGGTCGTTAAAAATTATATTGCAGGTAGGGGAGGGTCATGCAATTTTTGATCGAAGCACTCAAAATCCCTCAGGTGATCCCGTTTATAAATAACGAACGGTCCCTTAGGGCAACTTACAGAGAATGTTACCATTTGTTACAGCAACGTTCCCCTAACCATGTAAATAAAAATAAAAAACCTTTAGAAAACCTTAAGACAACATTACATTTAGGTTGTCAAAACATTATTGTAACGTTAAAATAACCATCAAAGTAGGCTATGCCAAAAAATCTGTTTTTTGATTAATAATAAACATACAAAGTTTACAAACCCAGGGATCAAATTGTTTTGATGTATTAGATGAGTCCTTGAATGAAAAATGCATTTCTTTATTATACATGCAGGCACTTATATTTGATTCCTCAGTTGCATTCAGTCCTCCTGTCCTCTTTCCACCGGTCTGCAAGATAAATAAATAACAGACCTTATACATCCATTGCGCCTCCATACAGAAAGTCCAACCCCCCCAACTGCTGCAGCTAACATCACAAATACAATGAAACACTGGGTACCAAAGATCAAACAAGCAAACAAATAGTTATATGAGGAATGAGGAAAATAAGGTGGATTTGTGACAGTGTTGTGAAGAACATTTTTGTCATCTTTTCCTAACAGTTGCCTAACAGCAGCACATTTAAGTTATATAGCTTTTTTATTTCAACGTTAAATTCACTTACCTTACTGTGCCAAACACGGTCTAAGAACACATTAACTATAAGTGTATCAAGACATTCCACCACAGTCTGGTCTCAGAGCAGACCCAAAAGAGTTGTTTTTTCTTCATCGCGTATACTCACATATTTTCATTGGAATTAGTTGACATTCCCGATGTAGCAGTGGATAGAACGAGACTGCCATGTTGTCTTCCTAGCATCATCCCACTTGGTGTTGGCATATTGTTGGCAAGGGTCCCATTTGAACCTCTAAAAATGACCAATGTGCACATACTCGGTACTACGACGCTGATTAAGAAGTTGATTTGTTGAACCGGGGTTAACCTAATTGGAGTTTGTGCACGTTCACATAAAAGTCACCACTTTCAATGATGACGCGATCACCTTATTTTACGGATGAGGAATGCACAATTATTGTGACAGCAAACAAAGCAAGGCAAGGCTGTTAGCAACGTATTGCAGATCGGGTAGCCGAAATGCCTAAAAGTAAAGTTTTATTTCCACATGTTCTTCAAATATGTCTTACGGAGGATTAATAGATTGCAGAATGTCTGAAATGAGTTGAAATAATTAAATTGCCCATTTTGAGTTCATAAAAAGGCCTACAGATGCAACACAATTCAGAAGTGGGCATATAGATTAATAAGAATAATGTTTACAGAGTGTCTATTTACACCCCTGGTACGAATAGCCTTGGCCACACAGCTGAGCTATTTACACCCTGTGACATGGCGGACATTCGTTTTTTCGTCAGCAGAAAGTGAGGAATTCTGAAAGGTTTCGGCATTAATATCTGTTAAGATATAGATAGTTTTAGATTGAAAAGTTGTGTTTTATTTTCATAATCTTGGTTCAGTGAACACAACCGTCAGTTTGTTAGTTAACAGAAATTTCGTGAATATGACGTTCAGGCCTATAAACTATAAGTCATGTGTACCAACGTCTCTGGAGAGAAGGCGCGCAATTTGAACAAGAAATCGGTTCTCAAACGGAAGTTGTGATTGCAACTAGGGTTGCCAACTTCCTCAACCCCAAATGAGGGACACTTCACTTCAAATGCGGGACCCCCCCCCCCAAAAAAAAAAAAAAAAAAAAACTAATTTACAAATGGCGTACTGTCACTTTAAGAGCATTGTCTACACGGTATTCATAATATTTTGCCAGCTCCATTCAAATATAGCCTATGGTCATTCCACAAACTCTAACATTGTTTGTGCCACATTTAGGCCTATAGCATAATGATAAGTATATTAAGTTGGTGTAAACAACCTTCATTCCTGTGGAAATAGAAGTAATGATGCTAGGTAGATATTTTCTGTTTGCAATTAAAAGTGAATTATGAACCTGGTAGCCACCTAGCTATCTGAGTTGAAAGTGTTTCAATTGGCATAGCCTATCATGTGCTTCATGTAAATGCTTAGTTTAAGGGAAATTGATTATTGAAGACTTCAAGACTCGCCAATTCCATTACACAAAGGCAATTGACCACTCTTCATATTCTATCAGTCCAAATCACAGTGCGTGCAGCCTATGTCAAAGTGCCCTCACATTTTGTAAATGGTCAGTAGCATAGTGTGAACCGGATAATTCCGCAATCTCCTCGCGTTGTTTTTGTTGTTCTCATGATTTCCTTTTAAAAGTTTCTTATATTAAAAAGGTGAAATCAATTACCAACAATCACAAGCCAGCTGGAAACTTCCCCTCTCTCCCTCTCGTTCCCAATTAAAACGAGTAGCATAACGTTCAAGTTAGATCTGCTGCATAATAGAGAGACTGAGAGGACCCAAAAAGTATCATCCTTATGTAAGATGCTGTTGCTGCATTTTGACATTGTAATCTAAGAAGAGTGAAAAGCAGTTTGCAGTAAAGCTTCTCTGGCTAAATTATGGTGCCCCTTCTGTCCCTTGGTGCCGTGCGCACAGTGCGAGATGCGCGTGGTAGCGGCGGCACTGGACACTTTGTTCCAGGTGCGTTTACAGTAGCCTACTATTGACAAGTTAACAAGGCCGATGAGCTGTGATTGAAAATCGGGAGTGGTGCTGTCCCTGACGGGACAAATCAAAATCACCCAAAATACGGGATGTCCCGCACAATTCGGGACAGTTGGCAACCCTAATTGCAACATTAGCTAGTTCATGCACCAGGGTGTAAATAGCATACAGTACTATATACAGTGGGCATCGCTTTCAAATGGCCACTTCAGTCGCGCATTACTAGGCGTGAAGCTGCGTGAAGCTTTAGTACCACTTTCAGCCACTGTGCGTCGCTCTGCCACTGTACATCGCTTAAGGCTTGACTACACGGTGGTAGCAAAAATCGAAATCTGCTTTTGATAGCCTACCGGTGCCGCTCCACAAAACGAAAAAATATCTTAATTTGCTGTCTATCTGCCTACGTTATTGTCAGTGTTGGGGGTAACGCAACTACGCAAATCAAAACAGTGTCTTGTGTGATAATTGAGACAGTAGAGAAATAACTGTTCAGAATTAATCTGTAGCTTCTGCAAAACAATGTTGTTGGCGATTTAATACTATCTAGCGACGTATTTAACAGGCTAGACAACTATGACCCACGTTAATTTGCCCTACTTCTTGACTGCAATGCAATCAATTGACTGCTTGACATGTCATTTTTATTTTTCTGTACAATAAACAAATACATCTGCTTTATGCCGCAGAATTACATTCATATTTGGCTGACTTCTGCAGACGCGCCACTTCCCTCCCCATATTCCAAGATTAAGATAGTAGTCTATACAAAAAGTACTTCATACTATCATAAAAATTTGTTAAAACGAATAGCTATTTGCAATTTGACAAAACACTGGTCCTCATTTTGCGAATGCGAGGACAATATGAGCCTGTTGCATTTAGTTAGATGTCCGAGTCACGCATAATGTTTGAAAACCACTGACTCGTAATCACAATAATTTAACACATGACAGTTGGATAGCCTACTTCATCATGTCCCCATGCCTACATTTTTGTGAGTAGCATAGAGATCGTTAAAAACAATAAAGTATGGCTCTCCGTTTGGGACATCAAAAACTTATATTTTTAATAAGGTAGACTACCTTCGGAGATGCTGACTTGCAAAGGCCTCGGCATAACACGTTATCTCCACTATCATCAGTCATGCCCCTTGATCAAAGTGGGGAATGAAATAAAAGTTTGAGAACCACTGGCTTAACAAGTTACCTGCAGTCCAGAACACACATAATCTGTTGCAATATTCTGATGATATCTGCGATGATATCGGCAAATGTTTGTTTTCCAAAGTAAGAATTTTACTTCACCATGCACCTTCGACAATGAATAGCTCATTACACTTGTTACTGTTAAACGTAGGCCTAACTGGTATCATTACAAACATTATTCTGTGTCCTAAAATTGGCATATTTTATGGCATTGTGTCATGTAAGTTCGTTGCAAAATCTAGAGAAATGTGTGAGGTGGTCAGCGGGGGACAATTGAGACACACATTGGATTGTGTTATTACTTGAACATTCCACACTATCCACAGCTGTGGTATCAGGGGCAGGAGAATTACTGTTAGCGCAGGTTTTATATAAAATTCTTCATTGGGTTAGACACCAGGGGCCGTATTCACAAAAAATTTTAAGGCTAAAAGTAGCTCCTAAGTGGCGAATTTAGGAGCAACTCCTAAAAATAATGGGCGTGTCACTCCTAACTTTAGGACTCCTAATTTTTTTCCCTAAAAGTAATTCACGAAGCATTTTAGACCTAAAAGTAGCACCTATGTCTGGGACAGCTTAAAAGTAGTCCAGAGGACTCCTAACTCACTAAGACCTATTCACAAACAGCTTTTTGTGGCATTTCACGTTGCGATGTTTTGCAACCAAAACTACTCATTGTTAACATGTAAATTAAATGTAACGTTTCATTGTGAATCAAATTAAAATGGTCTCTTCTTTGCAAACGTAGGCATATGTGACAGATTAATTCAATAATGTTGCAAAGATAGCCTACTGCATCAGTCCGTAGGCCTATGTTTCATTAGGCTACCACTGTAGGCTATTTGTTTTGCCTTACTCTTTATTCATTTAGGCTAGGCCTTTTTATTCAGTTATTCATCATCTTCCGTCCTTCGAGCTACTTGTGTAGCGCACGCATTCTCAGACCTGTCACCTGTCACTCATCATCGTAAGGGAGGTGTTTGGAATCATTCCCGCGTTACAATCATCAGCCAATCAAGGTGGTCACTTCAGTCAAGCTCGTGCATGAGTACTGACGTCATCCATAGCAACAAAGACTCACTCTTAGTTTAGGAGTTGTCATTTTTCCTTACTAAGAGTAGGTCTGAAAGGCTTTGTGAATAACTTTTAAGAGAAAACTCCTAGCTAAAATCTTTTAGTGCGATTTAGGAGTACTCCTAGTGGTAAGATAAAAGGCTTTGTGAATACGGCCCCAGGGGTCATATTCACAAAGCTTTTTATCTTACCACTAGGAGTAGGCTATACTCCTAAATAGCAATAAAATATTTTAGCTAGGAGTTTCTCTTATTAAGTTATTCACAAAGCCTTTCAGACCTACTCTTAGTAAGGAAAAATGGAAACTCCTAAACTAAGAGCAAAGATTCTGGAGCAGAGCGCTTTAGAATCTTTGACCAAGAGTGAGTGAGTCTTCGTTGCTATGGATGACGTTATTACTCATGCACGAGCTTGACTGAAGTGACCACCAAAGATTCTAGAGCGTGACCACCTTGATTGGCTGATTGGCTGATGATTGTAATGCGGGCATGATTCCAAACACCTCCCTTACGATGATGAGTGACAGGTGACAGGTCTCAGAATGCGTGCGCTACACAAGGACGGAAGATGATGAATAACTGGGGCCGTAGACTATTCACAAAGGCTTTTATCTTACCACTAGGAGTAGGCTACTCCTAAATCGCACTAAAAGATTTTAGCTTGGAGTTTTCTCTTAAAAGTTATTCACAAAGCCTTTCAGACCTACTCTTGGTAAAGAAAAATGACAACTCCTACACTAGGAGTGAGTCTTCGTTGCTATGGATGATGTCATTACTAATGCACGAGCTTGACTGAAGTGACCACCTTGATTGGCTGACGATTGTAACGCGGGAATGATTCCAAACACCTCCCTTACGATTTTTGAGTGACAGGTGACAGGTCTGAGAATGCGTGCGCTACACAAGTAGTGCGAAGGACGGAAGATGATAAATAACTGAATAAAAAGGCCTAGCCTAAATGAATAAAGATTAAGGCAAAACAAATAGCCTAGTAGCCTAATAAAACATAGGCCTATGGATTGATGCAGTATCTTTGCAACATTATTAAATTAATCTGTCACCATATGCCTAGGCTACGTTTGCAAAGAGGAGAACATTTTAATTTGATTCACAATGAAACGTTACATTTAATTTACATGTTAACAATGAGTAGTTTTGGTTGTTGTTGGTGGCGTTATTGCATCCCTTTTATGAATGCAAAATTGTTCCCTTGCGATTGGAAGCTCCTGTTGCCGCATAGGCTACGCATTTCAAAACATCGCAACGTAAAATGCCACAAAAAGCTGTTTATGAATAGGTCTTAGTGAGTTAGGAGTCCTCTCGACTTCTTTTAAGCTGTCCCAGACTTAGGTGCTACTTTTAGGTCTAAAATGCTTCGTGAATTACTTTTAGTGAAAAAAATTAGGAGTCCTAAAGTTAGGAGTGACACGCCCATTATTTTTAGGAGTTGCTCCTAAATTCGCCAGTTAGGAGCTACTTTTAGCCTTAAAATTCTTTGTGAATACAGCCCCTGAATAAAAAGGCTTAGCCTAAACGAATCAAGAGTATGCCCCTAAGGCAAAACAAATAGCCTTAAAGCCTAATGAAAGCTAATCGTAAATACTCGAAAATAGTCATCCACACCGGCACTAATGATGTCCGATTGCGTCAATCAGAGATCACCAAACAAAACTTTATCTCCGTGTGCAGGTTCGCGCAACAGATGTCTGACTCTGTAACTTTCTCTGGACCCATACCTATTAAAAGAGGTGATGAAATGCTCAGCAGAATTTCAGACCTCAACCGATGGCTGTCAAAGTGGTGTGCCAATAACAATGTGGGCTTCATAGATAACTAGCTCCTTCTGGGGGAAACCAGGGGCCTCATGTACAAAGACTTGCGTGGATTTCATACTAAAACATTGCGTACGTGCAAACCTGAAAAGTAGCTTACGCACAAAAACATCCTGATTTATGAAACTGTGCGTAGGCAGCATTCCACGCAGCCTTTCTTTGTACATCCCAATTAACGTGAAATTAAGCGTACATGCACGAGCATTACACTCCACCCTCTCTCCTCCCTCAATCACACTCATTTTAATATGCTAACTAGAAGGACACTCGAGAGCGCAGACCTCCGCGAAGACAAAATGGCCTATCCCGCAATATTAATAACAATGAAAACTCATTTGTGGATCCATTCAAACTCGAACCTGCTCCAAAGTTTAATAATTGAAATCATCAAATTAATAAAAAAAAATAAAAAAATATCTCCAGCGAATGCGAGGTAGAAGTGTTTATCGACAAAATGTCAATAATCGTACGTCTTTATCATCTGTAATTAATAACAAAAAAAAAACAGTAGTGGCAGAGCGTAGCAGTGGCTAGCTATAGGGTCAGGGACCGTGGTAGAATTATTGGTCAGTCTGCAAGTAGGTGACAGGGTTCGCATAACTGGGTTTGATGTATTTGAACCATTACAACACAACTGCATTAATTAAAAAAAACATTACATCAATCGTGTCCAAGTAGGCTACCACGCATCGCACACTCGAGGTGGAATAAACAAAGTTGATCCAGGCCACATCGCCACAACATTACGATTTCTGGATCATATCCCTATATTTGCACACAAGTGTGACAACAATAATGCTAAAGCTTACTTGAGGAAAGTCAAAGTATCCTATGCAGTCAATCACACTAAGGGAAATAGCTTATATCCGCGCTTATTAGTCAGCCTATCTATTCTATCTATATGTGTAGGCTATAGGTTTCACATTCCCTTTTAATTCGTATCCTCTAATAAGTCTACAGTTGTCATCACAGATAGGTTGTTGCATAACTTAGTAGAATTTGAGCATGTTGCATGTCCATTTATATAGAAACATAGGCCTACTTTCGAAGTCATTCGAATCATTTTTAATAATCCACGTTTCACAATATACTGTGCAAATAAAGGCCTAGACTCGCGATCAACTAATGTTGTTGCGCTGCATTGCCTCTAAGTGTCGCCAACTGACGATACACATTGGAAATGTGCGTACGCCAGACATGAAGTTTGCGTGGAGGACCGCACATTCTCACGTTCAAGTCAGTCTTCGTACATCCGGACGTGAGCGTGAGAAGTGGCGTACGCAGCATTTTTGTACGTACGCAAGCTTTGTACATGAGGCCCCTGGACTGTTGAAAAGAGACGGTATCCATCCCACATGGGAGGGTACTGCCCTCCTTTCATGGAACATAGACCGTCACCTAACCAAGGCTAGTTCCTGACGAACCAGAGATCCAGAAAGCAGAGATAATGTCTTACACAGAACAGTCACCCAGGTACACAGGGCATACAAGGCCAAATAGAGAGGGTGTCTGTACCAAGACTGTCAACTCTTACTCGACCCACTAGGGGAATTATTCGTAGCAATCTTATTATGATAAAAACTTCTTCGGCTAAGCAAACTCCTCCAAAAACGCAACTTACACTTGCTTTACTTAATATTCGATCACTGTCAAATAAAACTGCCCTGGTTAATGAAATTATTACTGACAATCATATAGATGTTATATAGATGTTATGTGCCTTACTGAAACCTGGCTTAAACCAGATGAATTCCTTCCATTAAATGAGTCTACACCTCCCTCCCATTTGAATTATCATGTACCACGCCACACTGGCAGGGGAGGTGGAGTAGCTACAATCTATCAATCTAGTCTTCTCACATCTCCCAAGCTCACACACAAGTTTAAATCTTTTGAAGTTCTAGTCCTCAATTTTTTACCGCCAGACTGGAAAACTAATCAGCCTGTAACTGTGGTCACATTGTACAGACCCCCTGGCCCCTACACTGAATTCTTAGAGGAATTTTCTGATTTCCTTTCCACTTTAACTACCCAAACAGAAAAAATACTTATATTGGGTGATTTTAATATTCATATGGATAATGTAAACGATTGTCTCACAATTGCATTTCAATCCCTAATTGACCATCTAGTCTTGTCATACGGCATAAGCATAGAGCAGTTAACAATCTTGCCACAACACCCGACCTTAACTGACCACCATCTAATTACTTTTACAAAGACATTACAACATGTAGTACCTTATTTAGCTGAATACTACAGCCGCGGCTTATCTGAAAAAACTAATGCAGACTTTATAGAAAAAATTTCGCTTACGCTTGCCCCATTCCGGACTCACGTGGTAGGCCTATCAGAAGGCCCTTTCCTTAATCCAGCCGAGGTCGACTTGTTTACTGATATTGTGATGAAGTCATTACGCTCAACCTTTGACTCAGTAGCACCACTCAAAAAGAGAATAAGAAAACAAGTAAGGCGTGCTCCATGGTATACCACACAGACAAAAACACTCAAACAAACAGCGCGTAAACTTGAACAAAAATGGCATACCACCAAATTGGAAGTTTTTCGCCAAGCATGGAAAGATAGCCTTATCACCTACAAAAAAGCACTCAACGAAGCTAAGTCAACCTACTATTCCTCGCTGATCGAAGAAAACAAAAACAATACAAAATTTCTCTTTACCACAATCTCCCGTCTGACGAAGAGCCACACCGAAGTAACCGAATCTATCCCTATTTGCCTAAACAGTAATGACTTCATGAACTTTTTCAATGAGAAAATTGAAACAATTAGAGATAAGATTAATAACCAGTCTCACCAAATATTCATACTCCATTGCTGAACGGTAGCGAAAATATAATTGAATCACAGATGAGACGAACAACGTTGAATTCATTTACACCTATCGACATATTAGACCTCACTTCCACAATCTCTTCATCAAAATCTACAACTAGTTTACTAGATCCTATTCCTACCCATCTCCTGAAGACTGCTCTCCCTTTCTTGGACAATGCTTTGCTCCAGATTATAAATAACTCACTGCTATCAGGCCATGTACCACAGTCGTTTAAGTTATCTGTTATTAAGCCATCCCTCAAAAAGCCTACCCTTGACCCTAACAACCTGGCCAACTATAGGCCTATATCTAATCTCCCTTTTTTGTCAAAAATACTAGAAAAAATAGTGTTGAAACAAATTGGTACCTTCTTGCATATGAATTCACACAGGTTCACAATAAACCGTCTACCCAGACTATGGTAAAATATGGAGTGCCTCAAGGCTCAGTACTAGGGCCCCTGTTATTTTCTCTCTATATGCTTCCTCTAGGCTCAGAAATTAGGAAACATGGCATTACATTTCATTCTTATGCAGACGATACACAACTATACCTTTCCATAAAACCTGACAAATTGACTCCGTTAGCCATACTTGACACATGTATAAGAGACATAAAGACATGGATGACAAATAATTTCCTGCTTTTGAACTCCGATAAAACAGAAGTCATGGTTTTAGGTCCTAAAAAGATGAGGGATATCCTATCCTCATCACAGGCTACATTTACTGATCTTCGACTATCCTCATCCACAAGTGTTAAACATCTAGGAGTTACAATTGACCAAGACCTATCACTAAGTAATCACATAAAACAGATTACCAAAACTTCATTTTATCATTTAAGGAACATTTCAAAGATAAGGAAGTCTTTATCCTTACCAGACGCTGAGAAATTAATCCATGCTTTTGTCACCTCAAGGATTGATTATTGCAATGCTCTATACGCTGGCTGCAATAACAACTGTTTAAAGAGCTTACAGCTTATACAAAATGCAGCTGCTCGCACACTCACTAGAACTAAAAAATATGAACATATTTCCCCTATCCTGGCATCTCTACACTGGCTGCCTGTTAAAAGTCGCATTGACTTCAAAATATTACTTCTAACATACAAAGCCATTAATGGCCAGGCACCAGAATATATTAAAGATCTCCTAGTCCCATATAACCCACCTAGACCGCTACGATCACAGAATACTGGCCTTCTTGTAATTCCAAGAATCTCAAAAACTACAGTAGGAGGTAGAGCTTTCAGCTATCGGGCACCCCTCCTCTGGAATAATATTCCTTCCTCAATTCGACTAGCAGACACCCTCCCTATTTTTAAGTCTAGACTTAAAACATACCTCTTTACTGCCTCCCATAGTTAGGTACCTCAGGGATTTTTGGAATGGACCACCCTGCTGAGTCCTCGTGTGACTGGCACCCCAGTCGCGCGTGCGATGGTGGTCACTGACCATACCTGCGCTGGTGCCGACTACCCCTCACCATGCCTTAGTTATGCTGCTATAGCATAGTGCTGTCATGGACTTTTCATGCGTCACGCCGTACAACCCCCCCTCTCCCCTTCTCTCTCTCTCAACTCTCCCTCTCTTGCCTATTCTCACTATGATATACTGTAACAATATATAGTACCACTGATTACTTATTGACATTAACCATTTTGATTTTCAGTAATACTAACCCACTCTACATCTCTCTTTCTTTCCCCTTACTGTACCTCACATGTGAGGTATATCATCACCAGTCATCAACCATCCATGTGTTGGCCCTCCTCTCACCCATCTCACCTGAAGTCCCATCCTCGACTGCCCTATTACTGTCACCCTATCTGGATTCATGGCCCGTACAGCCTAGAGACCCATCACCTGCCTACGACAATTCTGCCCGGATTCCTGGCCCGTCTGCCGACCCACCACATGCCCCTTGACAACTCCCTTCCCCTGGACAAATCCAACGCTGGACTATTTGAACTTTCTGTCACTAAATCAGGATTAATGAATTATCAAACCAGATACGTAATCACCCCACCTCTTGTAACTTTCAGCTCAAGTGCTTTTTAACACCATATCTTATTCTCTACACCCGACTATCATATGCATTTGTCATTTATACAGACCTTACTGTCCTGTATTGACCCTAGGCAGATGGGTCAGGCCCTTGAGTCGTGGATCTGCTCAAGGTTTCTTCCTATATGTATCTCCAATTCTAGGGAGTTTTTCCTCGCCCCTGTTACCCATGGGCCTCTCTCTTTCTTTTCTTTTCTTCCTACCTCTTCCGCCTACATTCTGTAAAGCGCCATGATACATGTGTAATGTTTTGGCGCTCTATAAGCACAATAAATTGAAATTGAAAATTGAAACATACGGATTGATGTAGTATCTTTGTAACATTATTAAATTATTCTGTTAGGCCTACTATGCCTACGTTTGCAAAAGAGAATATTTTAATTTGATTCACAATAATGTTACGTTTAATTTACATGTTGACAATGAGTAGCCTAGTTTTGGTTGTTGTTGGTGGCGTTATTGCATGTTAGTTATGCCTACAATGCAAAATTGCTTCCTCACGATTGGAAGCTCCTGTAGCTGCATAGGATTTCAAAACACGGCGAAATGCCGCAGGTTTGTGAATAGGTCTGTGAGTTACGAGTCCTCTCGATTTCTTTTAAGCTGTCACAGAGGTGGGAAGGTGTGATTTGTTGGGGGCCCCAGCCAACGTGAATCAGGTGGTCAGTTAATAGGCCTATATCGTGAAGATTTTTCTTGCCATCTAAGGCACGAGCGCATCTGTGAGGCCAAGCCTCACCAAGTAGCTCGTTTGTTTACAACTAACATTCCATTTAATTAAACTGCTTTATAGGCTATGCCGAAATAAGTTTTCACCATTTTGAATATTAGTGTCGGGTGAATTAGGAAATGTTCTCAAAGTAGCCTTATGGCTGAAAGCTGCTTGGGATCCCCCCCCCGTCAAGCAATATAACACGCTTCCTGCACTCATTGTTTCAAAAGGAGTAATTTCGGCTTTGTCAGAACTGAAGAGCTGTGGACGGCACAGCACAGCATGCCCAATGAAAATAAATTAACGCAACGCAACACAACACAGACCCCGCTTCTCTCGCGTCAGTCACTGACATGAACGAAACACAGAACCCGCTTCTATCACGGCAGTCACTGACAGTAGCCTAGAATAAATGCATGGGGAAAAACACTTCCCCATGACAAAGACATCGTAAAACACTGAAAGTTAATATTTTGTCACTAGCAACATACATCTGTCCTTTGTCAAATGTGTTATGTTCCAAGTAGTCTAGCGAGTAATTCTGCTACATAAAGTTGAACAAATACATTTGCTTATTTCGCAGAAAAATATAAATAGCCAGTTAGGGTCTACAGTGCAGAGTTGGTAAGTTATGGTAGGCGAACTTAGAGTGAACATACAAACAGGGGAAATTCTTTCTCTAGTACCTGAGTAGCCTCAGGTGTGCACGTAGACATAAGGCCGAACATGCAAGCGCCAATGAATCGTGCTCTCACGACAATCACGCCGTTAAACTTAAATAGGTTAACATTTCGTTGGAAGGGCAAGGGGGTAGCAACAGGACAACACAGAGACAGGCCCGATGGCAGGGCTGTTATGAGAGTATTAAATATGGGATATTCTACGGGAAAACATTCAAACGGCAAGACAGCGGAGGGAAGTTAAAATATGTGATAAACACGGAAAAAGTTGGCATGCATTGTTTCGGTCACCGTGCACAGGGATTATTTGTCATATTATTAATCACATATGATTATTTGTGAAATTGTGCAAACAGGCGCAACACATATGAAAAGGAAGGACTGGTAGCAAAGACTGATTTAAGAACGTTATCACAGTGTGTGGCTGTGGCGCAAAACAGCGCGGGCGGAAGACAGCGACAATTGGCAGGGGAGGGTCATGTCTTTTTTAACAATTCTGTCGGGGTCATTGAACAATTTCTAGCAGGCAAGGGAGGGTCATGCAACTTTTGACTGAAGCACTCAAAATTCCTCCGGTGGCCCCTTCAATAAATAACGAACAGTCCCTAGATTGCTGCTGGGCTTTATGTCTTGGTTCATGTCTGTTAACAACTCATTGCCGTCAAACGCGTAGCCTATCTCGCGGTTGCATCCATTACAAACAAACATGCAATGTGAACGTCTGGGATTGGGGAGAGCACTAAATGCTCTACTTAATAAGCACAAAGTCAAACCTTTAAATGAAAAACACTCTTTAACTAGACTGCATTTCCGGCGGGAACTGCGAAAGTGTGCTTGCCCTGGTCCGGTCACCAACGTGAGCAGACAGTGGCATACGCTATGCTGAACCTGGCTTGATCCAGGCATTGTAACAGTGCCTTTCAGTGTTGGAGCAGTGGCAATATCTCAAAAGCTCTAGGAGAGGGCTATTCTGCCCTACAAAGCCAAAAGGCAGTAACTGCATTTTTGGTCAAAAATGAGTTATTGACATTTTTGGGATATTAAAGACTTCCTTTATCATGTGGATAAATATCTATACTCAATGTGACTGTTTTTTCGAAAAAATAGAGGGTTGTGTTCACAGTAACTCCCAAAACTATACTGCCCTACAAAGGCAAAAGGCAGTAACTGACCAGAGTGTCAAACTGAGAAAAGTGACTTCAAAGTTTTTTGTTTTGTCTACACAAATGTATTATAGGCAGAGCAATGAAAATCTGGTGACTTGTTGCCCTGATGAAGAAGTGTGTGTATATAAAAAATATTGTGCTTAAAGTTGACCTTTAACCCTTATTTGTCAGATACTGTACTCTGCCTTTGTATTATGTACTAAAAATAAGGAGTCGTGCAAAGGCAAAAGGCAGTAACTGGGGCATTGAAGAGACAAAGAAAGAAGACATTGTAAAAAACATTGTCCTCTTATGCCCCCCAATAGAAAGGCTTTTTGGCTCTCACGTCTTGTGGAGGAGTGACAGCATAATTCAAATCAAGTTTATTGCATCCAAAACAATGGAAATTACATTGCTTATGTTATGCCCACCGTCATAAGAAACCTCAATTTTAAGAATGGGTCACTTGTTTTTATCTCCATACATGAATTTTAAACCATCCATTAATTTGCTATCTTTGCGTTCTCTTTCAAATAAATTATTGTTTTTAATTATCAGAGATAGTTGTTGTATTTATTCATACTGTACACTCTTGTGTCATCTATCTGCAGTCACCCTGTTGGTTTTGCTGCACACAAAATTGAAGTTCTTTAGTCGAAGTGTTGGCTCCAACTGAATGCACTCCCAGCACTGGATAGCAACAACTAAATGTCTAAGTAATTGTGTGTCATCTAAAACAAATGCCTTGATTTAGACTTTAATGAAGGTGTTCAGTTAATGATCTATATGGTGGTAAGCAAATATTGATTATATGTCAGTTACTGCCTTTTGCCTTTGCACGACTCCTTATTTTTTAATACATAATACAAAGGCAGAGTACAGTATACAGTTGCAGATTGGCTGCAAAAATAAATAATGTCACGCGTCTTGCGCCTCTCAAACTGGGCTATCAGGTAACCTACAGAGGAATTGAAATTATGAAATATGACCAAGGCATTAAAAAGCTGCTTGTTTGTCAGGATACTTTTTCACTGATTTATTTAAAAAAATATGAGCTATGAGTGTGAATGTTATATATTCCATCCCACAAATTATGTTTTACTGGTTTATTTGACAAATAATCTATATGGATTTGCTCTATAAAGACCTTATGTCTGTTTGGGATTGTTTTGTGAGCCTGGGGTTGTTTTGAGAGCCTATTGATGTAGCCTATCTCAGATGTATCTCAGAATAAAGGAATACTTCATATTACTCTAAACCACCGTCTGTAAATCAACTGTATACTACTGTCTACATTGCATTATATTTCTTGACCCGTCTCTGTATATTTCATCACATTTCTATACTTTGCCTCACATTGCAACACAGCTCAGATCTTTGGTTGCTATGAAGGCCAATCGTTCTAAATGGATGGTTGCTATGGCCAAAAGCCAGTTCTATCTCGATATTTTAGGTTCTTGGCCACAAACTCAAAACTTGTCTCTAAAGCCCTGTTCTAGAATCTTTGCTCTGAAGGCTGTGTTGCTAGGCAACATCAAATAAACGAAATGAGAGTCTTTTCAAGGTATTAAAAGTGTACGTGTGATTACGAATGGATGTGTGTGGTTTGCAATTAGAATAAACAAGAAATAACATTTCCAATAATTTCCCATGATAAATTACATAATATTTGCACCTTCCTTACTTGTGAAGCTCACACCGTATTTAGTGAAATGTAATACAACGTTGCCACCTAGCGTTCAGATGTATTTAACATTAACGTGACATTTCCTGCTTATTCTTTCATCAACTCCATGCTTTTAGGAAAACAATCTTTTTTATCATAGTTACCTCTTCAATGAGCGATTACCAGCTCGTTTTTGTAACAGAGATAGCTGTTTATTGTCCCTAGGTTTACAGAAACACCTATTCATATTAATACGTATGGAGTGCTGCCGACCACTGTTCATTACATGGCCCAGAATGCCTTGCATGTCTTTACAACAAAACAACACAGTAAAACCTAAATTCCCGTAAACATATGAATTTGCATACTTGTAACATTTTTAATAATACTCTCCCATCATGATATTTAACAATAATGAAAAATTTAATTTGAATACTGTCAATGTGAAAATAACTGTACTACATCAGCAATAAATAGCTAATGTTCTCCTTGCCCTTTCAGTTCGTAAGTCCATACTATCCCATGGCTGAGCAAGGATTTCATGATTGGGCAAGGCTGCCTAGAGACATTGTGCATACTTGGAAGGCATTGTGATAGAAGTGCAACTGCAAAGGTGAAAGGTGGCAGTTACCAAATATGGGTGGGTGGTTTGCCAAATGCTGGAAACTTTTGGAATATTTCTTTTTTTTTTAGCTTATGCACCCTCACATTGGAGTCCCCAGTTCATATACAAAATTTGGTATCGATATGTGACAGTGTTCCTGAGATATGGACGACTTCCTGTTTCGGAGCTTCGCCGCCGATTTCATTTGGCTGTGACAGGCAAACGCTTCTGAAAATCAAAAATCCTTTCTGTAACTTTTGTGAGGCTTGGTCTAAGGATCATGTACGTCAAGTTTTGTGAAGTTCGGACCAAATTTGTGACCTGTGAAACTTTAGTTTCGCTTTCTATTCAATCCAATATGGCGGAAGAATGACAAGGGTCAGTGACATCATTTTCAATTTCCAAACTACATGAGTTCCGGCCGGACGTTCCAGAGTTGGACCGGTGGCGATATCTCAAAAGGTCTTGGAGCAGGAGCTAGCCAAAAATCGGGCTTACAGGAATAAGAAAACTTAAGAAGAACAATAAGTGTGCTGCTTTGCAAGCACACTTAATAATAAAACTTAAGAAGAACAATAAGTGTGCTGCTTTGCAAGCAAGCACACTTAATAATCAAAAAAATAAACCGCTAATGAAGTAAACTTGTGACCATCAAAAATCGTTTATCGCCTGTTACTCCGTGATAACAGGACGTAACAGGAAGGCATTTGGCTGAGCAACGGATGTTAATATGCTCTTTATTTTGTCCAAATGATGTCTGTCTATCATCGTTGCACTCGGAGAAAACCAAAATGTTTAATTTGTCCTGCGTTTCTTGTACGGCTGCAAACTGGATTCATTCGCAGTTAACCAAATATTTCTTTATTAGGGCAGGGCAGGCATATTTCTGGCTATTAAATTATTTCTAAACCAGTCTGCTAAAGTCTGTAGTGAAGTCTGTGTAGGGTTTTCCAGGCTCCATTTCTTTTTACGAGACACCCTGCTCACTTGAGACATCTACCGGTTGTTTGGGTTGTTGCAGCGTCGTTGCAGCGTCACTGGAAAAATACAAATTAAAGTCGCGTGATACCGCGTGTTCCCGCGCGCGGACCGCGAGTGAAGCTGGCCAAGTCGAAGCACTGCCCACTGTACACCAGGTTACGAATAGCATCAACTTCTAACTATACATTGATGCAAACAGCATACCTTATTCAGAGTGTCTATTACACAGCTGAGCTATTCACACCCTGTTACGTAACAACAAAAAAACATGTTGCTTGTTTTTTTTTTATTATTATTACATTGTGTGATCAATATGCCAGAATAAATGCACAGAGGTGCAAATAGCATACACTGATATTTGTACCAGACGGGGTATTAATAGAACACATTGCTGTGTGCACCGGGGTACGAATAGCATACATTGATATTTGTACCAGACGGGGTACTAATAGGACACATTGCTGTGTGCACCGGGGTACAAATAGGATTCACTTCTAATTGCACCAGGGTACGAATAGCATACACTGCTAATTGTACCAGGGGTACAAATAGCCTTACCCTAATGTTTAAGTAGCCCCCATTGACTGATTTAGTGTATGCCTAATCCTGTAAACATTTCAGATGCAATACCATTGCCAAACGCACATGGCAGCAGGTGAAAATGAAACACAAAAACATATTCAGAATAGTAGGTTTATATATTCTTGCTCAGATGTTCAGCATCACCGGTGGAATACATGAATTGTCCACGTAAGGGTATTGCTACGACGGGTGACATTAGACGTCTGCCTAGATCAGCCGACAAAGAACCAATTCTCTCGGCTGACAATCTATATCTTCATAGAGAATATCGTCCGGGTATATCAGCGGATTCTGGCGGTCTCTAAAAACCCTCGCCCTGCGGGAGAAAATTGTTAGTGGAGGGGTGATACTTATAAAGGGTGTGGTTAAAAGGAAACCTCTGGTTAACCAAGAACATAACCTGCTCTGAGCAGGTTTGAGATGCAGCGTAAAAAAACCATGGCATTTCATAGCACGGGTTAATCGGGAAGTTACGCCACACGTGATCAAGTTACTCTCGAAGTTACCCAGATAAGCCAGTAATCCGCTTCGTAGTACAGGCCCCTGGTCATGTGTTCTGTTCTTGTCCCTTGTGTATTTCCTGGTCCTCATTGTCTGTAACTCAAATCAAAACAGTGTCTTGTGTGATAATTGAGCCAGTAGAGAAATAACTGTTCAGAATTAATCTGTAGCCTTGGGTAGGCTTCTGCAGAAAACAATGTTGTTGGCGATTTCATACTATCTAGCGACGTTTTTAACAGGCTACGCAATAGAGGCTTAGACAACTATGACCTATAACTTGACTAAAACCGTGCAAAAACTGGAGGTAGGCTACACCTGTTATCTGAGCAGTCTGTATGTCCTCATTTTGCGAATGCGAGGACGATATGAGCCTGTTGCATTTCGTTAGATGTCCGAGTCACGCATAATGTTTGAAAACCACTGGCTCGTAATCACAATAATTTAACACACGACAGTTGGATACTTCATCATGTTCCCATGCCTACATTTTGGTGAGTAGCATAGAGATCGTTAAAAACAATAAAGTATGGCTCTCCGTTTGGGACATCGAAAACGTATATTTTTAATAGGGTAGACTAGCGTCGGAGATGCTGACTTGCAAAGGCCTCGGGATAACACGTTATTTGTGGGGAATGAAAGAAAAAGTTTGAGAACCACTGGCTTGCAGTCCAGAACACACAGAATATTGCAACAGAAAGTTGCCTTTATAATCAACAACTATTTGTTCCAACAGCATTCAAACAAAGCCTTTATAAAAGTGAAAAAAAAAGTAAAATAAAATACTGTTGCTGTAGTAACTGTACCACATTATCCCAAGCTTCAAAGAGCTCCCCACGTCTGTGACAGCGCTAAATTCTCAGCTTGTTTATACCCCACACTGAACGCGTAAGACCACTAGGCCCATCACTGTGGGGTGCGGTAGCCTACTCTCTGGGATTTAAGTCTGTGGTATCGGGGACAAGAGAATTACTGTTAGCGCAGGCTTTATATAAAATTCTTCAACAGAAGGCTTGCCTCGAATGCAGGCTTGCCCAAAATAAAGGCCTGTGGTTTGCACAGCCTACAGTAGGTTAAACTAGACTGCATTTCCGGCGGGAACTGTGAAAGTGTGCTTGCCCTGGTCCGGTCACCAACGTGAGCAGACAGTGACATACGCTATGCTGAACCTGGCTTGATCCAAGCATTCTAACAGTGCCTTTCAGTGTTGGAGCAGTGGCAATACCTCAAAAGCTCTATTCAACTATTGCCTTGCGGGGTGAATGCAGTTCGTTGGATTTTACCTGTGGCCTGCCTTCGAATTTAGCTTCTATGACTAAAATCAAATCAATAAAATAAAACAACAGCAGTGATTGGCTGCAAAAATAAATAATGTCACGCATCTTGCACCTCTCAAACTGGGCTATCAGGTAACCTAGAGAAATTATGAAATATGACTAAGGCATTAAAATGCTGCTTGTTTGTCAGGATACTTTTTCACTGATTTATTTTAGAAATATGAGCTATGAGTGTGAATGTTATATATTCCATCCCCTAATTCTGTTTTACTGGTTTATTTGACAAATAATCTATATGGATTTGCTCTATAAAGACCTTATGTCTGTTTGGGATTGTTTTGAGAGCCTATTGATGTATCTCAGAATAAAGGAATGTCCACAACATTAGTGATGGTTTTTTTTTTTGTGTGTGAATGTATTTTACTTAACTCATTGAATGTAGCTGGATACTCATGAACGCATGTCTCTAATAGCCACAATAGGAGTAATTTTAGCAACACCGTATTTTGTGTGGCCCAAAACGACCCAGTGGATCATGAAAATGTGCCAAAATTCACATTGCTTGCTTGTTGTTGGTACATTAATCCCATTCAGATTGCCACTTATCTGAGATGTAAGAGTTCAATATAGGTTTAAGGTCTGGGGCAGGGATTTGACAATCTGTGAATTCTTCATTGAGGGCTTGCTTAGCAGCACTGTCCGCTTTCTCATTTCCCCTCAGACCAACATGGCCTGGGACCCAGCAAAAAACTACACTCAAGTTCTGGTTCTTTAGATGTTCTAGTTGATCAAGCTCAGCTTTGGTTGTACTTTTTGCGTGACATTAAAGCCTACTGGAAAGATTTTTAATTGCAATTTAATTGAATGCAATTTACTTTTACGATTAAATAAAATTAATTTATCCCTCTCACCCATAGTTTTCTATTTATTTACAAATGTACATAGGCCTACTGTAATTACATTTATACATAGTTATTCTACTGGGGCCGTATTCACAAAGCCTTTTATCTTACCACTAGGAGTACTCCTAAATCGCACTAAAAGATTTTAGCTAGGAGTTTTCTCTTAAAAGTTATTCACAAAGCCTTTCAGACCTACTCTTAGTAAGGAAAAATGACAACTCCTAAACTAAGAGTGAGTCTTCATTGCTATGGATGACGTCATTACTCATGCACGAGCTTGACTGAAGTGACCATCTTGATTGGCTGATGATTGTAACGCGGGAATGATTCCAAACACCTCCCTTACGATTTTTGAGTGACAGGTGACAGGTCTGAGAATGCGTGCGCTACACAAGTAGTGCGAAGGACGGAAGATGATGAATAACTGAATAAAAAGGCCTAGCCTAAATGAATAAAGAGTAAGGCAAAACAAATAGCCTAGTAGCCTAATGAAACATAGGCCTACGGATTGATGCAGTATCTTTGCAACATTATTAAATTAATCTGTCACCATATGCCTATGTTTGCAAAGAGGAGAACATTTAATTTACATGTTGACAATGAGTCGTTTTGGTTGTTGTTGGTGGCGTTATAGCATCCCTTTTATGCCTATGCAAAAATTGTTCCCTCGCGATTGAAAGCTCCTGTTGCGTATACCCATTTCAAAACATCGCAACGTGAAATGCCACAAAAAGCTGTTTGTGAATAGGTCTTAGTGAGTTAGGAGTCCTTTCGACTTCTTTTAGGCTGTCCCAGACTTAGGTGCTACTTTTAGGTCTAAAATGCTTCGTGAATTACTTTTAGTGAAAAAAGTCCTAAAGTTAGGAGTGACACGCCCAAATTCGCCACTTAGGAGCTACTTTTAGCCTTAAAATTCTTTGTGAATACGGCCCCAGATCTTTATACTATTCATCCTGCACATAAACTTATTCTTACTACTCTTATAATGTTGTTTCTGCACTACAATGACACTGTTTCCACACTGCACATAGCTGTATGTTATGTACATATCTGTTATATATTTGTCAAGTCAAGTCGGATTTATTTTTAAAGCGCATTTAACATGCACATAGTGCAATCCAAAGCGCTCCACAAACAAGACACATAACAACAAGACAAAAGATGCCGGATGGAGCGGCGTAGTCGCCAGCGTACCCATGACATCAAGACAAGACAAATACATTTAAAAAATAACAAATACAAAAAAAAAAATGCCGGACAGAGTGGCGTAGTCGCCAGCGTACCCGTGACACCAAGACATACAAGACAGATAACAAAACAAATAAACAAATAAAAAAAAATAAAAAATATTTTAAAAGGGGAAAAAGTGATGTTAAAATTAGTCCAATTTCCAAACCAGCTGAAAATGTCCAAGGGCAATGATGATCCGTGAAAACTGCGCACAGAGCTGTGTCTTTACAACCGATGCAATGCCAACAAAGTTCTTTAGCAACTGACCAACCCGGTGAATTCACTGGCAGTCTGGAGATAACGTTAACGTTAGAAGCTAGGCCTGCTAGACTGCAGTCTGGAGATGATGGAAGCACAGTCCAAAGTACTGAGCGATCGTGTAGATCCACAATTCGGTGGACTTAACAGCGACTTTGTTGCTCCGTGAGAATGCAGCTCTTCACCGTTAACGTTAGTTTGCAGTTGGCAAGGCAGCTCGCAGGTCAGCAACAGCTCGGCGGGCACGGTAGATCTTTCGCAGAGTAGAGCCTAGGTCCGGCTGTCCCGAGAGATCCACTCGACCAGACAGTGAAGTGCACTGTTCACGGATGGATGGAAGGGTGTCAGAGGCCCAGTTAGTCTGCAGTTGGCATGGCAGCTCGCAGGTCAGCAACAGCTCGGCGGCCACGGCAGATCTTTCGCAGAGTAGCCTAGGTCCAGCTGTCCCGAGAGATCCCCTCGACCAGACAGTGAAGTGCTGCACCGCTCACGGATAGATGGAAGGATGTCCGATGCCCAGCTAGGGCAAAAGCTAGCCATAGCAAGCTCCCAATGGACAAATGTCAACGACATCAGCTGACAATATGACTGAATATTGTCATATTGAATATCCATATTTATTCTGTTTTATTATATTCTGTTAATACACTGCATATATCTATATTATTATTTCTACTATTATAATGTTACTGCTACATCTACATACATTATTCTACTTATTGTATGAGATGAGATGAGCTAATACACTGTACATATTTATATTTAATTCATATTACTCTAAACCACGTTCTGTAAATCAACTGTATACTACTGTCTACACTGCACTATATTTCTTGACCTGTCTCTGTATGTTTCATCACCTTTCTATACTTTGCCTCAGATTGCAACACAGCTCAGATCTTTGGTTGCTATGAAGGCCAGTCGTTCTAAATGGATGGTTGCTATGGCCAAAGGCCAGTTCTATCTCTGCCGTTGTCAAGCGGGCATATCGTAGAATTCTGATTAACCTAATCTTATTTAAAACATCTCTATTTTACTTAGCCCACTTCCATACAGTGGGTCCCATTAAGAAGTGGCCACTTCATTCACGCTTACCGTGATTCACACAGCAGCATTATTAAATTAATGTCACCATACGCCTATGCCTACGTTTGCAAAGAAAACATTTTAATTTGATTCACATGAAACGTTACATTTCATTTACATGTTGACAATGAGTAGGCTAGTTTTGGTTGCTGGTGGTGTTATTGCATCCTAGTTATGCCTACAATGCAAGTTCCCTCGCGATTGGAAGCTCCTGTAGACAATAGTAGACGCATTTCAAAACATCGCGTTAGGAGTCCTTGCCACTTCTTTTAAGCTGTCACAGACGTAGGTGCTACTTTTAGGGCTAAAGTGCTTCGTGAATTACTGTTAGTAAAAAAAAAGTTACACGTGACGAAGTTACGAGTGCAAGCATCTCATATCAAATGACCATGGCATTACGCTAAGCAACATAAATAACGTAACAGCAACATCTCCTCCCTATGACCTAGCTAGCTAGCTTCTAGCCACACAAGAAATGAATGATGTTAAAATCTCCGCTTAGCATTCTAATAACAGAAGGGGCACATTTATGTGGACCACTACAACATGACTCATTATGTCTGTAACGTTAACTGTATAAAACACTTACTTTCATGAAGGAAGCACACCATCCAGCACATACACATGGAAACCGATATTTTAGGTAGCCTACTTGGCCACAAACTCAAAACGTGTCTCTCTGAAGCTCTGTTCTAGAATCTTTGCTCTGAAGTCTGTCCCCGTTGCTAAGCAACATCAAATAAACGAAATGACAGTCTTCCAGTATTAAATGTGTACGTGTGATTACGTATGGATTTGTGTGGTTTGCAATTAGAATAAACAAGAAATAACATTTCCAATAATTTCCCATGATAAATTACATAATATTTGCACCTTCCTTCCTTGTGAAGCTCACGCTACACATTTAGTGAAATGTAATACAACGTTGCCACCTAGCGTTCATGTAGGCTATTTAAGATTAACGTGGCATTTCCTGCTTATTCTTTTGTCAACACCATGCTTTTAGGAAAACAATCTTTTTATCATAGTTCCCTCTTCAATGAGCGATTACCAGCTCGTTTTTATAACAGAGATAGCTGTTTATTGTCCCTAGGTTTACAGAAACACCTATTCATATTAATACGTAGCCTATTGAGTGCTGCCGACCACTGTTCATTACGGCCCAGAATGCCTTGCATGTCTTTACAACAAAACAACACAGTAAAACCTAATTTCCCGTAAACATATGAATTTGCATACTTGTAACATTTTTAATAATACTCTCCCATCATGATATTTAACAATAATGAAAAATTTAATTTGAATCCCGTCAATGTGAAAACAACTCTATTATGTAAGCTATATATAGCTACTGTTCTCCTTGCTATTTCAGTTCATAAGTCCATACTATCCCATGGCAGAGCAAGGATTTCATGAGTGGGCAAGGTTGCCCGGAGACATTGTGACTGCCCAGTGGCATTGAGCATACTTGGAAGGCATTGTGATAGAAGGTGAATGGTGAAAAGGTGAATGGTGAGACTTATCAAATACCTGTGGGTGGTTTGCAAAATTATGGAATCTTTTGGAATATTTCTTTTTTTTTAGCTTATGCACCCTCACATTGGAGTCCCCAGTTCATATACAAAATTTGGTATCGATATGTGACAGTGTTCCTGAGATATGGACGACTTCCTGTTTCGGAGCTTCGCCGCCAATTTTGTTTGGCTGTGACGGGCAAACGCTTTCGAAAATCAAAAATCCTTCTGGTAACTTTTGTGAGGCTTGGTCCAAGGATAATGTACGTCAAGTTTCGTGCCGTTCGGACCAAATTTGTGACCTGTGAAAATGTAATTTCGCTTTCTGTTCAATCCAATATGGCGGACGAACGACATGCCCACCTGACGTCATCTTCGCGACCAACTTACACCGGTACTGACCGGAGTTGGAACGGTGTCTCTGTCTCAAAGGGCCTAGGCGCTAGAGCTGACAAAAAATAAGGGAGACGGGAATAATAATAAATATAACCGCAAGCGGTGATTTACGGGGTCCGAGCAAAACGAACATGAGGTAGCATAGCTTTTTAGTTTTACATATGCTTTGATTTGTTTGGGCACAATTGTTCAAAAGAAATGTGATTGGATTTCGGTTATCGGATTTCAGTTACCGGATTTCGGCTATCGGATTGGATCAAATCTTGAAAATGGGTTGTTCAAAGGGAAACAAGGATCCTGAAATTGGATTAGATCACATAATCTATTCTTGGTTTTGATCTGGATAAAACCTTCACTTTGTGTTGTTCAAAACTTTTGAGTTGGATTGGAATAAATTTGATGCATAAAATTAGGATTACCCTGTGCTGTAACATTATAGTGTGCTAACCTCCACAACCTAATAGTATTCTAACAATACCCTATTCTAGTGTGCTAACCTCCACAACCCAACAGTATTCTAACCGTAGTATTCTAGTGCGCTAATCTCCACAACTCAATAGTATTCTAACAATACTCTATTCTACAGGACTATGCATTTGTCATGGGTAAGATGAAGGGTCTAATAATGGAAGGCAGTGTTTCCCACAGAATGGAATTGTATTTGTGGTGGTAGGTGAAGGGGGGTGGGGGTGGGTTCTGTGTTGGAGTCAATAAGATGAACAGCCTATAATTATACAGTTATACTTTCCTTGCACGACAAGTCCTGACTAATAGCTGTAACGTTATAGTGTGCTAACCTCCACAACCCAACAGTATTCTTAACAGTATTTTATTCTAGTATGCTAACCTCCACAACCCAACTGAAGGAACTGTAGGGGGCGATGTGGGTCGAGGTAGAGTGAGTGTGTGGCGAGCAGGCAGAGCCTCGGTCAGAAGGCTCAATGGTATGGAGTGATGACACGGAGATGGCAGGTTTCGGTGCAACACAAGTGAACTTTATTTGAGTTTCAATTCATCTGTTCTTTTGTTCTTTAATTGTATGTGTGCTGCATCAAAGAGGAAACAAACAGAAAATGGAGTAATCAGTGAAATGGGGTAAATCAGTACAGATCCCAAATCACAACAATAAACTGAAATCATATGTAAGGGATAATGTATAGAACGCCGGTCATTATGGGGAAAATAAGTCATGCTAACTATGTTGACTAGCATGCTAACATGTTAGCATGTTAACTATGTTAACCATGTTACTTAGCTAACCTAGCTAATCATTTTTTGCAGTTTTGCTAAAAATGCTAACTAACATGGTAATATGCTAACATGTTAACCATGTTACTTAGCTAACTTAGCTAATCATTTTTAGCAGTTTTGCTAAAAATGTTAACTAGCATGTTAACATGCTAGCATGCTAACTATGTTAACCATGTTACTTAGCTAATCATTTTTAGCAGTTATGTTAACTATGTTAATTAGCATGCTAACATGCTAGCATGCTAATTATGCTAACCATGTTACTTAGCTAACCTAGCTAATCATTTTTAACAGTTTTGCTAAAAATGCTAACTAGCATGCTAACATATTAGCATGCTAACTATGCTAACCATGTTACTTAGCTAACTTAGCTAATCACTTTTAGCAGTTGTGCTAACTATGCTAACTAACATGCTAACTATGCTAACCATGTTACTTAGCTAACTTAGCTAATCATTTTTAGTAGTTATGCTAACTATGCTAACTAGCAAGATAACATGCTAGCGTGCTAATTATGCTAACCATGTTACTTAGCTAACCTAGCTAATCATTTTTACCAGTTTTGCTAAAAATGCTAACTAGCATGCTAACATGCTAGCATGCTAACTATGCTAACCATGTGACTTAGCTAACCTAGCTAATCATTTTTAGCAGTTTTGTTAAAAATGCTAATAATGTTAGCAATGCTAACATGCTAACTTTGCTAACCACTAGCTACAGTGGGTAGGAGTGATAGTTGATGAAAAGTGTTGACATAGTTGATGACAAGTTAAAAGTTGTTGATAGACAGCTAGTGAATGTATATAGTTTAAAAGTTTAAAAGTTGAATGTAGATAGTTTAAAAGTTGTTGATAGACAGCTAGTTTAATAGATAGATAGTTTAATGATAGTTTAAAAGTAGACCGTTTAAAAGTTGAATGTAAAAAGTTCAGTAGTTTAATGGGTTACATTGTTTTACAGTGGATTATTGTAGTGAGGACTTTTATTTTGAAACAGTTTTGGGCAGAGGAAACAGTTGAATAGGATGTGTAGTCTTAATTAACCCAGATTGTATGCTTAAAGCCTGAGGCTGCAGGTGGCCTGAACACCTGCCATAGGATTCTAATTGCTTAATGGCCGTATTATGATGTCATAATTGGCAATGTTAAGTCTATGGGGAATTTTAAAAAGTTTTTCTTTATTAGTTTAAAAAGTATAAAAGTTTCAAAGTTGAAAAGACATAGCAACCCGATCTGTTTGAAGACCTACGTTACAAAGTTTGAATGAAGTTTCTAAGTAGAGATGTCCGATAATATCGGCCAACCGATATTATCGGCCTGATATTAGCATAAAAATGTAATATCTGTTAATATCGTTATCGGATTTTTTTTGCCTTAAAACCGATAAAATAATGCTTGCGTTACACCCAAATAGTGCCTATGCGCTCCTGAAGCGTTTACCGCCGGCGCACAGATGATGACCTCATCAATCTGCGTCTTGAAGCATACAAACAAGCGTGGATGGCTGCAGTAACAAACTTGCTCGTGGCCGTAGTAGCCCCTTGCGTTGGCCGTGACGCCCCTTTGAAAATCAGAGGTTTACAGGCCACTGTGGCCTTGGTGCCCCCTTCTCTAAATATTCTGCTTTGCGTCCTACTAATAGCGATATATATTTAGCCTATGGCCTATGGCCAAATTACGCAGTGGAGAAAGTGACAGCGCAAGAAAGAAAGGGCGTCCAAATTAACCCATCCTACTCATCACACATCACAAGTATCACATGAGAGAGCTTTTTCTCAGTTTTTAAACGATGTTAGCCGCTAATTGCTGTGGTGAACGGTTCGCGAGAAAAGTAAATAATATTCAATTTAATCATGAATTCTACCGAAGGTTTTGCGTCCATCTCCCTACCCATTCATCTCGGTGGAATACTTCAGAACCCTTCAGAGAATTTTAAGTTTAGTTACAGTGCATGAAAATGCACTGTACTGTTCTTCCTAGGCAACTTATTATTATTATTACAGTGCATGAAAATGCACTGTACTGTTCTTCCTAGGCAACTTCTTCTTATTACAGTGCATGAAAATGCACTGTACTGTTCTTCCTAGGCAACTTCTTCTTCTTCTTATTATTATTATTCCGCTTACCACTTTTTCTAGACGCAATTTCTCTTGAACAGTTTAACTTAGAAACTTCATTCAAACTTTGTAACGTAGGTCTTCAAACAGATCGGGTTGCTATGTCTTTTCAACTTTGAAACTTTTATACTTTTTAAACTATTAAAGAAAAACGTTTTAAAATTCCCCATAGACTTAACATTGCCGATTATGACATCATAATACGGCCATTAAGCAATTAGAATCCTATGGCAGGTGTTCAGGCCACCTGCAGCCTCAGACTATAAGCATACAATCTGGGTCAATTAAGACTACACATCCTGTTCAACTGCTTCCTCTGCCAAAAACTGTTTCAAAATAAAAGTCCTCACTACAATATTTCACTGTTAAACAATTTAACCCTTTAAACTACTGAACTTTTTAACTGTTTAGCCATTGTAACTGTTACTTGTCATCAACTAAGACTCCTACCCACTGTAGCTAGTTAGCATGGTTAGCATTGTTAGCATGCTAGCATGTTAACATGCTAGTTAGCATTTTTTGCAAAATTACTAAAAATGATTAGCTAAGTTAGCTAAGTCACATGGTTAGCATAGTTAGCATGCTAGCATGTTAACATGTTCATTAGCATTTTTAGCAAAACTACTAAAAATGATTAGCTAAGTTAGCTAAGTCACATGGTTAACATAGTTAGCATGCTAGCATGTTAACATGCTAGTTAGCATTTTTAACAAAACTGCTAAAAATGATTAGCTAAGTTAGCTAAGTAACATGGTTAGCGTAGTTAGCATGTTAACATGTTAGCATGCTAGTTACCATTTTTAGCAAAACTGCTAAAAATTATTAGCTAAGTTAGCTAAGTAACATGGTTAGCATAGTTAGCATGCTAGCATAGTTAGCATGCTAGTTAGCATTTTTAGCAAAACTGTTAAAATGATTAGCTAGGTTAGCTAATCAACATGGTTAGCATAGTTAACATGCTAGCATGCTAGTTAGCATAGTTAGCATAACTGCATAAATTATTAGCTAAGTTAACTAAGTAGTATGGTTAGCATGCTAGCATTGCTAGCACTGCTTTAAAACATTAGCTAAGTAGCATGGTTAACAGAATTAAAAATCTTAGCATAACTGCTAGCAAACATTAGAGCCGTTCAAACTTTTAGTTATCGTCAAATATCTACCTATGCACAGCCATTAAACTATTTGAATATCAACATTCATTAAACTGCTAGAAAACATTAGCTAAGTAGCATGGTTAGCAGGTTCACATTGCTAGCACTGCTATAAAACATTAGCTAAGTAGCATGGTTAGCATAGTTAAAAATCTTAGCATAACTGCTAGCAAACATTAGAGCCATTCCAACTTTCAGTTATCGTCAAATATCTACCATTAAATATTAAATAACCACAGCCATTAAACTATTTGAATATCAACATTCATTCAACTTCCAGTCTGTCAACAACTTTTAAACTATTTACCTTCAACTTTTAAACGGTCTACTTTTAAACTATCATTCTATTAAACTAGCTGTCTATCAACAACTTTTAAACTATCTACTGTCTATCAACAACTTTTAAACTATCTACATTCAACTTTTAAACAGTCTACTTTTAAACTATCAACTTTTATTAAGCTATGCAACCACCATGTCTATCCTAGCATCACCGTAGTAACCATCTCTTTATTATCTGTTTTAACTATACATGATATTTTACATCACAACTTTAGCATTTTCATGCACTGGTAATTCCTTGGAATTGCATTTCTAGTTCTTATTACAGTGCATGAAAATGCACTGTACTGTTCTTCCAAGGCTTCTTCTTCTTCTAACGCAGTGTTTCCCAAACTTTTTTTTCTGGCGACCCACTTTTTAAAAATGACAGACCATCGCGACCCATTTCACTTCAAATCTACCCTGCAACCCCCAACATTGTTTTAGGCCACAGGTTTTCCAACTTTTCTATGCCTCCCCCAACCATACATTGCTATAGGATCTAGATAGATAGATCCTGCTTTGAACACGGTAGTGCTGCATTTTGAGCACCATCAGCGTGAAAAGTTGGAAATGACTACTGAAAAGATACGTTTTAATGCGCATCCGAGAGTTTGGGGAAATTCTTGCATGTTGCGCATTCGTCAGCATAGTAAAGCTGTTTCTGTATTTCTAAAAAAAATGATACGTTGCGTTGCAGACAAATGGGTCCCTAACACTGTGGACGTCAATTCCGATGTAAACAGCAAATAACTCAAGTCGTTATATTGTATTGTTGTATTATATTATATAGTCGTTATATCAGAACAAGAGGCTTTTGGGCAATAGCCGGAAGAATGCGCCTTTACTTTGGAGTTCGCGAGGTAGAAAACGAGAGAAATAGTGTTTAAAATGTCTATTTAAATTGTAGCCTAATATAATGCACTGTTGTGCATTTTAAATCAGAAATATTCTTCCTATCAGAAAACCACTTCCTTAGGTGATACCATTCGCTCCCATGGATTTGACTATCACTGTTATGCAGACGACACTCAACTTTACCTGTCTTTCCCACCTGATGACTCTAGTGTTTCCCACCGGATTTCTGCATGCCTTAAGGATATTTCAGCCTGGATGAAAGATCGGCACCTTCAGCTTAATCTCTCAAAAACAGAGTTTTTGGTGTTTCCAGCTAAAACAGCTATTCCCCAACAGATTAACATCCAGCTTGACTCAACTTCACTGACCCCAACTAGATCGGCACGAAACTTGGGCGTTGTAATTGATGACCGACTTAACTTCTCTGAGCATATAGCTTCTATTGCAAAATCATGCCGGTTTATGCTTTACAACATTAGGAAGATCAGACCTTATCTGACACAAGATTCCACACAACTTCTTGTTCAGACCATGGTCATCTCTAAGCTGGACTATTGTAATTCACTATTAGCTGGCTTACCCGCTTGTGTAACAAGATCATTACAGCTGATTCAAAATGCTGGAGCACGCCTGGTCTTCAATCAGCCAAAGAGGACACATGTAACTCCTCTCATAGTTACTCTCCATTGGCTCCCTATAGTAGCCAGAATTAAATTTAAATCTCTCACTTTGGCCTATAGGACACTAACTAGATCTGCTCCTAGTTATTTTAATTCAATAATCAAGCCTTACATGCCCAACCGCCCACTGCGGTCTTCTGGTGAGCGTATGTTGTGTCGACCAGTCATAAAAACTGGGTCTAATTCCAGACTCTTTTCTTCAGTGGTTCCATGTTGGTGGAATGAACTGCCCAGTGCTCTCCGTTCCTGTGGTAGTTTTGGGTCGTTTAAGAGGGGTCTAAAGACATTCCTATTCAACATATACTTAGTTGTTTAAGCGCTTATGTGTTATGGTTTATATAATGTTGTTTTTATTTTAATTGGGCTGTTAATTAATTTGACATTATTGTTTATTATTGATATTCTCCTTAATGTAGTCTTAGCATGTTATTGTTTTTATATTATTGATTGAATTGACATTATTGTTTTATTATTGCCTTTCCCCTTTTTTACATTGCTTTTTTTATTAGGCTATTGATTGAATTGATATTATTGTGTACTACAACTATTCTCCTTACTATATTTGACCTAGATTTTAATCTGTTCCCTGTTCATTTTTAAATATTATTATGTTGTTTTGTATTTATATGTCGCTTTGGACAAAGGCGTCTGCTAAATCCATAACCATAACCATAACCAAATAAGAATGTGAGGAGGTTGCTATTAACTTTAAAGATTGCATCTACAATCAAAACTATCTACATGCAAATTGAATATCCTTATCCGGTCTATGGATGTCTGCTTTAGTTGACAGCACGGTCACTAGATTTTAATCGGTAAAGTTGAGGAACTGGTATCTGTTAATGTTCGTGCAAATAGGCGGATTCATGTTCCTTGCAGTTTGCAACTGCGAGGTACAGGTCATGGCAGGCGCCCCACAAAACGGTTTCATTTTGAGAGGTAGATATCCATGCTCTGGCTCCCCCTCTGCGATGCGTTCGTCCCCCAGTTTCATGCGCCAGTTTCATGAGCTTTTATGACAAAACCGTAACTGTGGTAGTTAACAAACTACATCCTAATAGAAAACTGTTAACTTTCCTGGTATCAAATGACAAATGGTATCAGTTAGACCTATAACACAACATAAATTGTGCTGGGCTGGCGACCCAAATAAAATCCCAGACTTTGGGAAACACTGTTCTAACGTGTTTAATGCAGCTTCAACCGTTTAACGTAGAAACTTCATTCAAACTATGTTACGTAGGTCTTACTTAGGACAAGAGTGCTATGTATTTTTCAGCTTTAACTTTTATACTTTTTAAACTATTAATTAAAAACTGTTCAAAATGTCCCCATAGACTTAACATGGGCTGATGACATCACAATAGAGCCGTTAAGCAATTAGAATCATATGCCAGGTGGTCAGGCCACCTGGATCAACTGCCAGTCTAAGGCTTAAGTTGAAGATGATTGAGTTTGCACCATTGCACAAAGTCCTCCACCAGGCTCCTGTACTCCTCCTCCTGCCCGTTCCTGATACACCCCACAATTGCAGTATCATCAGAAAACTTCTGCATGTGGCATGACTCGGTGTTGTAGCAGAAGTCAGATGTGTACAGGGTAAACAGGACTGGAGAGAGCACAGTTCCCTGTGGCGCTCCGGTGCTGCAGATCACAGTGTCAGAGAGACAGTTCTTCAGTCTGACGAACTGTGGTCGCTCGGTCAGGTAATCTGTAATCCAGGTTACCAGGTGAGCGTCCACACCCATCTGCAAGAGCTTGTCTCCCAATCTGAAGGGCTGGATGGTGTTAAAAGCACTTGAGAAATCAAAGAACATGATTCTCACAGCACTTTTCCCCTTGTCTAGGTGGGAATGTGTCCTGTGTAGAAGATAAGTGATGGCATCGTCCACGCCCACTTTCTCCTGGTATGCAAACTGTAACGGGTCTAGTGCATGGCGTACCTGGGGTCTGAGCATGCCTAAGACCAATCGCTCCATTGTCTTCATCACATGTGGTCTGCTTTATTGCTGCGCAATTTCTTAAATTGGACTGTCACTTGATCTGTTGTAATGGTGAGGGGTGTAAGAGGAGGGGAGGGGGAGGGGTGCATCTGGGATCTGTGTGTCTGATGGCTGTTGACTGAGGTCGTTGTCACCTCATTGTTTGTGATCGCCATGTGGGGGAGGGGTGCAAAATCCAGTGATGGTGGGGGTACGATAGCCTGTGATGATGGAGGTGAGTGTTGCACTGGTATTGGGGGGGTGTGAGGGTGGGGGCTGGGGGATGGTGGACAGACCACCGCCATTGGAGCTGGAGCAGGGCAGTCAAACCTGTTGTAGAAGTGGTTCAACTGGTTCGCCCTGTCCAGGTCCCCCTCCACAGAGCTGCTGTTCTTCTTCAGGCCAGTGATAACCTTCATGCAGTCCCGTGTCTCCTTCAAGTTGTTTTCCTGCAGCTTCTGTTCCTCCTTCTTTCTGTAGTCCTCCTTAGCTTCCTTCAGCTTGAATTTGAGTTCCCCTTGCACGCGCCTCAGCTCTGCCATGTCCCCCTCTCTGAACGCCATCTTTTTCCTGTTAAGAAGGGTCTTGACATTGCTGGATATCCAAGGCTTGTTGTTGGGAAAGCAGCGTACAGTTCTGGTTGGAAGAACAATGTCCATGCAGAAGTTCAGGTAGTCAGTTGTGCACTGTGTGACCTCCTCTACCCTACCCTACCAACTAGCTAGCTGCCAGCTCTATAGCCCCACCCAAACCCTAGACAGCATCTTGGATTGATGAGAATTAAACATATTTCATCAACTAGGATTTCTTAGGACTTTTAGTATGTTGTTCTGGACACCTCATAGAAATGGTCTATGCTGAAATTTTTTTATATTTTTGGCTCCAAAATGGGTTACTTTGCCTGGACTAAAAGTCCTCGGAATTGCTTTTCTAGTTCTTGTGGTATTCCTGCATGTCCCAATGCCCTTTGCCCTATGTTCTGTGCCTACCATAAATGCCAGTGCCAGTCTGCCATCCTGTGTTCGTAGAATACCTTTGCAAATGTATTAATAAAGGGCAGAGAATGCCCTGTGCCTGTGTTATCTGTGATATAACCTTGGCATAAAGGTATTTCTATAAGTACAGATATGTTTTAGTGGAAATTACTTAAAAAATATTGTCATTGCGGTCTCATTTATTGCTAGTCTTTGAAATGGCCTTGGCCCTTTCCCTTTCTTGAAACTGAATTGCCCCCAGAGCGAGTTGCTCCCACAGTTTTCCCAGTTAACCAGATGCATTCTAGATGGAAAGACCACTGGAAGTCTTATCACCTGAGCTTTTCTAGACTCTTTCTGATTGGAATAGTGGGACTGGGGCTGGAATGAAAAAAATATGTTTCTATACTATAATGAACCAAACCCCTGCACTAAACAATATCACATACAGTATCTGCTTCTGCTTCTGTTTTAAATTCTAAAACACCCTTTCTGCAAATAACTAGCATGGTAATTTACATTATGTGGCCAACCCAACTACTATGCTATTCCCCTGTACCTCTCCCCCTATCATCAATACATGTTCCAAGGCCTTTCCTCTAATTATTAACTGGTTAGAACATAATAGGAAAATTGTTAATGATGCTCTTTTTAAAATGACATTGCCTTTAAAAATGATTTATGGTGGCACGAAAGCCTTATACAAAGCACATCAGATATGGGGAGCTGTGGCACGGATGACAGTGTCCATACTATGCTCTGGTCCGGATGTCCATAGGTCCCAGTTTTGGCCTGCAGTTATTTTCCAGTCCATCTTTCCATCTGTCGCCCATGCAAGGTAATCTCCAGGAGGCCTGGCAGGGTATTAAGACAATGGCAGCAGTCAACACTGTGCCTGACTTCAGACCTGTGTGTGTGGCTGGCAACAGTGATGAATCCCTCCCCAATGAGCTTAACTCTTTTTACACCAGGTTTGAGAAAGATCACCAGTCTCAGGTGGCGGATATCATCTTGTAGCTTGACCCCTAATGACCCCATCACCATCACTGTTGAGTCTGTGGTGGAATGTTTGAAGAGGACACAGATCAAGAAAGCTCCTGGTCCAGATCACATCTGCGGTTACACACTAAAATACTGTGCTAAGAAACTTGAAGGAGTTTTCCAGCAGATATTCAAGAGCTCTCTATCTACTGCCAATGTCCCACAGTCATGGAAACACTCCACAATCATTCCCATTCCCAAGAAGAGCAGCCTTAAAGTCCTGAATGACCTAAGACCCATAGCCCTCACCTCCCTTGTTATGAAGGCCTTTGAGAGGATTGTGAAAGCTCACATTATCAGCGCCACAGCTTCAAAGATGGATCCTCTTCAGTTTGCATATCGTGCCAAAAGAGGGGTGGATGGCGCCAAAATCTACATATTGAATGCCATCCATGAACATGTAGAAAGCCCAAATTCTTTTGCCCGGCTCCTATTTGCGGATTTCTCGTCTGCCTTTAACACCATTCAACCTCACATGCTGCCTAAAAAACGTATGGACTGTTTCAACCTGGATCATCAGCTAATTCTGTGGATTACAGACTTTCTGACCCAAAGAACACAGACGGTGCTAGTCAAGAGGTTCTCTGACATCAGATACACGTCCACTGGCTCACCCCAGGGTTGTGTCCTCTCACCACTACTTTTCATCTTGTACACAGATGACTGTAGAAGCTGCCATGCTGATCGTCATCTAGTGAAGTTTACTGACGATACTGTTCTCCTTTCCCTGCTACATGGTTTTGTCCAAGATCACGGGCCTGTCCTCAGTGAGTTTGTGGAATGGTGTGATAGCTCCTTTTTGGAGCTAAATGTTACAAAGACCAAGGAGATGTTCATTGACTTCACTAAGCATGGAGGAAGCAGGACTGCAACTACAATCCATGGGGAACCAGTGGAAGTTGTACAATCTAATCTGTACTCTAATACAGAGGTGATTATTAAAAAATGTCAACAGAGGCAGTATTTCTTGAGGAAGCTTTACTTTACTTTACTTGAATTTCCCCTGGGGATCAATAAAGTATCTATCTATCTATCTATCTATCTATCTATCTATCTATCTACTCCTTTGGAGTTAACAGGAAGATTCTCAGCATTTTTTACACCTCCTTTATTGAAAGTATACTGACCTTTTCATACATGTGCTGGTTTCACTCCCTCTCAGTCAAAAATAAGAAACACCTCCAGAGCATTGTGAACACATGTTCTAAAATCATTGGCCACCCTCTTCGGTCTCTGACATCACTGCACGACAAGACAACATTACGGACATTAAGGAAAGCCAACTGCATCCTAGAAGACTCTACCCATGTCCTACACAAAGTTTTTGAATGGCTACTCTGGCTAGGACTAACAGGAGGAAGGCCACCTTTACTTTTGAGGCTATTCGCCTTTTGAACTTGAATATGCTCCAAGCCCCCTCCTCCATCTTCTCCTGGGACTAACCCCCACCCCTCCCCCTTACAGTCCTGTCTGTCCTTTTCTTTTTTTTCCCTGTCTTATATGTTGTGTTATGTCTTATATGTTGTGTTATGTCACTATGTCTGCATAGAGAAAATTGCCCCTCGGGGATAAAGTTTTTTGAATTGAATTGAATAGTCCAAACGATGTAGAAAAAAGCACATCAGATAGGAATAATAAACTAGAAAATGTAATTTCGGGAAAATTACCAGTGCATGATGTTACAACCACCCGGCTCGTTCTGGGTGATTTAACATAGGGAGACCACACGTGGGTAAAGAGTTAACAAAAAATATGTATTTATTAAAGTAATCATGCAAAATGTGAAGTGAAGTCAGTATTAATGAGATGGTAAGAAAACAAAGGTGTGGTGTAAACCAGAGTAATGTGCTAAACCCAAACAAAAGACAAAGGCGACGCATGTTGCAGTGGAGAGAGGGAACCCCGAACTACTTCTTCTTCTTCTTCTTGTGGGGTTTATTGGCAGTTGGCATACACACAGTTGCATTTACCGCCACCAACTGGACATTTACATAACTACGGGTATGGAGTTTCAACGGAGGAGTGACAAAGAAAAGGAATAATAATAATTGAGGAAAATAAAGGAAAAAATAAAAAATAAATAATACTCTATGTGAGTAGCATTAACTAAATCCTAACAAAAAGTCCTGTGTTCTTGAGAAACTTAAATACAGATCTCCAGGCAGACGGCATAGAGAAGGAGAGTAAACCCTCAAGAGAGAGCCTGGCCTGCCCCAGTTCTCTAACCTCTTCCAGTAATATACCTCTTTCTATGCTGTACGCTGGGCAAACTAATAAAACATGTTGAACTGTCTCCATTTCCCTGCAGTTATCACAATGGCCCGTGGCATGTTTGCCAATAACATGAAGATGATGGTTCAGCCTAGTGTGGCCCATCCTAAGCCTTGTTATTATTTGCTCTTCTTTTCGGCTCCAGCTGCACTGTCTTCTGGTGGGCACCTGTTGCGAAAGCAGCTACCCTTACTCTCCCTGTCCCACTGCCCCTGCCATTCGCCTATCATTTTAGTTACTATGATATGCTTAACTTCTGCTTTACTGAGTGGAATGTTAATCTGAATCTCAGAATTTAAAGCATCTTTAGCAAGCTGGTCTACAACCTCATTCCCTTCAATACCTGAATGAGATGGAACCCATACAAAATTAACTAAAATATCTTGCTGATGCAGTCTAAAAAGACTTTGAAAAACATCATACAGTATGTCAGGTCTGCACACTGACTTGCCGTGCAGAATACTAGTCAATGCTGACAATGAATCAGAGCAAATAACTTTACACCGGGTCTTAACCTCTTCAATCCATTCTAGTGCAAGGCAGATTGCAAATAGCTCTACTGAATAAACTGCAAGGTGGTCAGAGAGTCTCTTTTGAATTTCTTTCTTATACTTTGGGATAAACACTGCAGCTGCAGTCTTCCCTGTAGCAGGGTCTTTAGAACCATCTGTAAAAATTTGAGCCCCATCAGGATATTTGGTGTGTATATGCACATTAGTGAGATGTTTCACATCCCTTTCCTCCTCAACCTCATCACGCATTTTGACTAAAACGATATCCACTGTGGACATAACAAAAAACCAGGGAGGGATAGGTGGCAGGGGAACCACAGAACTATGAGACAACTTAGTTAGTCCAAGTTTTCCAGCTTGGCTATTCCCAATCCACCCAAAACTATTAAAGTTTGCTTTGCCGTGTTCCCAACACTGAGTCAGAATATGCTTAGTAGGGTGATCCTCTTTATGGCCTTGCAAATTCGTCCAGTACACCATGGCCAACTGCTGACACCTCAAAACCAAGGGCATTTCCCCTGATTCTACCTGGAGAGCAGGGACTGATGAGGTCCTTAATGCCCCACTGCACACGCGTAAGGCCTGTGCTTGAATTACATCAAGTTTCATCAAATGTGTCTTTGCCGCTGATCTATACGCAATGCACGCATAATCCAAAGTAGATCTGATAAGTGCAATATATACATGTTTTAACGACATCATTGTGGGACCCCAGTCGCTCCCCACTAGGCACCTGTGTATATTTACTGCCTTTTTACACTTAACAACAACTCTCTGAATATGGAGTGGAGTTTCTGACTAATATGAGCTGAATTTCGCCCCCTGGTCCACAGTGCTCAATCATCTGCATACAAAGATCTTCCAATATTAAAGGAATTATCCAGAGTAAAATGCACTTTAGATCAATTTACGGATGATTGGGAGTACATACGTTGAGTTGACATCCAAATCATGTCATTCGGATGTGTTTTGAGAAAGTTCGATGTTACCGTTTTTAGTCAAAACTCGTTAGCCTGGAAGTGACGCGGGCATGTAATTTTGCCGCTACAAAACGCTATTTTTATACCTCTTCTACAGTTCCAAACAACATTACACTTACGTGGTAGTGAGTAGAGGGTCCCTAAAGCCAAACCGAAGTATCCCGAGGTCTTTATGTGGTCGGATAGAGAGTCCAGAATGAATTTCATCAAGCCAGTACCTTTCCGGAAATGTTGCCATCTTTGCTGCCTTCTTCAGGGGAAAGTCCGTAGGAGTCGATTGCTGAGTGTGGAGTAACACACTCTGGAAATTCACAATTTCGTCGCCGTTTTATTTTTTTTTTTAAAAACATAGTCCAGTATTTCTTTCGAAATTGAAATGAAGTTGTATGGACTGGACTATGTTTTTTTTTTTTTTTTTTTAAACGGCGACAAAATTGTGAATTTCCAGAGCGTGTTACTCCACACTCAGCAATCGACTCCTACGGACTTTCCCCTGAAGATGGCAGCAAAGATGGCAGCAAAGATGGCAACATTTCCGGAGAGGTACTGGCTTGAGAAAAACAAATACTTTTGCCAGCGCTTCTGCTTTATCTTTATCTGTTCTCATAATTTCCTCATTAAACTGGATAGCCGGTAAAGAAAACTCCCTCCTAATTCCTCCCATTCTCCTTATCATCCCCCACACATCATTGATTGAGGTATCTCTTCCAATAGTGTCACAAAACGCTCCCCACCGCTCTCTCTTTGCCTTCCTTATAACCCTCCTGACCATAACTTGAGCTCTTTTATACTCAACCAGGTCAGCAAAAGAGAAAGTTGATTTGACCTTTTTAAAAGCATTATTTCTTACCTGTATTGCTTCCCTACACGCATTTGTCCACCAAGGTACCATTTTAAGCTGCCCACAACTTGTTGTTTTTCCGATGAATTGAAAGGCTGAAGAGTGCAATATCTCTGTAATCCTGCTGTTAACATCATTGACATTTCCATACTGTTCTACATTAAAACTCATCAATCTAGCACTACAATTCATACTAGTCATCCCATTTAGCTTTTTTTTTTTTTTTTTTTTTGATCAATTGTTTTTTATTTTATTATGATGCACATATTCACAATCAATAACAAATACAGAGGTATAACACTTCCCAACCACCCTCCCCCCACCCTTCACCCCCACCCAGTGGTGAGCATCTGCAATCTTATATGTCATGAAACATTTAAAGTACATTGGTATACAATTATAAAGACAGAAAATAACATATTTTCCAGTAAAAAAAAAAAAAATACAAATAAAAAGTTAAATTATTTTAAAGAAAAGAAAGACAAAGAGGGATTTCAAAACAACAGTACACAGCACCTTAGACATGACCATCAGCAATAAAGGTTTTGACTTCCTCAAAAGCATGATTCCACCTCATTAGAGTTTGTGATCTGGCCCCATGTATACGGGCTGTTGAAAGTTCCATAGATATAATATCAAGTAAACTTAGAGCCCATAGACGTCTACACATAACATGTGGGGGGTTCCATCGGCTGACTAACATTTTTTTGGCTGCAGTAAAAGCAGCCAGCAGTAGACTGCTCTGGAAAAGTGTCAATGAAAGGTTGGAATAATCATTTAGAAAAAATAGACTTGGAGTTATAACAATATCAGTCCCAATCAGAGTTGAAATGTCTCCAGTTAGCTGTTGCCAAAAAGGTACCAAAGATGAGCATTCCCAAAAAAAATGTAAAAAAGTTCCTGTCTTTCCATCAGAACACAAAGTATAATTAGGTGAGGTAATTAGACGCATATGAAATCTCTTAAGTGGTGTTAAATATACTCTGTGTGCTAGTTTCCAATGGATCATTTGATGATTAGGATTCTTAGAAGACATAGTGATTGTCTCCCATGTGTGATCAGAAAAGGTATCTTCCAGTTCACATTCTAAATCTTTTGACCAAACCGCTATTACTCCAAGAGGTTTGTATAGTTTCTTCATCAGGAAGGAATAAATAGATGACGCAGAAGAAGGGATGCAGTCATTGAAATATATAACTGTGTTAAAAGGAACACCAAGAGCCTTAAGAGCTGATCTGATGCGCAAGTAGAAGTAGAAAGTAGAAGCCGGTATGTTGTACTTAGATCTTAAATCCTGAAAGGTTCTCAAGCCTTTGTCATCATACAGGTCTCCAAGAGTTGTAATGTTGCATTCTGCCCATTGAGAAGATCTAAATGGGGTACTCCCAGATAGAAACCCATTATTATTAAAAAGTGGAAAGTGATGATGCCATTTTGATATAGATCCTGTTTGTCTTTCTACAACCTTCCAGGTGGATAATAAATGGGCTATGATTGGGCCAAAACGAAGGGTACATTGTCGAATAGAAACATTGCAAAAAACCAAATCTCTTAAATTATAGGGGGTGACCATTGATTCTTCAATGGCTCTCCATGCCACATTTTTATTTGAATCAAACCAGACTGATATAGGGCGCAACACAAATGCTTGGGCATAAACTTTAAAGTCAGGAACAGATAAACCGCCATCCTGCCTAGAGCGTTGCATAGTGGACAGCTTAATCCTTGCACGTTTCCCATTCCAAATATATTTCCTTAGAGTGGAGTTGATATTGTCCCAAAAGTGTGCAGGGGGTGGCAAGGGTATCATTGCACTATAAAAATTAACTCGTGGTAAAACGTTCATTTTGATGACTGAAATTCGTGCATATAATGACTTGGGCAAAGATGACCAGTTTGATAGATCTGTACTGACTTCAGAAAGAATTTTTTTGAAGGTTTTACTTGCAATATCATGCAATGAGGGATATATGTCTATCCCTAAATATTTAAATGATGTTACAATGGGTGCGGCACTAGGAAGAGACACAGAGACAGGGTCAAAGTTTAGTGGTAGAAAACAAGATTTGTTCCAATTTATCTTGTAACCTGAAAGATCACTAAAATGATTAAACAATGACATAATATGAGGTACTGATGAAGCGGGGTCATTTACAAATAAAAGTATATCATCAGCATACAAAGAGATGTGATGAGATGTATTTCTTACATTAATTGGTAAAATTTGCTCTGATTGACTGACAGCCTGAGCTAGGGGTTCTAATGACAAAGCAAATAACAATGGTGAGAGTGGGCAGCCCTGACGCGTACCCCTTCCCAAAGAAAAAGAGCGTGAGCATAATTGTCCCGTTAACACAGATGCTTTTGGATTACAATATAGTACTTTTACCATGTTAATGAAGTCGCGGCCTAAGCCCATATGTTCTAGTACAGACCACAAATAGTTAATTTCCAAACGGTCAAATGCCTTAGTTGCGTCCAATGAGAACACTCCATAAGAATTATCTGATTGATCAGCTGAATAAATGATATGTAAAAGACGGCGGATGTTATCAGATGCAGAACGTGTTTTGATAAAACCAGTCTGATCTTCATGAACCAATTTGGTAATCACCGACTCCAAGCGTTGTGACAATACTTTGGCATACAGTTTAATATCTGCTCCAATCAGTGAGATTGGACGATAATTAGAACAGGAGGTTGGGTCCTGATCTTTTTTCAACAGCAGGGATATAATAGATGTGTTAATGTCCTGTCTGAAAGATCCATGTTTAATTGAATGATTTATCATGTCTAATAATAGAGGGCCAAGCTCTGTCCAGAAGGCTGAATATAATTCAGTTGGAATGCCATCCAGTCCTGGCGATTTACCTTTATTCATATATTTCAGTGACTCTTTCAGTTCTTGAAGAGTAATTGGTTGACCTAAGGACTCTGACTCCTCGGTAGATAGAGTAGGTAAATTAAGAGAAGAAAGAAAAGAAGATAGAGTTGCATTGTCACATGTAGATTCAGAAGTATATAAAGTAGAATAGAAAGACTGGAAAGCGTTATTAATGTTTTGCTGATCAGTGGTGAGCTCACCAGAACATAGCCGTATCGCAGGTATATTTGCAAACCTTTCATTATTACGCAGTTGCAGGGCTAAAAGATGGCTTGGCCTGCTCCCATTAAAGTAATAGTTTTGTCTGGTCCTTTGAATAAGAAACTCTGCTTTAACTTTAAGTAATTGGTTTAACTCAGTTTTTAATATTTTAATTTCAGTGGCCGTTTGGTCAGAGAATGACGCCTGATTTGTTGCCTCTAGTATCTTAAGCTGAGATTCCAGATCAGCTATTCTCTTCATTCTAGATTTTTTAAGATGTGACGCAAAAGAAATAGAAAAATTACGGATGAAGCCCTTGACTGCATCCCAGAGTATGCGGGGGTCTGCCACTGTTCCTTGATCCTTGCAGAAATACAGCTTCTGAGTTTATCAGTGCATACTGCTTGTAAATGAGTTTCACTTTCTCCTGACCTGTCCTCATCATGAGCCATGACAGCATTCATATCTGCTCCCATCACAATCTCATAGCCTGCCATATTAAGAAGATAATTTGTGAGCATTGAGAAGAATGCAGGATCATATGTGGAAGGAGCATAAATAGATAGAAAGGCTAACTTCCTGTTTCCCACCAAAGCCTTAACATGAGTTACTCTCCCATCAGTATCATTGTCATGCTCAATGATATCTATACCTAAATTCCTTTGTAGGAGTATCATAACACCTTTAGTTTTATCAGTGGCACTAGAAGCGGAAATTACTTTGTAAAATTTGTTATTACATCTATGAACATCTTCTTTTTTGAGATGGGTTTCCTGAATCAAAGCTAAATCTATCTTTCTCCTTTTTAAAAGTTCCAGGCAACATGCACGTTTATGAGATCCATTTAAACCATTCACATTCCAACTCAAAATATTTAGGTTAGTCATAACTGTCAAATACTTGGAATGAAGCAAAAAATAAAAACAAACAATGTACATTTCTTTCATGATGCTCACCACTATCCCAACCCCCTCCCACCCCTGGGTCATAGAACATGACCCTATCCCTCAACCCAACGCAGACTGGGTATAGAACAAGCCCACGTCTGCCCTGTTCCCTTACATAAATCCGTGACATCAGCAATGGTTTGCACGCTATAGGTGCCAACACAAGCCCTTATAGTGAAAATCAAAAAACTAAACAGCTAAATAGCTAACTCGTAAGCCTATTATGTATAGTATAATTAAATGAGGGTTCATAAGAATGTAAACAAAACAAAATTCGCCTGTTCTCCCATTTTACTGGAGAAAGTGGTAAATAAAAGAGGAGGGAAAAAACATTAGACTACTATTGTCCCAAATATAATTGAAAGTATTGGTGAGCATTACCTCCTACAACATCACAATAACCAATTAGGCTATCGTTTTTACCTAAGCCAGGGTGGATAGACGAACAGGAGTCTGCCCGTAACTTACAGTGTCCCATGAGAGGCAGCCCCGCATCATTCCTGGTCACTCTCGGCAATGGGATGGGATTCTTCCAGTGAGTCGCAAAAAGCACTGGCCTCCTCTGGCGTTTGGAAAAATTCCGTTGCCCCTCCTTTCAAAGTCACCTTGAGAATTGCCGGATACTGGAGGAAGGGTTGGCACCCCTTTCTCCTAAGCTCCTTCTTCACTGTGGTGAATGCAGCTCGCTTCTTCGCAGTAGCAGGCGAGTAGTCAGGGAAAATACTGAGGGTCGTCTCATCATCCTCCATCTGTATGGCCCCTTGGTCCCTGGCTGCTCGGAGAATCATGTCTCGATCGGTGTAGCGGAGAAGTTTGAAGATGAATACTCGTGGTCTGTCGGGTTTCTTAATCGGTGTTTTAGAGCTGCCTTTAGGAGGGTTTGAACAAATGCGATGGGCTCTTTCAATTTCAATGTTTTTGTCCTTCAAAGAGGGCAGCCAGACTGGCAGCGCCCGCTTGAGAAAGCCCACCGGATCGTCTTTTTCCAAGCCTTCGGGTAGACCAATTAAACGAAGATTGTTGCGTCGGCTACAGTCCTGCAGCTCAACAAGTTGTTGCTCAACAGTATCAAGATGTTTGTCATGACTTTGTAGAATTTTTTTCTGGTTTCTTTGCTCACCAGACAGCGCATCGATTTTCGAGCACGCGGTCTTCATGTGCGTGGATAATTCACTTCTCATCGTAGCCATTTCGGATTTATGAATACACTCCAGTCTTTCCATAGCGTCCTCCATACCAAAGCTAGCACTTGCTGGCTTAGCCCGATTGTCCGCTGTCTTTGTTTTCCTCTTTTGGGAGGTAGAAGACGGAGTTAAAGTCAACTGCCTGCGCGCCAGTGACATTTAGAAACGTTAACAGGCGAAATAGAAAAGGTGTTTTCTGATATAAGCGAATAAATACTGAAAATAGGGCTTGATGTCAGGATCCCCTTCAACACGCGTGCAGCTCCATCAACGCGTCACGTGATCTCCCATTTAGCTTTTTTAAAGTCCCATCTAGGGAAGGTTACATCTTCAATGTGGACTGTCCCCACTCCAATCTCACACAGTGTAGGGTAATGATCACTACCAATACAATCATCCTGTATGACATTCCATTTAGAACATCTAGCAAACTGCGCAGAGACCAAGGTAAGATCTATAAATGTCTCCCGGCCACTTGAAACGTAAATTCTTGTACCCCTCCCATCGTTAAGGCAAATAAGGTCTCTTTCCTCTAGCACTTCCTCCACTACCTTACCATTACTATTGGTTTCTGTACTCCCCCACAGTGTGCTAACACCAAATCATCTTATGGGACACATCACCCAGGAACTCATCAAGAACATCTTTGTTTAATGCTTCACAAGGGTTGTAATAGTTAACCACCAGAAAGTTGGAATTACCTATCCATACCTCAATGATTATCCCCTCCACCTCTCTACTTACCTTAATAGTTCTGTAGCCCAGTCCCTGCATGACAAATACAGCCACCCCTCCACCAGGGCCCTTCTCCCTATCCCTGCGCACCGATACATACCCTTGCAGCACAAAGTCCAAATGAGGCCTAAGCCACGTCTCTTGCACACATATTACATTAGGCTTGGCATCCAAATCTTCCACAAACTTCTTAAATTCCTGCCCATTAGAGCAGAGACTTCTAGCATTCCACTGTAAGATGCTGAAAACCATTAAGAACTTCCACATGGTGCTGGCTGTGATGCTGATTGAACACCTTGTTGAATATTTAAAATTCTGCTTATTTCTTCAAATGAAACTTCCGCCCCTACAGAAAAATGCCTTCGTGCAGCCTTAACAATGATTTTAATCTTCTCACTTTTCTTTTCTGTCAATGCTGTACAATTGTATGACTTTAGCGAGAAATGCCAAGAATTTCACGCTATCCACTTGTATCATTTCCTTACCTGTGGGCCTAGAGGTTTTTCTTGCTACGCTGATATGAAACGCTATGACTTTGCACCTGGGGTCCTGTTTCAGCTTTTCTTTTCCCATCCACTTTCTGAATAGCATTTGCCACATCGCTTTTTCCCCCTACAAATGGCTGCCACGTGCCCAAACTTCTGGCATTTAAAACATCGCAGTGGCGGTGGGATGTATGGACGAACTTGAAAGCTCATATACCCAACTCTAATCCTAATTGGCAGTACCTTCTCATCAAAAAAACAACAGAATGAAAAGACTCTCCTTTTTAACTTGTTCTCGGGTGTACATCAGCCTTCTACATTTGACCACATTTGCTCCTGACACAGACACATTTCTCAAAATATCCTCGCATGACAAGTCTGTGGACACTCCTGTTACCACTCCAAGCTGTAGTTTTTTACACTCCCATTCAATACATTTAATTTTCTTTCCTTCCATCTCATTCATCCCAAGTAACTTATCCCGCTGTGTAATGTTGGAACACTCAATGATTCCTCATGAAGTGCTTTAGTTATTTTCAGGGGGTTGATAGAACTAGGGGAATCGAACTGTACTTTTACCTTCAAGTCGATTTGCCTTGCCACTCGTTTTGCATCGCTATCTTTATCTGACTCTGTGTGAACATCATCATGACCTCGTTTGTTGTCTTTCTTCTTTCCATTCGTTTTTACCTGCCATTCCTGTTTTGAATTTCCCTCGTCTCCTGCTTCCATCTCTACCACAGAATCTACATCACTTCCAAGAAAACTACCATCACTTCCCTCCGTCTCCACTCCATTACCCTCATCCAAGAGCTCGCCATTTGCGCCACTACTCTCTCCCCTTTCCCAAGGAGACCGACTCCGCTCCCGATGGTCTGTGCTGCGACGAGATATCCCACTTCAAAAGCTCACCTGCCTCTCGAACCCCGAACTTCAGCCAGGTAGCCTTTTTTATAGTGCAGATGCCCCAATCAGGTGATCAGCAGCACCTGTGCCTCGACTCCACCCTGCACACAGAACGACAGAGACAGGCAGGCAGACAGAGACCGGCAAGGTCGTAACAATGAAAATGCAAAACATATATTAACATAAAATGCAAAACAAACTTTTATTTGGAAACAGTTGTGGGCAGAGGAAACAGAGGGGTATTTCACAAAACCTGGGGGGTATTCCATCAACCTCACTAAAGGCCAAACCTGGCTTATTTCGATAAGTCTCGCTAATTTTAGTGAGAATTCCGTTCCATTAATGAGAATTAACGTGAATCCCAGCTTGGTAACCATGTGAATTTATGCCACAGAACTAACCTGCTCCGTAGCAGGTTAACTTTCAAGCTAAATTAAGCTGTGTTGCAAAAAAAAACAATCAGTTGGAAAACGAGTCCAAAAAGATGGTTCCGTCAACCTGTGCTCTCGTCACCTGTAGCATAGGCTACTACTTCAAAAATAGAAGTAGGCCTATAGAAATGTTTTTTTCCGACAGTGCACCAAGCATGGATTTACACATTCACTAGCTCCAAAGAATGTATGAAGATTATACGATTAAAAATGTTTTAACTTCACATGCGTGTGGTTCTAGGAATCGTGCTACTCTGCGTCATTTACGTTCGGTGGTGGTGTAACGTGCAGCGAGACGGCATAGGATAGGATTTACATTCTTGCGTGTTCGCAGGTTCGCTTCCCATACGAAGTATTAAGGCTATATCGTTTATCACCTTGATAATAGCATTTTTAGTTATAATCTTTGATTATAGACATATGACATATACATATGTCTACTGCTGATAAAGGGTCATGCACATTTAGTAGGCTGTTCAGTGACAGCTTTGCCAGTGGGCTTGAATAAACGAGACCAAGATGCCGCTAACTTGAGTTAATGGAACGGCTTCAGCCCCAAGTGGAAGTCTACGCTAGTTCAAGCCAGGCTATTTCTGTTAAGCGCCGCCTTCATTAGCAAGGTTGATGGAATATCCCCCTGGTTTGGTTGACAGCATAAGATACCATGGTGATATAGCGACACTAAAACAGATCCACTTTCGTGTCACAGCATAGCCTGGCTTTGAGCGCAACATACCTCGCTAACCCACTAATCGAGATTCGTAGTACACCCCACAGGCTAACAGCCAAGCTAAGTTAATTCTAATGGTAATTATGTGGTCTTATTGGTTCAGCTAGCTGTCATTCACATCAGACCTCCGTGCTAATTTTAAGGAGCTTTATTCCATTTATAAACTATTTGCTAAATGTATTTGCTCGCAAAACAAAACAGATTGTCTGCCTACTACCATATGGTTATTATTTTAATTGTGATAGCCTTATCATTATTAACATAGGCCTAGGTAGGCTACTCATTGTTTGCTTATTTTATTGAAAGACGTTTGATGAATAGCCTACTGTAGTTGATTGGAAGTGGAGGGGCAAGTTTTCGAAGGTATTTTCAACTATAATATTAAGGTATAGCCTATCATATGTGCATCTTTGCAGTGGCAAGCGCTTTCTTAATGACGTTGCGTGCCAAGACAAGGAAGCACTCACACGTGGGTGCATACGTAAATTTGCATTCAGTTGGTCTACCACGCCTACTCCACGAGGCTGAAGTTAGCACCACTTTCGTTTCCGCGGGGGAAGACCACTTTCAGATCGCGGGGGAGTTAAGTTTCCGTTCCACCTTAAATAATGCAATTTTCTACCTCGTCCACAAGGGGCCAGTGTTGACCGCAAATCCGCGATAACACAGGCATGTGCCTGTTGCAGATGAACAGGCATTGTTCACAGACGTTCAAAAGCCTGTATATCTTTTTTTTGTTGACTCCACTGCCGAATGTTTTGAGAAATGTTGCCTTTTGTGTTCTATTAAATAATTTGGTAATTTAGAGGGGGGGGGGGGGGGGGGGGTTTGTATAGGGTGGCAGATTATGTAGTTTTTTCTTTATTTTCTGTGCTGGATCTTTTGATACATGTTGTATTATGTTTTCTATTGAATAATTTTGTTCATTTTACACTGGGGGGGGGGGGGGGGGGTATGTAGTTGGTAGCAGATTTTGAAGTTTTTCTACAGTAAATGTATTCCCTACGGCCTACATGTCATTTTGCATCGGATTAGAACAGCGACAGATATCCCATGAAGGATTTTGCAAGGGATATTTCACCACATTCTGAAACTACACCTCCTCCCCTTTCCAATGACACCCCACCTGTGAAATTCTATGGTGGAAAATGGGATATTTAGCCCCTCTGAAAATATAATATGTATTTGTGAAATTGCAGAATTTCCACACTTGAACAGGGACAGATAGCCCATGAAGGATTTTGCAAGGGATGTTTCACCACATTCTGAAACTACACCTCCTCCCCTTTCCAATGCCACCCCACTTGTGAAATTCTATGGTGGAAAATGGGATATTTAGCCCCTCTGAAAATATAATATGTATTTGTGAAATTGCAGAATTTCAACACTTGAACAGGGACAGGTATCCCATGAAGGATTTTGCAAGGGATGTTTCACCACATTCTGAAACTACACTATCTCCCCTTTCCAATGACACCCCACTTGTGAAATTCTATGGTGGAAAATGGGATATTTAGCCCCTCTGAAAATACAGTATATATTTTGTGAAATTGCAAATGTTCAGCACTAGAACAGCGACAGATAGCCCATGAAGGATTTTGCAAGGGATATTTCACCACATTCTGAAACTACACCTCCTCCCCTTTCCAATGCCACCCCACTTGTGAAATTCTATGGTGGAAAATGGGATATTTAGCCCCTCTGAAAATATAATATGTATTTGTGAAATTGCAGATTTTCAGCACTAGAACAGCGACAGATATCCCATGAAGGATTTTGCAAGGGATATTTCACCACATTCTGAAACTACACCTCCTCCCCTTTCCAATGCCACCCCACTTGTGAAATTCTATGGTGGAAAATTGCATATTTAGCCCCTCTGAAAATACAGTATATATTTGTGGAAATTGCAGATTTTCAGCACTAGAACAGCGACTGATGTCCCATGAAGGATTTTGCAAGGGATATTTCACCACATTCTGAAACTACACCATCTCCCCTTTCCAATGACACCCCACTTGTGAAATTCTATGGTGGAAAATTGCATATTTAGCCCCTCTGAAAATACAGTATATATTTTGTGTAATTGCAAAATTTCAACACTTGAACAGGGACAGATAGCCCATGAAGGATTTTGCAAGGGATATTTCACCACATTCTGAAACTACACCTCCTCCCCTTTCCAATGCCACCCCACTTGTGAAATTCTATGGTGGAAAATTGCATATTTAGCCCCTCTGAAAATACAGTATATATTTGTGGAAATTGCAGATTTTCAGCACTAGAACAGTGACTGATGTCCCATGAAAGATTTTGCAAGGGATATTTCACCACATTCTATAACTACACTCTCTCCTCTTTCCAATGACACCCCACTTGTGAAATTCTATGGTGGAAAATTGCATATTTAGCCCCTCTGAAAATACAGTATATATTTGTGGAAATTGCAGATTTTCAGCACTAGAACAGCGACTCATGTCCCATGAAGGATTTTGCAAGGGATCTTTCACCACATTCTGAAACTACACTCTCTCCTCTTTCCAATGACACCTCACTTGTGAAATTCTATCCTGGAAATGTGACCTTTCCACCCCTTAGAACATATAATATGTATTTGTACATCAGCACTTGAACAGCTACACACATCCCATAATGTCCTTTGCATCGGCTGTTTCAACACATTCCGAAACTACACCCGCTCTTCTTTCCAATGACAACCCCCCATGTGAAACCCCCATCGCATAAAATGGCTTTGTTTTCGATTAGAACTCCCATGGCCTATTTCTTTCATTGCAGTTTTTATACACTAAAATTTGTCTCTATTGGTCAAGACTGATTTGTTGCAAACAATTCCACCGTATATGAATAGTTGAGTGTGTCCTCTTCCAATGACTTCCTTCATGAGCAATTCCATCCAAGAAAATAGGCATTTTTTAATTTCAAAATCCTCAAGCTATTATTCTGATTGTGGCTTTCAACACTACATTTTCTCCCTATCACTCAAGTCATTTGGCACATTTCGGTCATTTTGGGGGCCAAGCAGTGAAGCTGCGAAGCATCATTACTGTTTCTACCTTTTCTTATTGGGGGCCAGTAGCAAAGCCCAATTGTATATTTACGCTTTCCTATTATTCGGGACCAAGCAGTGTAGGCACCCATTATGTTTGTACATTTTCCTATTATTGGGGGCCAAGCATCGAAGCTGCAAGGCACCCACTGTGTTTATATGTTTTCCCATCCTAAGAACACACAATAAATGTGGAGTCTTTTTACCACTGCGGGGGCGCTATAATCACAGGATGTAGGCTCATATATCAGCAATGCTTTCGCGTACCGAAACAAAACTTGGTATATGGACTTAGGACCCCATCCCGAGGACACACAATATATTTGGTGACCTTGGACCACTAGGAGGTACTAAAGTTACAGGAAATGAGCTCATATCTTGGCAATGCTTTCTCGTACCGAAACCAGACTTGGGTCATGGATTCGCCACACAATAATGTTGGTGATGTTTGGTCACTAGGGATAGATTAGATTAGATTGGACTCAACTTTATTGTCATTGTGCAGAGTACAAAGTCAACTAAATTCAGACACTGCTCTTGCTTGCTTGCCTGCCGGTTCACACTTCACCCCTCACTCTCAGTGGAACATGCACCTCCACCATCAAAGGCTGATGCACCCCTCCCCCACAACGTGATCATGAACAATGCGACTACACTAACGCTGTTCACAAGCCACCAGTCTACAGCCACCAAATACCCCTCATCCCCCCTCCTCTGGACAAGGGGAAGAGTGCTGTGAGTATCATGTTCCTTGACTTCTCCAGTGCTTTTAACACCATCCAACCCCTCAGACTGGGTGAAAAACTCCTGCAGATGATTGTGGATGCTCATCTGGTATCCTGGATTGCAGACTACCTGATAGAGCGGCCACAATTCGTCAGACTGAAGAACTGCCTCTCCGACACCGTGATCAACAGCACTGGAGCTCCACAGGGAGCAGTGCTTTCTTCAGTCCTTTTCAACCTGTACATGTCTGACTTCTGCTACAACACAGAGTCATGCCACATGCAGAAATTTTCAGACGATACTGCAATTGTGGGGTGTATCAGGGATGGGCAGGAGGAGGAATATAGGAGCCTGGTGAAGGACTTTGTGCAATGTCCGGAGGTCTAAGCCCGCTCTGCTCCCAGTTACCATTGAGGGGGTCAATGTGGAGGTGATAAGCACTTACAAGTATCTGGGGATACATCTGTACAATACACTGGACTGGTCAGTCAACACTGAAGCACTCACAAAAAATATGAACACAATTCCCCCATCCTAGCATCTTTACACTGGCTACCTGTTAAAAGTCTCTTTGACTTAAAAATATGACTTCTAACATACAAAGCCATAAATGGCTGGGCACCTATATTAAAGATCTTTTAGTACCATAATACCCACCTAGACTGCTACGATCACAGAATACTAGACTTCTTGTAATCCCAACAGTAGAGGCAGAGCTTTCTGCTACAGCGCACCCCTCCTCTGGAAATAACTCTCTCCATCAATTTTATTAGCAGACACCCTCCCTATTTCCAAGTCTAGACTTAAAACATACATCTTTAGTGCCTCCCATAGTTAGGTATGGTGTAGTGTGGAACTTCTGGGTTTTTATTGGAATGGACCACCTCTGCTGTGTCCTCATGTGACTGGCGCCCTAGTCATGCGTGTCATGGTGGCAACTGACTACCCTTCACCATGCCTTAGGTATGCTGCTGTAGCATAGCGCTGTCATGGACTTTTCATGTGTCACGCCGTACAACTCTGCTTCTTTCTCTCTCTCAACTCCCCCTCTTACCTCTTGTCTTTGTCTTGCCATTCAACTCCCTCTTCTCTCCTAGGCAAGTTCAACTCCCTCTTCTCTCCCTCTCTTGCCTTTTGTCTCTATAGTATAACACTATATAATACCATTGATATACTTATTAATACTAACCATCATGACTTATAGTAATACCTACTATTTATCTCTCTTTCTTCCCTCTTACCTCACTTGTGAGATAAACTATTACCAGTCATCAGCCATCCTTGTGTTTGGCCCTCATCGCACCTGAAGTCCCATCCCTATGATGACTGCCCTATGTGATGACCTTGTGCCCCTTCAGGCCTTCTCCTGTCAGTGCACGGGCAGGGCTGGGCCTGGTTGGGCTAATACCCTCATTGATTACACCTATGGTTAGGGTGGGGCTATATAAGGGGTTCCCTATCTTTCTGATTAGGCATTTTTCTTACTTCTTGCAGGCACTCACTTTGATTCTCTCACACTTTGCTCTCTCCCCTCATTTTTAACTCTACATCTCTTTCTCTTTCTTTGTCTTTAGGCCTACTTCACTAGCTTCTTTGCATCCATACATCCATACACTCAACAATAAATTAATATATTTGGTTTGAACCTTGTTGTCCGTGTCCCTCTTTATGTTTCGGTCTGGGAACGAGCTGGCCGTAACACTTACCATTGCCTATTGCAGTCCCCTTGTCTGGATTCCTGGCCCGTGCAGCCTAGCTACCCAGTACTTGACATATGACAATTCCTAATCCCTATGGACAATACATGCCCTACATTGGACTATTTGAATTTCCTGACACTAAATAGGATTCATGCATACATTGTACTGGTTATGTAACCATTTTAACTCTTTGTAACATACCTCAGGTTGTTGTGTTCTATTCTGTACACCTAACTAACCTATTAATTTATTATGTATACAGTACTGACCTTACTGCCCTGTAAGGCCCTTGAGTCTTGTATCCACTCAAGGTTTCTTCCTATATGTATCTCCAATTGTGGAGATACATATAGGTGTGAAAAGTGGCCTGAAGTGAATAAGTGGCCTGAGTAGAATAAGTGTGCAAAGTTTGAGCATTTTACTATGTACATTTGTATGTGCTGCCATGGACTCCCATGGCACTAGAAAGAAGCATAATAACAAATCCTACTAGCCCTATAAAGTCCCTACGCAGCTTCAATGCTTGCCCCCCAATAAGACAAGGTAGAAACACTAATGGCCCCAAAAATGACAGAAATGTGGCAAATGACTTTTAAGTGATAGGGACCAAATGTAGTGCTGAAAATGTATAATCAGAAAAATAGGCCAAAATTTCCCATGACAAATGGGAAGTCTAGACCAAATCTAGTGCTGAAAATAATACATTTCTCAAATACATTTTATTTTCAAGGGCCATTCTTAACGATAGAATTTCATATAGGGGGTGTCATTGGAAAGAGGAGAGGGTGTAGTTTCAGAATGTGGTGAAACATCCCTTGCAAAATCCTTCCTGAGATGAGTATGGCTGTTCAAGTGCTGAAATTCATCAATTTCACAAATACATACTATATATTCAAAGGGCAAAAAAGGGCATTTTCCACAATAGAATTTCACAAGTGTGGTGTCATTGGAAAGAGGAGAGAGTGTAGTTTCAGAAAGTGGTGAAAGACCCCTTGCAAAATCCTTCATGGGCTATCTGTCGCTGTTCTAGTGCTGAAAATCTGCAATTTCCACAAATATATACTGTATTTTCAGACGGGCAAAATATCCCATTTTCCACCATAGAATTTCACAAGTGGGATGTCATTGGAAAGGGGAGGAAGTGTAGTTTCAGAATGTGGTGAAACATCCCTTGCAAAATCCTTCATGGGCTATCTGTCCCAGTTCAAGTGTTGAAATTCTGCAATTTCACAAAATATATACTGTATTTTCAGAGGGGCAAAATATGCAATTTTCCACCATAGAATTTCACAAGTGGGGTGTCATTGGAAAGGGGAGGAAGTGTAGTTTCAGAATATGGTGAAAGAGCCCTTGCAAAATCCTTCATGGGCTATCTGTCCCTGTTCAAGTGTTGAAATTCTGCAATTTCACAAATACATATTATATTTTCAGAGGGGCAAAATATGCAATTTTCCACCATAGAATTTCACAAGTGGGGTGTCATTGGAAAGAGGAGGAAGTGTAGTTTCAGAATGTGGTGAAAGATCCCTTGCAAAATCCTTCATGGGCTATCTGTCCCTGTTCAAGTGCTGAAATTCTGCAATTTCACAAATACATATTATATTTTCAGAGGGGCTAAATATGATATTTTCCACCATAGAATTTCACAAGTGGGGTGTCATTGGAAAGAGGAGGAAGTGTAGTTTCAGAATGTGGTGAAAGATCCCTTGCAAAATCCTTCATGGGCTATCTGTCCCTGTTCAAGTGTTGAAATTCTGCAATTTCACAAAATATATACTGTATTTTCAGAGGGGCAAAATATGCAATTTTCCACCATAGAATTTCACAAGTGGGGTGTCATTGGAAAGGGGAGATAGTGTAGTTTCAGAATGTGGTGAAACATCCCTTGCAACATCCTTCATGGGATATCTGTCCCTGTTCAAGTGCTGAAATTCTGCAATTTCACAAATACATATTATATTTTCAGAGGGGCTAAATATGCAATTTTCCACCATAGAATTTCACAAGTGGGGTGTCATTGGAAAGGGGAGATAGTGTAGTTTCAGAATGTGGTGAAACATCCCTTGCAAAATCCTTCATGGGATATCTGTCCCTGTTCAAGTGCTGAAATTCTGCAATTTCACAAATACATATTATATTTTCAGAGGGGCTAAATATGCAATTTTCCACCATAGAATTTCACAAGTGGGGTGTCATTGGAAAGGGGAGGAAGTGTAGTTTCAGAATATGGTGAAAGAGCCCTTGCAAAATCCTTCATGGGATATCTGTCCCTGTTCAAGTGCTGAAATTCTGCAATTTCACAAATACATATTATATTTTCAGAGGGGCTAAATATGCAATTTTCCACCATAGAATTTCACAAGTGGGGTGTCATTGGAAAGAGGAGGAAGTGTAGTTTCAGAATGTCGTGAAAGATCCCTTGCAAAATCCTTCATGGGCTATCTGTCCCTGTTCAAGTGTTGAAATTCTGCAATTTCACAAATACATATTATATTTTCAGAGGGGCAAAATATGCAATTTTCAACCATAGAATTTCACAAGTGGGGTGTCATTGGAAAGGGGAGGAAGTGTAGTTTCAGAATATGGTGAAAGAGCCCTTGCAAAATCCTTCATGGGCTATCTGTCCCTGTTCAAGTGTTGAAATTCTGCAATTTCACAAATACATATTATATTTTCAGAGGGGCAAAATATGCAATTTTCCACCATAGAATTTCACAAGTGGGGTGTCATTGGAAAGAGGAGGAAGTGTAGTTTCAGAATGTGGTGAAAGATCCCTTGCAAAATCCTTCATGGGCTATCTGTCCCTGTTCAACTGTTGAAATTCTGCAATTTCACAAAATATATACTGTATTTTCAGAGGGGCAAAATATGCAATTTTCCACCATAGAATTTCACAAGTGGGGTGTCATTGGAAAGGGGAGATAGTGTAGTTTCAGAATGTGGTGAAACATCCCTTGCAAAATCCTTCATGGGATATCTGTCCCTGTTCAAGTGCTGAAATTCTGCAATTTCACAAATACATATTATATTTTCAGAGGGGCTAAATATGCAATTTTCCACCATAGAATTTCACAAGTGGGGTGTCATTGGAAAGGGGAGATAGTGTAGTTTCAGAATATGGTGAAACATCCCTTGCAACATCCTTCATGGGATATCTGTCCCTGTTCAAGTGCTGAAATTCTGCAATTTCACAAATACATATTATATTTTCAGAGGGGCTAAATATGCAATTTTCCACCATAGAATTTCACAAGTGGGGTGTCATTGGAAAGGGGAGATAGTGTAGTTTCAGAATGTGGTGAAACATCCCTTGCAAAATCCTTCATGGGATATCTGTCCCTGTTCAAGTGCTGAAATTCTGCAATTTCACAAATACATATTATATTTTCAGAGGGGCTAAATATGCAATTTTCCACCATAGAATTTCACAAGTGGGGTGTCATTGGAAAGGGGAGGAAGTGTAGTTTCAGAATATGGTGAAAGAGCCCTTGCAAAATCCTTCATGGGCTATCTGTCCCTGTTCAAGTGTTGAAATTCTGCAATTTCACAAATACATATTATATTTTCAGAGGGGCAAAATATGCAATTTTCCACCATAGAATTTCACAAGTGGGGTGTCATTGGAAAGAGGAGGAAGTGTAGTTTCAGAATGTGGTGAAAGATCCCTTGCAAAATCCTTCATGGGCTATCTGTCCCTGTTCAACTGTTGAAATTCTGCAATTTCACAAAATATATACTGTATTTTCAGAGGGGCAAAATATGCAATTTTCCACCATAGAATTTCACAAGTGGGGTGTCATTGGAAAGGGGAGATAGTGTAGTTTCAGAATGTGGTGAAACATCCCTTGCAAAATCCTTCATGGGATATCTGTCCCTGTTCAAGTGCTGAAATTCTGCAATTTCACAAATACATATTATATTTTCAGAGGGGCTAAATATGCAATTTTCCACCATAGAATTTCACAAGTGGGGTGTCATTGGAAAGAGGAGGAAGTGTAGTTTCAGAATGTCGTGAAAGATCCCTTGCAAAATCCTTCATGGGCTATCTGTCCCTGTTCAAGTGTTGAAATTCTGCAATTTCACAAATACATATTATATTTTCAGAGGGGCAAAATATGCAATTTTCAACCATAGAATTTCACAAGTGGGGTGTCATTGGAAAGGGGAGGAAGTGTAGTTTCAGAATATGGTGAAAGAGCCCTTGCAAAATCCTTCATGGGCTATCTGTCCCTGTTCAAGTGTTGAAATTCTGCAATTTCACAAATACATATTATATTTTCAGAGGGGCAAAATATGCAATTTTCCACCATAGAATTTCACAAGTGGGGTGTCATTGGAAAGAGGAGGAAGTGTAGTTTCAGAATGTGGTGAAAGATCCCTTGCAAAATCCTTCATGGGCTATCTGTCCCTGTTCAACTGTTGAAATTCTGCAATTTCACAAAATATATACTGTATTTTCAGAGGGGCAAAATATGCAATTTTCCACCATAGAATTTCACAAGTGGGGTGTCATTGGAAAGGGGAGATAGTGTAGTTTCAGAATGTGGTGAAACATCCCTTGCAAAATCCTTCATGGGATATCTGTCCCTGTTCAAGTGCTGAAATTCTGCAATTTCACAAATACATATTATATTTTCAGAGGGGCTAAATATGCAATTTTCCACCATAGAATTTCACAAGTGGGGTGTCATTGGAAAGAGGAGGAAGTGTAGTTTCAGAATGTCGTGAAAGATCCCTTGCAAAATCCTTCATGGGCTATCTGTCCCAGTTCAAGTGTTGAAATTCTGCAATTTCACAAAATATATACTGTATTTTCAGAGGGGCAAAATATGCAATTTTCCACCATAGAATTTCACAAGTGGGGTGTCATTGGAAAGGGGAGGAAGTGTAGTTTCAGAATATGGTGAAAGAGCCCTTGCAAAATCCTTCATGGGCTATCTGTCCCTGTTCAAGTGTTGAAATTCTGCAATTTCACAAAATATATACTGTATTTTCAGAGGGGCAAAATATGCAATTTTCCACCATAGAATTTCACAAGTGGGGTGTCATTGGAAAGGGGAGATAGTGTAGTTTCAGAATGTGGTGAAACATCCCTTGCAAAATCCTTCATGGGATATCTGTCCCTGTTCAAGTGCTGAAATTCTGCAATTTCAGAAATACATATTATATTTTCAGAGGGGCTAAATATGCAATTTTCCACCATAGAATTTCACAAGTGGGGTGTCATTGGAAAGGGGAGATAGTGTAGTTTCAGAATGTGGTGAAACATCCCTTGCAAAATCCCTCATGGGATATCTGTCCCTGTTCAAGTGCTGAAATTCTGCAATTTCACAAATACATATTATATTTTCAGAGGGGCTAAATATGCAATTTTCCACCATAGAATTTCACAAGTGGGGTGTCATTGGAAAGAGGAGGAAGTGTAGTTTCAGAATGTGGTGAAAGATCCCTTGCAAAATCCTTCATGGGCTATCTGTCCCTGTTCAAGTGTTGAAATTCTGCAATTTCACAAAATATATACTGTATTTTCAGAGGGGCTAAATATCCAATTTTCCACCATAGAATTTCACAAGTGGGGTGTCATTGGAAAGGGGAGGAGGTGTAGTTTCAGAATGTGGTGAAAGATCCCTTGCAAAATCCTTCATGGGCTATCTGTCCCTGTTCAAGTGTTGAAATTCTGCAATTTCACAAAATATATACTGTATTTTCAGAGGGGCAAAAAAGGGATACACAGATCAAAAACTAGGCATAAATTGAATTGAAAGCCATTGCATTTCAGATAATTTTATTTCAAACACTTTGGGACTTATGGGAGACAATAGGCTATTATGTTGATACTAATTTATTTTATGACCACCTACACCAAGACAATAATTTGGAGTGAACTCTTTTAATATATGAACGTAGGCTATAGATAGTTTTGAATATATGGCAAAGTTGTTTTTGAGTTTATACTATTTATTCATTCACTCATTTTGTTCAAGCATAGACTGTAGGCTATAGTCTATGTGTTCAAGAGTGAAGCCAATCAAACTTGCAATTGATTTCAAACCATTAGCATTGTTGTTTTAAATGTATGCTTTCATTATTCTCCAATTTCTGTAGGCAATCTATTTTTTTCTCTCGATGTTAAATTTGATGACTCGATGAAAATCCTGTAGATGGCGCTTGCCTATCGAACAGAAATCATCTAGTATTGTCTTAATTTTACGACATATATCGTTATGTCTTTTCGTCAATCTACTGTTTTGGTCTACTTTTCTACCTCGTGCACGAGCAGAGATGAAGCTGAACTAAACCTCGCTTGAATAAACGAGGCCAAGATGCCGCTAACTTGAGTTAATGGAACGGCTTCAGCCCCAAGTGAAAGTCTACGCTAGTTCAAGCCAGGCTATTTCTGTTAAGCGCCGCCTTCATTAGCGAGGTTGATGGAATACCCCCCTGTTCAATAGATAGGTGACGACGTTTCTGTAGGCTAACTGTGCCACAAACATACCAGCTTTTGTGTCTTAGCAATTTAACACAATGGCATTGATTCGACAAATTCTGATTGATCTAATAATGATTTTGTGGTGTAGAGTTTTCACCATGTCAAAGTGCTTATTCATGAGTTAGGCAAACGTTTATTGTGTCACTTGCATGTGTTTGTCAAATCATGAGGAGCAATGAAAATGTCATTTTACCACTTATGTTGCATGAATAATGTGAAAATGTGTGTGCCTACACACTGTGGCACCCAGAAACTGAAATGAATTTAAATAGGTTATGCTCATTGTTTGCGGTATAAATTACATGTAGGTTATAACATTATTATTCGAATGAAGGAAATCTGTGCCAACCCAAGAAAAGCACTGATTAGGGAATCATTCTATCCATAAGGATCACTTAAACGCAAAACCTTGGAGGGGGCGTGACACCATGTTCTCTGTACGTCCCTTGCGTGACTCACGTAGCAAAGACTCTGCGTCTGTCTGGGGATAGAACGTGTTGTTGGCGGTACTTCTACATAGAGAGACTGCAGTTTGTTTTTTTTTGGGAGGGGGGCAAATTCTGTTTGGGGATTAACGTTATATCTAGTTTCCAGTCAAATCTGCCGGGATGTGGTAAGTCGTTTAGAATGGTTGCTGAAATCATTTTATTTCATCATGTGATTTCGTTGTTTAATGGATGTAACGTTACAGTCATTATCCTCGAGAAACGGCGTTAGGCTGTTTTTGATGGCAAAAGTGTGAACTTTCCAAAAACTAGCTATCGTTAGCATGCTAATATAATTTACTGCAAAACATCAGATTCTTGTTATTCCCGACGGAGAATCAGCCAGTAGTCTTACTTGGTTGAAGACTTTTGGCTAACCATAATGAGGTAAGGAGTTTTAAATTCCCACCACGTTGCAGAAAATCCTCGTTAGGAAACGCTATCTTCAAAACCTAGTCTTTAATCACGTTTTTGTTTCCATTGTTTTTGAGCTAAGGATTAGTGAAGACTTTCGAGACGGCCAATAATATCGATATGTTTTTTTTTTATGTTTGGTGAATGGTACCGTGACGTTAACCTGAATCAAAGTTACATCGTCAACGTTAGCCTTATGACCGTGCTACACATTACATTATAGCCCAACTTAGATCAGTGATGGTTGGTGTCCGTAGATTATTGAGGTCCATGTTGTTCATGTACATTTGTGAAATGTTTGTTTGTGTCTTGGTTTGCCCATGTGTCTTGCATGGTCATCATGCATTGCTACAATTAACGTTAACATTGGCTAGTTAGTATTTGCAATGCAACCCTTTGGATTTCTGATGCAACCAGTGAAATGCGAGAAAAATTACTCCATTAGTTAGGATTTTGCAATGTGTGTTATTCATAAAGATGGATTAATGTCCAGAATGAATGACCAGGATATCAACGTGCCCACTCAGCATTGATGGCTCTGCCCACATTTAGGTTAGGTCTTCATCAGACAAAGATGACGGGAGTTTTTAAAGGTATTAGGCAAGAGTAAACCATGTAGCCTAGTTAGTCTTCATGGTAGCCTACATAACATGTAACGTTATGTGACTATACGAGACAGACAGCTGTTCCGTGATATTTCCACTTTGGATGCATTTTGGATATTTTCTACATTTCAGTAGGCATACGTTTTTCGATTTTTTGAATATTGTGGAGATTTTTTCACATGTTTTTTGTTTATGCTTGTATGTGACTTAGGGCTGCATTCTATGAAAAAACAACAACATTGCATCAGTGTTCTGGTATTTAAATCTGCAATATTGCAATAGGTAAAAATACAGGAATTGTCATTAGTAACTTGAATATCTTAAAGGCCTGGAGAATTAGGCCTCCTTGATGATTGGGGTGATTTTCTAGGGAAGTGAGTCTGCATAGAAACCCATTGAACAGCGGAATCACAGGGACTTACTTTTTTGGCCTCTTGAGGTGATAACTCAAAGGTCTCATACTTGGGTATGCTATAAGCATAACACTCTTAAGCCCTTTTCAGAATTGCACTGGACTCCTGACATAATCTGGGCATCAAACAGGTGGGCTGTATACTGTATGTGAACAATGTCCGGATTATTTTACTTCAAAATCACCCGGGTCTGACACTACCAGTCCCTAGTACTAAGTCCGGACGTCACTAGGGTGAGCGAATGTCTGAACACAAAAGGTTAAAGCATGGGTAGATTCCAGGGATGAAACGATTCATTGAGTTAACTCGATTAACTCGATTACAAAAATTGCTCACTAGCCTCACTCATCTATCTAGCCTATATATTGATGTTCGCTGATTTTAATCACATACTGTATTTGTAGTGATGTTGTGATGCGGTTTGACTAGATATGATGTTTAGCTTTGATGTTTTTATGTAGTAAATAGAGCCCGACCGATAAAGGATTTTGAAGGCCGATACCGATACAAATATTTGTTGATTTAAAAATCCGATATTCCAGTATATATTGGCCGATATATATATAGTGAAGATATATATATATATATATTTTTTTTTTTTCAGAAATGCGCAACAAAACATTAGAACTAACAGATTTCCCTAACATTAGTTATTTGTAGTTATTTATGAGTATTGACTAAAATAATATGATAATGCATTTCAAAAACAAACTTGTTTATTTTGAAATAATATTGTCACAGTGGAACAGAGGAACATCAAAATATATTAAAGTTCTGATAAATAAAATGTATAAAAATAGAAACTTAAGATATGAAACTTAGTCTTTTGAACAAAAACATAATAGCCTAATAACAACAACAACCAAATCAAAGTTACCAGTATTAAAACACTTAGTAAGCTTCATAAATATAACTTTGAACTAAGACATAATAATTACAAAAAATAATGATGACATTATTACTATCATCATCATTTGTATTATCATTAAACAAGATAAAGGTCACTCTTAAATGTTTGAGTGTGCGTGTGTAATAATTAGTCCCTATTGCCTTATAAGATACCTTATAATTACAATGTCAGCTTGCTTATCCCTTTACCTGCACTTTTAAAATTATTTCCATCAAGCTACATCAAACCATTTTCAATCATCAGTTGCTGCCTGCCTTCTAAAACCTACTATTTAGTGATCTAAATCCATTATGTAACTCGTTAATGCTGCGGCTGAAAGACAGTCTGAAACGCACACTTGGCGTCATTGGATTTCACACACGTGTAAAAGAAAAGCTAACTTTTATGCACAAGCTACGTTTTGCACAAGCTACGTTTGATACTTTTTCCCTATGTCTAAATGTTCACTCCTCGCACGTCTAACTTACATTTTACAATGCAGGGACTGTAACTACAGGTATACTAGTTATAAATCATTACTTTATTTAGGCAGAATAAGTTTGTTGTGGTTTCCAAGCTCATTAATGTTAACGTTAGCGGTCTTCCACTGATATTCATGGTAGAGATGCACCGATATGGAATTTTAGGGCCGATAACGATAACCGATATTTATTGGTTTGTTGTGGCCGATACCGATACGATAACCGATAATATTACTCTTGAAAAAAAATTGTGAAAAGTGATTTGGGGAAAGCATTTAATAAGCATAATTTTATTGCAGTAATTTTACCTACCACCTAATGATGGACAGAACTCATAATAGTCCTCAATAGTACAGCAGTCAACATAACAGAAGCATAGCCCTACAGTATGTGTGGCTCCTTTAAGTGAACATGACGTCAGTGAATTGCGAGTGAGTGGCTAGAGAGTATGAATCGTTTTCATTTAGGACTAAACACTCATAAACGGCTCAGCTGGGAATAAGCTACAGTATAGCGACCAAATCAGAGTTTGTGAGGGAAACTTAGGTTTAGTTTCAACTGCGGGTAACTGAATAAAGCTGCAACTCCTCAGACTGTATATTATGTCCGTCTACTCTGTTGCGCACAACCTGCTGCAGCAGAAATGAAAGGGGTTAGCCCCGACGGTTTTAATAACTTATTATGATAACCTGTCTGGAACTGAGGCAGGAATGGTTAGCATATTTCTAGGTAATAATACAAAACCCAAGCTAAAGTAATGCAAATATAATACTAAAACACAACTTAGAACTAGGCCTACTTATGTACTCGTCCCACTAACGAGTTTGTTTATTTGTTTCCCCGACCAGCGCGGTAAAGTGCAAACACATCAGCACAAGACGACTCTAGATAGGGCTGAGCTCCGCTCTGGTAAGGTTAAATGGCGGATCATTCACGAGAGAATTTTGAGATGCACAGATTCCCAAATGAACGCATATCCACATATTTTGTTAGAGTGGTGAAATACATTCACATCGCTGACATATTGAGGAAAAAGTATAGCCAACCAAGCTCAAGTAGCTCAGTGTAGCCAGACGGACCTTACGTAACAGATCGTTAATGATTTACTAAAATTTTCAATATTTCTTGATGTTTTTGATGTTTCTTGATTTTTTTAAAAAATGCAGCTGAAGATTATGCCCAAGCAAGTCAGTCAGGTTGAAAGCCAAGGAAGTAAGCTCTAAAAATGCTTTTTATGTCATGTTTTTATCTGCTACAGAGCCTGAGAAATTAAGGTTTTAGGAAGCGTTGACATATTTTGACATATTGTTCTGAAAACCCTCAGGTTTTGAGAGGGGGTTTACAGAAAAGTATTTAGGCATAAAAAGGCCCTTTTTAGCAGGCGTTTTAGGCCTAAATGGGTTAAAGAATGAAAAACACTTGATCGGTCAGAGTCTATAGCAACCTTGACGAGACTGACGACATAACAGTGCAATCGTGGTTGAAATACTCCCGAAACACACAGAAAACAAAACAAAAATCTATATCTATATAAAAAAATGGATGTTTTATTCCAAACAATACTATGATAAAATGATGGGAGGATGAAGGAATGAAGCAGAGACCAATATGAGAGTTGAGATGTCCTGCTCACTCACGCATCACTTTTAAGAGACGTCAATTACTGATGATGTGGCGCATCACCTCTTAAGCTAGAATAAACAGACACGCAAATTGCAGAGAATATGAGCTTATACCAAAGCCTAAAAATGTCATTTGAACATGGACTCTTCCCACTTATTGACCCAGATAATGAGGTGGTGTTTGATAGTTCTTGAGACATGAATGAATACTTATTATACAATATGTGAACAAAACAGGCATGAACTTTAAAAAAAAAAGTTTGCATGGTAGTTTGTGATAATTCCTGCATTTAAAAGTCCTTTTTTTGGCCTATCTACTAGTATTGACACAAATAAATCCCTATGAACTTGTTTGAAACCGAAAGTGGGAGGGAACCTTTTACCTTGGCAGCTTGGACCAATGATCGTACAATTCCGACTGAAAATGCTTCCGCGTAGGGTACTCTTGTGTTTCATCGCATATCGGGCCATCCACCTCCCTCCTTGGTCTTGCCTCCTCTGGTTGCAATTAGATGAATGAGATGTCCTCGATGACGTCGGGCTTTGAACAATTTCCGGGGCACGAGCTGGAGGACCGAGGAAAGAGGCCGTATGCAAATAGAGGTTTGAGAAAACCCCTCTGTGTCTTCATTCTACAAGGATATAAGGCACATTCCATCCGACTTTCTATCCATCCATCTTCTTCAAGCCATTCACTCATCCACCCATTAAACTATCTATCAACATCCATTAAACAATCTGCCTGTCAACAACCATTACACTCTACATTCAACTTTTAAACGATCTATTCTGTCTCAGGCTTTAAGCATACAATCTGGCTCTCTTAAGACTACAGATAATTTTCAACTGTTTCTTCTGTATACAACTGTTTCAAAATAAAAGTCCTCACTACAATAATTCACTATTAGATAACTAACCACTCGGTGAGTTGCACAGTTTTGAAAACAAACGTTAAGGGTTGTTTTAAGGACATGTTTGTGCATGCCTGTAGCCAGCCAATCTGAAGCAGTCAAAGGCGATTCTAAACGAGTCAAAAAGTCGAGACAGACCCATCGTTAACATTTCTGTTTCCACCACTCTAGTTTATCCAAAACAAACCAGAAAAGGGACTCAAAGTGCTAAATACCGGAATTATCCTTTAACTATTTTAACTATTAAACTGTTCAGCTATTTAACTGTTCAGCCATTCCAACTGTCGGTTGTCATCAACTATGACTTACGCCAACTGTTTCCTCTGCCCACAATTGTTTCAAAATAAAACTCACTACAATAATTCACTATTAAATAATTTAACTATTTAAACTATCCAACTATTTAACTGTTCAACCATTCCAACTGTCAGTTATCATCAACTATGCCTCCAGCCAATTATATTAAACCACCACCTACCTAGCAACCAACATAGCAACCATTGAACTAAAGCATCTATGTCAGTTTCCATAGCAACCAACATGATTACCCTAGCAACCATAATAGAAACAGCTTCATTTAGCATTGCAACAATCATGTCTACGTTTAAACCATTGTAACTTTCTCTACATTATCTGTTTTAACACAATATATTTTACATCATATGTTTTGCATTTTCAAGCACTGTTAATTCCTCATAATGACATTTTCTATTTCATGTTTTTCTTTCACCTTTTTCATTTACATTATCAGTAATTATGGCTAATTAACCCTCTATACCCCATAGTGGCCTTTGACGGCTGTTCTATATTCTTCTGTAACGGCTACAGTATAACCTTCATACATTAAATAATACAGCGTTAGTGGATACATGAACACTAGACTTTTATTTTGACACACTTAAATGGCTAGGTTGCTATTGACATTTCTGCGGTATTTTTGAGTTTAGCCTACACATGCTGTTGACTGACCAGCTGAGGAGTTGCGGTGCCACTGTAGTTATGGCTTCTAAGAAGCGTCCGCGTCTGTTCTGATTAGATGAGATAGTATTGATGTACATCCAGCATGTTTTGATGTCAGTGACGATCATCAGTGTCTGTATCATGTCGTGTATAAACTGGGGGGTATTCCATCAACCTCGCTAAAGGCCCTGGCTTATTTCGATAAGTCTCGCTAATTTTAGTGAGAATTCCGTTCCATTAATGAGGTTAACGTGAATCCCAGCTTGGTAACCATGTGAATTTATGCCACAGAACTAACCTGCTCCGTAGCAGGTTAACTTTCAAGCTAAATTAAGCTGTGTTGCAAAAAAAAACAATCAGTCGGAAAACGAGTCCAAAAAGATGGTTCCGTCAACCTGTGCTCTCGTCACCTGTAGCATACTACTTCAAAAATAGAAGTAGGCCTATAGAAATGTTTTTTCCGACAGTGCACAAAGCATGGATTTACACATTCACTAGCTCCAAAGAATGTATGAAGATTATACGATTAAAATGTTTTAACATGCGTGTGGTTCTAGGAATCGTGCTACTCTGCGTCATTTACGTTCGGTGGTGGTGTAACGTGCAGCGAGATGGCATAGGATAGGATTTACATTCTTGCGTGTTCGCAGGTTCGCTTCCCATACGAAGTATTAAGGCTACATTGTTTATCACCTTGATAATGGCTATTTTTAGTTATAATCTTTGATGAAAGACATATGTCTACTGCTGATAAAGGGTCATGCACATTTGGTAGGCTGTTCAGTGACAGCTTTGCCAGTGGGCTATAGCCTATTACAGTATATCTGATGCAAGCCAAAGGATAATTATTCTGTAGCCTAGGCAGCTAATAATTAAAACTTCTTCATGTGTCGACGATTGTTCATGAATGTCAAATCAACTGTGTGCTACACAGATATTAGGCATAAATTGAATTGAAAGCCATTGCATTTCAGATAATTTTATTTCAAAACACTTTGGGACTTATGGGAGACAATAGCCTATTATGTTGATACTAATTTATTTTATGACCACCTACACTAGACAATAATTTGGAGTGAATGAACTCTTTTAATCTAAGAACGTAAGCTAGGCTATAGATAGTTTTGAATATCTATATGCATATCCATAAGTTGTTTTTGAGTTTATAGCCTACTATTTATTCATGCACTCGTTTTGTTCAAGCATAGACTGTAGACCTATGTGTTCAAGAGTGAAGCCAATCAAACTTGCAATTGATTTCAAAACCATTAGCATTGTTGTTTTAAATGTATGCTTTCATTATTCTCCCATTTCTGTAGGCAATCTATTTTTTTCTCTCGATGTTAAATTTGATGACTTTCGATGAAAATCCTGTAGATGGCGATTGCCAAATCGAACAGAAATCGTCTAGTATTGTCTTAATTTTACGACATATATCCTCTTTTCGTCAATCTACTGTTTTGGTGTACTGTTCTACCTCGTGCACGAGCAGAGATGAAGCTGACTTTAACCTCGCTTGAATAAACGGGACCAAGATGCCGCTAACTTGAGTTAATGGAACGGCTTCAGCCCCAAGTGGAAGTCTACGCTAGTTCAAGCCAGGCTATTTCTGTTAAGCGCCGCCTTCATTAGCGAGGTTGATGGAATATCCCCCTGGTGTAAAAAGCCACATTGCCTATTACCCCGGGTGTAAATATCATCATCGCTATCTACACCCGGGTGCAAATAATGTCTGCCTTAATTTATACTACTCTAAACCACCTTGTGTAAATCAATTGTATACTACTATCTACACTGCACTATATTTATTGTCCTGTCTATGCACCACCTGTCTATACTTTGTATATCACATTGCACTTTTCTGCTTTTTTAGCACTTCTGGTTAGACGCAAACTGCATTTTGTTGTCTTTGTACTTGTACTCTGCACAATGACAATAAAGTTGAATCTAATCTAAGCTCCAGTGAGCTTCTCTTGAACCAAAGTGCCATTGTGTTCACATACTGCTTGTAAGTGGACAGGGAGTCGTCATCAGTGAGGTTGTCCACCAAGGCCATGTCATCTGCATACTTAAATAGAGTCCATTGTATAAGTATGTATACTCTTTTGATCCCGTGAGGGAAATTTGATCCTGTGAGGGGAAATTTGCTGCTGCAGGTGATCTCATTTGTATAGATGGAGAATAGCCCAGGTGACGACAACACAGCCCCTGAGGCACTCCGGTGTTTAAAATAGTGTGGTATTACCCTCACATGCTGTGGTCTGTCCTTTAAAAACTCCTTAATCCAGAGTCTCAGAGTTGGGCTAACTTGCAGCTGTTGGAGTGTTGATGTTCACTGTATTGAATGCAGATGAGAAATCCATAAATAAGACCCTGACAAAGGAGTTGGGAGAGTCAAGGTGTATTGTTAAAGTGTCCAGAAGAGTCAGGCTGGCATCCTCCACACCTCACTTTGATTTATAAGAAAACTGTAGTGGGTCCAAGCTCTCGCACCATGGTGATGAGTTTGGGGTGATGGGTCATTTGGGAACAGGTATGATGGTAGTTTCCTTCCATGCCCTGGGTACAACATTTTTGTTTGCGGTTATTTTTTCACTGGTTGAAACCTGGAGATACTGGATAGCTAATAATATAGTTAATCACCCTGGACAGTTACCTTGTTTGTAACTGTAATTCTTCTCTGAGTATTGGGAAATGCTTTTTCAAAATTCATTGGGACCTAAAGAGCAAACTATTAATGATTTAATAGTCCACAGTCTTCTTGCGCAAACAGAGGATATTGACAAGCTGTAACGTTAGTTTTAGCGTGCTGACTTCACAATCAGGTGTGTTCTAACTTTTGATTAAGCTTAGCTATCTTGCCATAGCTTTTTTGAGCAGTTTGGTTGCTTCGACTTTGAATTTAGCAGAACCACCAGCTTCAATTGAGCAGTGGTTTGTGTGATGCTAACCTTTGAATCGCAATTCGGCCATTCGTTTTTCTTTTTGCCACACAAACATGGGTCTAGGGCCCTATTGTACACCCGGTGCAAAGTGCGACACAAGGCTTTTTCATATCTTACACCCAGTAGGTGACTATTTTTTTACCATGCTTAAATTATGCTTATGATTAAGCATTAAGGTTACTTTTCTTTACCACAGCAACTAGCGGCTTACATCGTTTAAAAGCTGAGAAAAAGCTCTTTCATGTGATGTGATACATGTAATGTCTGTGTGATGAGTAAGCTAATTCGTGAGTAGTTCAATAGAGAAGAATGGGTGAATTTGGACGCACTTTTACTATCTGCCCTATAGGGCTAAATAGCAGCATCATAGTGTTCTGTGAAGATGTCATGGCGGATTAAAATGGTAGTAGTATACGGCCGGATCTCTACCGAATCAAAGACTAAATTAATTTGCGCTGTGAAAGCTAAGATTATTTTGATAGGCCATAGGCTACAAATTAAAATAGCTATTAGTCGGATGTAGGGGTGGGCGATATATATCGTCTGCGATAATATCGTGATTGTTGTTTTAACGATGTGCAAATTTACATTATCGAGTATTTAAATTACTTATGGGGAAAAAACACTCAAAATCATGCATTGAAACCCCATACATTCACTAAATCCAGGAGGTGTATGCAAGAGAAGCCCCATTGCAGCAGAGCAAGTGTCACATGATCGCTAGTGGGTCCACGTTGTCACATGCAGGCCTAATGTTTATTTTGTGTAGCGAGATCCAGACGTAGCCTACTTGGGATTTTGTGCAGCTACTTCTGTTCACGTAGCATTAATGAGACAGTGACATTTTTTCCTACATGGTATTATATGGAGATAAAACATTTGCCTTTGAGTATTTTAATAATCAGTTGTAAACAAAGAACTCTTCTCATGTAACCCTTTTGTAAATGGACTGAAGTTCGCTCTAAATATCTACGCGTATCGATTATGCTAACCGTTAGCATCTGTATGAGATTTCTCATATACTGTACATTAGCCATAAGCTAACGCATTAGTTTCTATTCTGTAACTTGGAATGCTAGCCTACATGATTTCTCTTAAACAAAACATCGAAGGAAATAACTTAGATGTACTCTGTTGGTCTGCTTAGTTTTACAGTGAATCCTAAGTAAAGGTTTTTGAAAGGAACTTCAGCTTCAGACTTTCTCTTGGGAAACTGTTAGGCCTAGTCATCTTCTTTAATGTAGCTGGCTAGACCATGTCATTGCCACACACACAAGTGGGCAAAATTGGAAATGTGTCATAGAGTGACAATGCATTGGTTGATTTGGTTAAAAAGTCACAGGATAGGTTATTGGTTATTATTGCATTGATGCTATTAATAAATAATGAGCTGTAAAGTAATTCAGACTTCTAAATTTTTTTTAAAGCATATCGACTAATTATCGTTATCGTCAAAATCACAAAAAATATTGAGATATTATTTTTTGTCCATATCGCCCACCCCTAGTCGGATGCAAAGCAGAATATTGAAAAAAGGCCACGGTGTCCTGTGAACCTCCGATTTTCAAAGGGGCATCACGGCCAGCACAAGGGGCAACGACGGCCGTGGCCGCTGTGAAATTCCAGCCCTTGTCCACGGTGAAGTTTGTTTTTGAATTAAAATAATAGGCGAGTGCACAATGCATGTAGTCACAAACAGGTTTCAATAAAAACAAGGTTTAGTGGAATCCCTGTGTTCCATACACAGTCTTGCATGCAAGCAGAGGCGAAATACTAATACGCTGTTTGAAGTTGCGCTGCTTGTTAAAGGGAATGACAGATGTCAGTTTCATTGGTTTAAAGGATGTTGCACCCAAAACACACCCATGACTGATTAAGAAACAAAAGAACCCTTTTGAACAATGTGCCTGACGTTTGATAACAAAATAACATAATAAATGACTGGACACACGCCTAAATGTATTTAAGCTTTTCGCCACTGACCATGCGTTTCAAATCGCCAAGATAGGGGCCATTGACTGAGTAGCCAAATGTGCATGGAGGGGAGGGGCGGGTCTGCTATCATTTGGGATAGAGTGTGGAGCAAAGTGGTTTTGTGAATCCGTGTGCTTTACATAGCTGTACATGAAATATTGATCTACTTCCAAAACATTATTGCTAACTGAAATTTGGCAAAATAATATTTTTTTCTCAATTACATTGTTTTTGTGATTGTTGGGAGCTGAAGTTGCGATCAAAATAAAAAAAATAATAATTGCACAGCCCTACTCTGCATATTATCTGAACATTTAACAAAAAATTGTGCAGTGCTCGTATCCTATGTTGGATCATGTTGGAATACTATGATTCTTAGATTTATAATTGTCTGCAGCAATAATCAGAGATCCCCCCCCCCCCTTCCTTGCCCCTATAAGCCTCCTGTGTCAAGCACATGGATTTTCTCTCTTAGTGTTGCATAATCACAGTCCTGACTGATGAAGTTACTTCATTCTTAAAATAGCCCTTGTGCTCTCTTGCAACTTGGAACATTTGAAAGTTGAGGTGACTATACTTTAAGTCTTGAAAGCTACATAGATCATAATTTTTAATGTATTTTATGTATACTATATGTTCTGACTCACATGATGATGCATTTGGATTGGGTATCCACCTATCCACCAGTTTTCTGCACTACAGATTTGAAGGCACTAATAGTCATCAGGACAATCAGCCCTCATGCAAAAAGCCTGTTTTATTTTTGCTTTTGTTAGCACCTGTCGCTCGTGTCTTATGTACCCTCTGCCGTCTGTGATTCTGATTTTCTTTGTATTATAGAGACAGACTTCCAGTAATTTAAGAGTTAGAGACTCCCTCTATCCCACCCCCTCCATATGAGCTCATGAAGCCTCTATGCCTGTCAGTCAGCAGGTTTATTTTGGGGTTAGGCAACATTCTTCCTGGGCTGCCCAGTTGCCTCTTTTAGCAAGGAGGGAGGGGATTCAGCAGCAGAGTGGTCAAAGTACTAACAGGATCCTTCCACTTTCATCAGGCAGCTCAGAGGACACCTTGGAAACCTAGGACACAAGAAAAATCTTTTTGGGAGATTTCTTAAGGCAGTTTGACTCCTTGCGGGTGGAGTTGTTGGATATACTGCCAAGATGACACTTGATGTGTAAGTCTGCTTCTGTATGTGACTATCACATCTTTTTATTTATCAAGAACTCATAACAATTAATATTTTTTGTTAGAATGTTTAGCAAGATTTTTTCGCCGATCTGTGTTGTACCCTTAGAAGAACAAACCAAGCCTACCTAGGTTTTGGTTTTAAAATGTGTGAAATGTACCAGGTTTCATATTCGTTTAAATTGAATGATTAAATATAATTGTAGTTGTTGATGTAATTTTCAATATTACTGCATCTGTAGGCTGCCTCCAACAATCACGGTGATGTTCAGCAGCAACTTCTACTACTATCAGAGTCAACCTTATATTGACCCTTTATTTATTTATTTATTATTATGTTTAAACTTGCCAGCTTTTTCAGATTACTAGTCTGTTTGTTGTATCCTCTTTTTCCAGAAGAATTAAATGGATTTTATAATTGTATTAGTGTGCATTGTTTCATAGTCTAACTGCTGGTAAATGCAGCTCATCCTAGAAATCCTGTCTTGTGGTGTTAGAGCTTGCCTATATGTATTAGTTGAATTTGAAGATGCAGAATACATTGTGTTGTCATCCATACTTAAGTTTGTCGTTTTGTTGTCTTCTGCACTTGGTATTGGTAGACTTCAGGTGTCTTTTGGAGTTTCTGGTTCAATGCTGGTAACTATTTTCTTGTTCTGGTTCAGTCACATTGAGAGTATGAAGATATAGTTTGTGCTGAGACAGTGTGTCTTTGGCCACCTGTTTCCTTTAATCACCATGTTTTCCACAGTCACCTGTTTTGCAGTTGTATCTGATGACAACTGTGTAGAATGTGGGTAGTCCCCATAACAAAAAAGTTTTTTGCTCATTCATCTGTAAAATGTACAAGCTGTAAGGAAAAGAAGTATGAATCCTTGTGGAAAACTGAAATGTGTAGTTTGAAATGTGGATTGATTTTTTGTTGTTGTTGGAATCCATCACAAATTATCTCATTTCCATCACCCAGAGGTCCATTCAGTCTGACATTATGTGACTGAAATATTTGTTGGTTTATGGATATGTTGCATAAATGGCTATTCAATTTGACTGCTCAAGTTATCTACTCTCTGATAAGCACATGAACACTTTCAACACATATCTGGGAACCAGCAATAGTAGCTGGTCATGCATTCCTGCAGGGCCTGTAAGGCTCTGTGGGGTCCTCAAGGTCAGGCTGTTGACATCATTGGCGTGATGCTTCATGTTCATAATCATGCATCATAATAACTGTCTAAATATTCAAGTGATCACAACGCATATGTTGGCTTACTATTGCTGGTGTACAGTACAAAACCACTACAACTATTCCTTTGTTAAGAATATAAACTTCCTGTCCATGCTCAATTGCTCATTAATGACCATCGGAAATGCCTTTGTCTCTTTATTTATTTAATGTCTCTTTTGCTATTTGAAGCCATTATACGTTTCCATGCGGTGTAGTTAGGCCTGCATTATTTTCCGCCAGTCATGGTATTCTGTAAGCAAACTGAGCAGGCTTAGTGAAAGTAAGGGGACGGTCATCCCAAAAGATAATTTCCAACATGGTCTTCTAGTTGTGTCGAAATGAAACAGGTGGTTATGATTTTATAAGATCTATTTATATTAGTGGTAAATGTGAACTGTTGTTTGTAAGTGTGATGATGTGGTTTGTTGTGGTTGACTCTGTGAAAAGTACTGTATGCATATATCCACAAGAGGGCCAGAAGTGTGTCTTTTAAACAGAGTATTGTTAAAGTAACATTAGGAATAATAATATATCTAACATGTTTTATATAATATGTAATATATTTTACTTGGTCGGGCCGCCCAGGTAAATCAAAGCCCGCCTATGTATAATTGGCAACACATTTTTGTTTTGTTTTTTCGTTCAAAAGTTGCGTCTCTGTAGGTCTACCTTTGTTATAACATAATCTTCTAATGTACTGTAGTCTGTCTATCATGTAGGCTTAGGCTCCTCTCTCCATTTGATGATTCAAGGTGAGGCTTTAGGCTACGTTACAACAGTGGTTCCACATGAATGGTTTGTCATATGGTCCTACAAAGAACCACGCCCCCCCCACCACGTTTCAGAAGTGAGACCTGCTATTCATGGTTTTCATCAGGTCCATTGCCACAGGTGTATAAAATCAAGCACCATGTAGTCTGCATTCATAAACTCCCGGCCTGAAAGAACATTTTGAAAAAAATGACTCCTTAAATGATGACTTCTGGTGGATTTTGTCGAAAGAAATTGACAGATTGAGTTACAAACAGTGTTGGGCAAGTTACTTCAAAATCGTAATGTACTATGCATTACTTATTACTGTCATTTCAAAGTAATTTGTTACATTATAATATTACTGTCTCTGAATTGTAAGGCATTACACTACTATTGCATTACTTTTAAGTTACTTTCACCAAATATCTAGAAATATGGATTTGCCATTCTAAATGCAGTTTATTACGCTCAATGCAGCTTGCTCTTCCAATGGAGGGAGATGTGGTATAGCATAATGACTGAGCTAGGCTTAAGGCAACAGTAGAATGCAATAGGCGCAGTGCTCATAATGCAATACAAGGAACAATCATAGTCAGAATTTTGTTAAAAACCAACAAAAGGTCAAAGTCTGGTAAATTGTGATAGAAATACTGTAACTTTAAGGCCTAGGCCTACTCATTAAAATCAATAGAGAGCCTACTATATTGTAAATCAAAGCTTAAAGGAACCGTATGTAAGATTGTGGCCAAAACGGGTACTACAATCACTTTCAAATTACTGTAGAGCGGTGTATCCCCTTCCCCTCCCCTCCCCTCTGACTGGCAGAGTTGGCAACCGGATGACGAAACACTACTGACTTTGTGATTAGTAGATAGGTGGAGGGTGGCGCATTAGGCCAAAACACAACATGACAACATCAACATCAGTTGAGGGCTGTAACTTCACTTTTTAAATGACAATATCCTGGCCAGACTACTGTTGTCAGTGATATAAGTATTTGAAATGAACATGATTTCTTAATGTCTAGTGGGCAATTTTATGATTAATTGAAATACAATGTTTACATATGGTTCCTTTAATAAAGACATGTCAAGATGGTGGCCTGCTGGCCATTTCGGTGCCCTAAGTGAGTGGCTTTGAGTGAGTGACATTTAAATGATAACTCAAACACCTAAAGTAAAATAAAAGGCCTATTATTTACAGACCATTAATGTGTATTTTTAAACATTAATTTCTGAAGAAATGCTGTTTTACTTATAAATGGTGCACTGTCACTTTAAGAGCATTGATCTTTACGTTGTCATAATGCCCTTTTGCCAGCTCTTGTTTACAAGCCTTATTTGTTTGAGTTACATTGATAGCACAATATTAACAATAATATGCACAATGTTAAGTTGTTTTAAGCAACCTTCATTGCTTTGGAAATGGAAGTATGCTATGCAATGACATGTTGCTTCACATTTCGTTTTGCGAAATACAAGTGAATTATGAGCCTGGTATCCACCTAGCTATCTGAATGGAATGCGTTTCAGTCGACTTGGAAAACGAATGATTGAAGACCCACCAATTCTAGTACTACGTGGTGATTGAGAGAACCCAAAAGGTATCAAACTTGCATGTAACATCGTGTTAGTGCATTTTGACATTGTAAACGTTATTGATGAAGAGTGAAACGCAGTTTGCAGTAAAGCTACTATTCATTGGTTACATTTGGGTGCCCCCTCTTATATCTATCTGTCCTTTGGTGCCCAACGCAAAGTGCGTGATGCGCGTGGTGGGAGCGGTGGCACTGCCAGGCTACACAATCTTTTTCTGCATTTCTATCCCTTTATTCTCTTCAATTTAAGTTCACAGCACAAAGCTGACATGCACAACAGCACAATAGTTTGTGTTTTATCAAGAATCAAAAAGATTAGCGTGGCACTACTTTAGATGTTTCATTAATTTACTTGTGCTATTTCGCGAGCTGAGAGATCTTTCGGTTTCGCACACAAAGTGCACTAACTATTATGTTCTTCATAGCCTTGTCTCTGACAAGCTGAAAATAATGAGCGTAGGCTTATGTCCATCCCGCAAATAGAGTCCGCCTGCGAGTCTGCTGCAGCCACAGTCACATACAGTATCAGGAGATAACGTTCTACTATTTTGCGCGGATTTTTTCTCCTCTGTTGTTCTCGCGTGGTGTTTGCGAATATGTATCAAAACAAAACAAGCGCTTAATTTTGGGTTAAACTGCATTGTAACGCGAGTTACTGAAGTTTGTACCGAGTAAATATTACCCAAAAAATTTTTTGTAATGCCTTACATTACCGCGTTACCGCAAACAGCAATATATTACAGTAATTACATTACTTTTGTAACGCATTACTCCCAACACTGGTTACAAATATGACATAACCATCAACACAAGCATACAAAGCATGATTATTGCAGTACTTGAACTGGAAAGAATTATTATTCATGTTTTTCTTTCACCTTTTTAATTTACATTATTTGGAATTATTACTTACATTATTATTAGAAAATTTAAATGAAACAAAAATGAAATGGCACAACACACAACACAGAAAATTATTATTTACAATTGCAAAAAATAAAGCTTAATCATAGGCCACATCTCACTTGTGAGCTAAACTAAACTAAATTTAGAATGTACAGTGCTGTGCATAGGTTAAGACACCCATGCTAAAGTTGACTAACTTGACATGAAAAATGTATCGTAAATAAATAAATAAATTTAATTCCAAAAGCCAAGGGAACTTCAGGACTCATAGTAATCAATTTCCAAAAGATTCTTTTTTTTATTCCTCCTTTTAGTCAATTTTAGCATGGGTGTCATAACTTTTGCACAGCACTGTATAAACTTTCGTAAAACTTCAAATAATAGCCGAGTCCCAAATAGACGCCTGTCTCTTTTAAACGCCTGGTGTGGCTACAGGTTTGGGTTAAAGGCCGGTCTCCAATAGAGGCCTGGTCTGTTTTTTAGTTTCGGGTTGTCTTCTAAAACCCGTCAGATCATCTGTTTAAAGCCCAATTCACAAAGATTTGCGATGACACGAACATGAATTAGATGTTGCACATCGTTGCAAGCCATCGCAAAGCATGCACCATGTCTAGTCACAGTTGCAAAGTTTTACAATGTTGCATGAAGTTGCTGGTTAATAGAATGTTGCATCTCATGATTTGGGCTATGGGTAAGTATGGTGCAGACTGTGCACGCTAACGTTATGATTAGATGGCATTAAAAGACTGCGTTGGGGAAAAGCTAGAGTTCCAAATTGTATAACTTTTTTCAATATGAACTATGCCTATATGTCTGACTTCGTCATCGTTCAATGCATCCCTTCTGTTTAAAATTTGCGGATAGGCCGATGGTAAGCTTGTTTTTATGCTGTCAACAAAAGAAAAGGGTTTGTGACGTTGAGAACGTTATTCTTTATTCTAAATGCGTACCGCCATGGCAATAAAGATAAAGAAGTAGGCTATGATTTGAAATGTAAGCTGACTGTCAAATTTGCCAAATAAAATGCAGGAGAAACAATATGGTTCATGCTCTCTCATGCTGTTTAATTCATGCCGAAAACGAGGGAGATTGAAACATTATGCACATTCCGCTTTTGCATAAATAATTCCTGAACGGTTTTGATCAGGGCTGATAATGCAACTAAATTTGACAAAGAACCGATATAGGCTAATATGAGCTTTCAGTGTGATACGATCTCTTTGTAAATTACGTTTGATTAAAACGTGTTTCATCTGTTCTGGCTATCCCCGCTATTTGGATCTTACTGTATCTCACTCCACAACATCTCAACACTAAATAAATGATGATCCGTAATTGTCATCAGATAGCCTAATCATATAGGTAGACATTCAGTGTGTTTGAAATAATTAATTTGATAATATTTTCCATCTTTGCAGAGGAAAAGTTTTGTGTAAAGGGAATTAAAGGCCTGTCTCACATATCCTTATGCACCATGCACAACAAGGCTACTAAGTTAGCTTAAAACCATGAGAAGCTTTTATTTTCCCAAATCGCCAAACTGCACCGGCTAGTATTAGTGTGTGTGTATATGTGTGTGTATATATATATATATATATATATATATATTAGGGATGTCCGATATTGGCTTTTTTGCCGATATTGTCCAACTCTTAAATTTCGATTCCGATATCAGCCGATACCGATGTCGATATGTGGGTTTTTTTTCCTCAAAACTAATTTAGGTAACATCACATATCTCCTGTTGTGGAATTAACACAACATGCTTAATGTTATTGTGATGCCCCACTGGATGTATTCTTGAATGCAACAAGGCTTTCCATTGTCTGTGCAAAATAAGAAAAATACTTCAACTTAATGTAGGGAAAAAGTGCCATGTTTATTTATTTATTTTTTTTAATTGTCTCAAACAACAGTTTGGATTACACTCTCCCTGAGATAATCTTGACAATGCCCACAACAAATAGGGCAAATTTGACTTCTTCACAAATGATAAAACATTGTACCTGAATAACTATGTGCAACATAGCAGAATGTAAAGCCAACTAAAATAACAGGCTACCCTTTTTCTGTGTTAAATGAGCCTGCATTTGTAGGATGCTTCATGAACTGTTTCTTTAACTAAAACGCAATCACCTTAATTGAATGAATGCACAAATATGAGTCAATTACAATGTGGCAACTATACTGCACAATTTTGAAAACATTTCTTTGAGCTACAAAAAATACTTCAGGCTTGAGGTGAAGTACAAAAAATGAAACATTTAAGGTGTACAAATCTAAGCAGCCTGTGTCCCTAGCCCATTACTTGGGCTAATGCAATCATTTAAATTATAAACTGGGCTCAATCAGCACTGCTCTACATGAGCAACAACAAAGAGATGCAACATTAAGGTAGTGTGCAATAAGAACAAGGAAGGCACATCGTCTCTGGACCTGTTGGTTCTATACATGGATTTCTATGCAACGTCACGAAAACATGCGTGCGCAAACAAGAGGCAGAAAACCGCATAGCATAGAGCAAAAGAGCAAAAGAATAAAATGAGTTTTTGTGCTGAAAACTGCACCAATTCGAAATCACGATGGTTAGAGAATGTTAAATATGTTCAATATCCCTAATGGAATGCATGAATTCGCCAAAAATGACAAAATACAATGTTATATTAATAATGCAAATGAACGGCAAACTTTGAAATATAGTCTGAAATGAGATGTTGTTATCATTGAGACAACAGGGGTATGCAAAAAAAAACGATTGTAGCTTACAGCAGCCGTCTATTTAGGTTAAGTTTATAACGTTGTGGACGGCCACCAAGCGTCTTCTGCCCCACGGCTGCGCGCGCATCTAGTTTTGTTGGTAAACGGGAAATCCGTGTATAGGCAAACTGGAGGGGGTCGAAGGAGCTTGGTAAAGATGAGCAAATAAGGTTCTTCACAAGCTTTTCAAAGCACTTCATCATCACTGTTTATGTCAGGGCCACTGGGCGGTAGTCATTTAGGCATGATGGGCTTTTGTTTTTTGGCACAGGTACAATAGTGGACTTCAGTGTTTCCCACAGAATTGAATTCTATTTGTGGTGGCAGGTTTACAGAATTAACTTGAATGCAACCGTTTTAAACAAATTAGCGCAGCGTGCTATGATGCTAACCAGATTTAAGCACAATTTAGTACAACCTGGAAAAATCATTGTGTGGTGGTCAATGTTGATATTGTGGTGGGCTGCCACAAATAAGTCAATGTATGGGAAACACTGGACTTCTTACAGCATGTTGGAACGGTAGCTTGAGCCAATGGCGTTGAAAATGTGTGTAAACACAGGGGCTAGCTGATTAGCGCAGGATTTCAGTACCCTCCCAGAAATTCCATCTGGTCCTGCAGCCTTCCTGCACTTTGCCTTCTTAAACATGTTTCTCACATCATATTCGGAGACAGTGAATGGAGTTTCCACACTATCGTTCTCATCCGCTTCTATGGGTGCATGAGTCTTCAAATTGTGCATAAAAAACATTTAACTCATTGGCAAGGGAGTTACTCACTCATCACTGAAGGAGACTTGCTTTCAAAGCGCGTGATGGTTCTCAGTCCTTTCCATACACTAGCTGGACCACCCTCACTGAAGTCGGCTTCCACTCTGTCCCTATAGCGCCACTTGGCCTCTTTAATGGTCTTTCGTAGGTTGTATGATGCTGCCTTGTAGTCATTTCACCCGTGATAAGTCCTGCATTGTATGTGTTGGTACGCGTTGTTAATTCTGTGCGGACTTGTCTATCGACCCATGGTTTCTGGTTCGACAAGCAAAACATTTCCCAGTCTACATTGCTAAGGGTATCCTGCAGCAGGGCTTCGGATTGGTCAATCCAGCACTTGACCTCCTTTGTCATAGGGGCCCCCTCTGACTTCTCTGTTTATACTTGGGGAGGAGGAAAACAGCGGCATGGTCCGACTTGCCAAAGGCTGGTAAAGATGTTGCTTTGTGACCCTCCCTGAACTGCGTGTAACAGTGGTCAAGTGTGTTCTCTCCTCTCGTCTCCTCACCTGATCTTTTCCCTCAGAGTTTTTTCTTTCTGGGCCTCGGAGGTGCATCCCCGTTTCCATGGAATTCCGATGCGCCTCGAAGTATCTCAGGCGGCCAGGTTGGTTCAGTGGTTAAAACTTTACGAAATAATTTAATGTACTCATATCCGATGTCCCGAAGTGTAGTGCTGTCATAAGTAGTTAAAGCAGTGGTCTCCAAACTACGGCCCGCCACCTCATTTTAGGTGGCCCCCCAAAACATGTCTGTGGTATATAGGATCCGGCCCGCACGGGAGTACGACATCGTCAAACTATAACCTCCGTAATTTCCCCCATTCATTCTCTATGGCGGGTCTTAACAGTACACATGTAATACTCTTTTTGTCCACTGGTGGTTGTGGTTGTGGTTGCGTTTGCCATCGAAAATGGAATGAAATGTACACTGGGTCCCTGTTAAGTTTGGACGGGTTCCTTCAGGAATCACGATCCCCATTTTCTCGGCAGAAATGGCACAAACTGCAGTTGACACAAACAACCACAAGGTGTCACTTTGGTGCCACTACTATTTTTGATGCGACTTGACTTACTGCTTCCATGATGCAGTTTCCAAGTCAGTAGAACAATCAGAGAAAGCTGAGCCATTACCAAACATATATGATAATACAATAGCGTGAGTTTATCTATCTTATACCCTATTTGTCACGGTTACTTATAGATTTGATAGTGAAACGATAAGCGCATAAGAGCATAAGAGACTTTCAGCGGGGGCACGGGAACTTAAATTGATCACGGTAGTTTAAGCTTACACTTGACAAAACATTGTAATATGAAAATGTAGATGCAATTGTTGTAAAATGGTGCAGCTCCTTTATAAAAGCACCGTGTGCAGGGATGGAGAAAGAGAAAGCGAGAGGGGATAGGCCTATGTGTGTTAGAACTTAGCGTGTGGAAAAAGTACGTGCTGTTGAGACTGGAGCGAGTCATATTCAAAATAATGCAAAAAAAAGCAATTATCCTCATTCATTGCAACCAAAGCATGCCTGCTTGCCGACATTCAAACGAAAAATATATCAAAGCACCTTTTGCGTTTGAATGTAGCACGAAAAAATGTTTAAACAGCTGGACAAATGGTTTAGCTAATTGATTATATAACCTGTACACCAGCAATTATTGAACATTTACCTGTACAAGTACATTGACAGTAGCCCAGCCTAACAGCATGTTGTAGGCCTACTGTAGAAATTTCACTTAAATTGCAACTGCAACATGCCTGCTTGCCAACGTTCAAACGACAACGAAAAAGATAATAAAACAACAAGAGGGTTGAGTCTGAATGACACTGAGTTTTTAGACACTGAGTTTTTGTAGTTAAGAAATATTTTCGTATAAAAAAAATGGTCATTCTTCAATCTCCTTCACTGACGCCTATGGAAGAGGCTTAACGTCCCAAAACAACGATCAATGATCATCAAATTTCTCTCACATTGCTCCTCATAACCATCTATAAAAAAGTGTTTTTTCTTTTCTTTTTGAGCACATCCGAATCCCAGGACATAACGCACTGGACCTTATAATAGGCTCGAGATATAATTCCAAAGGGGGCAGATAGGGGCCACTGCACTTAAAACTTAAAAAGATGAAGCTTTCCGAACTTTGAAATTGCGATCAGTGACTGGCATCGGGTGAACGAAGCTTTTCGAAGTTGAACAGGCTATTAAAAACTATTTGCGCACCTCCATGTCACAGGAGAGACTGGGCTCTCCCTTCTATGAAAAAAAAAAACGTGAGGCTACCTGCAAACTGGCCTATGATTTCATTGCTGAGTTTGCGGCAAAGCAAGAAAATGTTTTTTTTCCTGAGTCAGGATATGGCGAGTCAGTGTCATTTATTTGTCCAATGTTAGCCTATAGATACAGACCAGTACATCTTATCAATAGTTTGAATGTCGTGTGTGTTTCTGCTCATTGACAAATACCGTTCAGCACAATGATTCATGCCCAATTAATTCCCCCTGTTAAAGTGTTCGCCTTTGTTACACTATTTGGTTTCGTGATGTAGCCTAGCCTATGATAAACACCATATGGCCAAATATGTGACTCAGCTAATGTTATAGGCTATACAATTGAATTTCCCCTCTTAAAGGCAAGCTGGTGTAGCTTATTAGACTAGGCTACTATTAAAATACACCGACGGTAGCCTTGGCTATGTGTAAAGTAAGCTGTCGCATGATTTCATGCACGTAAGTGAAAAGGGCCTTGCATCTGTCAAGTTCGCACAGGGCCTCGCATCCCCTTGCGACGGCCCTGCAGCTCCTCCTAAGACAGCGAGGAAAAAGTTAAAATACGCGATAAACCCGGGAAAAGTTGACAGGTTTGTTTCGGTCCCGGTGATTATTTGTGAAATTGTGCAAACGACAGCCTTTTCAAGGCATTTCAAGGAAGGAGTCGTAGCACGCAAGCTCCCAAATTGACCCAGTAGCCTAAGGCATCAATACATTGTTGCGACTGGGGAGGGTCATGCGTTTTTTCTCAATCACTTTGGAGGGTCATAAAAAAAATTCTTGCTGGTGAGGGAGGGTCACGTCTTTTTTGACTAACGCTCCCAAAACTCCTCCTTTACCTGTACAGGACATTGACAGTAGCCCAGCCTAACAAGCAAATGTTGCAAAATACATCAAAAGACGCAATTAATCAGAAATAAATAATGTAATCTGCATCGCTTTATTTAACAAACTGCAAGCAACAAGAGCATTGAGTTCGCTGTAAGGCCAAACCCAAGAGCAAAGTCTATCTGTTAAGGCAGTCGATAGGCTATATAACAAGCTGTGTGCCTGGAAAGACGATAGATGACGGCTCTGGTCATCCCATACCCTCCCCCCACTTCCTGTAGCCTACCATTATGAAGGCCTGTAGCCTAAAACGACTCGTTGCCTTTTTGTGACATTAAGCTTTTTCACGTTAAGCCCCCATCCTATGGTATAAAATTCTCGCCAAAAGTTTTCTGTACCTGTACCAAAGTTTTGTGCTTGTAAGAATATTTTGTGCTCGTAAAAAAAAATTGTGTATATGTAAAAATAATTTGTATCTGTAAAAATATTTTGTGCATGCAAAAATGGTTTGCACATCTTCAAATCCGTTTTGTCACTGTGTAGAAAAAATGTTTGTGAATTTGCGAACGATTTTTGCACGCACGGATTTTCCATTTGCAAGTGCGCATCTGTTTTCTACAGACATGACAGATCTACGGGTACGAAACGAATTTACAAGTACAAAACTTTTTTACAAATTTTCCCAAAACAGCCAATCACAGCACTGCTTACTGAACGGCCAGTCAGCCGATCAGCTCACTTCTTTAATTCTGAAACGCTGGACTTCTCTGGGTACATCCATGTAAACACTACAGTCAGAAGAGGTGAAACAAGTATTGGCTGGGCTAAGCTAACGTCAAAGATACTGCTTTTATCAACTGTCTCTGCTAACGTTACGTGAAAGCACCGCACATATAACATGGGAAATACAAAGGGAGGGAGGGAAGGGAGTCAGCCTAAAGCCACCCTGAACTTTTTTGGTCATGTAGCAGTAACTGTTATGTTCTAGCTAGCTTAGGTAACAAGCTAACTTAGCTAACAAGCAAACAGCTCAACTTAACTCTATTCCTTCCCTACTAGGAATCTAATATCATTAACTAGAACTAATAAACAGTATAGTTTGAAACGCGAGCACTGGATAGGTAATTAGTAGGTAACAATAGGTAATGGCAGCTAACTGGGCTAGTATTGGCTGGGCTAAGCTAACGTCAAAGATACTATCAACCGTCTCTGCTAACGTTACGTGAAAGCACCGCACATATAGCTAACGTGGGAAATACAAAGGGAGGAATGACTAGTCGGAAAACACTAACACAATAACTATACAGAACAATTATATCATTAATAATAATACTAATGATCCGAATTGTATTAGTTCTAGTTAATGATATTAGATTCATAGTAGGGAAGGAATAGAGTTAAGTTGAGCTGTTTGCTTGTTAGCTAAGATAGCTCTTCTTTTTTAAGTGTTTCACCTCTACTGAACTGTGGTGTTTACATGGATGTACCAAGAGCTGTATTTTCTATGTCCAGCGTTTCAGAATTAAAGAAACGAGCTGATCGGCTGACTGGCCGTTCAGTAAGCAGTGCTGTGATTGGCTGTTTTGGGAAAATTTGTAAAAAAGTTTTGTACTTGTACATTCGTTTCGTACCCGTAGATCAGTTTCATGTCTGTAGAAAACAGATGCGCACTTGCAAATGGAAAATCCGTGCGTGCAAATATCGTTCGCAAATTCACAAAAAAAAATTCTACACAGTGAGAAAACGGCTGCAGTTGTACTTACATTTCACCATTCACCATGATCGTGAATTAAGTGTCAATTTTTAACGGGGACCCACTGTATAGTAGGCCTACCTGCAAACAATGTGAGAGGCCTCTGCTGACTGCATCAGTGCTCAAAGTATTCTAAAAATGTATCAATTAATTGTTAATAACTAACTAACTTCTATTCAAGTCATAATTCTGGAACTTTCTGGTATAATTATTTATATTTTTTATTCACTCGTTCAAATGTTCATACAGAGTTCACAAAGTTCTCATCAGGTGAGTGAAACTGGTCATTTCAGATGTTTCTGCCACCACTTCATAAAACTCATAGTTTGAGAACTTTAAATTATTTGTAGGATATTGATTGTTCACAACTTAAGCTGTGTATGCAAAGTTCAGAGTTCAAAATATATTTTTGGGATTCCCTGCTGATAGTTTTGAGAATGCTATTATTATTTCATTTGAGCTACATTTTACACTGATATAGCATGATGGCAATATAAACACAGATGATACCAATAGTATTAAATTGCAATAGCCTATAGATTAAATGTAATGGAATATTCAACTAAGGTAGACTGCCTTTGTTCACAGCGCTAAGCTATTTATGGTTACTGATATACTCCGAGTCTCTGGCCCTCTCTTAGAGCCAGGCATAGTGAGCTGGCCCTCGGAAAAAAAAAGTTTGGGGACCACTGAATTAAAGCATCACTTATTTGGATACAATGAGAAATTAAAACTAGATAAAGTAGTAGAAAAATGCACAGTTTAAGCGGATCAACCAAAAAGGTGTCCGAACGCGGCGGCGCCATGGCAACTCCGAAAACACACAGAGTCTCACTACACACCACACACACACATTCTCTCTTTGTGTCACACACACACACACACACACACACACACAATAACACTGACCTGCATGTACATTGCAAACATAGGAAAGATCTGCACACACACACTATGCATGCGCACACACATGTGCACACACACACACACACACAGAGAAAGAGAAACACAGGCTGACACAAAACACGTTCTAATTGATGTCACTAGTCAAAACACACACAGACACAAAGAGGCACATCATTGCAACCTACATATTTGATGAAGTGTCACCTAGTGGGTATCATCGTCACAGTGTAAAACGTCACATCCAACAGGAAGTGTTTCCAATGTATAAAACTTGCAAAAACAAATTGCAAAAACAAACATGTGAGTGCATTGTTGGTTTCCGAAATGGCAAGGGTCGCAGAGCCACACGTGCTCGGGCCCGTCATGGCCGCTTGCGGCTATATTTCATTTTAGAACTTCAATGTAGATCTAATTAGAAAAAAAGCCATAAGCTATTTTAAGTTAGAATGAAAAACTCATGCAGTGCCTTTTTTAGAGATGGGTTTTTATTGTAGGCCTAGGTCTTTAACTAGGCTTTCTTTGTTGATTAGCAAAGACTGTGTAACCGATTGGCCAGTAAGCTATTAATACTTGGGAAAATATCCTTTGAACAGACATCAACATTCACGATCAGTGAGGAACAGGAGTTACCAGCACTTACTTTACTCCTAATTTGCTATGCAAACAGTGATTTCGGGGTCTTCGATGGCGCGCCCATAATGTGCGCTGGCTGCGTTTTGACGGGTGCAATGTAGGCTAGTGCAAGACAGCGGGGCTTGGATTTAAACATGGAAACAATTTCATCATAAATTACTTTCAGGGGCTTCTTCAAAGGGCGTGCTAATAACACCATAATCGACTGAATCAATGAAAGCTTATTTCCATGACAGTAGCCACTGAGACAGGCCAAGAGCTAGCCTGGGAAAAACCCAGACGTACTTCCGGCAAATTCGAGATTCGCTCTGAAAGTCCGTCTGACCAAGAACCCATTCTAGCCCATTTCCAATTTTCCTAGATCGAGGCACCAATCAGAACCCTTGAGGCGGGCTTTACACGATGACGATAGCGCACCCTGTTGAAGAAGCCAGGTTTAAAAAAAAAAAAAAACAAGCTTGAAGCTGATATCACGTTGGTTTAAGACAGGGAGTTAGAAGTTTCTTAACTGCTTCCTTATGTTGGAATATGCAACATTGTACAAACATGTAGGGATACCTATGTGATATCTGCAACAGTGGTAGGCTACTGAAAACGGTTTGATATTCGGTTCATTTATAGGACTATAGCAGCTGGACACGTAGCCGACAGAAAACACATAGGCTACTTTTGAATTGGTGTGCTATGCGAGCATAACTCGAACTCTACACTTCAGTGTTTGCCTTGAAACAATTCCGGCATAATGGCTATGAACGTTTTCAGTCTCTCGTCCCCCTTTCCTGCTTTATATGTCTCGGTCAGCCAGAAAGGACGAATTAAACAAAATGCTTGTTTGAACGTGAACGGTTTTGTTCAGAGCTGAAAATGCAATTGTGTTTGATAGAGGGCAGATGTAAATTGCTAGTGACAAAATATTAGCTTTCAGTGTGGCACGATGTCTTGTAAATTAGCCTACGTTTAATTAAAAAGTGGTTAATTCTTCCTGCTTCTCCCTACAACCACACAGTGTTGCAAATTGTGTGTTTCCGTCACTCTGTCTCTTTCGTTGCTCTGATTGGTTTTTGGCCTCTCCTATTGCGTCCGAGGCATTTTGATCAGTGTCCGTTTGGGAACGCCCTTTGGAAATGGGCTGTGAACGAACCTTCCCCAGACCCTCTCTCAGTTACGACTGAGAAGGGTCTGGTTTTAACCGGGCTAGCCAAGAGCAGCTTCACACATCAGATAAATTCGTTAAAACAAATAGCAATTGGAATAGAAAAATAGAAAAAATGGAAAAGAAATATACGCATTTTCGCCAGGTGAGACGACCCCCCCCCTCCAACTCGAACTCAAGCAGGATCTTCCGACAAAAATTTACATTTCTTTGCTAGGAGAGAAGGAGATGGAGAGTGCATGCATAGCCTAAGTGACGATTATTTCTGGTGGCAGCAGAGTAATGGATACCTACAAGAATTGTTTCGAATAAGACAAAAAAAAAGATGTAGGCAACAAATGAAATGTAGGTATATGCGTGCAGCGGGTAAAGTGAAATAGATCAACCTATTCTGTTCTTGCTGTTTGTCTGAAACTATAGAAAGTACTGAAACTATAGAAAGCCCTAGACAAATAGGCTAGATGATAGGCACTGATTAGAAAATATTTCTTAATTTAGTGTTATCAAATAAAGAGACATGCAATTAGGGGTAGTGGTGTCAGCGCTCATTCAATGTATGTGCACGTCTGCGCAAGTAAAACTGAACCACTGGAGATGACGTGTGTAGAAGCAACAAACAACGTTATTTAAAAGAACGAACGAAGCGGATCCTTGCTGTCCATGAAAACAGCATAGAGACTGGCTAGTCTAATCCAAAAATGGAAATAACAGGTCTTTGAATTGACACGTGAAATGTAGGCCTATAGTAGCAAATATCGTAGCAAATAGCCTATGGTGATGATACAGCTTTAAAACATTTATTTCACTCTCGCTGGAGAACGGGCTGTTGTGCAAACAAATGAATTAGGGTGATCTGCATCTCCGTTCAACAAAACCTATGGTCTTGCTAACCCATTCGCGCAATAAATCATTTCTGAAAGGTTCTCTCCATTGTTAACGTGCAACATTTCTCCATGTGGGGTAGTGTCAAGCAGTGAAGTAATGTCCTATTGCAGGTCGGCAATGTTCAGACAGAAGACGGGCTCTGCTTTCTGTGTTAAAATGGTGTTTTTAGCAGTCAATTTATTTATTTTTTCCTGGGGAGAAACCCCTGGACCCCCGCTCACATCATCCGCACCCCCTCTCAGAAAATACTTCCAACGTCCCTATCGTGACCTCATGAGCTAAACCATTAATGAAAGCAAAACAAACATAAACAAAGCAGCCAGTTGCTTCTTCATAAAATAAAAAAGACACCGTCATAAACAATAACAAGTTTTATCGCGAGACTGCGTGTCGTTTGGAGCAGTGTATCGGTAGGCTATATTAAAAGCAAACGATTTTCAGTTTGCTTCGGGATTTTGGCCTAGCCTAATACACTTTTGAATTATTTGATTATAGTGCTAAATGTTGGGACTGTCGCAGGAGACGTACTGTAGGCCTATCAGCCATCGAAATGAAAGCTCATCAGGGGGGGATATTGTGGAAACAACTGAAAAAACGTTGGGTAGGCTAAATATATGGCCCATACTGTAGCGCGCATAGACTCAAAGCGGCATAAGCCGACGTTCCTAACCCTGCTCACAAGTGCCACCTGGTGGTTGTTTGGGTCATTGTAGCTTTACTGGGGAAATATAAACAAAAGACGCGTGATTAACACGTGAGGTCACGTGTGTGTATATATGTTATTCTCCCATTGGAAAAATCGTAAGATACCGGATCTCAAAGATGGCAGCTTTTTTGTAGGCGAACTTCAGAGGTCTATGAACTACAAAAAATCTATTGATTGTGGTAATGAATATAGTATGTATGTGTGTGCGTGTGTATATATATATATATATATATATATATATATATATATATATATATATATATATATATATATATATATATATATATATATATATATATATATATATATATATATACATACATATACATATACATACAGGCAGGCATGCAAACTGGTCAGGGGTGAAAAAGGTGAGAAGGGCACGCGAAGTGACTAGTGCATAGCTTCCACGGAGTATGAAATGGCCCAAAACCAGAGATTTACAAAGAAAACAAACTATAAAATCACTAATTTGTTGTGGCCAAAAATATCATATGTATGATAAAAATAAGTGAATATAAAAAAAGTGTCTTCTTCTCCTATTTCTCCTTAAGTGTGAGGGGCCCGTTGCACTGTTTGACAGCATGCTTCAGCATGGCCCTCCTCTCCTCCTAAGCAATCTACATGAGTTTTCTTTCTTTCTTTTTTCTCTGTGCCTGAAGTTCAGACATTTCTGAAGATTTCAGGCCTATTGGACATAATGACATAGTAGGCATAGTATTAGAATAAAGATGATAAGTTTGAATATTTGTTGAACCAAACCAGGTGAAACTTGCTTGAGACACACACTATTTCAGACTAACATTATATAAAATAGGGTAGACTAGACTAATTTGTAAAATCGATTTGAAGTGTTTTAACTTCCTATGGAATGGGCATTTTTGTGTCTAGACCAGGTCTTGTGAAGCTGTGTGCAAAAGTAGATCAAAATAAAATGAAAAATGAGTCATTTAGACAATTATTTGCTAAGGTATGCTCATGCATTTTGTAAAATGCCCAATGGAAACTCCCCATAGGACTTTTGGTTACCCAAAATGCATACTGACAATAAAAGCCTTACTGTGTGGTTTCTGGACTATTTGGATTGTTTGTCAGAGGTTCTGATGGAATTACTACACTATGGAATAATTACAGAAATGTCTTTGCATTTTCTTTGTTGGTTCAATGGGTGTGGATAAGATGGATTATACATCTGCACAACAAATATTGGATAAAACAATGGTTATAAATATGGATTCCTGTGACTATTTCAATACCCAATTTGCTGCATCAATCTTATTGATAGGAAGGATACACACTGCAGCTAGAAGGTAGGGAAGCACCGGAGGGGGAGGAGGGCAATTTGATACAATTTAATTGAGACATAGTAAGATTAATCTGACAATGTAAAGCACTATACAGATTGTACATGAAAAAGGTTGTCATATATGGATTCCCAAGTGTCCAAGCTTTCAAATGGTGTATAACATTACTATGCTACATAGCAAAATGGTGCAATTGATTTATAATGTTGGGGGAGAGGGGGGTGGGTGTGTTGTGGAGGGCACACTGTTTCATAACAAGTGTTATCCTGCAGCCTAGGTTACTTACAGATTGTGGCATTGTGCTAGTTAGTTTGTTTAACCAACCAATAAAGTTGTGTTGTGTGAATAGTGTTCACACTACATGTTAAACTGTAGCCTACCCTATAGGCACAGGCTACTTCAGATCAGGTCACTGAACGTTTCTTAAAGACATGTCAATCAACACTGATTTTGTCTCTGAGCAAGATCAGTATAGCAAAGGCTAATGTGAATAATTAAAGAGTTAAATTAATCGGTGCCTTTTCAACTTTAAAAATGTGAAAAATATAATTGTTTCAAACTGATTTTTTCAATGCCCATTTTATTAACACATCTTAACATGACAAGAAATTGTCTTGGGCCATCTCAAGCTATGCATTATTTTTTTTTACCATTCACTTATTACATAGAATATCTGGGATAGTAACAGGACTGATGATTTCATGCTAAATTGCTAATTTCTAGCTAACAGGTCAAGGTTAGGAAGGCACATGGTATGTAATCTGAAAGGTTATTACTTCTAGATATTGGTAATATCAGTATTTGTAAATAATTGTTTATATATACACTTTAAAAAATGGTAACAGGACTGATGTTGTATGCTTGCCCCTCTCTCACAACCCTGATAAAACATGAAAAATAGGACATTTAAGAGGAGAGAAAGTTACCCTTTCTCAACACTGTGGAATCTGCTTCTTCTAAATGATGTCACTTCCTTGAAAGTATGTCACTTCTAGTTTGTACCATTATTTTATAGGGGGTTTTGGTGAAAGTAACAAGACTGAGATGAAATTAAGGGACAATGATAAATTACTTATATTTTCTAAGAAAACATATCTATTTATGTAAAAATCATTGCTTAACAATGAGATTACACTTACTGTAAGACAATATAAAACTGTGAAAATTGTATCATTTTACCAACATTTTACAACCGAGAAGTGCTGTTGAAAAAGAAAAAACATAGTGTGGGACAGGTCAAAATCAACCAAAATCCTTACCCATAGCATATATTTATGTGATTTTAATCATTTGAACTTGTATTTTATTGGGTTTACCTGGTCTTATATTGATTCATATGATCTATAGTAACATTAAGTTTTTTAAATGACACATGTATTTGTTGTTTAAGCAACTTTAGAACTGATTATATGTTGTGGGACGCAAAAGGCACCGATTCGGTGGAATGACCTAGGAGACATTTAACTCCAGCCTTTGCTGATAAGGTCTGTGTATTTGCTTCACTTTTGCTGATCTAGACCAAGTACAGCACGTAACCTATTCAACAAATTAACTCGTCGTGTCTATATTTCTGTCTCATATCGCTAACTTTAACAACATTAAAACAAAACCGCCAATGCGCTACGTTGCTACACTAATCTCAACGTCTTTTGCTAACAGAAGTTGAAAGTTTCCACTAGCCCACCTGTGACATCTCTAGGCACCTCTCCTCGCCGTGCTCACATTCCAGCTGACATTTCAGACGCATCTAGGCCTATCTGCGCTCACAAAAGGAGGCTATACCTACGCGAGCGTTCTGTTCACGTTGCCTCTGCAGCAACAAGCTTCCAGTGATGTTAAGTAAACGCACAGCCTAACATTCGTTGCTGACAGCTCTGGCAACACCAATATGTGTTTGCGTCTGCACTAGTAAACTCAGCTCACGTTGACCCCCCCCCCCCCCCCCCCCCAAAATATTTTCTCATCGGTTCTGCACAAACCACGTAAGTCAGTCATTTTGGATTCAAAACGGCGAATTTCGCCGAAAGGTGAGGAGTTTACATGCCTGTATATGTGTGTGTATATATATATATATATATATATATATATATCAGAGGAGGCTCCTTCATTGAGGAAAGGGAGGAACATCCTCCCTAAAATTTCAGAGAAAAATAAAAAATATATAAAGTGAATTACTAATCTGATAAATTACTGTTAAAATTACTATTTGAACACTTTGAATGAACAAAATCGTTCCCATAGGTCAAAATGCCAACAGCACCCTCTATCGCAATTGAAAATTACTGTATGGAGGAGCTTCCTGCTCAAGCCCCTCATTGAAGTCCATTATAAACGCCTCGGACCCTAGCGGCTCGTGAATCACGTCATTTTCAATGGCCAAGGGAGGTAGCTCCTCCGCATAGATATATACACTAGATGTCGCCTTCTGCTTCTCAGCATGCGTCAACACCGCCGCCATCATGGTACAGGGATCTGAAGCGCTAAACTAGTTCTCCTGTATTGTCAGCGTTACCTATTTAGCGACGTTTGGCCATTCCCAGCGATAGAAAACCTTTTTAGCGATTAGCGACAAATTTGGGAACTTCTCACAATGATGGCAGATCGGCTTCTTTGTTGTTGAAACGTAAGAAAATCACCTTTCTCATGGCTTTGTCATTTATGAATTCAGCTATCTCGTTTGCCCATGGCACTGACCCATGCATATAAAAGTAACGACTGGCGTAGCCTATGTAGTAGCAGAGGTAAATGTTCTACAGATATACAGCAACTTCTGGTGAGATTACAACTTACATGAGTAAACGAGACGAGGGGTATGTGGCCTCAACCAGAGCCTGTCTACGAAGAGCCTGTTTACTTTCATTGTATCGAACCTGGTTGCAGTTTACTCATTGTTCCTCTAGGGGCCGCCGCTAGCTAGTGCAGAATGAATGGGAGTCTATGGGGCTAGACGGGTAAAATGTATCTTTATTATCGTCTTAAGCTTAGTTTTCTCTAGACTCAACCATAAATACATGCCTGTCAGTTGGAACAACCCAAAAAACTAGATAATTGCTTGAGATTTTGACGATTTATGGTGATTTTATTTTCGCTAGATCTTTGCCCAGATTGACGCTAATGCATTATAGAGGAGTGGATCACTGAAGCAAGATGGCGTCTCGATTGACGCATTCGTTCCAATGAACAGCAGTAGTCAAGGCGACATCTAGTGTATATATCTATGGCTCCTCCGTACAGTAATTTTCAATTGCGATAGGGGGTGCTGTTTTTAGCGGCAACGGTGAACTAATGAGCAGCTAGCTGCTCTGCAAGCAAGAACGTTATCTGCAGTCATACAACTAAGAATCTTGTGTTGAACGGAAAGCTTGTTTTTTTGCTCCTGAAATAAACAGTACAATGGAACCAGAGGACAATGTCCATCTTTTATACATTCAAATACAGTGCAAAGGTTAGGATCAAAGCAGGAAGACCAGTTCCAAAAATGAAGGATGGTAAGGCTAGTGTAGGCTACTGAATGCTACGTAGTATGACAAATTGCCTACTCATGACTAACTGGTAACGTTAGCACTGGTCTGTCACAAACGTGGACAGTTCAGGAATTTGGTGATAAAACATTTTCGGATAGTTATGCGTTGTTATAATCATCAAAGTTATGCCTCAACTAACAATTGTTAAATAATGTTCTTGTCGTTATGTTCGTTTTAACCGTTCTAACTGTATCTTTGGATGGTTACATTGTTAATGAATGTTTCAGACCATGATGCATTCCTTTAATGACGTCTTCAATAACATTTGCCTTTCGAGTATAAATTCCCACTTAGCTATTACAACCTGTGTTTAAATTATAGCAATTTGGCTTTAAAAACAATAGCATGTTAATAACCACATTTAAGACATAAAGCCTTTTTTGCAAATGTATTACATTGAGCAAAACCTCCAGACTTTCCATAATTTTGCACATCTGGAAAACAGTATTTCATAACTAGACCTACATATCTTCCCTGACTTCCCAGACCTAAATTTACATTTATTTATATTTACATTTATTAATTTAGCACTATTATCCAAAGTGACTTGTATATTTAATTTAAGAATGAACCCAATAAACCCAAGAATGTCAGAACAGCATTTATTGCACAACATTGCCAGTTAAAATGCTACATAGTACATACTGCTGCTATAAATGTGTCTGGGTAGGCGGCCTACATACTCATTCACATATGCCACCAACACCATCACAACCTCACATTTGCCACTAACACCAATCAAGCGGGCATATCTTCCTCCGTTATTTTTTTAACCACCGGCCGCCACTGATATATATATATATATATATATATATATATGATAGTGGTATGTTGTGCAGAGATTAAGGGCCCAAGTTTGAGAGGGCATGTGCACTGTAACTAGATCTAAGTCAGACGCACAAAGTGGGCAGGGCCAGGCTGAAGTTGATTAATAAAAGATTTGGTTAAAGCCGACTAATTGCAATACCTTTAAATGGAATGCATCAGACGAGACTACAGTAGGCTTTAAAATCTCAATATAGCTGCACTGATGAATAGTTTGTCAAAGAATAGCCTAATATGTAGCATTTTTCTGTTGTTCCGGACAATTAAATTTGCAAAAAACATGGCTGTAGTTTTTCAGACCCATTGGCAAAAATGGCATATCACATCCTCTCCACCAGGCCATTATTTTGTTAATTTATGTAGCAATAAGATTTTGTAGCAATAAGATTTTGTAGCAATAAGATTATGTTCAATTATATGAGTCACATTTAATCACGTTTAATGGGAACGCATTTGCAACATCAGAGCATGGCAGTCTATGGAAAAATAGTACATGTAGGCATAGTGCCTAAATCTATCCTGAAATATGAAATATATATAAAAAAATCGGCAGACAGGGGCAGCTCTATTTTCTATGTAATTGAAGTAATTCCAATGGCATCCCGAGGGGGCACTCTATGATGATGCAAAGCAATTACCTTAGGCTTAGGAGTTCATCTCTGATAATCTATGATAGGCGTACTAATATAATATAATATTCTATTCTAATTCTGCGTTGGTAATAGTTGGAAAGAAATGCAAAAAGAGATGAATGAGCTGAATGAATTAACTGACCAGACTGCAAGTTATGATGCATAGAAATATTGGTTTGTCTACCTTGTGTCATATGAGTTTGCCATGCATTGAAATACTAGGCTATACTATCTGTAGGCAGGTCATGGTTGGGAATTGATGTCTATTTTTTTGGGTGTTGTAGCCTATGTTTTAGAATAAGTGAAGTGATACTTTTTGTGTCCTCTCCTGCACACTTGCATGGTCTGATCTACTCCTCATGCATCTAATATTTTCCAAATTAAGCACTTACTGTATGAACAGAAGAGAGTGGACTAAGGTCAAGTAGTTGAAAGAAAAAATACACAACTAACTTATACCTGATTTAAAAAAAGTGTTGACACAACTGTGAAACTGTATAAAAACATTAATGTGTCATTTGAAAAACAATATTGCTGACATAAAATATTTTATAATGTTTCTTTACATGGAAAGATTCTCTTGACTTAAATACATTTTGTTATTTATAAATGATTGAAATCTCTTCTGTGGATACACTGTTTCAATTATGTGAAGTCAGTAGGTGATATAAATATTGCTAATTGAAATTCAAGAGAATAAATGTCTAAAGTCTAATAGCATTACACTTTGGTGGATATGTTTTGTCTCACTTTTCAAGAATGACTGAGATCCTGGTTTGAATAGTGTGTCTATACTTGCCGGCTGGCTTATTGAATAATAGTGAGGGTTGCGGTGTGTTGTGTGCAATAATGTTTGTAAGGATGCTGAAGTGAATTAAAGTGTTTATTTAGAGAATATGTACCTTTCAAAAGAGCTTGTGGCCAAGGACAAGGACCATTTTGAATTTGCGTTTTTTCCAAAGCTGAACAGATTTCCTGCCCTTAGTGAGTAATGTTGTAATGATCCAAAGGAACTAGAGCTGCTTTTCTTTTCAGCTTATTTATCATTGTATCTTAAGATGATAAATAAACTGATTGTCCTCACTTATACAGTACATTACATGTTAGTCTTGTATTCCAGTCCTCAAAACAAACCTGTTGGTATAAATTTTGTAACAGCGGGTCACTGGCAGAGTTGATTTAGAGCGGAAGCAGAGCACAATTTTGCGGCGAAGAGGTGGAATAGAGAGAGGACGATGCTCTGTTGAACAGTAATAATACTGTGCAGTGAATTCATCTTCCTCAAGGATGATTCTCCCCCAACAGCTGCTAGAGTCTGCTTCAGCGCTTGTTGCCAGGTTACCCTTCATCACTGTGAGCGTTGGAGGGGGATGTTGTGGGGGTTTCAGCACTCTACCAGCTTGGAGCAGCACCATTGATCTGCGGCACTCTTTAAATAATGAAGCAGTGATGTGTTCTGTCAGAGCAAAGAGAATGAATCGACAAACATAATTCTGTGGGGCGGACTGCTAGCCGCAGATAGTAAGGCTGTAGCCATACTACACCAGCACTGGAGTGCTATTACACCGTCAAAGGAGCCATGCAGCTTCAGTCTGCCTCCAACTGCAAGGTTTCAGGTTTCATTCTGAGTGAGAGATGCACCTGGACAGCTAAGATGGAAATCCACCGGTATGTATGCTGGGACTTTTCTGCTGCTGCTGCAGTGCTGGTGAGATTGTTGTAGGAAAGGGATGGTGTGCTGACCGAGAGATGTGCCCTTATCAAAGCAACTGTTGCATGATCTATTAGGGTGTTATGTGAAACATCAAAGCTGTAGCTCTATCAAGAGGATGGGAAGGGTGTATTTTATAACATGAACAACACAAACTGAAATATATTTACTGAAGTCTTGCACATGTTTGCATGTGAACTGCTGTGGTTTGTGTAATGGAGGGTCTTGTGTTTGGTTTGATTGCAAAAAGGCACAATGATGAGGGAATAGTATTCTTGTGTGTACATAATGCATGTTTTACAGCATAAGTGGTCCCTTACAGCTACCATACAGCAGTTGTTTTGTGTAGTAGTGGTGTTGTGTCATGAATAATGTATGGTTTGATCTCAAACGATAAGCTAACACGTGTACCGTGTGAACCCCAGGATAACTGTTTTACATGCAGTCCACTCTTTTGTAGCATGGAGATAGGGGTGTTTCTGTTCATTGTCTCTTGTTATTCCACAGTTTGAATTAGGGCTTCTATAAGGACTGTAGCGGAGAGTAAGTCTTACTTGCTTAACCCTCCATAGTCCCTTTTAGGAAAGGTTTTAAAAACAGAATAGACCATGGTTTTTTTGTGTGGTTTTTTTTTGCAGACAGTGATAGCCATAGTTGTGCCACTGCTGTACTGTGCTGAGACTGATATCATCATCATCATAATCATCAGTTTTTTTTATATATCACTGTTTGCTTTGTGTTGGTGTGATGAGAGTTTGTAATTTGTGTGTGTGAGTATGAAATGCAAATTCATTTTCAGTGTCAGTGGAGGGGTAGTAAAGTGACATCGCAAGAGAAACAGACTCAGTGACACTTTTTTAATTTCACACCACCTTTCTACTTCAAATGGTAAATGTACAGCTGACAGCTTAACAAACAATGAAGTGAGTCCAGTGTAAACAGTTTGGGGGGTAAGGAGTTACAAACTAACAGGTTACTGTAATTAATTACTTTATTTGGTAAAATTTCAGTAATAAGTTATAGTTACTGAATAACTGAAACCTGCGTTAGTCTCTCTAATAAATTGACTTATTGTTTCCATAGCAGCATGCACTGATTGCCTATTTGAAATATAGATTAGCCTAGATAAATTGCAAAATATAGCTGGCGCGGTGTAGCCTACACAAATATGTTCAAAATTGATGCATTCAAGTTAACTCTAAAATTAGTAGCCTGCTTATCACAATGTTGTAAGTCGTGGAAATGAGATTGTTTAGTTGAGTTTTAACCAAGCATGCAAGAAGCCTGGATTGTCCATGAGCCAGAGGCCCATTTTGGGCCGATCGGTGCCAACTGAGGGTACCACCGCTTTATGGTTCTTTTCTGATAGCTATATGTGTCTATAACTCAAACATGCATGATTAGTTAGGGAAAGTTTTCTTCTTTCAATTTGCAAAAAAATATCTTACCAATAGTTTTTTTTACTATGTGTTCCTTTTGAGATGTCTAACTAGGGGTTTTTAGGGGTTCTGAATCTATCCCAACCATTAGTTTTAAGTAAAAATGACTCCAAGTCCATAGAAAATCCACAACAAGTGGTTTTTATTGAACAATTACAAAACAAAACTTCCTTAATCAGTTTAAAATTTAACAAACCTCATCCCTCAACTCCCTGCACTCCCTGACTCTTGTTATCATCTGGCTGGTTGATGTTCTGGCAAGAGTTACCATGACACTTCCCACAAGCAGAAATACACTTGACTCCTTGCTTTTTACAGCAGCACCTGAGAGTGTCACAGTCGCCTGCACAGTTGCAGCTGACAAACTTCAGAAAGTAGTCCAGTGCAATGGGATCTGGTGTAGAGACTGGTGCATAACCATGTTCTCCTTGTTTCTATCCACAATCAAGGACATCTAGTGATGGACTTTGTAGCAGTAGCCAATCTCAGATATGCCCGCAGAGAGTGCTGTGCTGCAGCTCCTGTAGTTGGAGGTACTTTCTAGTTACTAGTTATGTTAGTTATGTCTAGATACTAGTTATGTTGTCCTCATGAGTTACATTTTGTTGCTTACTCTCCACCCTTCACGTTGGACAGTCTTTTCTCTCTGTCTCTCTCTCTCTCACATGCACACTCACACGCACACACACATACACACACATCTATGCACACTGACTCTCTCACAAACACATTCACACATCTATGCACATTGACTCTCTCACAAACACATTCACAACCACCCACCCACACAAACACGTATGCACACACTTACAAATAAAGTTCACACCTTCACTGATGCACTCTCTCTCTCTCTCTCTCTCACTCACTCACACACTCACACACTCACACACTCACACTCTCACACTCACACACACACTCACACATGCAAAATGTCCTTTCTCACACACACACACCATGTCGCGACAAAACTATCTGTGATTATACTGTAGTACCAGTGTGTTACACGGAAACAAAACTTGACAAGCTGAGATCTGTTCTTTTCTGGCTTTCTTTGTGTGTGTGTGAGGGAAAGAGAGAGAGAGAGAGAGAGAGAGAGAGAGTCCAATGTGGGGGGTGGACGGTGATCAACAAAATGTAAAACTCATGAGGACAAAACTGAGTTAATATTTTTGTAAACATTTTATTATGTCTTTTCATGGGACAACACTGAAGAAATCACACTTAGCTACAATAAAGTAAAAGTAGTGAGTGTACAGCTTGTATAATAGTGTAAATAGGGGCAGCCGTGGCCTACTGGTTAGCGCTTCGGACTTGTAACCGGAGGGTTGCCGGTTCGAACCCCGACCAGAAGCAACGGCTAAAGTGCCCTTGAGCAAGGCACCTAACCCCTCACTGCTCCCCGAGCGCCGCTGTAGCAGCTCACTGCATCGGGATTAGTGTGTGCTTCACCTCACTGTGTGTTCATTGTGTGCTGAGTGTTTCACTAATTCACGGATTGGGATAAATGCAGAGACCAAATTCAAAAGAGTATATATACTTATCAGGGCTCCAGACTAACTTTTTGCACTGGTTGCACTGGTGCGCCTAATTTTTTTTCTTAGGTGCACCAGCACAAAATTTAGGTGCACCCAAATTACTTAATTAAGTTTCCTTCCTGTCCTATATAGGTTGTCCTATGACTTATGATTTACAATTCTACAAGAAAAGTAACTTAATGAAGTGTTGGTGCTTTAAGTGCTTCACTGAGCTGAAATTTAAACTTAAAACATCTCAAGATGAATTAAATAAAAATAACAGTGAGTAAATCAAACTGCACATCTCATGGCTCAATGTCTTACATACTATCCTTCATGATCTTTAGGCCTTGGCTAAACCAGCTCGCCATGCTAGCATCTTCCATAGAAATGTATTTGAGCACAATTTAAAGAGATGTTCCAAGTAGCCTGGGGGATTTTTATGTGATTTTGCAATGATTGCAATAATCATTTGACAGCCCCACAATGCAATTTACTTTTTAATTTTAGTATTTTTAAATTTTCAATAAGAACATCACTATGGTAATGCAGTAACGAAATGGCCTATTATTATAGGCTATTGCAATGACTCGACATGCTCGATCTAAATGTGTCGATGCATGACATGCTCGATCTAAATGTGTCCATTCAATTCACCGTACACAATGACCACAGTTATACATGCAGGGAATATTTGGGCTTTAAATGTAGCAGCGATATTCGGTTTGCGCCAAATACCGGATTAAATTGATTGATGCCATCAGAATGACTCGCGCGCAAAACGAATATTGCTGTTGAAAACCGGTTTACTCCCTGCATGTAACTGCGGTCAATGACTCACTCCTTTTCGGCGATATCTGTATCTCTGTCGTTCGGGAAGGCCTTGTATGCATTGTTCGCAATTTTAAGACGTCTTTTCATCTGCAATGACTCCTATAAATTTGGTGCAAGTGGCATTCCTGTACGTCGGGTTTACGTTCAAACTATTTTTCCGGTGAATAATTATTTTGGACTAAGGGAAGTTTCACTAGGCCTATCGTAGGCAACGATAAACTTGATCATCATCTCGGGCTCGTCTGATCGGTTTGCTGCTGCCAGCCGCCGAAAGGCAGTGGGGAGCAATATCATCCGGCTGCGGACACAAATAGGCGTTCCCGTGCTGGTGACCAAAATGCCCCCTTCTTCGTCACTATCAACAACATCCGGCTCCCTTCTATGCCTACTTCTTCGCCTCCTGAATGCGACGGTCGACATCTGGGTTATAGCATTCGCTAGATAGATAATCTTTCTAAAGAAGTTGTTTTAGAATAACACTTAGAACACGAAGAGTAGTAGAACTAGGACAGGTAGCGTTGAACAAACGTTAGCGACAATACAGAACGTTAGTCATTTGATCTACGTGTAGGATCTAAGCACAAGCAGACGTCAGCTAGCATCGAGATGCTTGTTTAGGTTTAATTTCCTGATTACAGTAGCCTAAACTACGATCATTTCAGGGAGGCTCCATGGTAGCCAAATCTAATGAGAATGTTGGGGCTGTGTACCGTAAAACTCCAAATAATAGCCCGGGCTTTTATTTTCCCAAATCGCCAAACTGCACCGGCTAGTATTAGAGACAGGCGACTATATGAGACAGGCCTTTAATTCCCTTTACACAAAACTTTTCCTCTGCAAAGATGGAAAATATTATCGAATTAATTATTTCAAACACACTGAATGTCTACCTACATGACTAGGCTATCTGATGACAATTACGGATCATCATTCATTTAGTGTTGAGATGTTGTTCATTGAGTGAGATACAGTAAGATCCAAATAGCGGGGATAGCCAGAACAGATGAAACACGTTTTAATTAAACGTAATCTACAAAGAGATCGTATCACACTGAGAGCTCATATTTTGTCACTATAGCAAATAGCCTATATCGGTCCTTTGTTAAATACAGTTGCATTATCAGCCCTGACCAAAACTGTTCAAGAATTATTTATGCAAAAGTGGAACGTGCTTAATGTTTCATTCTCCCTCCTTTTTGGCACGAATGAACCAGCATGAGAGAGCATGAACCATATTGTTTCTCCCGTTTTGTATTTGCCAGATTTGACAACAGTCTACATTCAAATCATAGCCTGAATTCCAGGCTCGCGGGAACATATTTTTGACCAGGGGTGCTGAATAACAAAATAATCATGGATGTCCGACGATTTCTCCCCCAGCATATGATTCGAATTTAGACAGCTAAATACGCCATTTCATGAGTAGGTCTAAGAGTGAGAAGTTTTATAATGCCCTGTGCAGCCACATTCCACTGCAACTATGCGCAGCACTTGCCACTCCGACTCCTCAATAAAAACTGTGCGCGCACACAGCAGTCCCATAGAAGCGCACTTGACTTTACATCATTAACCTATTTCAGTAGGTTATATAGCCAGAGAATGTCCGTAGACGGGCTCTGATATAGCCTAGTCTAAGGTAAATTCCTTTTCTGACTTCTTTCTCTTTATTGCCATGGCATTTAGAATAAAGAATAACGTTCGCGAACCGTTCTTGTTTTGTTGCCAGCATAAAAACAAGCTTACCATCGGCCTATCCGCAAATTTTAAACACAAGGGATGAATTGAACGATGACGAAGTCGGACATATAGGCATAGTTCATATTGGAAAAAAAGTTATACAATTTGGAACTCTAGCTTTTCCCCACCCCAGTCTTTTAATGCCATCTAATCATAACGTGCGCAGTCTGCGCCATACTTCGCAACGAGATGAGCAGCAACTTCATGCAACATTCTAAAACCTTGCAACTGTGACCAGACATGTGAATGCTTTGCGACGGCTTGTAACGATGTGCAACATCTAATTCACACTGCTGTAACCTCCTTTCTGTAACGGTTTCGTGTCATTGCGAATCTTTAAACAGACGATCTGACTGGTTTTAGAAGATTAAATACAACCCGAAACTAAAAAACAGACCAGGCCTCTACTGGAGACCGGCCTTTAACCCAAACCTGTAGCCACGCCAGGTGTTTAAAAGAGACAGGCGTCTCTTAGGGACTCAGCGATTATTTGAAGTTTTACGGTAGTTATCTCTGGAGAGAGCATGGGACTTTGTACCGTTCTAATCCAGATACCATAGGCTACACTCCCCCCCACATTAAATGTTTTCAATAAAGATACAAATAAAAATAATTGTTCTCAAACTATTTACTTTTAATATATTCACAGTATGGTCAGTTGTACATGGTAAGAACAGTGGTGTTGTTTTTGTACTTTTGAACAGGCAAGAACAGTATTGAAAAAACTCAGGCTATTTATTAAGAAACAGCAGTTCACTTAATGCTTTGAGCCAGAGGGCTGGCCGATAGCATCAGGGGTCAGTAAAGCATATTGAATGAATGTATTTCAGTTACTTGCAAAGATTCAAAAATAAAAACATAATTAAATAATAATAATAATAATAAAAACACTCTTACGTGTCTTAGTGTTTGTTTGAATTTCCCCTGGGGAACAATAAAGTATCTATCTATCTATCTACACTAGGAGCTTATTCACCTGTAGGCTAACAAGCCCCATAGGCATATAACTGATTTGCCAAATAGGCTGTGAAACCCCAAAAACCTGTTCTGCCAAAGCATCATTAATGTAAATGGAGGGGTGGAAGGGCTTTGCAAGTGTTTTGAAAGATTTAGATAGATAGATAGATAGATACTTTATTGATTCAAGGTCTCAGTAGCATACAGACATCACACACAACATGCACTAACAACAAAAAAAGTAATAGAAGTATATAATATAAAAAACAAAACTAAGCAATAAGGACAGTAGAAGATAAAGGGCATACTAAAATACAAATTATACTGAATAACACTAAATCTAAAACAGTATCCATAGTGTGCTTAGGGGTGATTAAGCATGAGGCGCTTGCAATGACTGAGGCAGGGACTGAGCCTGTGATTCTCTGTGCATAGTAAGGTAAGGTGCTCTGTGAGAGTGAGTGTCATGGTAATGGTGCAAATTAGTAAGTCCAACAGTGCAAGAATAAAGTCTAGAGACCAGCATAAAATAAATATGGACATATAAGAGAGTAGACAAGGTAATATAAAAAAGACTATAGAAAAACTATATCAGTGCAAGAATGGGTTGACGTAATAGGGTTACAGCCGTTATACGAGTATTGATTATAAAGCATTATATAGGTATAAGTGTGGCCAAAATCCAGCTGTGGGATGGAGGGAGGGGTTATGCATATGTGCTAATATAGCATGCCAACAGTGAAGCAGTAAGACAGTGGTAAAAAGTGGCTAGTGGACAGACAGTACAGCAAGATTTTGATACTCTGTTAAAAACACCTAGCATAGACATATCAAGACACAGTGTTTCTCCAATAATTTGTTGTAACACTTCTGGGGGGAAGATTGGCCTGTCACTTGATGTGCTTGATGGAGAGGGTGAGTGGTCCGACAGCTTGTCCTGTAAGACTAGAGAGAGAGAGAGAGAAAGAAAGAAGAAAAGGGGAGAGAGATTAGATACCATATTCATTAGCACCAAATACAAATAAATGGCCAAGTTTGTTTTTGTTTCATTTGTAGCCATGTTAGAAAATGGCAAAGTACAGAGACAGTATGTAATACCTTTCACTGCTTGCTGTCTGGAAGGTGGTGCTGAACTGGGCCGATGGAGAAGATGGGAGGGGTACGCCAGCTTGTCCTGCAGGGCTAGAGAGAAAGAGAGAGAGGTTTTTTTAACCATCTTCATGAGCAACAAATAAAACTAAATGGCAAAGGACAAATATAGTAAGTGATACCTTTCACTGCTTGCTTGAGAGGGTGGGAGGGGTCCGCCAGCTTACAGGGCTAGAGAGATTACAGAGAGATGAATAACAAACACTACTTACCCACAATTATACCTGCCACCAAAACGTAGCTTCACATCCACCAATGTAATAGTGTGCCATTGCCATACTAGCTAGCACGTTAACTCTTACCAACGAACTCTTACCAACGATGCTAACGAACACGAACATCCAACTTAACAATGTACTCTGGTCATTTCAGTCCATATAAGTATTATCTGTGATTTCAGCTACACAGGAAAATACTTGGCAAAGTCTTCGCAGCAAAATCTAACATCTAACTACAAACAGTTTTAAGTTGCTCTCTTCTGGCTAGCTGCTAAATATGAACAAGATAACATGAGATTACCGAACCACACTTGTTGCTTTTACTATCAGATTCTGATACAATTAAGATGAAACAACAGCTTAGTGATGTAGGGTAAATGGAAATACTTCCCCAATGTTGTCAAAACAAACAGTAGTCAACTTACTGACATCTCTCAATGGAAAATACCGAGAAACCTTCTCGGTGAACACACGGGATGAAATTGAGGAAAAGGAAGAAGAAATTACATCATACCCAGCGTCACTTGAAGCTCTTCGTGATTGGTCGATGCTGCAGTACCAGGAATGCCCAATGGCGTTTAATGAATGACACGCCCATGCCGCAGACGGACCCTACTCGTGGGGAGAGGGGACATTTATCTCGGCCTATGTGACCACACTGTAATGCAACTACATCCACTCTGTTTATCTGACGGGTCTCTGATCTCTCTCTCTCTCTCTCTCTCTCTCTCTCTCTCTCTCTCTCTCTCTCTCTCACACACACAATCACACACACACACACTCACACATGCAAAATGTCCTTTCTCTCACACACACACACCATGTCGCGACAAAACTATCTGTGATTATACTGTAGTATACTTAGCAAACTGCTAAAGTTATTCTACGTGAGTTGGTGAACCTGTAACGCTAAACTGCTAGCACTAAATTACTCTATGTTATTGTAACTTCAGCAAGGGAGGGATAGCTAACATTTTTTTTACCTAGAAGCTAGAATCTGCAAACTCAACTCTTCATTCTCAACTTTTCAACCGTTCACCCGAATACCTTTCAGCATACAAAATTAAAAAGTGTCTGAACATGGCATTAAGAAACATACACGAACTTCACGTTAGCAGATCAAACTTACCAGCAAATTATGTTACAGCAACGTCTGTGCCAGTCCATCTTGTATGCCAAACGCTACAGATAGCTTAGCTGAGGCTGCTCGGCTGACGATGAGGCGGGTTCACCGGTTTGCTCAGTCTTATACAAAACCCCACCCTTTTACCCATATATGGATTGGCCAGGAGGTGGGCGGGGTTAGGATTTCCCAAGGTTTTCCAAGATGGCGCCAGCCATACCCCCCATAAACGGCTTCATAACCGTTCTTTAGAAAATCTATGGGTGACGTCACAGACGCTTTGTCCATATTTTTTACAGTCTATGTGGATAACAGTTTAAGTTCCTCACTACAATAATTCACTTTTAAATAAATTAACCATTAAACTACTCAGCTATTAACTGTTTAGCCATTCCAACTCTGTTATCATAAACTATGCCTCCAGCCAACTACATTAACCCTTTAGCCGCCAGGATTTAAAAAAAATTTATTGGATTTTTACATCAAAATTTCAAAAGGCCATGGCTTGCAAGTGGTCAGAGATAAAGTCCTACTGTAAATGTGAAAATCATTGAGTATGAACAGAAGTTTATGTAGGGGGTAAATTTACTAAACCAATTTGCATATTATGACGTCACTGGATGGTAACCACCGTGAATTATGCACATTTCAGTAAATACTAGATGTTGAACATATTTGAGCAGTTTTACTTTCTTTTTTGTCATTTCACCCACATAACAAATTAACAGGAAAACGGTCACATTCTCCTTTAGAATCAGAAAAGGTGAATAACAGATCCAAGACTTCATCACACGTGATTTTTTTTTTTCAACATTTGGTGTATTTCTGCTTCAATTTGTGCAAACCTATGGCCCGCATCGCTTCCACGTTATGGATGAAATGCACGTCTTCTTCGTGTGTTTCTCGCGCGTTTCTTGCGTGCTTCCTGAAAACTTTGAAAAAAAGGTTGAGCTTGAATCGAAGCTCTGGGTGTCTGCCAACTAGTGGTCAAGAGTACAAATGAGATTTTACACTGTACTCGGGTCTATCGTCTGTTTTATTCAGTAATGACGCTTGTCGCAATATTGCGACATGGGCGGTTAGAGGGTTAAACCACCACCACCTACCTAGCAAACAGCATAGCAACCACCATAACTACCCTAGCAACAGCATAGTAACCACCTCAAGTACCCTAGCAACAGCCTAGCAACCAGTGCACGTACTCTAGCAACAGGGTAGCAACCACCTCAAGTACCCTAGCAACAACCTAGCAACCTACCTAAGTAACATGGTAAACATTGTTAACATGTTAACATTGTTAGCATAGTTAACATTGTTAGCATAACTGTTAGAAAACATTAGCCATGTTGGCTAAGTAATATGGTTAGCATAGTTAGCATTGCTAATATAGGTAACATTATTAGCATAATTGTTAGCAAACACTAGTTATGTTAGCTAAGTAACAATGTTTTTTGTCCTGTTTATGCACCACTTACTTTGTATATCACATTGTACTTTTCTGCTTTTTTGCACTTCTGGTTAGACACAAACTACATTTCTTGTACTCTGCACAATGACAATAAAGTTCAATCTAATCTAATGGTTAACATCATTAACATTGCTAACATATTTAGCATAGTTAGCATAATTATTAGCAAACATTTGCTAAGTTAGCTAAGTAACATGGTTAACATTGTTAGCATTGCTAACATTGTTAGCAAACATGAACTAAGTTAGCTAGGTAACATTGTTGGCATATTTAACCCTCTAGGCGCCACGCTCGAGTTTACTCGACTAGATGCGGCACTGAATAAAACGGCCGATTTAGTCAAATGCAAATCATATTTCGTTCGACCTCCACTCCACTAGATGGCAGACATGTCATACGTCATCCCCGAGTCCAAAAAACGTAATGCTTTAAACAAAACCTTCGAGCTACAGCGCATTGAATCAGTGCGTGCAATACCGGAGCTAGTGTGCGTGTGAGCCACTTTATCAGAGCGATATTGTCAACGTCAGCAAGTATTTGCATTAGATTATCGTCTAATGGCATCAAAAAAGTTTACCCGAAATGAAGTGTTGGGTCTTCTATTCGCGGACTCTGATTCTGAAGGGGAATATCTGCCTTCAGAAAATGACGGTGATTCGTTTAGTGACCAGGCTTCAGATGCGTCCCTGCCTTGCAATGATGCAGCTGGACAAAGTGAGAGTTTAGCTTACACCAAGCACAAACGTTGAATCGTTTGCCCAATGTCAGTGGTGGGAATAATGTTTCACGGGGTCGGAGTGTTCATCGGGAAGTTAGCAGGCATGTTAGTGGTGTGGTGAGCGAGGCTGGAGGTAATGTCCATGTAGCGCTAGCTTCTTTGTCTTCTGACCATGTGCCTCTCCGCAATCGCGGCTATAGTAACATGGGGGAGCCTTTGTCTAATGCCTTTGGGTATGTTCGACGAGGTCGAAGTGCTCATAGGACAGTTAGGGGGGAACGTAGAGGCAGTATGGGGAGTTGCAATGAGAATGACAGTAGGCCTAGTCCGAGCTGCGGAAATTCTCTCCACTCGGCGCGTGCGCGCGAGGCAGATCTGGCCATGCTGCTCACAGCAGGAGCAGAGGTGGTGACACGGAGCAGGGGAGCCATTAGGCTATGCATAGTCTATCACAAGAAGATGGGAATGCCGGCCCTGTATGGATAAGGATAGGGAGTCATTATCTCTACAGCAAAAGGCCTGCTATATATTTTTTTTTTTGTCAGCCATTTATTAGTAATGATTTACACTGTTGATTTACTATCTATTTCCCTGACCATTTAGTACATACACTATGTGTTCTTTTTTTGTGTGTTCATGTCCTTGTGATGTGTGTGTCTTTATCAGCTAAGAAAAAAACAACCAAAAAAACATCAACAAAAACAACAAAAAGAAAAAAATACTAACATTGTCTCTTGTCTTGTCTCGTCATCTCACTCCTGATCTGTGCCTTGCCATGGCAAGTGAGCTTTTGAACTAAACAGGTCTTGTCTACTTGTGTTTGTGTGTCATATGAATAATATATATGTGCCCCATACATGGAATCAGAGTGCCTACTGTATGTATGGAAAATCTCTACAGCAAAAGGCCAGCCTACCGCTACATGCATTCGGTTTGTTTCTGCCATTTATTAGTAATGATTTACACAGTTTGTTTACTACTTACTATTTACCTGAGCATTCAGTATTGTTCAATATAGCATACAGAAGGTGAGGGACATAGGTGTATCTAAATTAGCTATGTACCAAAAATGACATGTCACCGTGACTCGAAGAGCTGTAAACAGTGTTGTTTGCGTGTACACAACCGCTTGGCGCTCCAGTGGAATTTTAATTTCATGACGAGAATTCTCGGTCTAACCGTTCATGTGCCGTTGAAACGGCATAAATAGGCGACCCATCAGGCCAGCACTATAACTCCGAGCGTGGTAAACAAAATCAGATATGTCAGGCAGTAAATGCTCCCGTTAAGAACCAAACCAGATTTTGTTCAAATCTACACACCTATGGCTACTGAAAAATGTAAGGTTCATTTAGCAAATGTTATTTTAAGTGTTAAAAAACATTGTTGTTTTAGAATTTCTGAACAAAAGTATTTTGTTTATTTTTCCCCATAGACTTGGCATTGGCACTATGACATCACAATGGGCTAATTAAATTGATTTGCACCTGTATCAACTGCTTTCTGCTCAACTAGGCCAACTCTCTACTGTATGTGTCTGTCCATTCTACAAGAATATAAGGCACATTCCATCCAACTTTCTATCCCTTCAGCCTCTTCAAACCATTCACCCATCCACCTATTAAACTATCTATCAACATCCATTCAACTTTCTGTCTATCAACATCCATTACACTATCTGCATTCAACTTTTAAACTATATACTCTGTCTCAGGCTTTAAGCATACAATCTGGCTCTCTTAAGACTACAGATCCTGTTCAACTATTTCCTCTGCCTACCCTGGAAACTCCAGAGTTCTCGCAAGAGCACAATTTGAATATTGGTGTATCTGATATAGGCGGGCCAGAGGCGAGCTAAACAGATGACAATCGTAGTTTTATCCAATTGCGTCGAAGTCCGGTATCAGTCAGTAAACGTTAGTCGTATTGTGTTATCAAATTGCGTGCAGTGAGATTTTCAAATGCACACTTAGTGCTGCCCCTCGAGTGGAGCCATTACATTATTCGTGGCCAGACCCTTAATCTTTCTAGATTACCAGGGTCTGGAATCTCCAGGCTATCCTCTGCCCACAACTGTTTCAAAATAATTGTCCTCACTACAATAATTCACTATTAAATAATTAATCTATTTAAACTACTCAACCATTTCAACTGTCAGTTGTCATCAAGTTTGTTTTGCATTTTATGTTAATATGTTTTGCATTTTCATGCACTGGTAATTTCCTCGAAATTACATTTTCTAGTTTGCATATATTGTTAGTGCAAGCTAATAAGCATAATTTGGGTCTCATCTTGTGATGGAGTGCCAATACCAATTCATTAATTTTCATTTATTATACAGGCAAGGATTAAAAGTAACAATGCAGTTACAGGCCTTAAAACCTGTTCTGCAGCACCTGAAGGACAAAGATGACATCACAATACAGACATGTCACAGATCATATCAAAACAGGGTAACACTTTACTTGACAGTATCGACATAAGAGAGAAGAATTTGACATAAAGGAGAGAATTTGAGTGGCATTCTGGTATTCTGACCAGGAATGGAAATAACTCAATAGCTACAAGTGTGAAAGAGAATGTGTTTGTATGCCTTTTTGAAATTTGTGATCGAGTATAGGGTTCTGATGTGATAGGGAATCTCTTTCCAGATTTCGGTGTATGTATGAAAAAAAGATCTCTGACCATGTACTGTTACTCTGAACTGTTTTTGTAGGCAGGTATTGGAATAAGTGCTTGTGTGACTGATCTGGTAATGCGCTCCTGACGTGCATTATGTGTTTGAAAAATAACAGTAAGAGTTGGTGTTCTAATTCTACTTTGTTGAATCTGGAAAAAAAACAATGGCATTGCTATTTATGTAGTTCTGAGAAGTCATGGCATTTGAGTGTGTGAGTGTAGTGCAGTGGTGAGTCCAATTAGAAAGATTATTGAGTCTTGCTATTTGTTTGACATGTTGAGAGAATGTTTGCATGTAGGTAGGTTTCTGAGCCAGAAAGAGACAGATATGGTCCGATCTGGCTGAAAACTAAATTTCTGAATGAATTTCTTAGTTCGTTTTTGCATTTGCTGTCTATAAGTGTCAAGGAGCACGCCAAGGTATTTGTATGTTTTTGTGGTGGTAAGAGCTTGATTTGAAAAAAAGAATAGGAATCAGAAAATGATAAGCATTTTCTAGGTGAGTGGAAATACATATTTGGTTGACATTGATAGTTAAATGATTATCTTTTAGCCAGTGATGTAGATAAGAAAGCTCAGAGGATAGTTTAAAAGTTGTGACATCAGAGTTAGGGTCAGAGAGAAAAATTACACTATCATCAGCATACGACAGCAGTTTGAATATTTACACACATGAGGAAAATCACTGATATGCAGCGCCTATAAAAAATATTCACCCACCCTTGGATATTTCTCCATGGCATCTTGATCAATTTAATTTGCCCTATTTTACAATGATTTACAAAAATGCCCTCTTTAATGAGAGTGAGAGCAAATTTCTACAAATTAATTAAACATATATAATGCAAAACAATTGCATAAAAATTCACCCCTTTCAAGTCAGAATTTAGTAGATGCACCTTTGGCTGCAATTAAAGAATAGAGCCTGCTTGGATAGGTCTCAATTAGGCGGGGATCACAACGCTCAGACCATAATAAGTTCTATCTCGTTCCTATAGTAACACAAACGGTTTGCCTTAACTGACAATTGAATACACTCGCGTTGCGCTTTGAAAGTTGAACTAAGTTCAACGCTCAGCTTGCTCAACGCTAGCTTTACACCAGTGTTGCCACCTTTCTGCTGCTGAACCATAGAGAACAATAGGAAACCTGCTGCTTGCTGCTGGCTAATGTGATCCCCGCCTAGGCTTTCACATTTGGATGCAGCAATTTTACTAATTTTTTCTTTTTCAAAACTGCTCAAGCTCTGTCAGGTTGGAAGGGGATTGGGCGTGTACAGCCATTGTCAACTCCAGCCATAGATTTTCTATTACAGGATTGAGGTCTGAGCTTTGACTGGGCCACTCCAGAACATTCACCTTGTTGTCTTTAAACAATTTCTGTGTAGTTTTTGCTGTATGCTTTGGCTCATTGTCTTGCTGGAAAGATTGTCCTCCAGGATTGCCATATATTTTGCTGAATTAATTTTACTTTAACCTTTACAAGCCTTCCAAGGCCTGCTGTCAAGAAGTATCCCCACAGCATGATTTTGGTGATGAGCAGTGTTTGGTGTCCGCCAAACATATTATTTAGTCTGATGGCCAAAAAGCCAGCATTCTCAAGGGTGCTGCAGAAAGGTGGCTGAAAAAGCCTAAAAAGTATTTTTTTCGAGGAACGGCAACTTTCCATATTCCTTTTTCAAAACTGTACTTCTACTTTCACTCAAGTACATTTTTGAGCACGTAATCTACTCTTTACTCTGATACATTTTCAATTGTCTTTTGTTACGAGTACAAGTTTATTATCAGAGAAGAAAGTATCTTGAGGGAGAAAAGCGCACCCCTCCCTCGGTGCACAACGGCGTGGGAGAAAAACAACAGGGCTTCAGAATGCCCTGGATACAAATCCTGCAGATTGGTGGAAAATTAACACAACAAGATTCCCGAGGCTTGCTACATTGGTACGGCGCTATCTATGTGTAGACTACCCACAACCTCAGTCCCATCTGAGCAAGCATTTTTAGAGGCCGGACTGACAGTAAACTGATTGCGCGCACAGTCGCACACCTCACCCCAGAACATATAGATATGTTAATTTTTCTGAAAAAGAGCATATAGACTAACTGACCTGTAACTTTAGGAAGTCACTGGTTCAGGCAGTTGTTTAATGGTCAATTGGTTAATGGTTTAATGGGCTTTTTTTGTTGGCCTACAGGTGTCCATTTTTATTTCAATTAGGCTAGCTGACGTTACATGTCGTGTTGCATAGCCAACCACTTGCCAATAAATTGCTGTGAATAAATTGCTATCCAATACAGTTTAAAGTGAAATGAAATGTTCCATCAAGTAGGCCTATCCAGCCTATTTCAATGTAGCCTGTAATATCTTCCGTTGCGCAGCCTTAAGCCACGTGCAATTGGCAGTAAATTAATTGCTGCGACTATGAAATACTGTTTAAAAAGTTGAATGTAAAAGACCACATCATGTTTTCATTACTCTTACTACTATTACTATTACTGTGTCCTGTTTATTTCTTTTTCAAGCTCATAAGCAACATGGGTGACATCCAGGTTTAATGCATAATCAATTATTGTTCATTAACGTTAGTGAAAGTCGATTAAGAAAATTACTATACATTTGCAACCCTACACTCAAAAAAATATCTTGTTGGATTTAATTAAAAATGTTTTGTCAAGTGGTTCCACGAAACTGTATTAAATAAATCTAAAGATACTATATTCTTTTCAATTGACTCAAATAAATAACATTAACTGAACAAGAGTGAATAAAGTAGATGGTAAGTAATTGAATTCCTTCATTTTTATTTAGTATTCTTACATTGAACCAACTTAATATGGCTGTGTTCAACCAACTTAATGCTGTTATGTTCAATTAATTCAGCATTCTTACATTGACTCAACTTAATACTGTCCTGTTCAATCAAAGTCACATTGTTAGGTTCAATTAATTTAAGTTAAAAAGATATCTAGCACACATCCATATTAATTTAAGTTTAAGTGATACAGTTACGTGGAACCACACTTGACAAAACTTTCTTAAGTAAACTCATCCAAAAAACAAAGTTCTTAAGTAAATCCAAAGTAAACAAGTTGAATTTGTTCTGCATAACATTTCTAAATAAAATTGAACAAATGTGTTCAAATAGCAAACAGACACACGGTCTTCAAAACAAATTTGCATTTATTTAGCTCCATTCTCATCAAACCATCAGGGACATTTTTTAGTAAAATAGAAATGCAATGAACAGAAAAATATCTCTGCTAAACACGGCATGTTTAGTTTTGTTACATTGTTAGTGATTCAACTATATCTTCTAGTGGAGGCATTGGCACCCTCATGTTTGATTGCAAAGATCCCGATGGTGGTTTTCTCCATCTGGCTCTGGGCATCAGTCAGCATCCTTTACCACAGACCAAAAAAAATACATTTAATTGATGACTTTTCAAACAAAAGTATATGTCTTTAGATATGTTTGAATTCAGTGGATTAACCTCACATCTCCCATCTCCTTTAAATTAAAGCAATGGTTCTGAGTGAATTTCACCCTTGGGTCATTTGCATGATCATTGCGAGTGCCAACCCACCCCCCCCCCAGTAGCTTTTTTCCCTTTGGTCGAAAGTTTGTAAGTAGCCTACACCAGGAGTTTATTTAAATAACACTTGCCTGAAAGCTTCTGCTGCTACCGCTACGTCAACATCACTTCCGTGATTTGTGAAAAGCCCGTAAAAGTCCTTTGCGAAATTCACACGTGTAAAGGAAAAGCTAGTGAATTCAACACTCCATAGTCATATATTGATAACTGGATGATATATGAAATTGTATTTTCAGGTCAATAAGTGTTGACCTGAAAATACAAGCATTTATCAAACTTATGCATCGCTTTCTGCCAGGACTTTTACGGGCTTTTCCCAAATCACAAAGTGACGTCGACGTATCGTTGCAGTAGGTGTTGTTTACAGACCCTTTTTGTACTACTGTAGAAGTTTGGTAATATTCCGGACATTTTAGTGGGGTAATTTACGAGATACACTTCTGGTTTCAAAAGTGCTAATGCTAAGCCATTGGGCTGAAACATAGACTGATAGTGCGAACTTGACCAATGTTCGACCAAGGGAAAAAAGCTTCTGGGGGTGTGTTTGGCTCGTGGTCATCGTGCAAATGGCCCTAGGGTGAAATTCACTCCGAACCATTGCTTTAGACTCTCTGCTCTCCCAAATCCCTCTAACGTCTATGATTTCTTTTAACTCAAAAGCTAGTTAACCAAAGATTAAAACTTTGGGTGACATTTTACCAACACAGACTAGGAAGCTTTGTCTGTAAAGGGTGTATGCATGGTCAGTGACAAACAGACCAATGGTGACTTGTTCTGCTGTAACATGCATTCTGCTTTAATATGCATATAGACAGACTTAACAAAACATTACAAGCACCGAAACATGAACAAGGAAATGTCCATGGGTACTAAAATAATATAAGAAGCCATATTCATTCATACCCATCTTGCCACTAGACGTACCACTCCTACTCTCGCTGCTGTAATGCTTTACTGTTTTTTTGATATTCATTTACACTTACCAGGTATTCCTTTATGAGTTTCTCCGAGCCTTCGTACACAAGTGCTTTCAGGTTGCAAGTTCTCAACAAGCCAATGGTATGATTCTGCAAAATAGGGAAATGAACATACAACTTACATTTACAAATTAAGTATCTTAATGTTTAACATGCCTTACCATGCAACCCCCAATGTTAAATGTTAAGAGAGATTTTTGGAACGCACTGATCTTCAATGTAAATCTATTCATGGGGTTGAAACAGGCAGTACACCCCTATGTCAATGTTAACTTTCAAATTCATGTCAGCAAGGTAAGACCTTTCAAAAAAAGTTAGCAGTTGCATGGTAAGGTCCGGTAGCTCATGGCCTAATATTGGATCACAGGTTTTCAAAGTGGGAGGCACAAAACAACTTCTCACTAACCTGGTCAATGGCAGCCATGATCTCCTCCCTTCCTATGCACACACAGCAGACAGCCTGGAGCAGTTGATGTCGAGTTCTGACATTCTGACAACGTTATGAGGGGAGAGGAGATAGGAAGAACAAGTAACAATACAACCCAGCATTTGGAAATACAGAAAGAATTACAATTAGCATATGGCATGGGTGTCTGTGACCAAAGTGACCATGAGCTAACCTGTAATACTTCAATAAATGAGACCTTGATGACACTCCGGTCTTGCGCTCTTTGCACTGCCACATAAAGGCCTGTGGGGAGAAAGAGAAAGTATATCAAACTCAACAAATTTACACTAAAATGTGTAAAACTATAATAATATTAGATCACAGAATCAATTGAGAATTTTAATAAAATTGAACTAGGAAGATAACCTTTAATTAGATTGGCTTGTTTGTGATTTAATTAGTTACTTGTTTGTGATTAACAAATCATTCAAACATTGAAGAGTAGGCAGCTTCTAGCATGACAAATGTGAAATTATTTACCTCCCGAATATAGTGGTTGAGAACAAATGTGTGTGCTTAAAATTGACAAGTTCCCATGCAAGAAACTGCCATTTGCTTTCTTTAACTGATATATAAGCCGGATGAGAGCCAAGTAGCCTATGATAGCAATACAAAAATAATGACAAGTCTGATGTTCCTGCAACTGCTGTACTTGCAGCTACACGTGGCTAATGTTAGCAGCTACAGAGAGACTAGGCAAGATGGCAGAGTTTGCTACACGAACATTAAAATGATTAAAATGTTTCTTGATGGACTTTAGAGCCTGCATAATTGTTCATGACACACAAGGATAATTTGGTCAAACAGAGTGGGGTGCACCTAACAGTTACGTTTAAACATTAAACTTTTCCAATACTGATCCAACAATTAGTATTCACATAAACCCAGGCAGGGTTTGTATGGGGCTAACGATAGCTGCTATCTTATCCAGTTAAATACATGAAGTTGTCTTGACCTTGGCACTTCTATGAACATTCAATTGTGGTTTATATGAAATAACCCCATCAAGGCACCACCCCTGTCTATCTTCAGTAGGGAGTAAAACCAGAGAATGTCTAATAAGGGGAGAACTGCCACTCTCGGAAAACTTCCGGTTTCTAAACTGTTTTGAACTGGTTGCAGTTCCTTCTGTGGTTCCACATGAGGGCGCTCGTCCACGAGTGCAGAATGCATGGAGGTCTATGGAGCTGTACCCCTCAAAATCCACTTTTCTCGGGATATAATTTTTTTCCAAGTAATTTGAATATTGTTTTCGAAAGGGGAGGCAAAGAAAATACACTTGGTTGAGTATTATATTTTTTAACGTCACTTAATTGTTCTAAAAAGCCTTTCAAACGTGTCAATGACGTCATTCATTAGCACAATGCTAGCGTGTTATGGGCAACAACGACCCAACCTGTAAGAAATCAAAAGGACATAAGTACTCGTTCATTCAACTTTTGACCTATAACCCATGTTGAAGTTATACAAACTACAATCAAATCTGAGATTTGTCAACGACAATCAGGTGAAAGAGGCAAATTTAGCCGTCTAGCTCCATTGACTCCCATTCATTCTGCACTCATGGCGATCGCCCCCAGTGGAACTCTGGTGGAACTGCAACCAAAATTCGGTACAATGGGACTTAATACGGAGTGGCAAGGCTCTCCGTAGACGGGCTCTGGTAAAACTAAACTGGGAAACATGATAGAATTCTAGCCTGAGATGACTTAGCTCGCCAGCCACCATGACAGATTTAGTAGCTAACATTAGAAGCTAGCTGCTCGAGTTTAGTAACACATGTACACTATAAGATCTACTAAAATGATTATTTAAGTTGTTGTTACGACAAACTCGCTAAACTCAAAATAAAAACACAATGAACAGCAACAAATACATACCTTGCAATTACAGGATCCAAAAATGTTCCGTGAGTAAGCAAGGAAAAAATGGCGGAGCTTCACTTTCTCAACCGTCACTGGCGGAGTCCTCACCATGGTCCTCATAAGTTGTGAAATAATGCTACGGCAACTATAGAGGGACAAATTTCCTAATCTAATGCGTTTTGTTCAAGAAAGTTGTGTAGATCCAATGCAAACATGTTAAGTTAATCAGCAAAAACGCATTATTGATTTGAAATAACACAACTAACTCAATTTCACCTTAGAAACCTAATTTTGTTCTGTAAATCCTACGAAAGAGGATTTATTAAGATGAACAATAGTGAGATTTCATTTTTTTGAGTGTACTTGTGACCTGTTTGTTAAGGATGAAGAAAGCTTTTTTAGCACAGAAGAAGAGAGGAGTGATAGGATCTGATGATGCACTGTGTCAAAGGCTTTACAAAAATCAATAAATAGCTTAAGTGATGTGACCCAGAGTCCTGCACGGGTCCAATTTTTTTTAATCCGCACCTACCCGTACCCATCATGTTTAAAACCGCATCCGACCCGTTTTCCGACACCAGAGCTAGTTAAAATCCGTACCCGACCCGACCTGCATTAAATAAAACTGACACCCGACCCGTACCCGAGTTAAACAGACACGTTTAAGGAACTAATTACACAACCATTAACATTGCAGATCCAACTTCAGCTGAAGTTGACAGGCTTCATGATGTATTGTGGTAACCTGGCTACTTTTCAACACCCGAGTGATAACATTTTAACACTTTTCAAGCAGATGCGTCTACAAGGCTATCGCCACGCAAATGGCTAATTTAGAATTTAAACACGGCTTTGCACACACAACTTATTAACAGCAGTAGTAGGCTAGCCTACATTAAATGAAGGAATGATTCGGTCATAACCTACACCGGATTATGCATTAGCCTGTGAAACTTTATGGAAATAGGCATAATACGTGTGACACTAGCCTGTTTATTTGAGTGCAAGATTGAATGGGAAAAATGTGGCCTACCTTTTCCCAAGCATAGGAGAAATCTCGCTCGCTTGCAGGGATGTCAATAGATCTCACAATCTAGGCAATATTGGGAATTAAACGAGCATGCTCTCTCCACCATGACAACATGTCAAAAGAGTCATCTTTAGGCGTTTTTTAATCAATGTGCAGCCACTTTGTTCTGAAAGACTGCAGGCAGATCCCACGCATGTGATTTTTAAAAATGAAAGTATAGGCGCCTGTTTTGGGAAGGCACGTACGAAACGTGTATTTCAAATGCTTTTATCAACTTGAATTGCAGGCATATTATTTAGGATGTGTTACTGTAGAAAATATTGTTACATATGCACGTGATGTTTATGAAAGGCCAATTCCGACCCGTGTCACCCGTGTCCGACCCGCACCCGCCACAGCAGAATATTTTTCACCCGTTTCATCAAAATGTGCGGGTCACCCGTCGGGTACCCGCGGGTACCCGAACCCGTGCAGGACTCTGATGTGACCTTTGTTAAGAGAGTCACATATTTTTTTCGGAGAATAGTAGCCTAACAATGCAGACTTGGTTGATCGCTTGGCATGAAAATCATGTTGAGTGTGACTAAGCCAGTTGTTGTTTTCAAGGTAGAAACTTAATTGATTACATACAGTTAAGAACAAAATTATTCATACCCCTGGCAAATATTGATTCAATGTTGATTTTCTCTTTATCAATATGTTTGTTCTGACTGAAAATTACACTACCACATGTCAAAAGGTTGTAAGACAATGTGGTAGAAACATGGAATCAAAAAAAGAAGCATTTTCATCTTTTTTAACATTTTTATGAAAAATGACATGTCCAAAATTATTCATACCCTTTTTAAATAATCAATGGAAACATCTTTATTTGCATTCACAGCTCTCAAAGTGGTTCTTATAATACCTACCAAGCCTCTCCATGTCTCCACAATGATTCTAGATTGCACCTTTTTAACAGCAATCTAGGTTTTGAGCCAGGAGCGATTATTTGCCATCCCTCTGGCCTTGTGCTGACTTTTTTGACGGATTGAGGTCTGGACTATGGCTGGGCCACTCTAAAATGTTGGTATTGTTCTCGGTTAACCATTTCTTGTCTTGTTTAGCTGTATGTTTTGGATCATTGTGTGGTTTAATGGTCCAATGCCGCCTATTGGGGCAGGTCTCTCGGCAGACAGCCTGATCTTCTCCTCCAAAATTCTCAATTTGCCCCTTGTTTTAGTGTTACCGTTTACTTGGGTGTGTGTGTGTGTCTGTGTCTGTGTGTCTGTCTGTCTGAATAAAAAAAGAGAAAGGTGACAGAATGACAGAAAGCTTGAGAAATTTGCAGACCTATAGCACAAAGGCATTTCACTGTGTATTGGCCTGAGTATCTGACTTAGACTAAAGAGCCACAACTTTGAAACTGGAAGATGATTCCTAAAAACCCCATAGGTTATCAGAAACGACATGTTAACATTTTCTGTACAAGCATCTAATCCCCAGTCTCATTTGAGATGTGTTTTACTACCAGCTTTGAATTATCAAAGAACCTTACCTTACACTACTTATTTAATTTAAAAAATACTATGAGAGCCTTTCATTAGGAAATTAGATAGATAGTTATGCCTATTTATACACATAATGTCCAAACTTAATCAAAACATTCTATTTTATATGTTGGTTAAAAAAATAAATAAATATATATATATATATATATATATATATATATATATTAGGGCTGTCAATCGATAAAAAAAAAAAAATCTAATTAATTACATACTACTTACATACGTATTTTAAATATTTAAATTCAAATGAATCATGGAATAATCAACATTAGTGACATTAAAGTTCAAAAACTCTTTTATTATTATTTTCACTGTTCAAATAATTGGCATAATAATCTATGATATGACCTAATATGCTGAGGAAATAAGTTTTTTTTTCACAAACAAGGCATTTCAGGCCACAGATATAACCTAGGGGACACAATGAAAATTAATTAACACTCCCCTCAATGTCAACACTTATTTCTGTGCATTGATGTGCGACTATAGAGTTGATGAACTCCGGTGATATGCAAATTCCTTGCTGCAGACATTCCAGAGGGCTTTATTTTCAACACTTTATTTTTTATCAACACCATCAGGCCATTTTTTAAAAGTAAATGTTCCAATCAATGATCCAGGCAGCACGTTTTCTTCTCTCTCCTTCATTTTACAGTCTAATTTTTACTGACTAGAACGGCTCGGGGTCAAAGGTCATACAGAATCGATTAATCAGCACTAATTTTTTAATCAGTTATTTTTTCTCAAATTATTTAAATAAATTAAATAAATTATAGCCTTTGCTATACTGATAATGTTTGCCTATTTGCTTCAACTTTTGCCAAATTAAATGGTTCAAACTGCACACATTTTTCATCAAATGAACTCGTTATTTATATATTTCTGTCTAAATGACGTAGTGTTAATTTTGTTACCTATTTTTAATTTAGTCTTAGTCTTGTGATGAAATTTCCTTTTTAGTTATTGTCATATTTAGTCATTCAAATATAATTTTTGTTAGTCAAGTTTTAGTCGACTAAAGGTCTCGTCATAGTTTTAGTCAAAAGAAAACTAAAGGTATCTTAGTCTTAGTCAGTTTTAGTCAACATTTTTTATAACAAATTATTTCTGATTACCATTTGAGTCAAATAGTGTTTCACACATCTCAATTTTCCAACAATATTGTGTGTCCACAGGGCTACTCGTCTGTTATAATTACTCATTCTGATTTTTTGTCAGTCAGTATGTTTACATGCACAGGTAAGTCGAGCTACAGTTATAGCTCGGCTGGGATTTGACCATAGACAGTAAAAGATTTGACTGGACCACTGTCATATTCGTAGACCAGTGTTTCTCAAAGTGTGGTCCAGGGATCACTGGCGGTCCGCAAGCTAATCCCAAGTGGTCCGTGAGCAGACGTGGTAAATTATAATATAGATGAGTTGTTTGCAATATTGAACCAACTTGTATGTAAAAACAGTTCTGCAACACTGTCTATGTAAGATATGCCAGTTTAAATCGTACAGTATGAATCCACACAATAAGCAAAGTGCAAAGACAATAAGCAAGGTGGTTCAGTGAGTAGGCCTATTGTGTAGACTAATTATAGGCTACTGTTGAAGTAGGTCTAATCTTTTTTTTTTTTAGCTAGGGTTAGTTAAGTGGTCCTGAAACTGAAAAAGTTTGAGAAACACTGTCGTAGGCCAAAGTATTAATGTTTTACTCCGCCTCGCTAGATGGCGATATGCGCCCAAACACAACACATTCCCCAAACAGACTCTCCATCTTAGCCATAGCTAACTTGCTAGCGAACTTTCCATATTAGCTTACTTGCTAGCAAACTTTGCATCATCAGTCTAACTAGTTAAATAGTTGACATTACATGATGAACATTTTCGTATGGACATTCTGGGGGATGTTAGTTTGTATGAGAGAAGCTTCAACTTCTGGGTATGTAGCATTGTGGCATAAAGCTTAGGTAGTTAGCTTGCTAACTCTGGCAGAAATCTCCAGTGTTCTTGTTCCATGTAGTTTCGTGTTGCAGCAACAGCACGTAGACTAGCCTACAGGAAAGCTGTTGCGTATGAACTCATTCGGAATATTTTGAAAACTTAACAGCTAGATATTCTGTCTTCTCATTTTGTAGACGAAAATGAAGAGAGATTTGATCTTAAGTTTTTATTTCATGCAAAACATTTTAGTCTCTTCTTTTTTTGTCAACAATAATGCATCTTAAGATAGTCTTAGTCAGTGTTTCAGGACATTACTGCCGTCTCGTCATCGTCTCGTCTTAGTCATGAAAAAAAAGGTCGTTGATGAACATATTTCCTCTCGTCTTGTCTGACAAAATGAACACTAAAATGACGAAAATTCCAACTGCACTGTCCCAAATCGAAATAAACGACAATTCCAATTGCTACGTCAGAATTTAAGAATGGTTTTAGAATGCAAACACATGACAAGCATTCTGAGATAGGTTATTCTGGCCAATTCAGCTACAGACACAGAGTTTCTGTAGCATAACATCACTCAATCAGAGACTGTTTTTGGAAAACAGTCACACTGTTGCAAAATTTATATGGCAATGAATCATACCACAAAATGGTGTTTGTCTTTATCATTAAGTTCCTAAATTAGGCTAAACATAACTCAAAGCTTTTGTTAGGCCTATGTCATTTTGATCTGTAAAAAAATGTCAAATGCAGTGATGCTTAAAGGGACACCAGGCAACATTTTTGTGTTAATTAATCATCTTCGTAAGTCGGTTTATGGTTAAATGACTCATTACAGGGCGAATGAAGACTTTCTCGCCTGCCCCTACTGCCTGTAGGAAGAATATCCCGCTTGCAAGTTCAGTGTATCGTACCCGCCGACCTTCAGTCTCACAACGTCTCAGATATTGCGAGAAGCAGGATCAGTTTACATCCTGCATCCACAGCACAGAGGCAGGCTAACGAAACGCTAGCGATTGTTGCAAATGTGTGTATAATGGCAGAGCTGGCGAAGAAGCAGCGAAAACCCTTGACGGAAGATGCAAAGAAAAGGAAAAGAGCTTCAGACCAAGCGAGGGATCGCACACTTATCGACACATACAGATGCTAGGGAGAGTTTCGTAGAGAAAAAGCATCAGGCTTGCCTGGTGTCCCTTTAAATTATGCTTATTGCATGTTTATTATATGCTGGAATATCGTCTCCAACTATTATTCTATTTTTAAAGAAGCCTTCCTGCAGGCATGTAATTGGGCTACAGGTTTTCTACAGGGATAGGCATGTTTTGAACAGGCAGTAGTAGTAGCAGTAGAAGCAGAAGTAGCTGTAGCAGCAGCAAACCTTTGGATTCAATCTATCTGGCCTTTTCTAAATGCCATATTTTACAAGGAAGCGTTGTTGTGTGTTAATTGTTTACTGCTTCTGACTGCCTAATCAGAATAACACAATGTCTTGTTTTGTTCTGCAGATATTAGCAACTAAGTTTTAATCCAATCAAGTGCAAACAATGAATGAAACGCAAGGCCATTTCTTTGGTTCCATGTATATCTATAATTTTCTGCCACTTATACATTTTTTCCCGTTTTCTAGTTGAAACAACAGAGGTATTTCCAAATAACCTGGATGAAAAACCCCTCAAATTCAGTGTTCTACCCGCTCATGTTGGTTCTTCCAATATTCCTTCACAGTGAGCAAAGTATCTGTCAGGCAAGAGCCGCTGTCATGGTGTATGACGATGCCAATAAGAAGTGGGTTCCTGCTGGTGGTTCCACAGGCTTCAGCAGAGTTCACATCTACCACCACACAGGAAACAATGCCTTCCGTGTGGTAGGCCGCAAAATACAGGACCATCAGGTGAGTAGGAGATGAATTGGGACAGGATTGATTATCAGCCGACTATCTCTACACCAGATATATTTTTTGAAAAGCATCCATGTTACATATTCCATATTAGTACATTGTGTTATTTTTTATTAGTACATTGTGTTATCAGTTGTCTAAACCTGACAATATGACAATATATGTTTTTTTATGTTGAATTCCCTCATTCATTAATTCTGTTATGGTCCTTCCCTCATTCATTAATTCTGTTATGGTCCTTCCCTCCATTATAAATATATAAAGGAACGCCACCTATTACCGCCCGTCCCCTATTTCCCCTGCGTGTAGATAGCCGCTTTGAGCTCCAGTGGAATTTTGATTTGCGATGAGAATTCTCGGTCTAACTGTTCTTGTGCCGTGTGAAAGGGCGGAAATATGCACCCACCAGCCCAGCACTAAACTCTGAGTGTGGTAAACAAAATTGGATATTTCAGGCAGTAAAAGCCCTGGTAAGAACCAAACCAGATTTTTTTCAAATATACACACCTATGGCTACTGAAAAATGTAAGGTTCAGTTATCAAATGTTATTTTGAAGTATTAAAAAACATTGTTGTTTTAGAATTTTCGAACGAAAGGGGCGGTAGTTGGTGCTTTTACGATACCCCCTTTAGATTAGATTAGGTTAGAGTTAATCTGAGTACCCAGAAGCTCGGATCATGCTGAACGAACTTCTGGGCCAAAACCTTCACAACCGGAAAACAGCTTGTTACATCGAGATGCATAGTATCTCTATTGCAGCATATCTAACTACGTTATGCTACTCCATTTAATTGGGAACGCATTTGAGCGACACAAGAGGGTGAGAGCGCGGCAGGTTCCAGCTGGCTTGTCATTGTTGATAATTGATATCTCCTTTTTATAAGAAACTTTTAAAAGGAAATCGCGATGGTAACAGTAGTTCCTGTCAGTTCCCACTACTGACCATTTATAAACTGTGAGAAGGCACAGCTATAAACACAGCACTAGCCATAGGCTATATTTGAGTGGAGCTGGCAAAGAGTCTTAGAGTCTTAAAGTGACAGTGCACCATTTATAAATGAATTAAACAGCATCAAATGAACAGTATTTCTTAAGAAATTAACAAAATTACAAAATTACTTTGTCATTTAAATGATACAAAACGTTATATAAACAGAATATATATATATATACCCAATGTGGCCCTTGAGTCAAAAAGTTTGGACACCCCTGCTCTAGGCTTTGTAATTTGCGTTTGGTTTGCAGTAGTTGTCTAATATTTAGTCACATTGGACTGGGCTGATTGAGTTTTCCTCTACCATTACCAACAAGGTCCCGCTGATCGCTGTGAACTCAAAAAATGTGGTAGGTTGATACAGGCCCTTAAAGTACTTGGAATTAACTTATAATTATACTACTGCTTGGTTGCTTTCCCTATTGTGATGCGCTCTTTACAACATCAATTATTTTTCAGATAATTGCACACCTACAAAGTAGTTTCAGTCGCATTACGATTGTATATCAATTTGCCGAACTCCTTGAGAAGTTTAAATGAACGGTCATGTTGCAACAAAGCTACAAATTAGCGATCTGACAGACATCAGAGCATGGCAACATTGTAATATACGACTGAGGTGGCATTTAGCTAAGTTGCACTGCAGTAAGCTAAGTAAAACAGCAATTTTACAAAGCTAAGGTTCAACAGAAAAAGTGGAAATTATAGCAGCAAATTAACACAATGCAAGTGGCAACAGTGGTATAAGTTGGAAAAATAATGCATATTCGAAGTGTAACGGCCACTCTGCTGCACCACGTGGCCACCATTACCACCTCTAACATGCATTACTTTTTTGATAATCAAACACTGTGTCGTCCATTATCCCTGATATCAATAACTATAACAGTATGCAAATTATGCTACCCATACATCAGAAGACTGAAAAGATTTGAAAAAAGACATTTGAAAGACTACAGTCTCACACCCTCTCACATCTAAAGACAAGCCAGAGACTAATCTCAGACTATGATTTTGCAAAGACTGGTAATCTTAGAGGGTAACTATTTACAAGACTGCAACTAGGTTCCTTTCAATTGTTTCCCATTGTGCACCAGATATCAACAGGAACCTGACTAGCCTTGTATAAATGACCCAGCCTACTCCTCAAGTCCTATTTTGGTGCTTGTGCAGTGCACCATGGTTTCATGTGTTATGTGTATAACAACATCAAATTAGATATAATGTATCTAATATATGCTTCATATACATGCAGGTGAAGGTTAAGATGTATAAATATTTTTGGGCAGGTCATTGGGCTATATAGGTTGTCTGTCAGGTGGAATACTAATAATTTATTAGAAACTAAATCACAAATAATGTTGTACGGCTGTACCCATTTTTTCCTTTCCTGTTTGGTGCTGAATAGAGCTCATATATTGTTTTTTATATTGTTCACGTCACTATTTGCATGCATGAGCCAAGACTAAAAGACTTGTGACAAACACTTTTGATATTGATATTGTCACATCAGGAATAGAAAGATCTGCCTCGGACTGATTTTAAAATGTTTGGATTACCACCTTGAATCCTTGGCCTCCCACTGTGAAATGGCTTGAAAATCGTATGGTGTAAATTAAGCCAACATTGCACATTAATGTACCAATGATGGTTACTGTTTTTTTTTTTTTTTATTACTTTTACACTATTACCTTATAAACTGAACAATCCAAACCATTTTCAAAGCATAAACATACTTGGAAGTATGTTCTCATTTAGGCAAAGCACTGCTACTTGGGATTTGCAGAAGTAACACCGGAGCTTTTCAGGTGCTGCATGCAAATCACTCCGCCCAAGTAGCAAAGTAGCAGTGCTTTGCCTGAATGTGAACATGGTTCCATCACTACTATATCACTACTATCCATAATCATGTAATGTTATTCTTATTCAGCACCATGTTCATTTAATTGATTTTCTATATCCCTCATGCAGACCTTGAACAACTATTACTACAAAACACTTGTTATTGCAAACACTAAACAGAACAACTGTTTCTTAGGAACTGAAGTTCACATAGGTTTTGCTCGCTCAACTGTGTACACTTAATTTTGAATTGGTTGCCGGACGTTGCCACTGAACTGTGTCTGCTCATTACCATTAAGTTGACTAAGCTTCAACTTTCTGTTTGACACGCTCAAAAGCAGCTCTAATCGCATCACATCTTTTTTTTTAGTTGTTTAATAGTTGTGATGGCTTAGGCAAAATGGCAGCTAAAATAGCATACTGTAATAACAAAATAAAAGATAGAATAACAGTAATGTTATCAATCACTCGGTGGCTTGCTGTTGTCTCTGAATAAGCTAACAAACCGAGAAAAAGCTGATAAAAAGCAGATACAAACCATGGGAATTTGGGCTGTGTCCCAACCACAACGGCAGGGTGCTTTCAATCAAGATTGCAGGCATGGGAAAGCAGGGACACTTTACTGGATTTCTGGCAGGTATATGGGGTTGTCTCACAACAGTTGGACTGACACAAACGGCAATCCACTACTTCTGACAGGTGTAGATCTGGCCCACAGTCAGATACCGTATGTGAGCTACAGATGGACCTAAATGTGATTGCTATCTGGGTGCAGATTAGATTTTTTGTGTTTGATAAATTGTTAAAAATAGATAATGTAAAACATCACACATTTCTGGTCGGATGTGGAAATATAATGATGCCTGTTTTCCAGTCATTTTCCTTTTTCCAATTTTTAACTACTCCAATTAACTACTGGTTAGCACTTCGGACCTGTAACCGGAGGGTTGCCGGTTCGAACCCCGACCAGTAGACACGGCTGAAGTGCCCTTGAGCAAGGCACCTAACCCCTCACTGCTCCCCGAGCGCCGCTGTTGTTGCAGGCAGCTCACTGCGCCGGGATTAGTGTGTGCTTCACCTCACTGTGTGTACACTGTGTGCTGTGTGTGTTTCACTAATTCACGGATTGGGATAAATGCAGAGACCAAATTTCCCTCACGGGATCAAAAGAGTATATATACTTATACTATATAAACCGCTACTTTAAGAACGCCTATGCTTCCATGTGCTGCCACTGCACTTATTTCAGTCTTGCATAGCTGACTTCAAAAACATAGTTAGCAAGATTTATGGATCTGTGTTGAATCTACGCAGCCTAATACCATCACACAAACGGTTCTTCATTGAAACTATAACTCAGATAACCTGTTTAAGTGGCACACACTGGCTAGCGTGCTCTGCACTTCACCAGGAGTTGAGGGGAAAGTAAACAAAACTGGACAGAGTGATGTCACACTCCTAAAGGAGCCACACCACTTTTACAAGGGTCTACTGACCGTCTTATGTAGCCTAGAAATCTAGAGGTACCCTAGCAGCAGCAAATGTAATTTGCAGCCAGGGTCATGTAGCAACTCTGCGTTGGCTTGCGAGCTGGAAAAACCAAACTCTGGCCAGGCCAATCACATCGTGTATAGAGTCGGTGGGCGGGCTTAACAGAGTTGTGACTGTTCCGTGTGAATTCACTTTTCCTGTTACTTGAAAACAAAGAAGATGGCTGCTGCTGCTGGCAAACAGTGGTCTTTCGAACTGGCTTTGGCTGCTACTCTTAAAGACTTGGAGTTAAGCTTTTCTTTTAGCAAAGAACAACACTGAAGTCATTCCTAAAAAAAAAAAAGATTGGTTGTAGCGCTATCCTATTGGATGCAGAGGGAATTTGAAAGACAAACGTTTATTCCGCCCCTCGGATTGAGCCCTGCCATTGGTGACTTCCCAGACCCAACATCTTGATCTTGATGTCTTTTGGTTACTTGTCTGATTTTACTGGCTAGGGAGAGGTAACGTTGAGGCAGTGCAAAATAGTCTCGTCGATAATTTGTTGCTATATCAGTTTTAAATAGACTGCTGATACATATTTTATGTGATACTCACTATTATTTATTTTTAGGCTTGTTGGAAAAAAGAAAACATTTCATTGCATTCATTGCATTTTTATGCTAGCCTAATAATTCTTTTTGTAGTAGAAATATCATTATCAGAAATGTAAACAAATCTAAATACAGTAGGCTACTTGTACTCAGTTACAACCATTGCATTGCGATTTAACTGTGAGCTATGGCCAGATTGTTGTGATGGCCTTTATTAGACAGGCTTTTGGATACCACTTGGATGAGGACAATAACTTAGGAGAAAGAAAAGACTATCTTAAAAGGGCAACTTTCAATCTCCAGGATCTTCTTGCGAGTGCATCTTTGGGCAAGTGGGGCCGACGCAGAAACACATTGCACTTTTAAGGAAAAATAACCACAGGGCCACAGTAACGAAGAGGAATGACTGACTTATCTCTATAATTGTGCTACATGTTATTTTCTATATTTAAGTGTGCTTGCTGAAAGCAGCACACTTATTGTTCTTCTTAAGTTTTCTTATTCATGTAAGCCCAATTTTTCGTCAGCTCCTGCTCCTAGACCTTTTGAGATATCGCCACTGGTCCAACTCTAGAACGTCCGGCCGGAACCGGTGTAGTGTGGAAATTGAAAAGGATGTCACTGACCCTTGTCATTCTTCCGCCATATTGGATTGAATAGAAAGCGAAACTAAAGTTTCACAGGTCACAAATTTGGTCCGAACTTCACGAAACTTGACGTACATGATCCTTGGACCAAGCTTCACAAAAGTTACAGAAAGGATTTTTGATTTTCAAAAGCGTTTGCCCGTCACAGCCAAACGAAATCGGCGGCGAAGCTCCGAAACAGGAAGTCGTCCATATCTCAGGAACACTGGCACATATCGATACCAAATTTTGTATATGAACTCGGGACTCCAATGTGAGGGTGCATAAGCTAAAAAAAAAAAAAAGAAATATTCCAAAAGTTTCCAGCATTTGGCATACCACCCACAGGTATTTGGTAACTATCACCTTTCGCCTTTGCAGTTGCACTTCTATCACAATGCCTTCCAAGTATGCACAATGTCTCTGGGCAGCCACAATGTCTCGGGGCAACCTTGCCCAATCATGAAATCCTTGCTCTGCCATGGGATAGTATGGACTTACGAACTGAAATAGCAAGGAGAACAGTAGCTATATATAGATTACATAATAGAGTTGTTTTCACATTGACGGCATTCAAATTAAATGTTTCATTATTGTTAAATATCATGATGGGAGAGTATTATTAAAAATGTTACAAGTATGCAAATGCATATGTTTACGGGCATTTAGGTTTTACTGTGTTGTTTTGTTATAAAGACATGCAAGGCATTCTGGGCCGTAATGAACAGTGGTCGGCAGCACTCCATAGGCTACGTATTAATATGAATAGGTGTTTCTGTAAACCTAGGGACAATAAACAGCTATCTCTGTTACAAAAACGAGCTGGTAATCGCTCATTGAAGAGGGAACTATGATAAAAAGATTGTTTTCCTAAAAGCATGGAGTTGACGAAAGAATGAGCAAGCAATGTCACGTTAATGTGAAATAGCCTACATCTGCACGCTAGGTGGCAACGTTGTATTACATTTCACTAGGTGTGAGCTTCACAAGTAAGGAAGGTGCAAATATTATGTAATTTATCATGGGAAATTATTGGAAATGTTATTTCTTGTTTATTCTAATTGCAAACCACACACATCCATTCGTAATCACACGTACACTTTTAATACCTCGAAAAGATTCTCATTTCGTTTATTTGATGTTGCCTAGCAACGGAGCGTTCAGAGCAAAGATTCTAGAACAGAGCTTCAGAGAGACACGTTTTGAGTTCGTGGCCAAGTACCTAAAATATCGGTTTCCATGTGTATGTGCTGGATGGCGTGCTTCCTTTATGAAAGTAAGTGTTTTATAGAGTTACAGACATAATGAGTCATGTTGTAGTGGTCAACATAAATGTGCCCCTTCTGTTATTAGAATGCTAAGCGGAGATTTAAAATCATTAATTTCTTGTGTGGCTAGAAGCTAGCTAGCTATGTCATAGGGAGGAGATGTTGCTGTAACGTTATGGGATTTATGTTGCTTAGCGTAATGCCATGGTCATTACAGTGCATGAAAATGCACTGTACTGTTCTTCCTAGGCAACTTCTTCTTATTATTACAGTGCATGAAAATGCACTGTACTGTTCTTCCTAGGCAACTTCTTCTTCTTATTATTCCGCTTACCACTTTTTCTAGACGCAATTTCTCTTGAACAGTTTAACTTAGAAACTTCATTCAAACTTTGTAACGTAGGTCTTCAAACAGATCGGGTTGCTATCTCTTTTCAACTTTGAAACTTTTATACTTTTTAAACTATTAAAGAAAAACTTTTTAAAAATCCCCATAGACTTAACATTGCCGATTATGACATCATAATACGGCCATTAAGCAATTAGAATCCTATGGCAGGTGTTCAGGCCACCTGGATCTCAACTGCCAGTCTCAGGCTTTAAGCATACAAACTGGCCCTATTAACCCTTTAGGCGCCAGAGGTTTTTTTCCGAAACGATCAATTTTGACATCTTCATTTCAAAAGGCTATATCTTAAAAGTGATAAGAGATAGAGACTTTCTGTAAATTAGAGAAATATTAAGGATGACCCAAAGTTTATGTAGAGATTAAATGTTTATATCTAATTTGCATATTATGACGTCATATGGTGGCGGCCATCTTGGATTATAGAATTTTCATGAAAAGTTGCATGTTTGAATGATAAAATGCACCACTTCTTTCCCCCCAAAATGTCCCTCACCTTCTGTATGCTATATTGCACAATACTGAATGCTCAGGTAAATAGTAAGTAGTGAACAAACTGTGTAAATCATTACTAATAAATGGCAGTAACAAACCAAAAGCATGTAGCGGTAGACTGGCCTTTTGCTGTAGAGATTTTCCATTTACTATATACAGTAGGCACTCTGATTCCATGTATAGGGCACATATATATTATTCAGATGACACACAAACACAAGTAGACAAGACCTGTTTAGTTCAAAAGCTCATTTGCCACGGCAAGGCACAGATCAGGAGTGAGATGACGAGACAAGACAAGAGACAATGTTAGTATTTTTTTTCTTTTTGTTGTTTTTGTTGATGTTTTTTTGTTTTTTTTTCTTAGCTGACAAAGACACACACATCACAAGGACATGAACACACAAAAAGGAACACATAGTGTATGTCCTAAATGATCAGGGAAATAGATAGCAAATCAACAGTGTAAATCATTACTAATAAATGGCTGACATTTTTTTTTTATGTAGCAGGCCTTTTGCTGTAGAGATAATGACTCCCTATCCCTATCCATACAGGGCCGGCATTCCCATCATCTTGTGATAGACTATGCATGACCTAATGTGTGTGTGTGTGTGTGTGTGGGGGAGAGGGAGAGGGAGAGAGCGTGTCACCACCTCCATGCGAGCAGCATGGCCAGATCTGCCTCGCGCGCACCGAGTGGAGAGAATTTGCGCAGCTCGGACTAGGCCTACTGTCATTCTCATTGCGACTCCCCACACTGCCACTACGTTCCCCACTAACTGTCCTATGAGCACTTCGACCTCGTCTAACATACCCAATGGCATTAGACAAAGGCTCTACCACGTTACTGTCGCCGCGATTGTGGAGAGGCACACGTTCAGAAGACAGAAGCTAGCGCTATCATTAGGCTACCTCCAGCCTCGTTTGCCACACCACTAACACCCTGCTAACTTCCCGATGAACACTCCCGTGAAACATTATTCCCACCAGTGACATTGGGCAAACGATTCAACGTTTGTGCTTGGTGTAAGCTAAACTATGGAGTAAACCCTCACTTTCTCCAGCTGCATCATTGCAAGGCAGGGACGCATCTGAAGCCTCACTAAACGAATCACCGTCATTTTCTGAAGGCAGATATTCCCCTTCAGAATCAGGGTCCGCGAATAGAAGACCCAACACTTCATTTCAGGTAAACTTTTTTGATGCCATAGACGATAATCTAATGCAAATACTCGCTGACGTTGACAATATCGCTCTGACAAAGTGGCTCACACGCACACTAGCTCCGGTATTTCACGCTCTGATTCACTGCAGCTGTAGCGTGAAAGTTTTGTTTAAATCGTGCCCTTTTTCGGACTCGGGGATGACGTATGACATGTCTGCCATCTAGTGGAGGGGAGGTCGAACGAAATATGACACCCTATTTGACTAAATCGGCCGTTTTATTCAGTACCGCATCTTGTCGACTATAGTCGCCTGTGGCGCCTAGAGGGTTAAGACTACACATCCTGTTAAACTGCTTCCTCTGCCAAAAACTGTTTCAAAATAAAAGTCCTCACTACAATATTTCACTGTTAAACAATTTAACCCTTTAAACTACTGAACTTTTTAACTGTTTAGCCATTGTAACTGTTACTTGTCATCAACTATGACTCCTACCCACTGTAGCTAGTTAGCATGGTTAGCATAGTTAGCATGCTAGCAAGTTAGCATGCTAGCATGTTAGCATGCTAGTTAGCATTTTTAGCAAAATTACTAAAAATGATTAGCTAAGTTAGCTAAGTCACATGGTTAGCATAGTTAGCATGCTAGTTAGCATTTTTAACAAAACTGCTAAAAATGATTAGCTAAGTCACATGGTTAACATAGTTAGCATGCTAGCAAGTTAGCATGCTAGTTAACATTTTTAGCAAAATTACTAAAAATGATTAGCTAAGTTAGCTAAGTCACATGGTTAGCATAGTTAGCATGCTAGCATGTTAACATGCTAGTTAGCATTTTTAGCAAAACTGCTAAAAATGATTAGCTAAGTAACATGGTTAACATAGTTGGCATGCTAGCATGTTAGCATGCTAGTTAGCATTTTTAGCAAAACTGCTAAAAATGATTAGCTAAGTTAGCTAAGTAACATGGTTAGCGTAGTTAGCATGCTAACATGTTAACATGCTAGTTAACATTTTTAGCAAAACTGTTAAAAATGATTAGCTAAGTTAGCTAAGTAACATGGTTAGCATAGTTAGCATAGTTAGCATAACTGCTAAAATTATTAACTAAGTTAGCTAAGTAACATGGTTAACATAGTTAGCATGCTAACATTGTTAGCATAGTTAACATGTTTAGTAAAACTGCTAGAAAATGTTAGTTAAGTTAGCTAAGTAACATGGTTAGCATGCTATCACTGCTATAAAACATTAGCTAAGTAGCATGGTTAACAGAATTAAAAATCTTAGCATAACTGCTAGCAAAATATCTACCTATGCACAGCCATTAAACTATTTGAATATCAACATTCATTAAACGGCTAGAAAACGTTAGCTAAGTAGCATGGTTAGCAGGTTAGCATTGCTAGCACTGCTATAAAACATTAGCTAAGTAACATGGTTAGCATAGTTAAAAATCTTAGCATAACTATTAGCGAACATTAGAGCCATTCCAACTTTCAGTTATCGTCAAATATCTACCTATGCACAGCCATTAAACTATTTGAATATCAACATTCATTCAACTTCCAGTCTGTCAACAACTTTTAAACTATTTACCTTCAACTTTTAAACGGTCTACTTTTAAACTATCATTAAACTATCTATTAAACTAGCTGTCTATCAACAACTTTTAAACTATCTACTGTCTATCAACAACTTTTAAACTATCTACATTCAACTTTTAAACAGTCTACTTTTAAACTATCAACTTTTATTAAGCTATGCAACCACCATGTCTATCCTAGCATCACCGTAGTAACCATCTCTTTATTATCTGTTTTAACTATACATGATATTTTACATCACAACTTTAGCATTTTCATGCACTGGTAATTCCTTGGAATTGCATTTCTAGTTATTATTATTCCGCTTACCACTTTTTCTAGATGAAATTTCTCTTGAACAGTTTAACTTAGAAACTTCATTCAAACTTTTGTAACGTAGGTCTTCAAACAGATCGGGTTGCTATGTCTTTTCAACTTTGAAACTTTTATACTTTTTAAACTATTAAAGAAAAACTTTTTAAAATTCCCCATAGACTTAACATTGCTGATTATGACATCATAATACGGCCATTAAGCAATTAGAATCCTATGGCAGGTGTTCAGGCCAGAGCCATATAGATAGAGAGTTGCGACAACTCCATTGACGCTAATGTTCCATTTTTTTCCAACAATGGTGGCTAATGGAAGCCTCATAGTTCCCAGAATTTAACAATTTATAATAGCAGCAGTACAGTTACAGCAGTATAGACTGTTTGTAGCCAACATTTCAGACTCAGATTTACATTATTGGCTCATCCGAATAATAATAATAACAGTAATAAAGTAGTAAAGTAATAGTATTAATAACCTAATTATAATAATAAACTATTTATGTATCGACTATGACAGCTTTTCTGCTGCTCAGTTTTTATCAGTTCTTATGAAATAAATTAAAAGAGGCTAAAGCCCAATACATTTGCCACACATAATAACCTAATACAAGATGCCTATCCCATTAGGCAGCACTAGGCTACACCACGAACAAGCTGTCATTAAGTTTTTGCATAGCCTACAACCTTTATGACGTGACGTGTTTTGGGCATTTAGCTTTATCATCATGTCCACATAGTTGTAACGTTATGTGCAATGCTCATCTAGGCTATGGATTTAAGTGTTTAATTTTAAAAAGGGCAGCAAAAATGGGATAAAGTGCAACTGCCTCCCCAAAACAGTTCCTTCATAACTGTGGATTTAATCGTTTGATATGTGGATAACTTTAAGTGGACTAAACACATAAAAGGTAAGATTTTGTTATCACAAAGCTAGCTGGTTCGTTAAATATGGCGAAGCATATTTACAGCCAACTTTGTAGGCCTACTTGCAGCAGTGAAGTAGCCTAGAAATCTAGACGCGCCCCTAGCAGTGAAGCTGAGTTTGTTGTTGTTGGTAACGTAAACGTTTCTTCAGTTTGGAGCAGGGCTGGGTTTTTTTTATTATTATTTTGCATTCATTTTCATTGGCAAAAGCTAGCCTAATTTGCATGAGAACCTAGATTTAAGGGAGCTGCAGCTGTTAGCATCAGCACGGTCATATTAACACAGCAGGGCACACTAGCCCAGTGATGAAGGATCGTGTAAAATCCCCATCCCCAAAAAGTTTCAAACCAAGCTTGCGCTCATATGATGCATGATCACTGATCAAATTGCTTTTCTGACACGATGCACAACCATTCCCAGGTGCTAACCTGTCTGAATCTCAAGCTCTTTAGCCTAGCATCGTAATGCTGTTCACAGCACGGTGAATGACAAACGATGACCAATGCTGTTCATGTTTGAGTTCATAGCCTGGTTATTTATCGAAGGACTTACATGTCACGTTTTATATTTTATTACGATCACTCGCATTACCATGGGGTTAGTGTGTAGGTAATGCCACGGTTAACTTAATATGCCCACCATTACACTGGAGAGATGTTAAAAAACTTTTTTTTATTCTCCCGCGACGATAGGCTACTTCAGGTAATTCGCTCATTAGCTCAGATCAGTGACTACCAAACGCTGGGGAGAAAACTCAAACAAGTTAATGTTAGACTAGCTGTGTTACAGTTTCTAGTTGCAAAATCAAAATTTCACTGGAGCTCCATGCGCTTTTGTAGGCTACACACAGTCTCAAAAAACTGTTTACAGCTTTTCGAGTTACTGTACAAGGTCATTTTTTTATAACGATAATTTAGATACACTTGGGTGGGTGCAATTAGGCCTAATATTAAGTGACACATACGTAAAAGGGAGAAAAAAGGTCACCTTCCTATATTTAGCAGGCTACAATATAAGGTCTGGAATTTAATTTAATATTGTTGTAATGGTAGGATAACTACACAGTTTACACAATAATTACACTGTGTTATAAATATTGTATATCAATGCATTTATTGACTGTCAATTACTTAAAATCGTGGCTCTGTCTATCATTGAACAGTAGCCTATTTAATGCACTCTAATCCATTGTCAATCACTTCCGGGAACTCTTTGAAGTTTACATGAACCACGTGACCTTAACGAATTTTGAACACCCATTGTCGCAACTCTCTATCTATAAGGCTCTGGTTCAGGCCACCTGGATCTCAACTGCCAGTCTCAGGCTTTAAGCATACAAACTGGCCCTATTAAGACTACACATCCTGTTCAACTGCTTCCTCTGCCAAAAACTGTTTCAAAATAAAAGTCCTCACTACAATATTTCACTGTTAAACAATTTAACCCTTTAAACTACTGAACTTTTTAGCTGATTAGCCATTGTAACTGTTACTTGTCATCAACTATGACTCCTACCCACTGTAGCTAGTTAGCATGGTTAACATAGTTAGCATGCTAGCATGTTAGCATGCTAGTTAGCATTTTTAGCAAAACTGCTAAAAATGATTAGCTAAGTTAGCTTAGTCACATGGTTAGCATAGTTAGCATGCTGGCATGTTAGCATGCTAGTTAGCATTTTTAGCAAAACTGCTAAAAATGATTAGTTAAGTTAGCTAAGTAACATGGTTAATATAGTTAGCATGCTAACATGTTAGCATGCTAGTTAGCATTTTTAGCAAAACTGCTAAAAATGATTAGTTAAGTTAGCTAAGTAACATGGTTAATATAGTTAGCATGCTAACATGTTAGCATGCTAGTTAGCATTTTTAGCAAAACTGCTAAAAATGATTAGCTAAGTTAGCTAAGTAACATGGTTAGCATAGTTAGCATGCTAACATGTTAACATGCTAGTTAATATTTTTAGCAAAACTGCTAAAAATGATTAGCTAGGTTAGCTAAGTAACATAGTTAATATAGTTAGCATGTTAGTTAGCATAGTTCACATAACTGCTAAAAATGATTAGCTAAGTTAACTAAGTAACATGGTTAACATAGTTAGCATGTTAGTTGACATAGTTAGCATAACTGCTAAAAATGATTAGCTAAGTTAGCTAACATTGTTAGCATGCTAACACTGTTAGCATAGTTAGCATGTTTAGCAAAACTGCTAGAAAATGTTAGTTAAGTTAGCTAAGTAGCATGGTTAGCATGCTAACATTGCTAGCACTGCTATAAAACATTAGCTAAGTAACATGGTTAACAGAATTAAAAATCTTAGCTTAACTGCTAGCAAACATTAGAGCCGTTCCAACTTTTAGTTATCGTCAAATATCTACCTATACACAGCCATTAAACTATTTGAATATCAACATTCATTAAACTGCTAGAAAACGTTAGCTAAGTAGCATGGTTAGCATTGCTAGCACTGCTATAAAACATTAGCTAAGTAGCATGGTTAGCATAGTTAAAAATCTTAGCATAACTGCTAGCAAACATTAGAGCCATTCTAACTTTCAGTTATCGTCAAATATCTACCTATACACAGCCATTAAACTATTTGAATATCAACATTCATTCAACTTCCAGTCTGTCAACAACTTTTAAACTACTTACCTTCAACTTTTAATCGGTCTACTTTTAAACTATCATTAAACTATCTATTAAACTAGCTGTCTATCAACAACTTTTAAACTATCTACTGTCTATCAACAACTTTCTACATTCAACTATCTACATTCAGCTTTTAAACAGTCTACTTTTAAACTATCAACTTTTATTAAGCTATGCAACCACCATGTCTATCCTAGCATCACCGTAGTAACCATCTCTGTATTATCTGTTTTAACTATACATGATATTTTACATCACAACTTTAGCATTTTCATGCACTGGTAATTCCTTGGAATTGCATTTCTAGTTTAATAATGTTGCTGCGTGAATCACGGTAAGCGCGAATGAAGTGGCCACTTCTTAATGGGACTCACTGTATGGAAGTAGGCTAAGTAAAATAGAGATGTTTAAAATAAGATAAAGTTAGGATATGCCTGCTTGACAACGGCAGAGATAACTGGCCTTTGGCCATAGCAACCATCCATTTAGAACGACTGGCCTTCATAGCAACCAACGATCTTAGCTGTGATTCATGTAGCTACAGTATGCATGCAATGTGATGCAAAGTATAGAAAGGTGATGAAATATACAGAGACAGGTCAAGAAATATAGTGCAATGTAGACAGTAGTATACAGTTGATTTACAGAAGGTGGTTTAGAGTAATATGAATTAAATATAAATATGTGCAGTGTAATAGCAGTTATCTCATACAATAAGTAGAATATAGATGTAGCAGTAACATTATAGTAGAAATAATAATATAGATATATGCAGTGTATTAACAGAATATAATAAAACAGAATAAATATGGATATTCAATATGACAAATATATAACAGATATGTACATAACACAGCTATGTGCAGTGTGGAAACAGTGTCATTGTAGTGCAGAAACAACATTATAAGAGTAGTAAGAATAAGTCTATGTGCAAGATGAATAGTATAAAGATCAGTAGAATAACTATGTATAAATGTAATTACAGTAGGCCTATGTACATTTGTAAATAAATAGAAACCTATGGGTGAGAGGGATAAAATAATTTTATTTAATCGTAAAAGTAAATTGCATTCAATTAAATTGCAATTAAAAATCTTTCCAGTAGGCTTTAATGTCACGCAAAAAGTACAACCAAAGCTGAGCTTGAACAACTAGAACGTCTAAAGAACCAGAACTTGAGTGTAGTGTTTTGCTGGGTCCCAGGCCATGTTGGTCTGAGGGGAAATGAGAAAGCGGACAGTGCTGCTAAGTAAGCCCTCAATGAAGAAGTCACAGAATGTCAAATCCCTGCCCCAGACCTTAAACCTATATTGAACTCTTACATCTCAGATAAGTGGCAATCTGAATGGGATTAATGTACCAACAACAAGCAAGGAATGTGAATTTTGGCACATTTTCATGATCCACTGGGTCGTTATGGGCCACAGAAAATACGGTGTTGCTAAAATTACTCCTATTGTGGCTATTAGAGAAATGCGTTCATGAGTATCCAGCTACATTCAATGAGTTAAGTAAAATACATTCACACACACAAAAAAAACATCACTAATGTTGTGGACATTCCTTTATTCTGAGATACATCAATAGGCTCTCAAAACAATCCCAAACAGACATAAGATCTTTATAGAGCAAATCCATATAGATTATTTGTCAAATAAACCAGTAAAACAGAATTAGGGGATGGAATATATAACATTCACACTCATAGCTCATATTTTTAAAATAAATCAGTGAAAAAGTATCCTGACAAACAAGCAGCATTATATTGCCTTAGGCATATTTCATAATTTCAAATTTTTCTCTAGGTTACCTGATAGCCCAGTTTGAGAAGTGCAAGACACGTGACATTATTTATTTTTGCAGCCAATCACTGCTGTTGTTTTATTTTATTTATTTGATTTTAGTCATAGAAGCTAAATTCGAAGGCAGGCCACAGGTAAAATCCAACGAACCACATTCACCCCGCAAGGCAATAGTTGAATAGAGCTTTTGAGGTATTGCCACTGCTCCAACACTGAAAGGCACTGTTAGAATGCTTGGATCAAGCCAGGTTCAGCATAGCGTATGTCACTGTCTGCTCACGTTGGTGACCGGACCAGGGCAAGCACACTTTCGCAGTTCCCGCCGGAAATGCAGTCTAGTTCTGATATGTTGCTGATTGGATCATAAACGGCCACAGCAATGAAGAAAAGTGATTGATAATGACTGACTGACTATTATTGTGTTACATGCTCCAAATGTAAAGCACTTTGAGCCTCATTCTGTGTATGAAAGGTGCTATACAAATAAAGCTTATTATTATTATTATTATTATTATTATTATTATTACAGTATCACAGAGTCTAGACTGATTTCAGTTGGACATGTGTAGCCTAGCCTATTCTTTCTTATCTAAAACAAAAACATTAAAGTAAGACCTATAAATTGTAGAAGATGAAAATACCATAGCTGATTCAAGACCTATGTGCCCAATTCATCTTTTTTGCCTAAAGACAAGCATGTTCTGCTTGGGTAAAATTGAGCTGAGTTGGTTAGAGGTGGTTACTCAGGTGGCCATGTTTTTTTTATTTTGAAAAGAGTCTTACATTCCTACTTAGTTTTACTTTACCCAGAATTAATTAAACCATAGTGCTACTTAAGATTGATTATTATTTTTTTTGTTTTAAGTTAGACTGACTGTAATGTTATGTGATTAACTGACATTGTCACTTGTTTCTTGTTACTTGATTATTGTTTTGTGAGTTGGTTTGGCATGTCTGCTCAATACCATAACTATCTTCAATAACAATAACCAAATACCGCTGATTTTCTTAGCACACATTTCACAATAGTAGCAACCTTTTGTAGCCTATGAGTGCTGGCTGAGCTAGGTAATTGTTTAGGCTGCAATGTGGGAATTGTAGGCTATTGGGGCAGCCGTGGCCTAGTGTAGCCATGGGCATAGGTTTAGATGGGGATATTGGTGACTAGTTCCCATCAATGTTTTGAGATGACAAAATTGTTCCCACCAATATTTTAGCGAACTCCTTTGTGCTATTTGGACTGATTCTGACGGTCAGGACGACAGAAGTAAAAGAAACACTGTCATTTGATTGGCTGAAACCGAAGGGGGTTATCTGACACAAGAGATTTGGGGCAGCTGTGGCCTACTGGTTAGCGCTTCGGACTTGGAACCGGAGGGTTGCCGGTTCGAACCTCAACCAGTAGGAAGTGGCTGAAGTGCCCCTTGAGCAAGGCACCTAACCCCTCACTGCTCCCCGAGCGCAGCTGTTGTAGCAGGCAGCTCACTGAGCAAGGAAGTGGCTGAAGTGCCCCTTGAGCAAGGCACCTAACCCCTCACTGCTCCCCGAGCGCAGCTGTTGTAGCAGGCAGCTCCTTGAGCAAGGCACCTAACCCCTCACTGCTCCCCGAGCGCAGCTGTTGTAGCAGGCAGCTCACTGCGCCGGGATTAGTGTGTGCTTCACCTCACTGTGTGTTCACTGTGTACTGAGTGTGTTTCACTAATTCACGGATTGGGATAAATGCAGAGACCAAATTTCCCTCACGGGAACAAAAGACTATATATACTATACTATACTTGTACTAGATGGTGTCAAAGCCAGACTCGAGTCACATTTTTTAGGACTTGAGACTTGCTTGATCAACATGTATAAGACTTGACCTGACTTGGACTTGCTATTCATGACTTGAGACTTGACTTAGACTTAGACTTGATTTAACTTTACAATTTTAGAAAATCTGCTTAGGTGCTGTTGCATGCGTCACGCGAGCGAACCTGTCATTGTTACCAAATGACGCAACAGACCAACAGCAAGTGCCAGATCAAATGAGACAGACTGAGGTAGGCTAACTTGCAAATATGGAAGGCAAATATGGAATCTACATTTATACCAAAACATAACAATGTTTGGCTACACAGATGATGTATCTGACAACTCAAAGGAGAAATGAATAGCAGTCTGCAAGTGGGCAAATTAGCGACATAAGTACCACCACATTGATTTTCATCCGTCAGAAGTTAGTCGTGTTAGAAACCTAATGTCAAATTTGAGGCATGTTAAGAGTTGGCTTTGAATCTATTATGCTTTTTAGTTAACACAATATTAGGTTAAAATGTGTGAAATGCAAAGTGAAACATTTTCTTGTCTAAGTTTAATCTTGATATGCTAGCACAAATTTTGCCAATGTAACCTAAAGTAAGCGCCTCTCTTTCTCCCTCCCTCTTAAACACGTCCCCGTTCCATACGTTGCAGCCTAGTAGTAAGAACAGTCAGTAGGCCTAGCTAACTGCCAGCAATCAGCATCTCATGTTAGGCTTATGTATAATATGATATAGCATTGACGGTCCTTAACCCTCCAAAAACCCATTGTGCTGTCGTACTTGTCAAAGTTTGGCAGTGACGTCGACGGCAGCGTTTGATTGATTGATTAATTCACTTGTTCAACATTATTGGGTCCCTGAAGATGTGACAGGTCAGGACAGGTGTAACTTGAACTGTTTGAATATATTTTCATGATTTGATGTAGCTTACCTAATATTTGAGGCATATTGAAACAATAATAGGCTATTTTATAATAGGTCTACTTGAAATGCATTTATTTTTATTTGTATACATTTAATCTTATTCTATACATTTCAGATGTATTTGGCTTGAATTAATGCAATGTCTGTTTGATTGTTACAAATAAAAATCCAGCAGTTCATAACTAGCCTATTGTAGCTTATTTTAACCCTTTCATGCCCGTGCCGAACATTCCATTTTTGGTGCTGGATGACCTCCTTACACAAAAAACCTTATTTCTTGAGTATAATACATACCATCAATGGGATATACATACCATTGTAATCAGAAGGATCAGTTCTATCAAATGATGTAAAATACATACGGTAATGTTGATATAGTACTGAACAGTCTTTGAAAATCCTCTCCAAATGTATACCGAAATTCATTAAAATTTAATTTCATTCACATAAAAATGAATTTTCATCATATTTCTATACGAGATAGAGAAAGATATAGAGTGTATGACATGTTCAGCAAGTTGTGGGCTATTTAACAAAAAAGACTGAATTGGAATATTATTAACCTTTCAAAAGTTATGATAAATTTAGTGATCAGTGTAAAAAAAAAATGCAGGAAACGGGATTTAGAATGTTGACAGAGTTCACATTCTCTTTCTCACCAAAAACATAAGAGTATGCATAAAAACTAATAATGAAGTCAGACACAATGGTTTAGATTTATTTGGTCCATAAGAATAAACCATTTATTTGCATATAAGCAAATGCTACAGTAATAATAATGATATATAAAAGAAAAACATGTACCTTACCAGTAAAACAGGAAGTAAGTATACTGTATATTTATTGAAGATCAATTCTGAATAGAGGCATAAAATACATTTGATTCAACAACTTCCTTATATAAATTAGTGTAATATGAAAATGATATACATCTATAAAATATATTATTTATGAAAAGCTAGGAATACAATCAACTTCAACATCACTCAAAAATCTATGTGTTCTAAACATTTGAAAGTGGATTACATAGAACAAGCCTGTTGAGAATAAACACATACACACATATACACACAAACTCACTCACTCACACACACACACACACACACACACAGAGGAGGATAGGGAAAGGTGGGGTGGGGAACCTGAAGGTTAAACACACAAGACCTATGACTCATAACGAAACGCATCCCCTTCTGTAGAATGCCAAATCTGACCGCAATTTTGTTTACCAATGCGAAGCTGCGAGGCAACCATTGAGTTACTAGCTTTTCCTATTATTATTACTAGTGCAGTGCCCGTTCAAACATGCCATTCCTGAAGAAAACCCTTAGCTCAATTACATGCCCACAGGTATGCCTGCTTTAAAAATAGGATGATAGGGAAACATCATTCCAGCTAAGCATTCAATAATGAATACTGAATATTATAATATATTAGCCTATAATTAATGTGGCCTCTAATAAATTTAGGCATGGCTGCATGTGACATTTCTACAGATCAGAATGACATGACAACTGTTTTGAGTTAAGGCTAAATGTGTATCTTACTGAATAACTTCCTAATGCTATTCGAAGCTTGCACACACTTTTATTTTGAGTGGTCACTACATACCCGTGTTTGATGGCGTGATAAGTGCCGTCGCTCAGTCTGCAACTTGTCTAACGTTAGCTATGTGGCATTAGCCTATCGCTCGTTTCAATTTGGGACCTTGCAGTCGGAATTGTCGTTTTAGTCAAAGTCTCTTGAAAGTCCAAAGTAGCCTGGGCTATTCGAGTGGTCACTACATACCCGTGTTTGTTGGTGTGTTGTTGCAAGTAATCATTTTATGCAAGCAAACTGCATACAGGGAGTCTTTATTGTTGAGGTCAGACATGATAATCATCTTGCATCTCAACCCACAAGCGGTTCGCGAGTAATCCGTTTAAATTGCGACTGACTATCATCAAAGTGAGACCTAGCAGAGCCCGTTCTCTGGACCTAGCTACTGTCAGTACACGATCCATGGGGTGGAGCTCCCCTGAAACTGGTCCCCTTGGAAACAGTGCAGTGCAGCGATAAACGTCCTACGTAAATAAGCATATTTTGAAATATGCATTCAAAAATCTTCAAAATCGAGAGTGCACACCTTTGTGCCACGCGCGAGCCACATACGAAATCTTAGGTCAGTCTGACAAACGGTCAGCGAGATATGCGTGCCACAGACACACACACACACACACACAGACACACAGACGCTTCTTGCTTTATAGATAGATTCCTCTGACATTGGAGTCTATGGCAGCCCATAGAACGCCTGGCTAAAAAGTTCAGATTTTTTGGCAGAAAGTTTCGGGACACTCCACTGATCACTCACACTCATTTACGGACCTCTACACCTAGCCGTCTAGCGCCACCAACAGGTTGAAATCTGGCCGAAAATTGAACCGCTGGGTCTAAAGTTATGAAATTCGGCACACTGATTCAGCACTGTCCCATGATCACTCTCACCAATTTACAGAACTCAATGCCCAACACTCTAGCGCCACCAATGGGTCAAAACTGGATTGCATTAAGGCATGTGACCATTGAACGGTGCATCCGATTTTCACAAATCAGGCACTGTTGGAATCCCTGGACTGACCTAAGTTCAATGACTCCTATTACGTCACTTTCCGCCATATTGGACCTCCGCCATATTGGATTTAGTCCAAACTCTACGAAAAGTTTCAGCGGTTACAAATTTCATCCGATTTTCACAGAACTTGGCGGAGATGATCTTCAGAACGAGCCGCACAAACGATACTTGTCAGATTTTTTTAATTTTACGTTTATTTGCCCGTGACCGCCAATCACACATGGCGACGATGCCGCCTAACAGGAAGTGGGCTAACATCTCGGCTATGCTTTAATGTATGAAGTCCAAACTTGGTACAGGGACTTGGTATCTGATTGTGAGGACGCACTAGGAAATTGGCATCATGTGGCCTCTATATGGGGCGCTGTAATACAGGAAGTGAGCTTGTATCTCAGCAACGCTTTGGTGTACAAAGTCCAAACTTGGTATAAGGACCTGTTACCTGATTATGATGACGCAGTAGGAAATTGGAATCATTTGGCCTCTATAGGGGGTGCTGCAATACAGGAAGTGAGCTCCTATCTTAGCAGCGCTTTGATGTATGAAGTCCAAACTTGGTATAGGGACTTGGAACCTGATTGTGAGGACACAGTAGGAAATTGGCATCATTTGGCCTCTATAGGGGGCGCTGTAATTCAGGAAGTGGGCTCATATCTCAGCAATGCTTCATTGTATGAAGTCCAAACTTGATACATGGACATATTAGCTGATTGTGAAGACATGCAAGGAAAGTGGTTTCATTTGGCCTCTAGGGGTGCTGTAATAAAGATAGTGAGCTCACATCTCAGCAACACTTTGGTGTATGAAGTCCAAACTTGGTACAGGGACATATTAGCTGATTGTGAAGACATGCAAGGAAAGTGGTTTCATTTGGCCTCTAGGGGTGCTGTAATAAAGAAAGTGAGCTCACATCTCGGCAACACTTTAGTGTATGAAGTCCAAACTTGGTAGAGGGACATGGTAGCTGATTGTGAGAATGTACAAGGACATTGGTTTAATTTGGCTTCTTGCTGTGAGTGCTTGCTTATGCCATGGCAACGCCATTCCTGCTATAGCGCACTGCTTGGCCCCCACATTGCTGCTTGCAGCTATATTTATGTATTGTTTTTATAACAAAGCCAACAATTTTTCTTTGGCTCCTGCTGTACAGGAATATGTAGTTGATGAAAAGACGACAGAGTAGTAGTTGGAGCAGCTGAAGGTGAGGCTGAAATTTTGATGGAAATGCCTGCCAGCTGTTGTGATAGATTTTCTCCAAAGTCTTTCTGGCTGTGGCTACCAAACCTAGGTTCAACACCAGATTCTGCATTGCCAAACTTGAAATTAGGGCTGCACGATATTAGGAAAACATGCGATAACATTATTGAGTACTGCGATAACGATATAACTTGCGATATTTAAATATTTAATGTTTTTCTCCAACCTCATACGCTGCGCATCCCATGTTATTAGGCTACCGGCATGCCGAGTGCAGCGGAAAGTGAAAGTAAGGGGTTGCGATCGCACAGTCCAACGAAGTAGGCTAAACGATTTTTACAAATAACGAATCCTGATTACCTCTCTGCTGCTGTCTGGGGCTTTTGCTAAATGCAAATCATGAAATACAAGCCTTACAGTGAAAGACAGATATCTTCTGATCCTATAACGATAACGAAAGAAATTGTTTATTTAAACACAGTGGAGAAGGAATCATTTGGCGCTGTGTTTTTCACACGTCATCCTTAATAAAACCAAAATATTTCCATAGAACAGACATGCTTTTCCTTTTAGTCACCAATTCCTCTTCACCCAAGTGTAACCTACCTCGCTCGACTCACTATCTTCAGCCATCACGACATTAGCTCCCGCCTCAACACCTAAAACACCACACACCTAAAATGGTAGGGGACGGGCTTCTAGGGCAGCATGACCGCATCGGTCAATTAAGTAATCTTTGCGGTATGTCCATCGCAAATGTTGATATCGCGATAACGATAATAATAATAAGAAACTACTGACAACGGCAATGTCAATGGAGAAAAAGTGTACACAATATTCTCATTTGGTCAACGCTCCCTGATCCCTTCAGAGACTTGGTTCCCCAGTAGCAATGGATATTAGGGAGGGAAGTGAAGTCCCATGTCAATGATCAATCCCAGAAAACTGTGAAACTCTTCTGGGGTCTCTTCGTCCCATGCCCCTGCACTGTGTGTTTGCATACGACGGCCTACTAAGCACAACCTCCCACCCGTTCTGGTTGATAAAACCACATATGCCTGGGACAACAACATATAAAAAACAACATAACAAGTCTATTTCACGGTGTTTTAGTGGCCGTCTACACCACCCTATGCACGCCACCTAAATCTATACCTTCTTCCTCCATCCTCACATGGTCTTCAACATTGTGAGTACAAGCTCATCAGCAGTCAGCTACCTCTTCAGGCCTAAAATCATACAAATGTAATACCTTTATTAATTTACAAAATAAAATCAAAACTACAGATGTATGTGTGTGTGCACATACATACACAAGAAGAGGTAGCCTTGAAACTATTGAAGCATTCTGAGTAACTCAAAAATATTCAGAAGTATGAAAAGTCATTTTATTACACATGGGTTTAGCTGCCCTAAATCTGATTGCCTGGCTGGCATCAAGATAAAGACAGATTACATTTCACCTAGTAACTAACTGATGAAAATGCAATAATGAAATGTCTGACATAATATGTGATTTCACATCATGTTTTCTATAACTACATATTGAGAGGACTAGAAAAGCTATCAAGTCATGTCATTTTAGAAAATGTTGAGACAAGCACGTCTGATGTTTGTCATTTAGAAGTTAGCAAGCTAAATCAGTTCACTACAAACTGCCTAGCGAGGTAACAACTCGAGGACAGGCAATAAGTTAATTAGCACTACATTTCTGACAGAATATGTGATTTCACATCTTGTTTTCTACAACTACATATTGAGAGGAGTACAAATATCGCTCAACTTATTTCATGTAAGAGAACCGACGCAAACAAACGCAGCGCCCATTGATTTATCCAGCTTTGATGTGCTAACGTTATACTGACTTGCCAATAATGCTTACCTAACAAGCAAATTGGTACTAGAAAACAAACTTACTTACAGGTTATATACTAACAGGTTTTTAAATGAAATTGTCAAATGAAAATAACTGACATCAAAAGCAAATGAGAGTACTGCAAGCAGTTCAGAGTAATGCAGCTAGCTAAAGTTACATGACGATGCACTTAGCCCCCGCTATGCCATAATGTTGACGTTGATGAGAAAGCATATTTCTGTCAAATAACATGATTTTAGGACTACAAATTAAGATTAACCATAACTACAACCATATGTAAAAACATATATTACCTCAGTTTATCCAGCTGTGTGGTTTCCAGTCGAGGTAAACTCCAACGAAGTGCAGGTGGCATCTGGCTGTCCATATCAATATATACGACTGAAGTGAAACGTTTTTTTTCACGACTGAAAAGGGTTAAACGGTGTACTTTTAAACTACCATTAAACCATCTATCTATTAAACTAGCTGTCTATCAACAACTTTTAAACTATCTACATTCAACGGTCTACTTTTAAACTATCAACTTTTATTAAGCTATGCAACCACCATGTCTATCCTAACATCACCGTAGTAACCATCTCTGTATAATCTGTTTTAACTATACGTGATATTTTACATCACAACTTTAGCATTTTCATGCACTGGTAATTCCTTGGAATTGCATTTCTAGTTACAGTGCATGAAAATGCACTGTACTGTTCTTCCTAGGCAACTTCTACTTCTTACTATAATTCCGCTTACCACTTTTTCCGTACACAATTTCTCTTGAACAGTTTAACTTAGAAACTTCATTCAAACTTTGTAACGTAGGTCTTCAAACAGATTGGGTTGGTATGTCTTTTCAACTTTGAAACTTTTATACTTTTTAAACTATTAAAGAAACACTTTTTAAAAATCCCCATAGACTTAACATTGCCGATTATGACATCATAATACGGCCATTAAGCAATTAGAATCCTATGGCAGGTGTTCAGGCCACCTGCAGCCTCAGGCTTTAAGCATACAATCTGGGTCAATTAAGACTACACATCCTATTCAACTGTTTCCTCTGCCCAAAACTGTTTCAAAATAAAAGTCCTCACTACAATAATCCACTGTTAAACAATGTAACCTATTAAACTACTGAACTTTTTACATTCAACTTTTAAACGGTCTACTTTTAAACGATCTATCTATTAAACTAGCTGTCTATCAACAACTTTTAAACTATCTACATTCAACTTTTACACAGTCTACTTTTAAACTATTATTAAACTATCTATTAAACTAGCTGTCTATCAACAACTTTTAACTTGTCATCAACTATGTCAACACTTGTAATCAACTATGACTCCTACCCACTGTAGCTAGTTAGCATGGTTAGCATGTTAGCATTGCTATCATTGTTAACATTTTTAGCAAAACTGCTAAAAATGATTAGCTAGGTTAGCTAAGTCATATGGTTAGCATAGTTAGCATGTTAACATTGTTAACATGTTAGTTAACATAGTTAACATGTTAGCATTGTTAACATGCTAGTTAGCATAGTTAGCATAACTACTAAAAATGATAAGCTAGGTTAGCTAAGTCACATGGTTAACATAGTTAGCATATTAGCATTGCTAGCATAGTTAGCATGTTTAGCAAAACTGCTAGAAAATGTTAGTTAAGATAGCTACAGTGGGTCCCCGTTAAAAATTGACACTTCATTCACGATCATGGTGAATGGTGAAATGTAAGTACAACTGCAGCCGCTTGGGGGCAGCATAGTCCGCTGTGGAGTTCCACGGTCGGCCAGACCACAGCAAGGGCTGTGATTGGTCGAGTTTTCAGTGCGTTTCTCTGTGTTTTTAGCAGCCCCTGCAACATGCTAGTCCACTGTAGCCTAAGCCTTGTACATAATGTTAAACATAGCTTTGGATTCAGTGGCAAGATTTCTTGATTGTACAGTGTCTGTCTCTCAGTAATGTTTTAAAATGAGAGCTTCGTCAGCTGGCAGTAGGCTACTTTGTCGGTAGTCATGAGAAGTTCGCTTGCTAACAGAACATAGAAACCTTGTGAATAGTTCTGACACTAACGAGGTTGAAATATAGCTTTTGCCTACAGCATCTCCTTAACAGTAGCCTAATGTTAACAAAATGACAGCATTCATATGACAAAGGAAAACGAATCCGGTCACTCAAGACTGTGCCGCAGCTGTGGGGCAGAAGACGCTTGGTGGCCGTCCACAACGTTATAAACTTAACCTAAATAGTCGGCTGCTGTAAGCTACAATCGGATTTTATTGTATACCCCTGTTGTCCCAATGATAATAACATCTCATTTCCGACTATATTTCAAAGTGTGCCGTTCATTTGCATTATTAACATAACATCGTATTTTGTCATTTTTGGCGAAGACATGCATTCCGTTAGGGATATTGAACATATTTAACATTCTCGAACCATCGTGATTTCGAATTGGTGCAGTTGTCAGCACAAAAACTCATTTTATTCTTTTGCTCTTTTGCATTGCTCTATGCTGTTCTATGGTGCTTTCTGCCTCTTGGTTGCGCACAGCATGTTTTCGTGACGTTTCATAGAAATCCATGTATAATGAGCGCATAAAACGACTTGTTTTGGGACATTAATCTAGGCTACGTTACAACAAACAATACAATACAACAATATTGGTGGTATTTGTTACATTAGCTTCAAAAGGCACCGCTTCAGAAAGCTGCACTGCTTGTGAAAGAAGGGGGTGGGGGAGGGGAGCTTGCAGCCAAGTGTCGGAAAAATGCATAGCCTACAACACAGAACCCGCTTCTCGCATTAGTCACTGACAGATTCACCAACAGAGCTACGGCCAAATGGGCAGATACGGATGCCTGCTCTTCAGGTCCATCGTCACAGAGGAACACTATAAAGCCTGGAGCAAAACCACCAATTGGGATGGAGCGAAGGGCAAGCGAGCATTGCCGCAGAATGTGAAAAACTTTGTGGTCTCAACACTGCAACGAAAGTTCCCTGCTATGGGGAGGAGTGAACTGAAGGACTGCATCAATAAGATCAACGAATTCCTCCGCACAACACGCAGATCTTCCCAGGGATTCAACGTGCTTTAAATTTAGACTGTAGAATGTAGAATGTAGACTGTTCATTATTTCAATAAATACGTTTTCTCTGAAGCACTTTCCCGACTTCGTCTTTCTATAGGCTAAGCATATCATGGAGATAGAGTAGAAAACTGGATTTAACTAAACAAATGTAACTAAGTAAACTGATTGTTTACTCTACAGTAGGCTATGTTCCCCCTCTCAGGCTGTACAGTAGGCCTATTGAAAGTAGGCTAATGAGCTCAATAGACACGTTAGCACTTCCATTAGGAAACTTTCGTTGCAGACTTTCACAACAGATTGTTTAGCCTACTGTAGGCCTACTCTACAGTAGCCTAGGCTATAGGTTATGTTCCCCCTCTCAGGCTGTACAGTAGGCCTATTGAAAGTAGACTAATGAGCTTAGACACATTAGCGCTTCCAGCCTAATGACTTTCACACATGAATGATTTACAGTAGACACATTAGCGCTCCACGCAGTGGCGTAACTATAGGTGCAGCAAGTGCAGTCGCACCAGGGCCTGTGACCTCCCGGGGCCCGTCGCTACCCCCGCAATGAAATTGCTGGAAAATTCTATACCGGTCCTTTCTGACTACCTGCGTGCCTTTGACCAGGCCAAGGCTACAGCGCAGACACTCGCAAATAAATGGGGGTTCAGAGTACATTTTAAAATGTTAGAGCACGGAGAGTGAAGCGTCACTTTGACGAACTATCGGAAGATGAACGCTTAACCGATGCAGAGAGATACTTCAAAGTGCAGGTATTTAATGCAACTCTGGACATCATAATCAGTCAGCTCTCCCAAAGATGTGCAAGCATGCGGGAAACTTGTCATGTGTTTGAGTCTTTACGTCCTATGATCGATCCTTCAACTCGCAGGTGATGATGAACTGCTTGAAAAGGCAGTAGCCTACGTTTGTCAGACCATTATAGCATGGACATTGCACCGACATTCCCAACACAACTCCACTCATTTAGGTCTTGCTTTAAAGCAGAGATTTCACAGAAGTCATCTATTTTTCAACTTGCCAAAATGCTGGTGGTAGATTATGACAGTGTAACATCCACATTCGGGGAAGTGTGTACTGCTCTCATGTTGTTTCTGACATTGCCTGTGACTGTGGCAACAGAGCGATCTTTTTCCAAATGTTCAACAATTGCTGGTGTACAGGCTATAATCAATTAGCTAAATCATTTTCCCAGCTGTTTAAACATTTTTTCGTGGTACATTCAAACGCAAAAGGTGCTTTGATATCTTTTTTGCTTAAACGTCGGCAAGCAGGCATGCTGCAGTTGCAATGAATGAGGATAATTGGTTTTATCTGCGGTGTTATTTTTTGCATTTTGAATATGACTCGCTCCAGTCTCAACAGCACAGCACAACAGCTTTCTTAAAGGAGCTGCACCATCTGCACCAATTGCATCTACATTTTCATATTAGAATGTTTTGTCAAGTGTAAGCTTAAACTACCGTGATCAATTTAAGTTTCCGTGCCCCCACTGAAAGTCTCTTATGCTCTTATGCGCTTATCGTTACACTATCAAATCTATAAGTAACCGTGACAAATAGGGTATAAGATATATAAACTCACGCTATTGTATTATCATATATGTTTGGTAATGGCTCAGCTTTCTCTGATTGTTCTACTGACTTGGAAACTGCATCATGGAAGCAGTAAGTCAAGTCGCATCAAAAATAGTAGTGGCACCAAAGTGACACCTTGTGGTTGTTTGTGTCAACTGCAGTTTGTGCCATTTCTGCCGAGAAAATGGGGATCGTGATTCCTGAAGGAACCCGTCCAAACTTAACAGGGACCCACTGTAAGTAACATGGTTAACATAGTTAGCATTGCTAACATAGTTAGCTAAGTAACATGGTTAGCATGTTAGCATTGCTAGCACTGCTATAAAACATTAGCTAAGTAGCATGGTTAGCATAGTTAAAAATCTTAGCATAACTGCTAGCAAACATTAGAGCCTATACACAGCCACATCTACACATCTACCTATACACAGCCATTAAACTATTTGAATATCAACATTCATTAAACTTCCAGTCTGTCAACAACTTTTAAACTATTTACCTTCAACTTTTAAACGGTCTACTTTTAAACAATCATTAAACTATCTATTAATCTAACTGTCTATCAACAACTTTTAAACTATCTACATTCAGCTTTTAAACAGTCTACTTTTAAACTATCAACTTTTATTAAGCTATGCAACCACCATGTCTATCCTAGCATCACCGTAGTAACCATCTCTGTATTATCTGTTTTAACTATACATGATATTTTACATCACAACTTTAGCATTTCTAGTTACAGTGCATGAAAATGCACTGTACTGTTCTTCCTAGGCAACTTCAACAACTTCTTATTATTATTATTCCGCTTACCACTTTTTCCGTACGCAATTTCTCTTGAACAGTTTAACTTAGAAACTTCGTTCAAACTTTGTAACGTAGGTCTTCAAACAGATCGGGTTGGTATGACTTTTCAATTTTGAAACTTTTATACTTTTTAAACTATTAAAGAAAAACTTTAAAAAAAATCCCCATAGACTTAACATTGCCGATTATGACATCATAATACGGCCATTAACCCTTAGAACCCTAAGCTGTTTTTAGGGCATTTTCACTATCTTTATTCATAAGGATTTATTCTGGTCATTGTAAGTGCCACACACACATATTATATGTTGTTTTTTGTTAGGCTATCCAGATCTGCCATCATTTCATGTATTAGTACTAGCATTGATTTTATTTTGATTTTTAAAGAATTAAAATATAAAAATCATATTATAAAAATTCTTATATTTTGACCTGTATCTCACCACAGCAAGCTCATAGCTCTACATGCATTTCATGTGTGTGTAGGGCAGACTGTCCTGAAACGGGCAATATAATTGCCATGTTGGAGGGATACTCTGGGGCTGAGCAATTTACAGAAATATGTGGTTTGTGATTTACGGAAATAAATGCCATTTTTTATTTAGCGATGAAAAATGACCATTCTGCGCTCCATATCTGTGATACAACTGATCTGACCTGACTTGACCCAAGTTTGCCTGTTAGCATGTGTGACTATGGTGTATGCACTCATGATGATTCTCAACTTTTTACTGCATTGCCATGAACAAAGTAAAGGCAAAAAAGGTGTTTCTTTGTTGAACAAATTGGGATGCAATGTGAGCCTTGAATTGGATGCCATGCAGGAATTTGCTAGGATCTCAAAACCGGATTCTGAACATGTTTTGCCATAGAGAAACACACGATAGCGTTGGATTATAAACATGCTTTGCCACAAAAACAGACAAAAACGTGGGGTAAGTCCAGCTATATGAAGTTATTATTTTGCTGTCTCCTCTTTCATCTAACATACGTGGCATATATATCCGATCACGGGTCCGCGAGTAATTACTCCGAGAGTAATGGGTGTGCAGCGTTGGTTTGTGTACATGACGTTAATATTTTGCAGTCACTTCGTCTGTTTTTATAAGCCAGAAAGATCGATATCCATGGTACCAATGGATAGCCCTGTTTCTCCTCTTTCATCTGATATGCTTGCCATATCTATACGATCACGGGTTCGCGAGTAATTAAAACTAAAGTAATGGGTGCGCAGGTGAACGCAGAGAAGTATAGACTGTAAATATAATGCAATTTGATTTAATTTCATGATTTTTTTAAATTTTCATACTTGATCATACAGACAAGTGCGTAGTCTCTTTGGAAAGCCCCACTTATTCTCTGTCATACAATAAAGGTTTTATCTCGTTGCGATAAACAGTCGCGGAGCAATGTAACAGAGAAGAAAGGGTGTGTTTTTTGACGCACTTTGCGTCAATCGGGTTCTAAGGGTTAAGCAATTAGAATCCTATGCCAGGTGTTCAGGCCACCTGCAGCCTCAGGCTTTAAGCATACAATCTGGGTCAATTAAGACTACACATCCTATTCAACTGTTTCCTCTGCCCAAAACTGTTTCAAAATAAAAGTCCTCACTACAATAATCCACTGTTAAACAATTTAACCCATTAAACTACTGAACTTTTTACATTCAACTTTTAAACGGTCTACTTTTAAACTATCATTAAACTATCTATCTATTAAACTAGCTGTCTATCAACAACTTTTAACTTGTCATCAACTATGTCAACACTTGTCATCAACTATGACTCCTACCCACTGTAGCTAGTTAGCATAGTTAACATAGTTAGCATTTTAAGCAAAACTGCTAGAAAACATCAACTAAGTTAGCTAAGTAATATGGTTAGCAAAGTTAGCATTGCTAGCATAGTTTACATGTTTAGCAAAACTGCTAGAAAATGTTAGCTAAGTTAGCGAAGTAGCATGGTTAGCTTGTTAATATTGCTAGCATAGTTAACATTTTTAGCAAAACTACTAGAAAACATTAGCTAAGTTAACTAAGTAGCATGGTTAGCAAAGTTAGCGTGTTAACATTGCTAACATAGTTAGCATGTTTAGCAAAACTGCTAGAAAACGTTAGCTAAGTTACATGGGATTTGGGAGATATATCAGAGTAACCATGTTCAAATACATCAAATCTAATTCTCACTCATACAGTATATTATCATTATTTATGCTACCGAGATAATTAATGAATTAAATAATCATCATCATCAATAACAATCATTATACCGGGTTAGACCTAGTAGTTTCACGTTTACGTTGTCTTTCTTCACAATAAAATAGCTTAACTAAACCATTTTCAATGGGCATATCCAGTCATTTTACTGTTCAAAACATCATCAAGAGAAGGCTAAACAAAATCAAAACAATAATACTCTATTTATATAAACAAGCCAACTGACTTGCAATTAATGCTGGGAACTAAGCAAATAAAGCTAAATTACATGAAAGACGCTTCCAAGTCCGAGCACAACAATTTATTTGAAAGTGTTAACCAGACGGAAAGCTAAAAGTATAATGCTAGCCTATCTTTGGTTAAACCTTTGGGTCGAGCTAACATAAGTTTACTGTTGCGTAGCAACCCCAACGTCTCTCTTTCACACACAGGCATGTTAGGCAGAATTCAACCTTGATTAATCCTTCAGGGAACGTCCCCTAAAGGTGATTTTATGGTTTGCCAAAAACAAGCATTAAGACCTCAAGGGAATGTTCTGGGGACTGTGTTGTGCCATTTCATTTTTGTTTCATTTCAATTTCTAATAATAATGTAAGTAATAAATATAGCTGCAAGCAGCAATGAGGGGGTCCAAGCAGACAAGCTGGAATTGCAATGGCAACTCAATGCTGTTGCATCAGACATGGCTGTAAGCAGTCACTGCAAGTTTCATGTCTAGCAACCAAAGATTGACTGAGATATAAAGTCACTTCCGGTTCAACCAAAGATCCATAAAGATTTTTGAATCATGCGCTAGACCAGTGGTTCTCAACCTTTTTTCAGTGATGTACCCCCTGTGAAATATTTTTTTCAGCCAAGTACCCCCTAACCAGTGCAAAGCATTTTTAGTTGAGAAAAAAAGACTTAAAACAGAGCACAGTGACATCCGTGTCTAATTTATTAAACTTTGGAACCACGACTCCATCCATAAACTTCAACCACGACTCCATCGTTTGAGTTTTGACAGTGATTGACAGTTGATGGCGGGTGGCATGTGACAGGTTGGGTCGAACCATCCTGGTATGGGGGGGACCCTGGGTTTTTAGGATAATGACATTGAATAGCTAGCATTGATTTTTATTGTACTAGCATTGATTTTTTTTTAGATTTTATAAAAATTGACATGTATCTCACCACAGCAAGCTCATAGCTCTACATGTGTGTAGGGCGGACTGTCCTGAATCTGGCAATATCATTGCCATGGTGGAGGGATTCTCTGGGGCTGAGCAATTTACAGATATATGCGGTGTGCGCCTTACAGAAATAAATGCCATTTTTTTATTTAGTGATTAAAAATAAACCTTTCTGCGCTCCATATCTGTGACACGAACTGATCTGACCTGACTTGACCCGAGTTTGTGTCTGCACTCATGATTCTCTACAACTTTTTACTGCATTGCTATGAACAAAGTAAAGGCAAAAAAAGGTGTTTCTTTGCCGAAAAAATTGGGATGCAATATCAGCCTTGAATTGGATGCCATGCAGGAATTTGGTAGGATCTCAAAACCGGATTATGAACATTCTTTGCCATAGAGAAACACACAATAGTGTTGGATTATAAACATGCTTTGCTACAAAAACCGAGCTATATGAAGTTATTATTTTGCTGTCACTTCATCTGTTTTATAACCCAGAAGGATGTATTGTCTTGGTATTAAATGATAGCTCCGTGTCTCCTCTTTCATCTGACATGCGTGGCATATCTAGCCGATCACAGGTCCGCGAGTAATTCAAATGAGAGTAATGGGTGTGCAGCATTGGTTTTTGTACATGACATTATTTTGCAGTCATTTCAGTGATTTGCATTGAGCTCAATGAGCATCAAACCAGCTAATAGGCTAACTGAAATAACACCCATGCCAATCTCTAGGTATGGTGAAGGGTATGTGATGATGTGGGGCTATTTTAATTCCAAAGGCCAAGGTAACTTTATCAGGATGCACAGTATTCTGGATCCATGAAATAACTGGCCTTTAAAAATACAAATCTGCCTGTCTCTATGGGAATTTAACATAGGGGCGCCAATACTTATGATCCCTGTATTTTAAGGAAGAACATTTATTTATTTATGATACATTATTCATTCACTAAGAAAATTGGTGTCCTTAAAGGTTAGATATTTCCTCATTTTTCACTTAAGGCATTAAGATCAATTTCCAAAAGATGATTTTATATTCCTCTTTTCAGTCAACTTTAGCATGGGTGCCAATACTTTTGGCCAGCACTGTATATTAAAGCAACACCAAAGAGTTTTTTATACCTTAAAATAATGTTTCCAAAATCGTTTCAGTGGTTCATCAACCCGTAACAGGGTGAACGGCAATTCTGCATTCGCTTCGCGGCCCTCTATCGGCTATAACCGCACTATGTAAGTTTGCCAGATCGGGTAGCGGATCTGTAGTTCGATGGAATGAGACATAAGAAACTACAAATTTGACTTGCATCTGATGTCGCAATACATCGTACTTTTATAAGTCATGCAAAATATTCTACCTTGTCTGTGGACATCGTTATTTGCAAAGCCGGTGCTGGATAAACAAATAGCGTGCGTGCGACAGAGGGAAAGTTCTTTGGTGTTGCTTTAACAGACATCCCTAGTAAGTTTTAGTTCCAAACACATCACAGGTACCAAAATGCATTTTTGCTAATTGCAGTGCCCCCTACAGGTCAATGGTCACCAACTGTCTTGAGCGTCCTCCCAATGGGGTCTGAAGTCCATGTACTAAGTTTGGTTTTGATACATGAAATTGTTGCTGAGATGTGAGAGCTGCACTGACCTGACCACCCTTTGTAGAGCTTTGTGATCATGGCCGGTGATGTTACCATACCATGCTGTGATGTTGCCAGTCAGGATACTCTCAATGGTACAGCGGTAAAAGTTGGTCAGTATTTCACCGTCCATACCTAACTTCCGCAGCCACCGAAGAAAGATGAGACCTTTGTGTCTTTGTGACCATATCTATATGGTGTGACCAGCTCAGATCCTCACTGATGGTAGGTCCAAGGAATCTGAAGCAGCTGACTCTCTCCACTGCTGTGCCCCCAATGTAGATGGGTGTGTGCTCCTCTCCCTACAGTCTCCTGTAGTCCACTATCAGCTCCTTGGTTTAGCTGACGTTGAGTAGCAGGTTGTTGTCCTGGTACCAAGATGTCAGGGTTGCCACCTCTGCTCTGTAAGCACACTCATCATCACGGTGGTGGTGTTGGTGTCAGCTAACTTAATGATGGTGTTTGAAGTGTGAGTTGCCATACAGTCATGAGTGTACAACGAATACAACAGGGGGTTTAACACACATCCCTGCGGGCACTAGTGCTAAGTGTTAGAGTGGAGGAGATGTTACCCAGCCATACCACCTGTGTCCTGTTAGTCAGGAAGTCAATGATCCAACTGCACAGGGTGGAACTGATGTTCAGGTCTCTCAGTTTCATGATAAGCCTGGATGGAACAATGATGGAACTTTTAGGTGTTTTTGATTAAATCCAATATGGCAGCCGGATCAATTACGTTGACATCACAAATTCACATCTGCCTTAGGATCTCCCAAAGTATTAACAGACACCACTAGTAAGTTTTAATTCCAAACACATCACCCGTTACAGGCCAAAACATAATTTTTTTATAGCGCCACCTATAGGTCAAAAGTCATGAAATGTATTGAGCCTCCTTAATGGGTCCTGACCCCATGTACTGAGTTTGGTTTTGATATGTGAAAGATTTGCTGAGATATTACTTCACTTCCTGTTTGGCGGCTTCAGACTGGATTGGATCGGGATTGGGTTTTAGATAGATAGATAGATAGATAGATACTTTATTGATCCTCAAGGGGAAATTCAAGGGTCTCAGTAGCATACAGACATAACACACAACATGCACTTACAGCAGAAATGGTAAACATAAGTATAAGTATAAACATATAACTAAACTCCACTGTACAATAAAGACAGTAGAAGATAAGAAAGATAAGAAAACTAAATACTAAATACACTATATAAATTAAATTAAGAAAGTCCAATGTGCTTGAGGGTGACCAAGCATAAGACACTTGTAGTGACAGGGCCGGGACTGGTGAGGTGCTAAAGGGAGTGAGTGTCATGGTGAAGGTGCAAACAGTAGTCCAACCATAGTCCTTAGTTATGTGTGCCTGGCAAGGTGCTCAAGAGAGTGAGTGTCATGGTGAAGGTGCAAAAAGTAGTCCAACATTAGTCCAACAGTGCAACAGTGCAAGAGTAAGGTCTAGAGACCAGCATAAATAATATAGACAAATAGGAGAGTAAAGTATAATGTAGACAAGGTAAAATAAAAAACTATTTCAGTGCAAGAACAGGTTGAGCCATTCATTCATTCAGTATTGTATCAGAAGCCTGACCGCAGCCATTGATTATGTGTGCTAATATAGCATGAAAAACAGTGTAGCAGTAAAACAGTAGTGAAAACATTAGGCTGTGTACATTAGTAAAACAGTAGTAAGCAGTAGTGGGCAGTCAGTACTCAATACTTAGTACTCAGTACTTTTGAGTCCATGTACAAAGTTTGGTTTCGATACAAATGAGCCTACTTCCTGAGATTAAAGCACCCACCTAGTGGTCAAAATACTCCAGATTTATTGTGCGTCCTCAGTACATGGTCCTAAGTCCATGTAACAAGTTTTGTTTTGATACGTGAAAGCGTTGCTGAGATATGAGCTTATTTCCTGTAACTATAGCACCCCCTTTGTGGCTGAAGGTCACCGAATTTATTGTGTCCTCAAGATGTGCTCCTATGTCCACATACCAAGTTTGGTTTAAATAGGTGAAAGTGTTCATAATTATAGCACCCCTAGTGGTCAAAGGTCACCAAAATAATTGTGCAGTGTATGGGGTCATGACTCCACATACCAAGTTTAGTTTCAATCGGTGGAAGTGTTAATAAATATGGCGACCCTAGAGGTCAAAGCACACCAAATTAATTGTGTGTCCTCAGGATGTAGTCCCAAGTCCACATACCAAGTTTGGTTGCGATAGGAGAAAGTGTTCCTAATTATAGCACCCCTAGTGGTCAAAGTACACCAAATGTATTGTCCTCAGGATGGGGTCTCGAGTCCATATACCAAGTTTGGTTTTGATACGTAAAGGCGTTGCTGAGATAAGAGCTAATTTCCTGTATCTCTAGCGCCCACCTAGAGGTCGAAGGTCACCAAATTTATTGTGTGTCCTCAGGATGGGGTCCCAAGACCGTATACCAAGTTTGCTTTCTATATTTGAAAGCATTGCTGAGATATGAGCCTACTTTCTGTGATTATAGCACCCCCCTAGTGGTCAAAAGACTCCAAATTTCTTGAGCCTCCTCATAATTAGGTCCTGAGCACATGTACTAAGTTTAATCTTGATACGAGAAAACCTTGCTAAGATATAAGTTCACTTCGCCGTCAATTTTGATTGGCTGTTACTGGCGAACGGTTTTAGATATGGCTACAAAAAGCACAACTTTTGTTAGGCATGGTCAGAAGATGGATTGTGCCAATTTTGGTGAAGATCAGATGAAATTTGTGAACTTTGAAAACTTTTTAGTGTTTTTGATTAAATCCAATATGGCTGCCAAATCAATTACGATGACATCACAATTTGGCCTGGGTCGGCCTAAGGACCTCCAACATTATTACCAGACCCCACTAGTACATTTTAATTCCAAACACAACAACAGCTACAGGCAAAAATGCATTTTTGCTAATTGCAGCGCCCCCTAGAGGTCAAAGGTCACCAAAAGGTTTGAGCGTCCTCCTGATGGGGTCACGAGTCCCTGTACTAAGTTTGGTTATGATACATGAAATGGTTGCCAAGATATGAGCTCACTACCTGTTTGGTGGCTTCGCCGTCAATTTCGATTGGCTGGAGTACGTTTTTAGATTTGAAGACAAGTAGAAGCACAACCTGTGTGAGGCATGGTCAGAAGATCATGTTTGTCAAGTTTGGTGATGATCAGACAAAATTTGTGACCTGTGAAGCTTTAGATTCACTTTTGCTAAAATCCAATATGGCGGAAAATCCATCATAGGGTGTGTTGAACTTGGCTTGGTCCAAGGATTCCAACGGCACCTAATTTTTGAAAATCGGAGAAACGGGTCAAAAGTTACATGCGTGAACTTGCGCTACAGTGCTCGAGGTGCCGACTTGAAACTCTGTGAAATTAATCATTGGACTGTGTGTAATTAGTGTGCCAAATTTTACAACTTTTTACCAGACGGTTCTATGGGCTGCCATAGACTTCCATGGCGGAATCTATCTATAAAGCAAGAAGCGTCTGTGTGTCCTAATGTCTGTGGCACACATATCTCGCTGACCGTTTGTCAGACTGATTTCCCTTGGCAGGTGTCTTGCTACGGGCATGAGTAAGTGCAGTGCCAAATTTGACGTTGTTTGAATAAGAAATGCAAAAATGCATTGGCTTTCGCCACTAGCCACTCCCCCTCCCACACAGCACTAAGCTTCCAGTGAGGATAGAAGCAGGGCTTTGGCAGAACTGGATCAGTGTAGGTTACACGGGTAAAAGGTTAAGCGAGTGCAAGATGTGTTAACATGTCTGACCTCAACAATAAAGACCCCCTGTATGCGGTTTGCTTGCATAAAATGACTCCGCTGATTTTGCAACAACACCCTAACACACACAGGTATGCAGTGGCAAAATTACGTAAAAAATGATGTGCAAAAAACGGACACTTCGAATAGCCCAGGCTACTTTGGACTGTCTTTAGACTTTGAATAAGCAAACGACAATTCCAACTGCAAGGTCCTAAATTGAAGCGAGCGATAATGGTCCCGAATTAAAGAACGTCTCAGAATGCCACACATGCAAAGCATAACCAGCGACAAGCAACGAGTGGCAGACAGAGTGTGATGTCACTTATAGGCCACCAGAGACTGTTTTTGAGTCACACCGTTGCAAATTTCATATGATGATGTATCATTCCACAAAATGGTTTGTTTTCTCTATCATCAAGTTATTCAATAGTCTAAGCATATAGCCTTGACTCAAAACAGCTGTTAGGATTGTTATTTTGATTTGTAAAAAATGTCACATTCTGCTCACTTCACATTTATTATATTATTATATTATCTGTATTCATTATTGAATGCTTACCTGGAATTATGTTTTCCCTATCATCCTATTTTTAAAGCAGGCCTACCTGCAGGCATGTAATTGGGCTACAGGAATAGCATGTTTGAACGGGCACTGCACTAGTAATAATAATAGGAAAACATAGAAACACAATGGGGGCCTTCTCAGCTTCGCTGCTTGGCCCCCAATAAGAAGAAAACGTAGAAACGCAATGGGTGCACTTTTCTGCTTGGCCCCCAATAACAATAATAATAAGAAAACATACAAACACAATGGGGTCCTGCAGCTTCGCTGCTAGGCCCCCCCAAAAATACAGCTGTATAGACATTTTTGCACAGTCTAATGCTTTAATAAAAAATATTGATATTTGCCAGCAGTGGCGATACAATATATTCCGCAAGTGGTGACACAATATGTCGATATTATGATATTGAAAGCACAGCTGTAATACGTGGTGGATAACTTTGTCATATATATATATATATATATATATATATATATATCAGTTATTGGTTGTTCATCTCAATTAATCTGCCTCTCTCTGTCTACGCAGGTGGTAATAAACTGTGCCATTCCCAAGGGGCTGAAGTACAACCAGGCCACACAGACCTTCCACCAATGGCGTGATGCCCGGCAGGTGTATGGCCTTAACTTTGGTAGCAAAGAGGACGCTAATGTATTTGCCAGTGCCATGATGCATGCCCTGGAAGTGCTGAACTCTCAGGATGCAGGTAAGAGTTTTTATTAAATGATGGTAAGATATGAAATTTAGCTTTAATTAGTCACCACACACTTTGTGTTATATTGTGGAGATCATTTAACTTTACATGTTAGGGATGTCCCGTTAACATTTTTTTCAAACCCAGTACGAGTATTCGCATTTGTGTACTTAAAGATGCCGAGTACCGATACCGATATTTCTACCACAAATTATGTCTAAAACAAGCCTCCTGGCACTGTCTAAATGAACCCTTATGTGCCCGACCGTTCTAATTTCGTTAAAATTTTAACAATGACCAATCTCAGCTGTCCAATCAATGATTTTATTTCTGAAATCTTCCCCGTAATGCTGACAACATAAACTTCAATTTGATATGATTGGTTAAGGGGTTTATGGCGCGAAATGTTTTAGATTTTTGAAGATGAGTCATGAAAAAATAGTCTCTCACTACAGTCGGTACATTTGAAGTGGACAGCCGGACGCCACCTGCACTTCGTTGGAGTTTACCTCGACTGGGAACCACACAGCTGGATAAACTGAGGTAATATATGTTTTACATCAGTTCTAGTTATGGTTTATCTTAATTTGTAGTCATTTAGTTATTTGTTATTAGTTATTAGTTATTAGTTATATCAGTTATTTGATAGTAATATGCTTTCTTATCAGCGTCAACATTATGGCATAGCGGGGGCTAGTGCATCGTTGAACTTTAGCTAGCTGCATTACTCTGAACTGCTTGAAATATTCTCATTTGCTATTGCTACTGTCAGTTATTTTCATTTGACAGTTTTATTTAAAAACCTGTTAGTATATAACCTGTAAGTAAGTTTATTGGTGGCGCTTTAGAATAACTTTTAGAATAACTGCTTATTAAGTATTAACAGTGCATAATAAGCAGTTGACAATTCATTACTAACAGTTAGTTAACTGTTGTTATCCTTTAATAACATTAACTAACTGTTAACATGCAGCTTGTAAGTGTTAAAGCAGCCTTTTAAGTTACTTACAAACATATTTGTAACAGCTTGTTAATGCTTGTTAATGGTGTATAAGACAAAGAGGTGGATAACTAATACGCTTATAAGACCTTTCTTACCTATTTGTAGTAAATTTTGCAGCCCCCCAATCTATAGCGAGGACCATGTAGCCTATAGTTCCACAAGCCCAACCTTCTATCTCTATATATACTGTATCTATCTATCTAGCTTGGTTTAGCTGTGAGAAATGCACCTTCAAAATTGCGCAGTGAGCAGGAATCGAACCCCGGGCTCCTGCATCATAGAGTGACTTGTTACTTACTGTGCTACATTCCTGTCTGTATTATGGATGAAAATTTTCATATTGATTCTATATTCCAATAATGTTCTATATCATACAAGCCATGCTTTTAAAAAATATGTTTCTGATGGAAAAGTGGTGTTTAATTAATGCAGCAACAGACCATGAATGTTCGCCTCTGTTCAAGGCAAACTGAAACATGTTTCAATCGATCACGAATGTTTGCCTATGTTTGCGACTTTGAACGCACCCACTTGTCGTCTTTAAGCCTCGGTTGCTAGGTAACCAAACTATATACAAAGCTGGCATATCTTTAGACTGCTGACAAAACTGTTTTATGCGTTCACTGAAAAAAGATTATGGAAATTAAACACCACTTTTCCATCCAAAGCATATTTGGAAAAAGCCTAGCTAGTATGATATAGAACATCGGAATATAGAATCAACATGAACGTCTTCATCAATTGTACAGGAACAGGGATGTAGCTCTGTTAGTTAACAGCTAACAGTAGCTCTGTTAGCTCTATTAGTTATGTTAACTGTTAGTAATGAATTGTTAACTGCTTATTACCGCATTTTCCGGACTATAAGTCGCTCCTGAGTGTAAGTCGTATCAGTCAAAAAATGCGTCATGAACAAGAAAAAAACATATATATATATAAGTCGCATTTATTTAGAAATGTATTTAACAAAATCCAAAACCAAAAACAGAGACTATGTAACTAGATTATTGAGGCCAAAAAGATTAATGTTAATGAAGACGAAGGAGTGAAGGCAGCCAAGAGGAGGGCAGGAAGGTAATTGCAAAGTAAAAGATTCACTGAAAAAAAATGCCATGTGGTACACCAAAATGTATCTAAAATGTGGAGAATACAATGCAATCAAGCATTTTGGGCGATGTGGAGTCACAAGCTGGCAGCAGATTAAATGCTCACAAGAGAGAAAAAGATGCAGTTTTAGACGTGACTGAAGCAAGCCAGGCGATAGGCCAGGCCCGACCGTAATTGTAAAGCAATTTACAAAAGATTCACTGAACAAAAATGCTGATGTGGTACATGAAAATTTAGCTAAAAATGTGGAGAATGCAATGCAATCAAGCATTTTGGACGATGTGGAGAGACAAGCCGGCCGCAGATTAAATGCTTGAGAGAGAAAAAGATGCAGTTTTAAAAGGATGTGCAAACCGAAGCTGCAGCAAACAGGTGATATTTAGAAATTTATTTCACAAAATCCAAGACTAAGAACAGACAGACTATGTAACTGGACACATTGAGGCCAAAAATATTGAGAATTCTACAGGGAATGTTGAAGACATAGGAGTGAATAGTGGCAAGAGGCAAGCCAGGGGCTGCTGACAAGGCCCTGACGCTATTGTAAAGCAATTTACAAAAGATTCACTGAACAAAAATGCTGATGTGGTAAATTAAAATGTTGATGTGGTAAATAGCTAAAAATGTGGAGAATGCAATGCAATCAAGCCTTTTGGACGATATATGCACAAACTGGCAGCAGAACATGCTGAGAGAAAAAGAGCGAGAGAAAAAAAGATGCATTTAACCAGGGCCTAAATTTCAGGATTCAGGATTGTGGGTATTGCGCATAAATTATTACTAAGTATTGAGCATACTAATAAAAGTACCGCAACTCTAGCCATCATAATGCAAGAAATTCCCACAGATTTTACAGCGCAGGTCTGACATTAATCTAATAATGGAGCGGCCTGAATGCGGGACTATTGACTGGACGGACCAACTCTAACTTTCAATTAGAACCCCATGCAGAGACACACACACGCGTGTGCTGGACCACTTTGGGGCTGCCTCTCTCTCTCATTGCTCTCTCTCTCTCTCTCTCAGCAGGATTTGTCACCGCTGAAGTCAAATTATAGGTGCGCCTTCTGCATCAAACGCTATCGACAAACGTTTAGCGATCAGGAACCGTCAGGAATTTTGCAAACACAGAAGCATGACAGCCTATAACGCGAGAAAACATGGATGTGTTCTCCATTTGAGAAACGTTATAATCGATTGCGGACGTGAACAGACAGCTACAGACATGGAGCGCATAGTAGGCCTACTTTCACTTTCTGTGCATATTCATTACATGAAAGATAATTAGTAGCAAAACAGCGATCAGCTATAGGCCTTTATTTCTTGCGTTTTATTGTGAGACATAGGCCTACTTTTCGTTTGGAGCGGCATACCGGTAGGCTATCAAAAGCAGATGTTCAATTTGAGATTTCATTTAAGTTTGGACTGTTTGATTATATTGCTAGATATCGGGACTGATGACCACTGAAATCTGTGGGGTATTTAATGGTTCACTATTAAGTTTCATGTATGAAAGAGTGTCGGGATTTCCATCCGCTTATTGCGAGATAAGGCATCCGCTTTCATTCATTCATGGAACGTGTGCTGTGCTGCAAGGGAAACCGTATTCCGTATAGCCAAAGAGGTCTAAGATTTTTTTATAAAATTCGTAGGCTGATGCCTGGTAGCAACAATTGTGTTTAAATGTTATTGCTTCAGCCTCTAGCTCAGAAAGGGGCTGCGTGCGACTGGTAGCTTGAGAGCAACGGGTTGGAGACTCATGGTGTGGGACGATGACTTTTCATTGGCAACAATATTAAACCAACCAACAATATAAATTATTAAGAAGAGCTCTTTTATGAGTTCAATTGAACCAAAATTATACTGGCTTTTATTTGTCCGAATCTGAGGCCCGGCTATAAATAGAATCCCGGCCATTTGAGGATTTAAGTATAAGCATAGCACAAGCACTAATCTCTGACTGAAAGTGCACAGGACTTGTGCAGTTGAGAGTGCTCTCTCTAGGCTGTAGACGGTAATGTTTCATGTAGGGTTAATGTCAGTTAATATAAATTAACATTTAAAAACATGTTCAATTATATATATTTTTTCATATATAAGTCGCACCTGACTATAAGTCGCAGGACCAGCCAAACTATGAAAAAAAGTGCGACTTATAGTCTGGAAAATACGGTATGCACTGTTAATACCTAATAAGCACATGTTATTCTAAAGCGTTACCAGTTTGTTTTCTAGTACCAATATGCTTGTCAGGTAAGCATTATATTGCCAAGTCATGTATAGCATACCAAAGCTGAATAAATTCTATGTGCGCTGCGTTTCTAAGTTGCGTTACGTTCTCTGACATGAAATAAATTGGGCGATATTTTTACTCCTCTCAATAGTATAGTATAGTATAGTATAGTATAGTATATATCCTTTTTTGATCCCGTGAGGGAAATTTGGTCTCTGCATTTAACCCAATCGGTGAATTAGTGAAACACAAACAGCACACAGTGAACACACAGTGAGGTGAAGCACACACTAATCCCGGCGCAGTGAGCTGCCTGCTTCAACGGCGGCGCTCGGGGAGCAGTGAGGGGTTAGGTGCCTTGCTCAAGGGCACTTCAGCCGCGGCCCACTGGTCGGGGCTCGAACCGGCAACCCTCCGGTTACAAGTCCTTGGGTTGTTACCTCACTAGGCAGTCTGTAGTTTACTATTTTAGCTTGCCAACCTCTGTGTAAATGACAAACATCAGATGTTCTTGTCTGAACATTGTCTAAGATGGCATGACTTGAAATAGACGATAGCTATTCTGCTTCGCTCAATATGTAGTTAAAGAAAACATTATGTGAAATCACGTATTCTGTCAGAAATGTCATTATTGCATTTCAGCAGTTAGTTACTAGGTCACCTGTAATCTGTCTTTATCTTGATGCCAGCCAGGCAATCAGATTTAGGGTAGCTAAACCCATGTGTAATAAAAATGACTTTTCATACTTCTAAATATTGAGATAGGCTACCTCTTGTGTATGTATGTGCATACACGCACACATCTGCAGTTTTGTGATTTTATTTTTAAAATTAATAAAGGTATTACATTTGTATGATTTTGCTGTTGTTTCAGATGGAGGATGACAAGACCTATACAGAACTTCTCACAAGCCTGAAGAGGAAGAGGTAGCTGACTGCTGATGAGCTTGCACTCACAATGCTGAAGACCATGAGGGGATGGAGGAAGAAGGCATAGATTTAGGTGGTGTGCGTAGGGTAGTGCAGACTGCCACTATAACACTGTGTGAAATAGACTTTTTATGTTGTTTTTTACTCACATTATTGTCTCAAGCTTGTGTGGTTTTACCAACTGGAAGAGGTGGGAGCTTGTGCTCAGTAGGCCGTCATATGCAAACAGTGCAGAGGCATGGGACAAAGAGACCCCAGAAGAGTTTCACAGGTTTCTGGGATTGATCATTTGCATGGCGTTCACTTCCCTCCCTAATATCCATTGCTACTGGAGAACCAAGTCTCTACAGGGATCACGGGCCAAATTGTTTATGTCGTGTAAGTGTTTTAAGGCTTTGGCTGCTTTGCATGTAGTAGATCCAACTACAGAAAACAATCAATATTGTCTTAGGAATTTGAAGGACCACCTCAAAAATAATGTCTTGGGGACCTGAGGTGGCGTAGAATACAGGGTAATGGGTAACACTTTATAATAACTACACACAATTCATCATTTATTAAGCTTTTGTTAATTATTAGTTAATGATTTGTTCATCATTAGTAATTTCTTGTTCATACATAATGTATCATCAGTAAAGCATTTGTTCACACAGTTGCACATGGAGGAACTGATGTTCAGGTCTTGCAGTTTCATGATGAGCCTAGATGGTACTATGGTGTTGAAGGCGGAGCTGAAGTTGATAAAGAGCATCCGTACGTACAGGTTGTTCTGATCCAAGTGAGAGAGAGCAGTATTCAAGGCCAAAGCTACAACATCATCTGTAGACCTGTTAGACCTAAGAAAACTGGAGTGGGTCTAATGCAGTAGACAGACAGGATGTAATGTGGTCTTTGACTAACCTCTCAAAGCACTTCATCACAACAGAGGTCAGAGCGGCAGAGCGGTAATCATTTAGACTTGATGGTTTCTTAGGGACTGGGATGATGGTGGCCCTCTTAAAGCATGTGGGGGCGACAGACTGTAGCAGTGAGAGGTTGAAGACGTCTGTGAATACCTCTGCCAGTTCAGAAGCACAGGCCTTAAGAACACGCCCCGGGATGTTGTCAGGTCCTGGAGGTTTATGTGCATTCACTCTTCTGAAGGATTTGCACACTTCTGTCACAGATACTTGAACTTGTATGTATGTGAACTTGTATGAAATATGCCTGTCCTGCCCTAATAAAGAAATATTTGTTTAACTTCGAGTGATTATTCCCGTTTGCAGCCGCTTAATCTCAACAGCGACAAATGGATTTCGTTTAACATAATGGTTCAGGAATCTTTCAATGGTTTAAGCCTACTTTATCAGATTTCATTAGTTTTTATAATGGAGTTCTGTAAAAATATTGGTTTTTATAAGGGTTGCCTAGATTTTCAGAAGTCAAGTCAAAGACTCCACCTGGCATTTCATATAGCGCTGCAGCATATTTCACGCACACAGCGTGCTTGATCACTCAGCAGAATTGATAATTGCAAGCAAACTGTGTTGATAATGGACATAAACTGTGCAAGGATTCACTCTGGCCTCCCTACATCTAGGGCCAATCCTATATAAATATTAGCTTTTAGTGTTGCATGATTTCTTTGTAGTACATTGTATCTTAAAGGTGCCATGTGTAAGAAGGTAAAGAGGTAAAAATATCCAAAAAATGAGCTGCATGCATCAAAATAATGAGAAGAGATAAGGGCGATGATGTCATTAAAAAAATTACAAGGTATAGTGCTGCAGAGATATCAACCTGAATTAGCATGCTAAATTACTAGCCACAGCCCGACTTTTTTTGTCATTCTTATTGACTGTAACATTTGCTTATATACAAATAAATGGTTTATTTGTATAGAACAAATAAAAATAAACCATTGTGTCTGACTTTATTATAAGTTTTAGTAGTAGTAGTCATACTTTTATGTTGTTGGTGAGAAAGAGAATGTGAATTCTGTCAACATTCTAAATCCCGTTTCCTGCATTTATTTACACTTTTGTAAATAAAAAAAAAAAAAAACATTTGAAAGGTGAAGGATATTTCAATTCAGTCTTTTTTGTTAAAAAGCCCACAACTTGCTGAACATGTCATACACTATTTTTTCTCTATCTTGTAGAGAAATATGATGAAAATTAATTTTTATGTGAATGAATATGGATGGATGAATGGATGAATATTGGATATACATTTGGAGAGGATTTTCAAAGACTGTTCATTACTATATCAACATTACCATATGTATTTTACTTCATTTCATAGAACTGATCCTTCTGATTACAATGGTATGTATATCCCATTGATGGTATGTATTATACTCAAGAAATAATAAAAATGGAATTTTCTGCGCAGGAACGAAAGGGTTAAACAAAATATTAACTAGACTATTTTGCACTGTCTCTCACTAAAATCTGAAAGGGCAACAAAACATGATCCCACGTAGAGACCTTTGTAAAATTGGTGTGGCTCCTTTAAGTGCGTGGAATGAGTGGCTACTCAATGAGAGAGGAAAAGAGAGAAGATGCTCTGCTGCAGAGTCCGTCTACTGATTGCTGCCTAAGGGCAATTCCACGGAAAATGGACTTTTGTCACATCCATAACGCCAGTGAAATCCCTTGGCATTTGTAAGATGTGAATGATAATTCATTTTTTGTCCATTTTTTCTCATGTACATTCTTCAGCCAAAAATAGCAAATGCTCAAATTTCATGTTATCATTCACATCATACCATACCATCACATTTTATTGGCGTGATGGATGTTACAAAAACATTTATTTTCCATGGAATTGCCCCTAAGCAGAGTTAGTGAAGGAGATTTGCATTGTTTAATCCAGTGGTCCCCAAACTACGGCCCGCCACCTCATTTTGGGTGGCCCCCCAAAACATGTCCGTGGTATATAGCAACCTGCCCGCACGGGAGTACGACATCGTCAAACTATAACCTCCGCAATTTCCCCCATTCATTCTCTATGGCGAGTCTTAAAAGTACACATGTAATACTCTTTTTGTCCACTGGTGGTTGTTTTGGCGCTGTTTCGCGTTTGCCATCAAAAACGGAATGAAATGTAGGCCTATCTGCAAACAATGTACAGTAAGAGGCCTATGCTGACTGCATCAGTGCTCAAAGTATTCTAAAAGTTTATCAATGAATTGTTAATAACGAACTAACTTATATTCAAGTCATATTTCTGGGACTTTCTGGGATAATTATTTTTATTTGTTCAAATGTTCATACAATGTTCACAAGTTCAGGTGAGTGAAAGTTAGAATGGTGGTCCTTTCAGACCACTTCAGCACTTCATAAAAGTTTGAGAACTTTACATTTTCAGAGTTCAGAGTTCACACATTTTTAATGAAATATACTTTTGGGACTACCTGCTAATACTTTTGGGAATGCAAAAGTCTTTTTATTAGTATTATTGGGGGCCAAGCAGCGAAGCTGCGAGGCTACCCATAGTGATTCTATGTTTTCTTCTTCCCTGTTATTGGGGGCCAAGCAGCGAAGCTGCGAAGGCACCCATTGTGTTTCTATGATTTCTTATTAAGTGTGCTTGCTGAAAGCAGCACACTTATTGTTCTTCTTAAGTTTTTTTATTCCTGTAAGCCCAATTTTTCGTCAGCTCCTGCTCCTAGACCTTTTGAGATATCACCACCGATCTAACTCTGGGACGTCCCGCCGGAACCGGTGTAGTGCGGAAATTGAAAATGATGTCACTGACCCTTGTCATTCTTCCGCCATATTGGATTGAATAGAAAGCGAAACTAAAGTTTCACAGGTCACAAATTTGGTCCGAACTTCACGAAACTTGACGTACATGATCCTTGGACCAAGCCTCACAAAAGTTGATTTTCAGAAGCGTTTGCCCGTCACAGCCAAACGAAATCAGCGGCGAAGCTCCGAAACAGGAAGTCGTCCATATCTCAGAAACACTGTCACATATTGATACCAAATTTTGTATTTGAACTCGGGACTCCAATGTGAGGGTGCATAAGCTAAAAAAAAAAAGAAAACATTCCAAAAGTTTCCACCATTTGGCAAACCACCCACAGGTATTCGGTAACTCTCACCATTCACGTTTGCACCATTCACCTTCTATCACAATGCCTTCCAAGTATGCTCAATGTCTCTGGGCAGCCACAATGTCTCCAGGCAACCTTGCCCAATCATGGAATCCTTGCTCTGCCATGGGATAGTATGGACTTACGAACTGAAATAGCAAGGAGAACAGTAGCTATATATAGCTTACATAATAGAGTTGTTTTTACATTGACGGTATTCAAATTAAATTTTTCATTATTGTTAAATATCATGATGGGAGAGTGTTATTAAAAATGTTACAAGTATGCAATTGCATATGTTTATGGACATTTAGGTTTTACTGTGTTGTTTTGTTGTAAAGACATGCAAGGCATTCTGGGCCGTAATGAACAGTGGTCAGCAGCACTCCATAGGCTACGTATTAATATGAATAGGTGTTTCTGTAAACCTAGGGACAATAAACAGCTATCTCTGTTACAAAAACGAGCTGGTAATCACTCATTGAAGAGGGAACTATGATAAAAAGATTGTTTTCCTAAAAGCATGGAGTTGACGAAAGAATAAGCAAGAATGTCACGTTAATGTAAATAGCCTACTGAACGCTAGGTGGCAACCTTGTATTACATTTCACATCTACATAGGGTGAGATCATTAGAATTATGTGAGCTTAAAGGAAGGTGCAAATATTATGTAATTTATAATGGGAAATTATTGGAAATGTTATTTCTTGTTTATTCTAATTGCAAACCACACACATCCATTCGTAATCACACGTACACATTTAATACTGGAAGACTGTCTATTCGTTTATTTGATGTTGCTTAGCAACACTAGAACAGAGCTTCAGAGAGACACGTTTTGAGTTCGTGGCCAAGTAGGCTACCTAAAATATCGGTTTCCATGTGTATGTGCTGGATGGTGTGCTTCCTTTATGAAAGTAAGTGTTTTATACAGTTAACGTTACAGACATAATGAGTCATGTTGTAGTGGTCCACATCAATGTGCCCCTTCTATTATTAGAATGCTAAGCGGAGATTTCATTCATTTCTTGTGTGGCTAGAAGCTAGCTAGCTAGGTCATAGGGAGAAGATGTTGCTGTAACGTTATGAGATTTATGTTGCTTAGCGTAATGCCATGGTCATTTGATATGAGATGCTTGTACTCGTAACTTCGTCACTCGTAAGTTTAGGACTCCTATTTTTTTTACTAAGAGTAATTCAGGAAGCATTTTAGCCCTAAAAGTAGCGCCTGAGTCTGTGACAGCTTAAGCGAGGACTCCTAATAAGACCGATTCACAAACAATGTTTTGTGGTGGCATTTCACGTCGCGATGTTTTGAAATGCGTCTAACAATCACGAGGGAACAATTTTGCATTGCAGGCATAACTAAGGGATGCAGTAACACCACCATGTAACCCATTAAACTACTGAACTTTTTACATTCAACTTTTAAACGGTCTACTTTTAAACTATCATTAAACTATCTATCTATTAAACTAGCTGTCTATCAACAACTTTTAAACTGTTAAACTATATACATTCACTAGCTGTCTATCAACAACTTTTAACTTGTCATCAACTATGTCAACATTTTTCATCAACTATGACTCCTACCCACTGTAGCTAGTTAGCATGGTTAGCAAAGTTAGCATGTTAACATTGCTAACATTGTTAACATTTTTAACAAAACTGCTAAAAATTATTAGCTAAGTTAGCTAAGTAACATGGTTAGCATAGTTAGCATGCTAACATGTTAGTTAGCATTTTTAGGGTCATTCTACGAAACCGGTGCCTTTTGCGTCCGGTCCATTTCATGAGCTCTCAACAATGTAAAAATGTGTCAAAATGTATTTCAAAGGATCAAACCTGTTAATTTAAGTGTTATGAATTACATAATGCATATTTCAATGTCATTGTAAATATAAATCCTACACTTTTTAGTCATCTTTACCAAGGACATGGCCAATTTCCCCATGTCCGGAAAGTCACATATGGAATTCGCACCTAATATATTAATTAGAACATTTCATTTTTTAACCAAATTTTCATTAATGTCATGATTAAAAATATGCTCTTGATACTATACTATATGTTTTTTTAAAATAAAAGTATGATTTCCTATACAAAAATCATGATTTATGCCCGTCCCGTAGTTTTACATACCACCCCATAACGCTTACATGTTCTGGCTATTACAAAGACACTGTTTCTTTAAGTGACCTCACAGACAGCAGATGACATCACTCAAACCCTTGCAGGAGCCAAGGTCTCAAGCAGGCAAGTTCCCACACAATTTGATATGATTTATTTGCTCTTTTTGGTAGTTAGATAGGGTCCGTTAAGCTTAACCTTACCACCCCATAACGTATAATAGATAGGGAAACTGTTAAATTAGGATTTTTTTTTCAACTGTAATGTAAAGTGAAGGAAATTTTAAACTGAATGATATATTTGCTATCTTAGCTAGTCAATAACAGTGCTAGCTGCAGTCATTCTGAGGTGAAATTTACCACCCCGTAACATACCACCCCATAACACTTTGTATCGTTATGGGGTGGTAAGGGGAATGTAGAGGGGGTGATAAGGGGAATGCAGAGTGGTTGCCATTGCCATTTAGATTACACAATTCATAAAAATTATATTTATATATAGTTTTACATACTGTGATGACTGGGGGAAACCTCTGTTCTTTCTGCAGTGAGCCCTTAGCAATAAGTCCATAGCAACCAGCTAATCTGTTGAATGCTGGTTCATCAGTATGCATTGGTCACTGTTAATATTTTATGACTATATTGTATGCCAATGTTAGCCTACTGGAGACTATTGTGGTGAGAAATAATTATTAAACAGCTTAACTAGTTGTGATGGACTTGTTGGGAAGGGCTAACTACAAGCAGAAAGGAGGTTTCTGTGGTCATCACAGCAAATGAATGCATTTCAAAATGTAGAGTACTTAGCTTTTTTGTGTATCTAGTGACAACCCAGTCATGAACTCTCTCTCTCTCTCTCTCTGTCTCTCTCAACTTGGCACACACACCTAGTCAGTGTAAATAATTATGATAATTTTCATAATTTGCAGACAATTATGGCTCCAATGAGCAATGCTGAATGACAGCGACTGTTCCATGCTCGCCGCAATGCCGATCCAGAGAGGAGGCAGCAGTATCTAGAGATGGAGCGGCAAGGAGACGAGATGTCGAAAGAGGGAAGAAGTTGTTGATCAAAGACCTGAGTGAGAGGGACCAACGACAGTTAAGGAAAAAGTGGAAGGAACAAAATGAGGCCCCGTCCATTTATTAGGGAAGTGCGGTGTAAGTTTAAATGTTACTAACGAAGGTATTATAGCAATATTATAAATCTGGCGACGGAATAGCCTAGAACTTGGGTAGGCCTAGCGTTTAGTAGCCTATGCACTTGCGGTGATAGCCAAAACTAATGTGAATCGCGGACTATCCTACAACCAAAGAAAGTAAAGGAGATTATTTGTACCTGCGTTAGCCAAATAAAGGACGGGACTGCACCCTTCACAAACCGTAAAAATGAAGTTTATTAGTTTTACAGTTGACTACAGTTGACAGTTCACTATCAGTCCACACAAACAATTCTGGTTTCCTTGCACTAGCCATTTTCGTCGTAGCCTATTATGTCTGTTTGTATAGCCTACAGCACGCAAGCTTTGGTCAATTTCTGTAACAGAAACAATGCCACCTCTAGGCCTGGGATATAAAGTAACGTGTTGAGTCGTGTTGAGATGGATCCGTTTGGACGCAAATATTCTTGATACGGTTCCAGGGAAGACGGAGGAAAAAAAGATTGGTTTGGTACGTGTGGACTAGCCCTGGAAAGCAGGCAAAGGCTAGCCTGGAAAATCCAGACCCTCATAATCTAGAAAGATTAAGGGTCTGGCCATGAACAATCATGTAATGGCCCAACTCGAGGGGTGGCACCAAGCATGCATTTGAAAATCTCACTGCACGCAATTGGATAACACCAGACCAATGTTTACTCTGAATGATTACGGACTTCGACGCAATTGGATAACACTACGATCAATGTTTCCAACGTTGCAACGCTGTCGACATCAGTTTAGCTCGCCTCTGGCCCGCCTATGTCAGATACGATTTGATTGGTTCTACGGGATGCAAGGGGAAAAAGTAACGTGCATCATTGCTCATTGCCAGAGTGCCTCGCAGAGACAATTCCATTGTGCTCTTGCGAGAACTCTGGATTTCCAGGGTAGGCGAAGGCTAGAATGAAGGCTTTTGACACCCCTCCTGAGAGTACTTTATCTTTTTCAATGTACTCAATTTTATGATCATATATCAAAATGAATGTACTCAATCTTCTGAAATCTATCCATGTTGAATGCACCCAGTATTACATGACATAACATGCATTTTGAACTTCATATCAATAAATATGTTTATATATACTTTGGATCTTGACTTATTACGACATTAACAGTCCACACATATGTCCAGAACTAATCAAATTATTGTTAATTATGGAAACAAACAAAATTAACCACCCCGTAACAGGATTTACCACCCCATAACATGTGTGTTTTTTTAAAAAAATACTAGAGAGTGAGTGAAATAGCCCATAAATAAATGTTTGATCATAGTGTGATGAAGTGGGCCTATTTACACATGTAGCTTTAATTTGACAATAGGGAGTAAAATAGCCAATATTGTTCAAAACACCAACCAATGGGCATGCGGAATTCACAGTTTGAAGATTAGAATCTAAATTCTGCAAATCTCCAATTAAAAAAGAAACCTATAACTTTTAATATCAAATTAAGGACATTTTTATGACAGGAAAACATGAAATGTTCTGAATTCAATGTATGCATTATGTCTAAAATGGAGCGCATCTTATCCGTTACGGGGTGGTAAAAAAAAAGACACCTGGGCTACAATAAAAAGGAAAATATTAATAGGGATTTATGCCTGAGGTGGGAAAATATTTTTTTATGCAGGTCATATATGTCTTATATCATGTGGATGTCTAAAATATGGTTTGTCCTACATGATTTTTTTTTAAAATGTCAAAGTGAAAAGGCACCGGTTTCGTAGAATGACCCTTTAGCAAAACTGCTAAAAATGATTAGCTAGGTTATCTTAGTAACATGGTTAACATAGTTAGCATGCTAGCATGTTAGCATGCTAGTTAACATTTTTAGCAAAACTGCTAAAAATGATTAGCTAGGTTAGCTAAGTAACATGGTTAACATAGTTAGCATGCTAACATGTTAGCATACTAGTTAGCATAACTGTTAAAAATGATTAGCTAAGTTAGCTAAGTCACATGGTTAATATAGTTAGCATTTTAGCATTGCTAACAGTTAGCATGTTTAACAAAACTGCTATAAAATGTTAGTTAAGTTAGCTAGGTAACATGGTTAGCATGTTAGCATTGCTAGCACTGCTATAAAACATTAGCTAAGTAGCATGGTTAGCAGAATTAAAAATCTTAGCATAACTGCTAGCAAACATTAGAGCCATTCCAACTTTCAGTTATTGTCAAATATCTACCTATACACAGCCATTAAACTATTTGAATATCAACATTCATTCAACTTCCAGTCTGTCAACAACTTTTAAACTATTTACCTTCAACTTTTAAACGGTCTACTTTTAAACTATCATTAAACTATCTATTAAACTAGCTGTCTATCAACAACTTTTAAACTTTACATTAATACACAGGATTAGATGTTAAAATCCCTTGTGCCAAAATCCAAGGTAAAAACACATTCAGAAGCCCCTGCTCAAGTTTAACTTTAAAAAGCACACTACCCACAAATCCGCCAACAAATGGTCACAAGCACAATGCAAATGGCCTATCCAACAGCAGTAGCCTATATAGTATGCGGCATGTCATTGGGGTTATCAAGTGGGCACCCTCATTCACCGATGTTTCGTTAAGTTAGGCCCACGACACCTCATGAAGGCTTAACAGTGAAACCAGCGTCCTGGAGACACTCCCCTCCATGCTACCACTATATTACCACATTGAAATATCCAATACTCAAAATACTCTTAACCAGCCCAGGCATGGTTGAAGTTGGCTAGGTCGGTCCGTCCCGTTGATGTGGACTGAACCATAAACCATAAAGAACCTTAGCCAAGTACCATCAACCTAGGCACAGTCCATCACAAACACAAAACAAATGAGCCAGTTAGCTTACCTTAGCTTGCGCCCCAGGAAGGGTAACTTCTCCTTACCCACCACCAAAACAAATGAGCCAGTTAGCTTACCTTAGCTTGCGCCCCAGGAAGGGTAACTTCTCCTTACCCACGACCAAAACAAATGAGCCAGTTAGCTTACCTTAGCTTGCGCCCCAGGAAGGGTAACTTCTCCTTACCCACAACCATTCGCTTGCCCGTTCTGCTGCTAAGGACATGTTACTAACCACCTGCCTTAGACTTCGACCACAAATGCCCAATTCAGACAGCAAGCCAATAGCAGATCTGGCCACAAACCCACGTGCACCGATTTCAATAGGCCTTAATCGTGCACTCCAACCTCGCTTAGCTGCCTCCTCTGCTATTTCAGTATATTTAGCTCTCTTCAGCTCATTGGCCACTTCCACTCTGTCTTCCCAAGGAACAGTGAGTTCAATGAAGTAAACTATCTTCTCTGAATCCGACCATAGAATTACGTCAGGACGTAGCTTAGTACTCACTATATGTGGAGGTACTGCCATCTGCTGGCCAAGATCAACCTTCATTTCCCAGCCCGCCCCATTTTTCAACTGGCCGGTTTTACACCTGGCCTTCGCGGAACAAGGTTTATCCCCCTGACGTACAAAGTTAATTTGCCTTACCCCTTTACTAGCTGCTAATGAATTGACTTCTCTTCTTTTATCCTCTATTGCCGCTGCCACACATTTCAATACCTGGTTATGACGCCACGTATACCGCCCCTGGGTGAGACTTACCTTGCATCCTGATAGGATATGGTGGAGATTGCCCACACACGAGCAAAGTATGCATTTATCATCCTCACCAAACCATTGACTTAAATTCTTGGGAGATGGGAGCACATCATAATAATAATAATAATAATAATAAGCTTTATTTGTATAGCACCTTTCATACACAGAATGCAGCTCAAAGTGCTTTACATTTGAAGCATGTAACAAAATAATAGTCAGTCAGTCATTATCAATCACATTTCTTCATTGCTGGGGCCGTTTATGATCCACTCAGCAACATATCAAAAATATAGAAAATGACATGTCATAAGACTGGCAGCCTTAACCCTCTTACCCCCCACAAGCACGCCATATGGCAACTGTGGCAAGGAAAAACTCCCATATTCCAGGAAGAAACCTTGAGCAGAACCTGACTTAATAGGGGGAGCCCATCATATGTAGCACCTAACATAAATCTGATCTTACTAGCTTCCATGCCCCATAGATCTTTCCATTTAATCTGTCTTTTTTCCACCCCTTCCCAGTTCACCCACTGCCCTTGTTTTGCCTGCGACACTGCCTTAGTACATCTTACAGCCTCCTCCTGTCTATGCATTTCCTCCACTACCATTTTCCTCTTTTCTCCTGCAGAAGCCTTACTCCACAAGGGTTTACTTGCACCCACCCCTAGACCCCCCCGCCCGTGCTGCACATGGCCCATTATATCTCTATGCTTCAATGCTGATTGAGCTTGCTTAACTGCCTGCTCTGGGTTCCACTTCCTCCCTGCATTAACTGAGGGTGCAACTTTCCTCACCACTGGGTCCTTGGACTGAGTAAGAGTCAATTCCAATCTAGCCTTAGCACACTTAAATTCCTCTGTCAGACTAGATATTGGCAGCTCTACAATACCCTTCCCATACAAGGCTACACTGCTTAAGCAGCGTGGGACTCCGAGCCATTTTCTGACAAAGGAGTTGATCATTTTTTCCAACCTCTCTACCTTTGACAGAGGAACTTCATAAACTGTCAATGGCCACATTAGCCGAGGCAACAAACCAAACTGCAAACACCACAGCTTGAGCTTACCTGGCAGCCCCGACTTGTCAATTTTTGCAATACCTTGCCTAGTGACCTGTCTCAAGTCTTCAACCTGTGATTTATCACTAAGGCTTGCATCATACCACCTTCCCAGGCTCTTCACTGGTTTCTCCAGAACTGTGGGAATAACCTCCTTATTTATAGCAAACTTCTTATCTGTTACCTTCCCTTTAATAATTGAGAGACTCCTAGACTTACTTGGTTTCACCTTCATTCTGGCCCATTGCAGATTACTATTTAACTTACCCAGCAACCTGTTGGTGCATGGAACGGTTGTCGTCAAGGTTGTCATGTCGTCCATGAAAGCCCGAATCGGGGGGAGGCGTGGCCCTCCCTGCAACTTCTCCCCGCCCACTACCCATTTTGAGGCCCTAATAATGACCTCCATTGCCATTGTAAAAGCAAGTGGGGAGATGGTACATCCGGCCATGATTCCTATCTCAAGTTGTTGCCAACCTGTGGTGTAATCAGCTGTAGTAAAACATAATTGAATATCCAGAAAGTATGCTTTTACTAGGCTTTTAATGCTACCTGGGATTCTGAAATAATCAAAGGCCTCCCACAACAGACTATGCGGCACAGACCCAAAAGCATTAGCCAAATCCAAGAACACAACGTGCAGGTCTCTCTTCTCACGCTTTGCTAATTGAATTTGGTGCCAAATCATGCTGGTATGCTCTAAGCACCCGGAGAAGCCAGGAATTCCAGCTTTTTGCACCGTGGTATCAATTAGTTTATTCCTTTCAAGGTAATTTGTCAGTCTCCGTGCCACCACACTAAAGAAAACCTTCCCTTCAACATTCAGTAGACTAATTGGCCTAAATTGATTAATCTCCACTGCGTCCTTTTCTTTGGGAATAAATATTCCCCCAGCCCTCCGCCAAGCCTTGGGAATACTCTGCTTTTTCCAAACTATCTTCATTAATTGCCATAAAAATCTTAAAACATCTGGTGCACTCTTATACAACCGGTAGGGCACTCCATTAGGTCCCGGGGCTGAAGAGGCCCTTGCACGTTTTATTACTTCTTGCACCTCTTTCCACCTTGGTGGACTATCGTCGCATTGGCTACTTAATTCACCAATAGGTGGGATATCAGCAGGAAGTACCATCTCCCTGAACCTCTCCCTATCTTTGTGCACTCCCTCTAAATACTCCTCAAGCTTCTGCTTAGGTTCCAAAAGACTACCACTCTTCTGCATTACGAATAAAGACTTAACAAACTTAAATGGGTCTTTATAGAATGCTAGTCGGGCTCGTGATTTCTTCTTCCTATTTTTCCTAATATTTTCAGCTCTTCTTAGCACTACTAACCGCTCCCTCACATCTGCCTGTAGACAGTCAATACCTTCCTTCTCATCATCTGTAGCTTTTCTCCACTGCTTCTTAAGCTGCCTCCTCTCCTTGATAAGTTTATCTATCTCCTGCTGGCGCCTAGATTTAACTACCTCATGTAGCCGTTTTGTCCTTCTCTCAATAGTCCCAAATCTTTCCTTACCATAGCTATAAATAATGTCTCCCATTTTCTCTAATTTGCTTTCAGCCGTCCCCTTGAGCTGACCCAGGATACTGACCAAATCACTATTAACATCTTCCCACATTCTACATTCTGCTGCGCCTGGCCATCTAACCCCAGGCCTATGACCATTAATCTTCTCCCTCCTTGGCTGACTGGCCTCTCTCTCTGCCTCAGTGCTAGAACTTACCTCAACAACAGGGGTACTGATGTCCTGCGAACTGTGGGTTTCTTCCTGTCGCTGGACTTCAACCGACTGACTTGATGCACTTCTTAAGAAATAGCTATCAATGCGGGGACCCTGTGTTCCCTCTACCAAGCACTTCTTTTTCCCTTGATGAATTTTCAGGCCCTTTAGACTTGTAACCTTCTGCCAACCACACACACACATCTGCAGCTTTTTCTCAGTTTTCTCTGAACTAGTGGCTTCCACAAACATGTTTTCCTTACTCGTAATCAAATTCGTTCCAGGGTCAGTAACCATGTCTATCACAAGTGAGTCATCTTCCGCCCCTGCTCTCGCTGACTCTAGGGGTATTTTTTCATTATGTCGTACTGTAGCTTAGTAGGGTGCAGCCCATAGCTTAGTGAAGCCTGGGCTACTGCCACAATGAGCTGCTAACCCATTGTAGCCCCGGCGGGGTCTATTCCCTCCTGTCAGCCGTCTTTCCGTGCTGTCACAAGGTCTTTCCCTAGTTGCCAGCTGCCCTATTCACAGCAGTCACTAGCCTACGCTAGCTTCAGCATTACATTAATACACAGGATTAGATGTTAAAATCGCTTGTGCCAAAATCCAAGGTAAAAACACATTCAGAAGCCCCTGCTCAAGTTTAACTTTAAAAAGCACACTACCCACAAATCCGCCAACAAATGGTCACAAGCACAATGCAAATGGCCTATCCAACAGCAGTAGCCTATATAGTATGCGGCATGTCATTGGGGTTATCAAGTGGGCACCCTCATTCACCGATGTTTCGTTAAGTTAGGCCCACGACACCTCATGAAGGCTTAACAGTGAAACCAGCGTCCTGGAGACACTCCCCTCCATGCTACCACTATATTACCACATTGAAATATCCAATACTCAAAATACTCTTAACCAGCCCAGGCATGGTCTAAGTTGGCTAGGTCGGTCCGTCCCGTTGATGTGGACTGAACCATAAACCTACATTCAGCTTTTAAACTATCAACTTTTATTAAGCTATGCAACCACCATGTCTATCCTAGCATCACCGTAGTAACCATCTCTGTATTATCTGTTTTAACTATACATGATATTTTACATCACAACTTTAGCATTTTCATGCACTGGTAATTCCTTGGAATTGCATTTCTAGTTCTTCTTCTTCTAACGCATTTAATGCAGCTTCAACCGTTTAACGTAGAAACTTCATTCAAACTGTGTTGCGTCGGGCCAACTGCATCAACTGCCAGTCTCAGGCTTTAAGCATACAAACTGGCCCTATTAAGACTACACATCCTGTTCAACTGCTTCCTCTGCCAAAAACTGTTTCAAAATAAAAGTCCTCACTACAATATTTCACTGTTAAACAATTTAACCCTTTAAACTACTGAACTTTTTAACTGTTCAGCCATTGTAACTGTTACTTGTCATCAACTATGACTCCTACCCACTGTAGCTAGTTAGCATGGTTAGCATAGTTAGCATGTTAGCATTGCTAACATTGTTAGCATTTTTAGCAAAACTGCTAAAAATGATTAGCTAAGTTAGCTAAGTAACATGGTTAGAATAGTTAGCATGCTATGTCGGGTGGCTGTTTATTTTTTGATTGGCTGGTGAATGGTGAACTATTTCTGAACCCTTCGAGAAATCATCTCGTATTGCTGTGCCTCATCCATTAATTATGTGGGTACCGGCAATGTTTGAGAAGTAGCAGAACGCAAAAAAAAGTGTATGAACGCTAAGGACAAAAATTTAGAAGTGCCGGAACTGCATTCCGCTGCGTTCCGGCCCACTTCAAGCACTGGTTGTAGCTTAACATGCTAGGCTGAGGATATGGCAGGTGACCATCAGTCAACCTGTTTCTCAGTTGAGTCTAGACACACTTACTTATTTGCTGCAGTCCGTGTATGTCATAACATAATATAACAATAGTATAATGCACCTGTAGGTTGAAGATGACTTTTGTCAGTCCAGTTTTATAGTTGAGAATTGCTGTGTCTCTTGATTTACCATTACAATTTTAATGGAAAACACCAGGCTATTTATTCCTGTAATATTATACAGTATCGCTCTAATGGAAGTTCTACCAATGTCAAACTAGCAATAATATCAGCCATAATAACCATCTTAAAATTTGTAGGTACTATGCAATATGTTAAATGTCTTCACGAGCGGGACGCCTACAAAGTAAAAAATAAAAGTTTACACTTTACTTGACAGTATTGACATAAGAGTGACATGACACAGTCATGAACATGTCATAAACAAGTCATAAACGTTTATGACGCAATGCTTCTGTTATTAAGTGACATTCTGTTTTTGTCATAACAACAGTGTCATGTCACTCTTATGTCGATACTGTCAAGCAAAGATTCTAGAACAGAGCAAGATGGATTACTGGCAGGAGAATACGTTGGATATGTTGAAGTACGTTCTATGACTCTATGGGCGCCATTTTGGTAAGCTCAGGTCTCGTCACAGATGCTGGCTACCGTGGGAATCCTATGGCGTTGATCCTAAAATGAAATACAAAGCTGTATGTTACGAGAAATTACGAGAAACCCAATAGACCACACCATGTCTAGACCAGTTAAATATATTGTATAAAGACAATGTAGAATTATTTCCGAGGGTAAATTAGGCTAGGGCACTGACATCTGAACATCATCCAAAAGTTCAATAGGCCAGTGTTAATTTTGTTACTTTATTGGGAAACGAAGTAGTCTAAAGGTAACACATTACAATTTAAATTTCAGTAATTCGTTATAGTTACTGAATAACTGTAACGTCCATTCCTGCATTAGGCCTACTCACAATATCTGTCAATAACCTATTGACTTATTGTTTCCATGATTGCTTATTTAAAATGTTTAAAATATGGATTAGCCTAAATAGCCTAGGCTACATTATTTCATAGAGATGCTTAGTGTAGAGCACGCATTCTCTCCCTGCACCTCTCTCCCTCAAACGGGTTCAGCCTGCATGCATCTCCTACACAAATTAAAACATGGCTTGTGCAAGAACTTCATGCAGACTACAACTGGCGCGGTGTAGCCTACACAACTTTGTTCAAAATGAATGCATTCAAGTTGACTTTGCAAAGTTAGTAGGCTACTATAGCCTATTTATCACAACATTGTCAGTCGCGTTGTCAATCGCAAACGCAAATGTATTTACGGAATTAACTGTAGCTTAATTTGTCGAGGTCGAAGGGAAAGCACCTGTTTGACATACGCGTAGCAACGGGCTGGCCTGGACGGGCCTAGGCCCATCTACTTGTCAGTCTTGCCCGTCCGATTAGAGGGCTTTCCTTCGTTTACGCTCACCATCAAAGACGCGCAAGTCAACACTGCGCTGAGAGCTCAATAATCAGTCAAATCTTCAGCTCCGTTTAATTGTCAGGTGTGACTAAATGCGTTCATGTTCCACTTTTTATGGCATAAACGTTGCATGCATATGGAAAGGTTTTGTGGTAGGATTGTCCAATGGTCAAGCTGTGCAGCTTCAATTTGTGTTTTAATTTATGAGACGCACGATGCTGGGTTCATCAGTTTTGCGCAAGTTTAAAACGTTTAGCCGACTGCGTAATTTGTCATTTTCGTTCTATAAGTTCCACTTTTCATGTCATGAATGTAACATGCCTATGATAAGGCTTTGCAGTTGTACAATCTATTGTCTCAATTGTGTTTCATGTGACGTGCGCACCGATGGGTTCATGCACTTGGCCAGCCTAGAACAGGAACATTTTGGAGAGGGAATGAGAGCAAGAAACACTTTTTAATTAAATGTAGCCTAATTTACAAAGACATCGTAAAACACTGAAAGTGAATATTTACACCAGGGGTCTCACGTCGCTCTCAAGCTCAGTCGCTTGCTGCCCTCTTTTGAGCTTGCGAGAGGCTGAAGCAGTCATACACATTTGCACAAGTGTTACCGCCTACGAATTTAATAAAAAGTAAATCATGCTTAATTAAAAAAATAAAAAAATGTGGCTACGCAAAGTAGATGAGTAGGCCTAAATAATAGGACTACAAGCTAATTTATAACTCAAGCAAATTGTTTTCAATTATAACATATCATTGCACAAATTAAGTTCAACGGTTAGATTTATTTGGACGTGTTTTAAGTTGGCTACAGCCTGTAAATAGGCTAATGATTTTTGAAAACGAACTTCTGTGGTCATATGGATTTAAGTACATTTTGGGAGTTTTTGACTGCATGGAAATGATAATAATTAGTGTCAAGCACGGTTGTGTTTAGCCTAGGCCAACCATTTGCATTTATTTCAGTTATGAACATCAGACGCTTGAGTGAAATCTCGACCTTATTAGTAATTGATAATAATAGCCTATTGTAGGCCTATGCGCTGTGTTTAAGCAGGCCGTGAACAAAGGGTTAACATATAGCCTACAGGTAGAAAAAAGAACAATGGTGATAATATAACCGTTAGCTAAGTTAGTTTGCCTGCTAGCTAGCTCATCAGTAGGCTATACACTACAAAAAATGAAATCTAACCAAGTGTTATTAATCTCATAATAAGATCAAAAAATCTATTTTGTATTGTTTTTAGTATGAAAAGACTTACCAAGTGCTCTCTCGAAAGATCATTTTGACCTAATTTAAGAAGACTTTGACTTATTTTAAGGAGTCTTATCAAGACAAATTTGCTTAACGCACTGGCAGACAAATTTGCTTGTTTTTAGGACAAATTTGCTTAACGCACTGGCAGAAAAATGTGCTTGTTTTCAGGATGAGATGTCTTAAAATAAGTCAAACTTTTCTTAAATTAAGTCAAATGATTTCACGAGAAAGAACTAGTTAAGTCTCTTTATACTGAAAACAAAACAAACTAGTTATTTTTATCTTGATATAAGACTAATATATAACTAATACTAATATTAATAATAAACTTGCATTTATTTATTTATCTATATATTGCTTTTATTTACTGTGTATATTTTTGCGTTATGTTCTTTTATTTAAATGCAGAGCAAAGGACCCTTTTACATTTCACTACATGTAAAATGTATGTGACAAATAAAAGCACTTGACTTGACTTGACTAATAATCTTGGTTAGATTTTATTAGATAAGCATTTTTTTGCAGTGTACAGTCTCTCAATGGGAATTTATGTGATCTATTTACCAGTGCAATAGCTACTTCTGTCTAAATAATAGGCCTATTTACCTCTCCTTATTCAGTGTAAACTTGGAAAAAGATAAATCAGTCTTTCACACAGGTCAGTTCTTGCAGTTCATTACCGAGTAAAAAAACAAACAGCTGGCAATGTTAAAAAACAGCTGTTCAGGTGAGCTCATAGAATTGGAACTGTATATGAAATGTTGCGCTGAGCTTACCAAAATGGCGCCCTGTCGGGTTCAGAGCGTACTTCATGCCTATGACGTAACTGATCTATCTTGCTCTGTTCTAGAATCTTTGCTGTCAAGTAAAATGTTACCAAATAAAACTTAAAACTGTCTTGAATGAACACTGCAAAAAATGAATTCTAACCAAGTGTTATTGATCTTATATTAAGATTAAAAAGTCTATTTGGAATTGTTTTTAGTATGAAAAGACTTACCTAGTGCCCTCTCAAAAGATCATTTTGACTTAATTTAAGAAGACTTTAACTTATTTTAAGGAGTCTTATCAAGACAAATTTGCTCAACGCACTGGCAGACAAATTTGCTTGTTTTTAGGACAAATTTGCTTAACGCACTGGCAGACAAATTTGCTTGTTTTCAAGATGATTTTTTTGTTAAAATTAAGTCAAATGATTTCACAAGAAAGTGCTAGGTAAGTCTCTTTATACTGAAAACAATACCAACTAGTTTTTTTATCTTGATATAAGATTAAGAACACTTGGTTAGATTTTGTTAAATAAGCAGTTTTTGCAGTGAACATATTGGTCGAACATTACCCAATACCCCTACAAATATGAGGATGTTGTTACAAAAAAATGCACTGAAAAGTATTAAAAACCCTTTATCAACGTATCCTAAAACTATCTCTCAAACAATTTCTGTGGTAGACTGGTAGTACATTTCTGAATGATTTATTTACTTTGGTATTTGTCTTGGCCAGCAAAGGAGACAAAGAGTCTGGTATGTCATTCAATGGACAGACTCAATGCTGTATTACACTTTGGACATGAAATGGCAACACTACTCAGATTCTTGCTTGAGAGAAGGGAGGGAGATAATCTATAGTATCCCTAGTAACTAGCAGACTTAGTGGGGTGAGGAATTTTTCCTGTCCTTTATTTTTAACACATTGTCTAATAAAAGCAACCCTGCTTAGAGACAGTACAGCCGTAAGTGGCAAAATACTGGGAGTAGGGGGTCTGAAACTGACACACCATGCCACATGCAATCCAACACCTGTTGATGATCTCATGACTGAATTACTCAGGGCGAATGCATTCAACACCATTTCCAGCAGCCCTGAAAAAAGGTCAACCTCAACTTCCTTTTTCAAAACATTTGGAATTTGCAAATTAAAGCAACAGCCAGGCAAGATCACAAAACAAAAACACAGACATAGAGACAATGAAAAGACCACAGACAATAATCATTAGCTAGTAATATGTTAAGGTATTTAAAGATGTTCACTTCAGCATGATCCAGCTGGCCAAATTGTAAACAAAGACTGTGCCATCACAGCACTAGGGGTATCACGATTCTCCAAATCCTCGATTCAATTAAATTTTTGATCTAAAGTCACGATTCGATTCAATTTTCAATCTTTTTCAATTATATTACTATTAGTGCATTTCTTATGTTGTTTACTTTTGTGCCTTTTTTTGTTTTGGGGGACTTTTATTTTAAAAATGGTTTTTATTTTGAAACCATTCCTACCGTGAGCTAGTAAACAGAACAGACATTAAACATGGACATTTTTGGTAAATATGTGACATGGTTAGTCTGACATGGTTGTCTGCAATGTGGGAGACCTACAGGAGCAGTTGTGGCTGCCTAACCCTCTATACTGCAGATTTAAAGCACAACTCTACACCTAAAAAAGTTATCTGATGACTCCGCAATCATTGGTCTGGGGATGGAAGGGAGTACAGAGAATCTTAACCCAGAACTGTATTGGTCTGTCTTAATGGAACTGCCTCCAGATCAATGCAGGGAAAACCAAAGAAATTGCAGTGGACTTACGGCCAAAGCATACTATACTGCGGCATATACTGCGGACGTTCTAAAAAGCAAACATAGCAAAAAAGAGGTAATTGAAATGCTTTCATTTCATTAAAGGCGCTCTAATCGATGCTGGGTAACGTCACTTCTAAGTATATATGCTCTTTTGATCCCGTGAGGGAAATTCTGCATTTATCCCAATCCGTGAATTAGTGAAACACACTCGGCACACAGTGAACACACAGTGAGGTGAAGCAAACACTAATCCCGGCACAGTGAGCTGCCTGCAACAACAGCGGTGCTCGGGGAGCAGTGAAGGGTAAGGTGCCTTGCTCAAGGGCACTTTAGCCGTGCCTACTGCTCAGGGTTCGAACCGGCAACCCTCCGGTTACAAGTCCGAAGCGCTAACCAGTAGGCCACGGCTGCTACTTCTGTTGACTTTCAAACAAAACAGAGAGCTAGCTCGCTACTTCCTCCCCCTCCCTCCTGTGCAATTGAAACTCTCATTAAAGGATAATTCCGGTGTGATTTTGACCTAAAGTGTCTTGAAACATGATACCAAGTGTGAACGTATGTCTCATAGCTCACCTCAGCTTGTCCTAAAAATAATTCAGTGGAAATGCATGGATTCAGTTGCTTCCAGTAGCAGCAACTGGAATCCATGCATTTCCACTGAATTATTTTTGGAATCTGATCCCTTATCATACCTGTTCATTCGTACTCGTCGCTCGACTTATCGTGACTAAATTCAAGATGGCGTGGAACGGTAAAATTCCTTAAGGTACTGTCTGTATAAATCGTCTTGTAAATAAACTACCAGTGCTTTTTCAAAGTTCTCCATGTCTCATTTTAAATGTCAAGGCCCTCGTAAGTCTACCAATGAAGTATGGAGATACTTTGAGTCTCGTAAATGGTGTAAAACAGTGATTTATTTGCATGGCTAGGCCGATGCCCGAGGCACCATAACGAAACACTGTTGGTAGCATTGGCTAACTAGCGGCAGATTTCTGAGTGCAGGGGACAAGCCGAGATGAGCTATGAGACATACGTTCACACTCGGTATCATGTTTCAACACACTTTAGGTCAATATCACACCGGAATTCTCCTTTAACGCGCATCTCGTCTGTGATTTGCTGGAACAGTTTGTTATGTTTTTATGTGCTAGGTTTGCCCAGGTTGTTTTTGTTGCCGTTTTTGGAGCCTGGGCTGTCCACAGAGATCGCGTTTTTTTACAGTGTATTCAGGACACTGAAGTTAGGTGATGTTTGCAGTAAGTGACATAAAATGTTTTAGCCTAAAAAAACACGTGGCATTGCTTAGAGCACCTTTAACAGACCATCAGCTAACAGAATTAAAACATTTTAAAACCTCATGGTACACTGCAAAAACTGTTTATCTAATCAAATCTAACCAAGTCTAACCTTATATCAAGAGCAAAAAATCTGTTTGGTATTGTTTTCAGTATAGAGAGACTTACCTAGCGCTTTCTTGTAAAATCATTTGACTTAATTTAAGAAGAGTTTGATTTCTTGAAAGCAAAAAACAAGCAAATTTGTCTGCCAGTTAAAAATGCTAAAAATAAGTCAAAGTGTTCTGAAAGTCAAAATGATCTTTCGAGAAAGTGCTAGGCAGAGGCACACCTTGTCAATGCTTGGAGCCCCAAGCCTCTATGGGTCCCCAAGACCTGGTCTCAGCGCTTTTGCCGGTGGGACAAGCGAGAATTTCGTCCATAGAGATTGAATGATTGAGTGATTTTGCGTGCTCCTGTCCTATTGTACAAACAGTGCATCTGTGCATGTATGCTATGCATGGTTCGAATTACGGGGGGTATTGGGGGGGACCGACCCCCCTAGATGAGACTTGGACCCTCCAAAAAGGGATGAAAATAATAGTTTGAGGGGTACTGAAAAAAATTAATACAATTTAATGTTATCCAATATTGCATGTAATTAAATGCAGCATTGCCATCACATACCAACAATTCAGGATATAATCTAATGAAATACGATTTTCAAACCCTCACCCCCATTGGGCTGTACCATTTCTCTGGTACGTTCAGACTGTGTTCTTTGCTATGACGTAATACTGACGAATTAAAACAAATGCACAGTGTAGGCTGCAAAAGCCTGATATGCGTATGGGTTAACAAGCGGTGGCCAACTGGCCATACATTTGTCTAATATTTCACTGCCTTTGTAACATAGTGATAGCCAACCTTAGTAAAACATTGAGTAGCAAGATCCCTATGGTTTAACCGTAGGTCTCCCTTCCTCTCAGCGGCCACGACCATCGCTGCTGTTTAGCTTAAAAATCAGGCCTATAATCACACGCCATAGGAGGAGTTCCATATACTGACACGGGAGAGGTTTAATGAGGCAATTTATTTATCATTTTGTGCAATTTCATTCTTAATGTCTAAATAAATTAGGGAATTTGCAATAATATTTAGGGAATTTTGCATGTAGATTAGTGGTTCTCAACCTTTTTTAAGCAAATGCCCATACACCCATAATTGCAACGTTGCAGTTTGTTTGAAACGCTACGTGAACATATAATAATCAATTGGACCTGAAATGTCTTTCCTCGTTGCCATTATTAGAGATCAGCCTTTCTTAAAAGCGTATTGCTGCACAAATGTTTTGTGAAATAACACCAGGCACACAATGCACTAGGCTACATTATATGAAATGCCCTACGCTAAACAACGTGAAGATATTTGTTTTCCAACCATTCATTTTTTTTTATTTGCTTGATGTTTGGTAGGCTAGCTATCCAAGAAAAACGAATCAAATGAACCAAAGGCTGGCCTTGAATTAGGCTAGGTGAACTTGGCTATTAAACGGGAGACTTTCTGTGGCCCATCTGTAAACAACTCTGGGTCTTAAATCTAAGCTGTATGTTTGCCATTTTCCGTGCTATTGGTCTGTATGCATTTCCATGTTTGCATTGCACTATTTTTTGACTGTTGCGCGCGATTTTAGGCACGGTGCGCACCTTGGAACAGTGTTTACCCGAATCCAACCCTTCCCATAACGTGTAAGGTATATTGTGCTTGCTAGTATGATTAGTTTCCTTTAATTTGTCGGCCAGCCAGCCACAGTCATATGACATACCGATATATTTCGAAGGAAAATTGACTGTGAACCACAAGTGTGAAATCATGTGTGTAAGCCTATGTAAAATGGAGAGTGACGTCACCAATCGAAATAGCTGTACCCCCCGAAGCTCACGGTATAATTCGAACACTGATGCTATGGCTTTATAAACAGAGGATCTGTGTTCAAAAGAGTTCAAAGAATCTGCATCAGGCTAATGTTAATTGGCAGAAAGATTGGACATGGTTTGCTACATCTATATGACAATAAACTTGAGCTAGCTAGCGACAGTTACAACTTGTATTAGAGCTGTCAACCATAATGCATTAATCGCGATGCGATTTGGCTAAGGACCAAGCATAACGCGTTCATTTTTTAAATCGCATGCCGCCAAAGATTTTTAATTTTACAGTCACTTGTTCTGTTATCAACAATTCTCTTTGGCTGCTAATATTTTGATCCTTTGATGCACCGTTTCTTGTCCTCAAACTGACACAGACACTTCTTAGTAGCTTGTCTGCCTTCTGTCGACATGGAATTAAAATATCACTGAAACACCTCAAATTTAAGTTATAATCTACGACATGGGTCGGCAACAGGCGGCCAAAGCTGGCCCGCCACTGAAATTATTTGGCCCAGCCAAATTATTCTGGCAGTTAATTTTTTTTTATCTTTTATTTTACAATATCGATTTACATATAGCCTAGGCTATTCACCAATCAGACTGCTTAAACAAATATGAGAAAGAACACCAGAACACACTTGATCCTGCTAGCTGTGCATAGCCCTCGGCCAGTGCTTCGATATTGCGCTTTTGTGCTTCTGTTTGGAGCAGATAGGTCCCCTTGAAGGTGCCGCTGCGTTTCATAGTGCGGTATGATATTCTTTTCAAACAGATACAATGGCTTTGCGTTTGTGAAACCGGGTAAGATGAATGCAAAATTTTCTTTCCATTTCTTTTTATAGGCCCAGCTATTTTTCTCCCAGCTTCAACTCCTGTAGTTCGCTTCTTACTCTGCATGCTAATATTTCTTCTAGGCAAACAATAAACATTGTAACATTGTCAGGAGATGGGTCAACCAAGTAGCCTATTTAAGAATAAAATAAAGCTAGACTTTATCCAAAGAAGTAATTAGAATAAGTCAGGCTCCGTGTTAAACTGTCCATCAATTGAAATGTGTCTGCAACACTGCTTTTGACTCCCAATTATTTAATGCAACGTTTCGAGTCGAAACGTTGCATTAAATAATTGGGAGTCAAAAGTGGTGTTGCGGACATTATATTTTTTTCAATTGAGTATAGTTTTCTTTTGTCCTGCACCTGCCAGAAGGTGGGATATGCGCACAATAACTGTTTGCTAAACTGTCCATCAATGCCACAATTATTGTAGCCTAGTGCCTCGTGTTGTATAGTGCCCACATTTACTATTCACAATATTAAAAGGGGAGATAAAACAGAGTTCATCCAGATAAATTTATTACCAATTTTGGGTATAGGACTCCAATAAAACTATTTCACTTCTATACTTTGTTTTGGGTTTTTTAAAGTAATTTACTGTATTTTATTCTATTTTATTTATTTATGTATTTATTTTTTATTCTTCAGGCTACATTTATATTTTCAAAATAACAAGGTTTTTCATGTCAGATTATTTACAGCCTAACATTGGTGATGAACCCTGGTCGGTAGGGCCCCTTAGGAATTTTTGCTTAGGCCCCCCACAGACTCTAGAATCACCTCTGGTGCTAGGTAAGTCTCTCCATACTAAAGCAATACCAAATAGATTTTTTGATCTTAATATAAGATTAATAACATTTGGTTAGATTTTATTTTTTGTAGTGTACAGCCTTCTTGTGGATGAAAAACAGCAAAACAGTAGCAACAAGACTCAGAAATTTGATCAGCTCCAAAAAAAACTGTTTGACAACCAAAGACATGGAGAATGACCAAGTGAAACCAGGAACACATTTAATACAGCAAATTAAAAGCCTAAATGCTTGTTTTAATTTTTTATAGTGGCTATGCCATGGAACCAATGGGGGGCACTGGTTTTAATGAGATTATTAGTCTGACAATTAGTCTGTCCCAGCCAAGATCATTAAACAGCAAGAAATAACTAGAAGATCCTGTTGTCTTAAACAGCAGCCATCATGGCTGACACTAAAGACTCAACATATGAACACAACACTCGATAAAATCAGCATACATATCCAACTGCCTCATGAAAGCTTTTGTTTCATCAGACATCTGTTGGGTCATATTCTTCTTTTTATGCAGCAATATAGAATTGTGTTGCCAAGCGTCTACTGTGTGTGTGTGTGTGTGTGTTTATGGCAGTGTTATTTTTGAATATGTACTTAATGTATATGTATATCTCTGTTTTCAACAGGTCCAACATTGCCTCGACAAAGCCCTCAGGTTCAGAATGGCCCTTCACCAGAGGACCTGGAGATGCAGAGAAGGTGAATCACCCAAAAGAGGTTTTCATATGGCTGTTCATATGTCTAATTAAAATAATTACCCACACACAGTAATATTTAATATGAGTCATAGGAAGTAAACAGTTCAAATTAAATGAATGCAAGTGGAAAGAATGAAAGACAAACGGCAACACAAAATACTAAACATAAAAAAATAATTGCCTATAAAATTGAATAAATTAACAGGGCCTATGCATTTTTTAATTAATCAATTCACAATTCAAATTATTTTTTAAGGTGATTAATTTAGATACTTTGATTACATGCATGTACCTTTTAATCACTGTTGAATAAATGTGTGTGTGCAGTTAAAGTGACTTAAAAATGTCACTCACTTCACCCATGAGATTAGACAAGTACATAAACACTTCAATGTTAACTAAATCCAATATACTGTATATTACTCTTTTTGGTAACATTTTAGTTTAGGGAAACCATTAATACTAATAAATGTGTATGTATTAATGCTCAATAAGATCTGTATTAAAGGTACACTATGCAAGATTTTCACCTTAATATAACCTTTACGAAGCCAATTTGATGGTAAACAAACTTGTAATAGGAAAAAACATCAATCCAACTAACCATTCAATAATGCTTATACTAAACATAAAGCAGTGCATACAGAAAGTATTCACAGCACTTCACTTTTTCCACATTTTGTTATGGTTATGGTTATGGGACTTTGTAGACGCCTTTGTCCAAAGCGACACACAAATACAAAAAACAACATACTATTTAAAATATAACAGGTCAAACTATAATAAGGAGAATAGCAATAATAAACAACAATGTCAATTCAATAAATAGCCTAATAAAATAAGCAATGAAAATGAGGGGAAGAGCAATAATAAACAATAGTGTCCATTCAATCAATAATATAAAAAAACAAAGACATGGTAAGACTAAATTAAGGAGAATTAATCAATAAATCTATAATAAACAATAATGTCAAACTAGAAATGTAATGCCAGAGGAATTACAATAGTGGATGGAAAGCTGCTGGGTTAATGTTGGTGGGGAGATTCCTGAAAAAAAACAAAAAAAACATTGAATCAATCTTTGAGTTCATAAAAAACCCTTGTACCAAAAAACCTTGTGTGTCAGGCATTCTTGAGATATCACACTCAAGGTGGGTTTGACCTTGACATTTGACTTCATTATTGAGTCCATACAAATGTTCACACCAAATTTGAAGCATATGCGTCAAGCCGTTCTGAAGTTGTGACTCAAGTACGAAAGCTGGCCTTTGGAAAATGTAGTTCAGAGAAAGCCTAATTGTATGCAATGCAAGACTACCTGCAAAACGGGGCTTTCAGTTGGTGTTGATGACTGCCCAGCTAACAAGTAGTCATTGAATCTATGTTAAAATCAACATTACTTTGTCAACGTTAAAATCATTGAATCAACGTCGCTCTGCAACATTTATTCTACATCACTTTTGCACCCTTCATTAATATTGAAGCAACGTTGAAATTCTAACTACAGATCTCTTCATACTAAAGCAATACCAAATAGATTTTTTGATCTTAATATAAGATTAATAGGATTTCAATGGTACATGTATTTCCACTAAAATTAATATTGAAACAATGTTGAAATTACAACCAAACTAAAGATCAACGTGATTTCAGTGGTATTTCAATTGATATTAAACCTCAGTAAACCACTATTAGCCTAATCTGGCAAAATATTGGGAAATTCATATCCTGCTTTATCTACAGCCAGGATACATTTGGCTAGGCCTAGATATGTCTTGTTTAGGCTACACAAATAAATACAATTCTCTTTTTCCATGTGTTTTTTTTCTCTCACCTGATGCACTTAGGCAGCAGCAAGACCTTCAGCGCCAGAAGGATCAGGAACGGGAACAGGAGCGTGAGTTGCAGGAGCGAGATCGTCTGGAGCAAGAACGGCAAGAACGAGAACGTTTAGAGCGGGACAGGGTGGATAGGGAGCAGTTACAACGTGAACGTGCAGAGCGTCAGCGCCAGGAACGGCAAGAGCAAGAGCGTCAGGAACAAGACCAGCTGGAGCGTGAGCGGCTGGAGAAAGAATTGATAGAGCAAGAGAGGATGGAAAGGGAGAAGCAAGACAGGGAGCAGGAGCAGTTGGACAAAGAACACATGGACTGGGAAAGAGGCAGGCGCATGTCTAATGCTGGTGAGTCTCTATTTGTTTCTTGATCTACACCCTACACAGTACAATAGAACTACTGAACAGCTGTCAACAAATGAATGGGTCATACAAGTTTACCCTTATCCCTTTGCATTATTTGCAGTACCTATTTTTCATGTAGTGATCACTGATGTTCTCACTTTTTTGCCTAAACCTCTGTAGCAACAGTATTTTAGGCTACAGCATTTAACTATAACTTGTAAGCTTGATGCATGTGAGTTAGCATGATGCTACTCCGTGGTACCTCATCTGCTCCCATGCATCCATTTTTCATTTTAATTGTGTGGGTGATGCTCAAGATGGCTACATTTAACTCAAAGCCCTGTTATCCAGGACAGATGGGCAGCTGCCAGGTCTAGAGAAAGTTAGTTGCTTTGTAGCATGAGCTGCTTACCTGTGTGCATGAGTTCCATAGTTACTACATTACATTAGCCAGACTGCTCTGCCCTGTAAACCCAGGTCTGACTTCATACAAAGATTGACACACGCAGTGGTGTCGTTAGGTATGGGCATTCGGGGCTATAGCCCTGGATGTTTTTTCAATAGCCCCTCTCACAACACAGAGCAAATAACGCAGAATCTATTTGAAGGGTTCAGATGCAAAAGCCTCTAAATGCCACCTACGTCAAAAATGAGAGAAAGATGGTGAGTGGATTCTCTCCACACATTAATCAAATAATTTAAAACCCACTAAATACCACTCTCTTCCTGGTCTGAAGGTTTATAGCGATTTATATCGATTTATATTGTTGCTAGGTTACGGGGACGCTGGCGAGACACGCCGCTCCGTCTGGCATCATGTTTTTGTTTGTTTTTATGTAATGTTCGTAATTTTATGTGATGTCATGTTCATTTTTTATATTGATTTGTCTAGTTAAATGTATTCTCTCTTCATTTATGTTAGTTTCGATAGTTGTCGTGTTATTCTTAGTCCCTTTTACTGCTTCCAAGTCGGCTGATGTCGTTGTCATTGGGAGCTTGCTATGGCTAGAACTACCTTTTGCCCTGGACTGACATCCTTCATCCATCTATCCGTGAGCGGTGCTGCACTTTACTGTCTGGTCGAGGAGATTTATCAGGACAGCTGGACCTGGGCCTACTCTGCGAGGGATCTGCCGCGACCGCCGAGCTGCTGCTGACCTGCTATGGAATCAATTTTGTGTCAAAAAAATTCAAATCAAAATACCAAATAGAAAAATCAAACAAAAAATGTAAACTCAATTAAAAAATACAAGATTGCAATGAAATCATTTGGGTAACCGTGTAAAATATTTGTCTTTGCCTCTTTCTCAGTTTTGTTTGATGCTGTTTTCTTTGATTACGATTCCAGCTTTCTCGTTTGCGCTCCCTGACTTTTTGATTGCGGTTTTGACACAAACGTGTCTGGGGGTTGGGATTTCCTTGGGTGCATTCCCATTGGCTTATTTATGGTTGACCGACAGCTAAGCAAGCGTATGAAGCGAATGCCGTACTCTGCTTCTGATTGGTTGTAACAACGTCATCACCGGTGCGACACAGTTTTAAACAAAAATACACCTTGATGGCAGAATGCAATCCGAGGTAAGGCAGGACATAGGCAAGTTTACGATTCAGTTTATTATTAACAATTGTAACTATTACTGATTGTACATTGTTGTTTACAGGAGCAAGTACGAACTGAGTTCTTACAAAGAATACAACAAAGATTCCTCTTAAAGGACAATTCCGGCGCAAAATGAACCTAGGGGTTAATAACACATTTGTACGAGTTCGACCGTTCGCTGGGATTTATTTTCATGCTAGTCGAATGTGACCAGTTTTATTGCAAACCGCTAATTAGTGTTTAACGCTAGCCTTCGGGGCACACGTACAGTAGAAAGAAATCGCTATTTCTATACCACTAACAAGGCTCAAAATAGCACCACACTTACACAGTAGCATAATGAGGGTCTCTACATGTAAACCGAAGCATTGAGAACTTTGTAAGTGTACAGGCAGTTTATTAAAAAGAAACACATTACCGTTCACGTCTGGTTCACATACAGGCAGGCGCCTTGGGAAAACGAAACTCTGGGATGTGAAGTGAATCTCATGTGAAACATTGTTGCTGAAAGAAAGGACTGTGCAAAAGAGAAGCACTGAACGCAACAGGAGACATAAGAGATGGCAGGCTATTTGAACGAATTTGAAGACATCGAGGATGAACCCTTATTGGACGTCGGAATATAGCCTACCAACGAAGAGCTGCGGAGCTCCGTGAAAGGGCTATGAGAGAGAGAGAGCTACCTGTAGTCAATGCTGCACACAGCCTCGCACTTCTAGAAACTGTAGGCTACCTGCGGACATTGTGAAGCTATAGCCACCGAAGAGGAGTGCCTGTGTTGCATGGAGTGGGACCTGTTGCGTCGCGACCCCCAAGAGACGCAGTGTTTTGTAGAGTCTGAAGATTCCCCCTCATTGATAAACAGGGCTGTAGTTGAAACTTTTTTCCATGTCCCGAAAATAAATTGGAGGCGGCGATCGATACCAGAGAGACCAGATGGACATCCACTAAGTAAGTACACTATACAAGTTATGTTACATCGGAGCTTATTTCTGATAGGCCTATATTGAGCAAATTACATGATTTTAGTTCACATCGCCTGCCTGTATATGTGAACAACCAGACGTGAACGGTAATGTGTTTCTTTTTAATAAACTGCCTGTACACTTACAAAGTTCTCAATGCTTCGGTTTACATGTAGAGACCCTCATTATGCTACTGTTTAAGTGTGGTGCTATTTTGAGCCTTGTTAGTGGTATAGAAATAGCGATTTCTTTCTACTGTACGTGTGCCCCGAAGGCTAGCGTTAAACACTAATTAGCGGTTTGCAATAAAACTGGTCACATTCGACTAGCATGAAAATAAATCCCAGCGAACGGTTGAACTCGTACAAATGTGTTATTAACCCCCAGGTTCATTTTGCGCCGGAATTGTCCTTTAACGGGCTGTTCAGACTACACTCTCGGATAAGTTGGATTGTACTGACGACCGTGTTATTTAACCTGGAGCTTGCTCAGTTAAACTAACAGTTGTTCGGCATAAAACAACGCAGCCTCATCTTGAGCCATGCTCGGTGACTGGCTAACGTTACTGTCCACAAGCACGGTAGCCTCGCCTGGAGCCCAGCTCAGCCACAGGCTAGCCTCTGTCAAACACAAACACGGAGCAGTTTACCTTGAGCCCAGCTTGGTAACCGCTAGTCCCAGTCAAGCACAATCACAGCAGCCTTGCCTTGAGCCCCGCTCGGTAACCGGCTAGCTCACGTCAAGACACACCACCTCGCCTTGAGCCCAACAACAATGTACAATCAGTTATAGTTACAATTGTTAATAATAAACTGAATCGTAAACTTGCCTATGTCCTGCCTTACCTCGGATTACATTTTGTTAAAAACTGTGTTTCGCTTCATACGCTTGCTTAGCTGTCCGTCAAACATAAATAAGCCAATGGGAATGCACCCAAGGAAATCCCAACCCCCAGACACGTTTGTGTCAAAACGGCAATCAAAAAGTCAGGGAGCGCAAACGAGAAAGCTGGAATCGTAATCAAAGAAAACAGCATCAAACAAAACTGAGAAAGAGGCAAAGACAAACATTTTACACGGTTACCCAAATGATTTCATTGCAATCTTGTATTTTTTAATTGAGTTTAATTTTTTTGTTTGATTTTTTCTATTTGGTATTTTGATTTGTATTTTTTTGCTTGCTATTTTATAAGTATTCTTTAATTTTTTTGACACAAAATTGATTCCATAACCTGCAAGCTGCCATCTGCCTTGCCTGGAGTCTGGATTGAGCAGACTAGCCTGCTGCTAACGTTCGAAACTACCGTTGACGTTGGGGAGCTCTGCAGTCTCTCAGAGCATCAGGCTGTCTCTGTCGGGGGTCCACCGAGTTGCTGATCTGCGGGATCGCCCATGACTTCAGACGGTTAGCTTCTATGCTTCCATTGATCTCTAGACTGCAGTCTACAAGTAGGCCTACTAACATCATTTACAGAAGGCCCATGTTAACGTTGGATCCTCCGGGTTGGTCTGAAGACGCAGATGTGCGCCATGTCATTGCCATTGGACTGAGTTGGACTAAGTTAACACAGACTTTTCTTTATTTTAATTTCTTATTTATTTATTTTATTACTTGTTCATTTTTGTTTGTTGTCTGTCTTGTATGTCTAGGGTTAGGTGTCTCGGGTACACTGGCGATTGGAATCAATTGTTATTTTGTACATTTGTTTGTTTGTCTTGATGTCGCGGAAACGCTGGCGACTGTACGCCGCTCCGTCCGGCATCTTTTGTCTTGTTGTTATGTGTCTTGTTTGTGGAGCGCTTTGTGTTGCACTCTGTGCATGTTAAATGCGCTATAAAAATAAAATTGACTTGACTTGACTTGACTTATATGCTCATTTAAAAGAAAAGTGGTCAGACGGATTTAGAGGGTTTTGCATCTGAACTCTTCAATTATAGTTTATATTCCCTTTGGGCATTAAAACCTTGAGATGAGATGGACCTACAGTATTTATCAAACATACAAGCATACGGGTGTCCTCTCACTCTCCTTCATGCAGCAGATCTAACTTGAATGTTACCTTACCATAAAACATAATTTGAAACGTAGGCTACTCTGCAAGAAATAAAATTTAACCAAGTGTTATTAATCTTATATTAAGATCAAACAATATATTTGGGATTGTTTTTAGTATGAATAGACTTACCTAGCAACACCTTTTTTTGATATGTTGTAATATGCGGAAATGGCGATATGATGAATTGAAACATCTCATCACGTAAACAGGAAATGAGTCATAAATTCACCATGCATTGATTGACGTACAAAATGGCAGTGTGGTCTAGCGCCACCATCTGACTACAGGAATAGTAACTATACTGCTTTAAGACCATTCATCAGATTAATTTCATTGTTGGTGTGCATTAAGTGATGGGTGTCCCAATTCTATAATTATGAAGGGATTTTTGATATGTTGAAAAGGGGAGAAAATGAATTAGGGTATTGCTCAACAGATTTGTTGATTTCTGCCTCTGAAAACCACGCCCACCACGGCAGAAGTAGCTGACAGTGACAGAGATGGCAGATGACACAGGTGGCTGCTGATTGTGGTAAAATATAATTAGTTTGACATTTTTTTTCTTAGATTTGTCAAAATGTAGCGAGAAATAAATACTGTTCCTTACTATCTGATTTTACCATTGTTGTAACCTTTGATCGTGTCTGGTCTGATTTACACGGCACGTATGTCAGACAACTTTCTACCGTTCGCCTGCTAGTTTCCGTAAGCTAGTTTAATATCTTGCTCATGAATGTCTCTGTTCTTGCTTGAGCTAATATCATACCATAGTGATAGGGATAGACCATTCGAAACCATCATTCAAGATACATTCAATCAAAAGTTATGTCATATGAGACAGCTCTATACCACAGCAGCGAGCCGCTGCTCTTCATTTAAAACAGCCTGGCGAGAGTTATTTTGGCGAGAGTTACGCAGATGAAACGTGTCTGTTTGCTGAATTATAAGATGCAGAGAGTCTGGTATCCAGGCTACATCACTACCACAGTTAAATAAAATAATAAAAATAAAAAAATGTATTAATAAAAAAACACCTTCTCATTCAATGTGTTTTCATGACTATTTACATTTATGTACTTAACAAAAAAGTGTGAAATAACTGAAAACATGTCTTATATTCTAGTTTCTTCAAAGTTCCTATTTTTTTAATTTAATACCATATTCAGCAAGCCATAACTTGACAAATATTCACCTGTGGGCTAAATAACTTTGCATTCATTCATAGTTTTGATGCCTTCAGTGAGAATCTACAATGTAAATAGTCATGAAAATAAAGAAAACACATTGAAATGAGAAGGTGTGTCCAAACTTTTGGCCTGTACTGTACATGTATTAGAAATACTGCCCATCCCTGCGTACAGGGTCTTTCTCGCTAGTTATCACAAAATCCATGCATAAAAAGCCGAAACAAGTGATGTTTATCTGCAAATACGGCCGCTTCGGAACATTTACTGAACTCCGGGTGCCATCTAACTTCCGGTGAGTTCAAACTGAACACCATCACTCCCTACGGAACGGAATATCACTTAATATGGCTGACCACCCTGTACAGTTCACTTCACAGTTCACTTCACTGTCCACTATGAGGCGATCGGAATGCACCCATGGTTTGAAATGGATCTGGTATACCATTGCAGCTGGTGAATTAGTCTGCTAAATAACTGATATTGACTTTCATTTGATTTTAGTCAGCTGAATTTTCAATTTTGCAGATCTTTAGGTTACTTAACGTAACCCCGGTTCTCTGATAACATGAGTGAGGTATCTCACAATGGGAACGCCTCTTGCGTGCCAATCAACGGAAGCCACAATAGCATCACGTCTGCCAATGGCAAACCGAGTCGGGATAACACCACCCACCCTATATAATCCCGCACCCGACTCCAACATTCGGACAGTTCTCTTTTCTTGTGCGCGAAATGAGGGGAGGTCAGTGAGATACCTCACTCATATTATCAGAGTAACCTAAAGTTCTCTTTCAAACATTCGTTTCAGTATTTCACAATGGGAACGTGGTGTACACAACTCCCGAATGTGCAACTGCCCTCAGCGCTCTCAGCTCTCGTGCAACGGTGGTAAATATGTCTGCGCGCTTGAGACAGCAAGTCCCTGCGCAACGGTAGGGGACATGGCTGGTCGAATAGCAGGAGAGTTATCTCCGCTATCCACTGTCTGCTGGGCCATCGCGGTGCTATGAGTATCATGCTCAGACCCTTCTCCCTCACTCTGCTCAGCGTTGGAATTATCAGGCTTATTGGTGGAAACGCATAAAGCAGCACGTTTGGCCACTGGTGTGCTAATGCATCCACACCCAATGGTGCACTGTCGTCCATGAGGGAAAAGAACAGTGGACAGTGCGCGTTTACTCGCAATGCGAAGAGATCTACGGCGGCCTCTCCGAGCAAGCTGGACTGCCATTAGCTCTAAGTAATTTATGTGAGCATCCAGAAAGTGAGGAGGCCATCTGCCTTCGTGCGTCGCCCCCCAGCCTGCTAGGGACGCGTCCATGGAAATTACTTTCCTGGCCGCTGTCGTTCCCAGGGGTGTGCCCTGCATAAAAAGGGACGCATCCCTCCAACACCTCTCTGAAATAAAGCGAGGCATTGGCGGAACGCAGTGACCCGCTTCAGAGACAACGTGGCTCGGTAAGAGACTGGGTTGAGTTGGAGCCCCAGAAACTTTACGTGCTGGGCAGGCTCCAGGCTGCTCTTTTGTTTGTTTGTTTATGGAAAACCCTAATGCTGTCAAGTGTGCAGTCAGCGCAGCCGTGTCGCACGCCGCCTCCTGTGCGCTGCTTGCGCAGAGAAGCCAATCGTCCAGAAAAGTAAGAATTCTGATTCCCTTTTCCTGGAGGGGGTCAAAAGCTGCCTCTGCACACTTCAAAAAAGCCTTGGAGCGAGTGAAAGTTCAAATGGGACCACTAGGAATTCGTAAACTTTTTCGCGGAATACGAATCTCAGATACTTCCTGTGAGGCAGGAAGATCCTAATGTGGTAGTAAGCGTCTGTCAAATTGCATGTCGTTAACCAGTCGTTTGGACGAATAGACTGCACGAGTGTCTTGTGAGACAGCATTTTGAATAAATATTGGCATAGATGTTGGATGGATTTCTCTATCTCCCCCATTTAAAAAAAAAATTCTCCCTTGTATCTCGCTGTTGTTGTTCTTTCTGATCAGCTGTTTCTTGTGTTTTTAAATCTCCTAATGGTGAGTTGCACACACGTACCATCATCAAAACACCAAGCTTAGGTTCTCCGTTCCAACCTAAACCATTTAACTTGGCGCGGTTCCTTCTCTGTGAATACCCTCAATGGCGGAAGGGTCCTCCTCCTATTAATAGTCCAGTCCCCCATCGAATATTTGGGTAGGCTAAGATAAATACTAAACATGACCTCTAAGTTAACTCATTTTTGAGGATGTTAAAATAATTTATAATAATGTATAATATTTCACCACCCCAAATGTTCTTTTTGACGGTTTCTAAACCCTCAACCATTAGACCATCTTTGTGGATACTGTGGAGATGTTTTGCCTTAGGGTAATCAAAATGAGCTTTTCTAATGGCATTTTTGTGCTCGGAGACTTTGAGCCATCTCTTAGTCCGGCCTATGTAAAAGCATTCACATGTACACGATAGACGGTACACCACAATTGTGGTGTTACAATTTATGAATGTTTTGATGTCGTACACCTTTTTTGTCTTGAAATCATTAAATAGTTTGCATAGTAGTTTGCATAATAGTTGCGACAGAGTAGTAGTTGGAGCAGCTCAATGCGAGGCTGAAATTTTGACGGAAATGCTTGCCAGCTGATTTTCTCAAGTCTTTCTGGCTGCAGCTAACAAACCTAGGTTCAACACCAGATTCTCCAGGGCTTGAATCGAAGTTCTGGGTGTTAGAGATGCGCGGATGGACTATTATTTCAACCGTAACCGCATAGCAAAACTTATCATCCATCCGCCATCCATCCACACCAACGTTTTTTGACCAATTTTCAAATCCGCACCCGCCCGCCATCCGCTGGTTGTTTTAATGTATATGGGTGATTCGGTGCTGCTGACGTGAGGCTAGAAAGCTCTTGCCTGTTCTAGAAAGACTGATCCAATGCAGCAAATATATTAAAAGGCTAAAGTCCTACATTGGCTATGTTGTAGCCTATCCCCAGAATATCAGCAGCAAACTCAGTCTGCAAAAGTCTCCAAATAAAACGCAGCCTGTAGCCTACAATTGTATCATTGTAATAAAAAACGCAATTTAGCACATCATTTCAACATGCTGCTATTTAGCCTACTAATTAATGCCTATTGTACTTTATTTTTTGCAAAAAGAAAGAAATCCTTAATAAAATAAGTCATTCACATTATAGGCTACTTTACGCACTGTAACCCACCGCACAGCAGTGCAACGTACGTTTACATTTTTAGTAACAACTTGCTTGCTTGCCTTACACATCTAAGTTTTCCGACTATTTTTCTTACCTTCTTTTTTTCCGCTGTGGATGTTACTGAGCTTGTAGAAGTTTTAGCTCTTACGTTCTGAACATCTAGCACTGCCATTGCCCGATATCAGTTCTGAGTCATATCACACCATAATCTGTCTCCCTTTTAAATGCCTATTCCCAGAATGGTAGGCTAAAATGACTATGTGTTTTATATAATATAATATCGAAACAAAATAACCCAGTCAGTCTCATCTACGAGATGTTTAGGCCTCCTCCAATACTGGCAGCTGGGCTCATAGGTTGCAGATTTGCTTAGTGGCCTACCAAGGCTCTGCAACGAGACGCGACATGGGAGATGAATCATCGGTCAACTTGCACTGTAGCCTATTCTACTTTCTTATTGCACACTGGAGAGAAAAACATGCTGGTAGGCTACGATAGGCTACTTAATTTAAACTTTGTTACCTTTAGTGTGTGTGTGTGTGTGCGTGCGTGAGGGGTTGCTCAGTGAAACATCGGAATACACCAATTCCGCAACACCGTCTCTGATAGATAAACAAAGCAGCATGCATAGAAGCCACTAGGCCAAACTGCCTGATGAAAATTTGACTATTTCAAAGTGTGCTCGTTTTTTTCGGATGTAGGTAACACAATTTAACAATGTATAGGCTATATTTTTTTCATTTGATTGGTTCAACCGCCACCCGGTTTTCCTTTCACGTCTTCCGCCCGATCCGCGGTTTAACCGAGGAGTCCGCGGCTGTAACCGCGAACCGCGCATCTCTACTCGGTGTCTGCCAACTAGTGGTCAAGAGTACAAATGAGATTTTACACTGTACTCGCGTCTATCTCTGTTTTTTCATATAGAAGTATGAAAAGTCATTTTATTACACATGGGTTTAGCTACCCTAAATCTGATTGCCTGGCTGGCATCAAGATAAAGACAGATTACAGTGGGTATCAGTTAAGTTTGGACGGTTTCCTGCATGAATCGTGCAAACATATTCTCGGCAGAAATGGCACAAACTGCAGTTGACACAAACAACCACAAGGTGGCACTTGAAGTTCTGCCATTACTATTTTTGATGCGACTTGACTTACTGCTTCCATGACGCAGTTTCCAAGTCAGTCCAAGTCAGTAGAACAATCAGAGACAGTTGAGCCATTACCAAACATATATGATAATACAATAGCGTGAGTTTATATATCTTATAGCCTACCCTATTTGTCACGGTTACTTATAGATTTGATAGTGTAACGATAGCGCATGAGACACTTGGAGACATAAATTGATCACGGTAGTTTAAGCTTACACTTGACAAAACATTCTAATATGAAAATGTAGATGCAATTGTTGTAAAATGTTGCAGCTCCTTTAAGAGAGCCCCGTGCGCAGGTATGGAGAGAGAGAAAGCGAGAGGGGATATATGTGTTAGAACTGAGATACATGTGGAAAAAGTAGACGTGCTGTTGAGACTGGAGCGAGTCATATTCAAAATAATGCAAAAATAAATCCGCAGATAAAACCAATATCCTCGTTCAATACAACCGCAACATGCCTGTTGCCGATGTTCAAACGAAAAATATTTTTGCGTTTCAATGTAGCATGAAAAAATGTTTAAACAGCTGGACAAATGATTTAGCTAATTGATTATAGCCTGTACACCAACAATTGTTGAACATTTACCTGTACAAGGACTTTGACAGTAGCCCAGCCTAACAAGCATGTTGCGAAAGACGCAATTAATCAGAAATAAATAATGTAATCTGCAGCACTTTATTTAACAAACTGCAAGCAACAGGAGGGTTGAGTCTGAACGACACTGAGTTTTAGATACTGAGTTTTTGAAGTTTTAGAAATATTTCTGTATTTATGTTTTATACCCTATTTGTCACCTTTGTTCACATAGTTAGTTAGTTGATAGACTAATGGTAATGCAGGGGACTGCGACGATGGCAAGCAGGGTTAGATTCCTGATCGATGCTGATCATGTGTGAAAGTCATTAGGCTGGAAGTTTTAATGTGTCTATTAAGCTCATTAGCCTAGGCCTACTTTCAATAGGCCTACTGTACAGCCTGAGAGGGACAACATAGCCTACTGTAGAGTAAACAATCAGTTTACTTAGTTGTTTAGCTAAATCCGGTTTTCTACCCTATCTCCATAATATGCTTATAGAAAGACAAAGTCGGGAAAGTGCGTGTTTATTGAAATAATGAACATTCGACATTCTACTGTCTCATGGCCGCCGTCACCAGTATTGCAAATATTGCCACGACAATACTACTTTTTATTGCCTGGCAATACTAGTTTTCATACATGAGGTTACACTAAATAACTTCACAAACTGCTGCTGTGCTGCGCTTATCCTCAAAGTGTTTTTCCCGATGCATGTAGCCTATTCTAGCCTACTGTCAGTGACTGACGCGAGAAGCAGGTTCTGTGTTGCATTCATTTCAGTGACTGGCGCGAGAGAAGCGGCGTCTGTGTTGTGTTGCGTTGCGTTAATTTATTTTCATTGGGTGTGCCCTGCATAGAGACTGGCTTAGTCTAATCCAAAAATGGAAATAACAGGTCTTTGAATTGACATTAGACTGTTTGTTGTAGGCTAGCCTATAGGGCCTAGCCTAAGTTAAAAGTTGAATGGGCAGACTTGTTGTAACAAAGGTAGCCTAAATATCGGAGCAAATAGCCTATGACAAGGCGGAGTAGGCTACGGAGCTCCAGGATCGGCCACTCCTTCACTGTTCTCTCGGTTTGTACTCGCATGCATTTTTCCGACACTTGGCTGCAAGCTCCCCTCCCCCACCCCCTTCTTTCACAAGCAGTGCAGCTTTCTGAAGCGGTGCTTTCTGAAGCTAATGTAACAACAAATACCACCCAGCTACCCAGCTCATTAGGCCTAGGCTACTTTCAATAGGCCTACTGTAGCCTACAGCCTGAGAGGGCCAACATAGCCTGTAGAGTAAACAATCAGTTTACTTAGAAAGACGAAGTCGGGAAAGTGCTTCAGAGAAAACGTGTTTATGAAATAATGAACATTCTACATTCTACTGTCTCGTGGCCGCCGTCACAGTATTGCCAGGGCAATACTACTTTTCATACATGAGGTTACACTAAACAACGTCACAAACTGCTGTTGCGCTTATCCTCGAAGTGTTTTTCCCGATGCATATAGGCCTATTCTAGCCTGCCTACTGTCAGTGACTGACGCGAGAAGCGGGTTCTTTGTTGCGTTAATTTCAGTGACTGACGCGAGAGAAGCAGGGTCTGTGTTGTGTTGCGTTAATTTATTTTCATTGGGTGTGCCCTGCCACAGCATAGAGATTAAACAAAGTCACAAACTGCTGCTGCGCTGCGCGTAGCCTATCCTCGAAGTGTTTTTCCCGATGCATACTGTAGGCCTATTCTAGCCTATAGCCTACTGACTGATGCGAGAAGCGGGTTCTGTGTTGCGTTCATTTCAGAAGCGGGGTCTGTGTGAGAGTGAGAGAAGCGGGGTCTGTGTTGTGTTGCGTTGTGTTAATTTATTTTCATTGGGTGTGCCCTGCCACAGCATAGAGACTGGCTAGTCTAATCCAAAAATGGAAATAACAGGTCTTTGAATTGGCACGCGAAATTAGACTGTTTGTTGTAGGCTAGCCTATAGGGCCTAGCCTAAGTTAAAAGTTGAATGGCCAGACTTGTTGTAACAAATGTAGCCTAAATATCGTAGCAAATAGCCTATGACACAGCAGAGTACAGAGCTCACTGTAGCCTACTGTTCTCTCGGTTTGTGCTCGCATGCACTTGGCTGCAAGCTCCCCTCCCTCACCCCCTTCTTTCACATGCAGTGCAGCTTTCTGAAGCGGTGCTTTCTGAAGCTAATGTAACAAATACCACCAATATTGTGTGGCAATAAAAGTATCCAGGGTTTGCGCCAGTAGCCAAAATATATTAATAAATTAAGGACATAAAATCCTTAATGTGAAAAAGCTTAATGTAGCTTAATGTCCCAAAACAGCAATAAGTCGTTTTATGCGCTCATTATAAAGAAAGTTTAACGTGTCCCAAAAACAGCTATCAATTAATCACCAAAAGTCTTATAAACAAGTCTTGCCAGGAGCAACACCTTGCAAAAAAAGAAGATAAAAATAGGCCTAGGCCTAATAATGGTTGAAATGGAAAGATGCAAGTTATGTTTTATAAACAAATCCTCCCGTTATCCCGCAGAAGTTTCAAAGTAGCCTACACCCAGCCTAAGCCTAGGCTACTTCAGAACACCTAATCGACTTTGATTCAATAAAAAGATTTTTAAACAAAAACGTTGCATCATTAGGTTACTCCTGGATTTGAACTCAGGACTGCCTGAAAGTTGCAGACCTTCTGGAAATACGTGCATTAACCCACTCGACCGTCAGACAACATTTTCCTTTGTCATATGAATGCTGTCATTTTGTTAACATTACTGTTAAGGAGATGCTTTAGGCAAAGGCTATATTTCAATCTCATTAGTGTAGTAAAAAAAATCAGAACTATTCACAAGGTTTCTGGGAAGCAAGCGAACTTCTCATGACTGCCGACAAGTAGCCTACTGCCAGCTGACGAAGCTCTCATTTTAAAACATTACTGAGAGACAGGCACTGTACAATCAAGAAATCCTGCCACTGAATCCAAAACTATGTTTGACATTATGTACAAAGCTTATAGGCTACAGTGGACTAGCATGTTGCAGGACCTGCTAAAAACACCGACAAACACACTGAAAACTCGGCCAATTACAGCCCTTGCTGTCGAAAGTTCCGTCAGCGGAACGCCACAGCGGACTTATGCTGCCCCCAAGCGGCTGCAGTTGTACTTACATTTCACGCAGCTGCGTGAATCACGTTTTTCGTGAATGAAGTGTCATTTTTTAACTAGTATCCACTGTACATTTCACCTAGTAACTAACGGTTGGCCTCGTAAGGGTTAGGTTGATTATAGTGCTAACTGTTGGGACTGTTGCAGGAGACTTAGTGTAGGCCTATCAGCCATTGAAATGAAAGCTCATCAGGGTGTAATATTGTGGAAACAAACGTTGGGTAGGCTAAATGTATGGTCCATACTGTAGCATACTGGCGCATATAGACTCAAAGCGGCAAAAGCTGACGTTCCTAACCCTGCTCACAAGTGCCATTTGGTGGTTGTTTGGGTCATTGCAGCTTCACTGGGGAAATATAAATAAAAGACGCGTGAAGCCGGACAATTGGATGTTTACAATATTTCCAGGCTTCAACCAGACAGCTGAATTTTAAAGAGGTAGAGTTGCAATAGAAATAGTAGGCCATTCAGGATATAAAATAATACATATATATTATATTATATTATATTGTAATCCTCTGGTGTTCTAATGTAGGCTATTGAAATTTTATTTAATAAAATGTCTACACCCCCCCCCCTCCAAAAAAAGAAATATCGAGGTTCATATCGAACCGTGGGTCAAAAATACAGTGATTCAAACCGAATCGTGAGGTTGGTGTAGCGTTACAGCCCTAGTCATTATAGAACAGACATTTTGGGTAGACATAGTTAACAGCTTGGGCTCTAGTAGGAATGAAATTTGTCATTAATCTGTCACATGATTATATACCTTCAAAATGAATTTAAAGATGATGATGCCAAAACTAGTTGCCTGTGAGAAATACCTCAAAGAGTCATGTTTTGTATAATGTTCCTACTAGAAATTGCTGATTATACTTAACAGCTTTCATATTGGAAAACTATTCAAGATTGCTCCTCGGCTTTCAAGGATAAACCCTGCAACTAGATTGTGTCCAAGTGCTTATCTAAATGCCTTATCATGACATTAACTCATCAAAGTTTAACATTCATCTTTTATGTATGAAGACAGTTATTGTTATGGCATGGGCCTTTTCTTGGTTGAGATGTTGGTATTTTAACATTTAATGTGTTTTTTCTTTCTTTCCACTGTGTGGGAGCTTTGGATGCACATAGTATAGCCTTTGTTAGTTGCATAACTCCAGAGCAATATTTTTTTTTCTGGACCAAACCAATCAGTGAAGTTATAGGGCGATGCATTTTTACAGTGCGTCTGTGGTTTGTTTCAAAAGCTAACCCTCAGTACTAATTATAGTGTTATGTGACATCCAAAAACACAAAATGGTGATGTAGCCTGATGTGCTAGTTGTCTTGCTTCATTGCCCCTTTCTCTCTTCTTTCTTTTTCTCTCTTTCTGTCTGGTCTGTTTCTTTACCTCTGCACGGTGGCTGCTTATTCCCCCCTGTCATGTCATCTGCTGTGCTCAGCATTTGAAAGCACCCTCTACACTCCTCCACCACCTGATTACTCCAAGACTACTTCCTCCTCCTCACCTGTCTCTTCTTCCACTCCTAGCTACCCTCCCCCCACATCCTTGACTTCCTGTTCAACGCCTCCCACCCCTCCACTTCGTCATTCTGCCTCCCGGTTTGCCACCTCACTGGGTTCTGCTTTCCACCCAGTCCTGCCACATTATGCCACGGTTCCCCGAAAACAGCCAACCCTGGCTGCTTCCCCAGCCACACACTCTCTCCCAGCTTCTGTCCCTGCCCCTCCAGCTGCACAGAAGTCCATTGTCTGGTCAGCTACTAACTTTAGTCCCCTTCCCCCATCTCCTCCAGTCATGATCAGTAGTCCACCAGGAAAAGCCACAGGTCCACGGCCAGTCATTGCCATTCCAGCCCCTGGCTCTCTCATGCAGAAGCCTCCATCACCTACACCACCCAATGGCCAGCCAGCATCACCTAAACTCCACACAACCTCACCTAAGCTCCATGCACCCTCACCAATATTAGCGCAACCCCCACCATCGGCCTGTACTCCCCCACCCCCACCCCCCCTCCCCTTCTCTCCATGCCATCCATCCCCACCCATACCCACCTCACCTCATGTGTCCTCTCCCTTACCCCTGCCTGCTATTGTCCCCTCTCCTTCCGCAGCCTCCCCTGCCTCTGCTGAACTCTCTGTAAACTCTGTGCTTGGAGACTCCTGCTCCACTCCTCCAGACCTGCCGGCCTGTCCACCTGCTGATGTTCCCTGTCAGCCGGGTAAGGGCCTCTTCTGTCTGTCTCTGTCTCCATTACTCCACTAAAGGTGGTGGGAGTGGTCGACTTTTCACTTGCTGCCTCTTTGTGCTAAGTTCTATGTGAGGCTAGAGCTAAACCTAGCTATGTGCTTCACTGTGGCAAGCCATGGGATATTCTCATTGGGTCATCCCAGATTAGTTTCAAACTTTAGTTTTATGTTTGGTTTTTGTGGGGCTGTTTTGCTGTTTTTTAGTTGCATATTGAATGTGTCTGACCTCTTTGGCATGAGATTACTCGCCTCATGAAAACCTCACAGTGCCTTGATATTAAAATCAGGTCTGGCTAACCCCAGTCATACTTACAAAATCTGAAAGTTTGTCCTGAATGCCTTTATATATTGCAATAAATTGCTTTCTATATGGGTTTTCATTTTAATATAATAATCTAAGGAAGTATTTTATTGTCTGAGAAATCTACTTTAAAACATTATGTAAGTTATGCACTTCACCTTTTCCTCATTCATTTTAGCCTGGCAAAAAAATATTGGTAACACTCCATAATAAGGTGCCATAATAAATAGCAAACTAGTAATTACCTAACCCTTTGTAAATTGTTACTAACATATCTATTTGGTACAAGTTAATAGTTTTTTCATCATTAATTAAATATTAGTTGTTTGCATAAAAACTGTATGTTAATGCTTTAGCAAATCTATTAACTAATATTGCATTAATATGTGTTAATAGTTAACTAAATGTATTTTTGGCACTAATTAACAGTTATATTTTACATCATTTAAATGTTTAATGTTTATTTGCAAACTATATGTTAATAGAAAAGTTAATGACATATTATTATTTAACTAATTGTTATTAAACTGTGCTTCTGCCTATCCCAATATGAACCACTCTCCATAAGACCCTTACAATAGATAGATAGATAGATAGATACTTTATTGATCCCCAAGGGGAAATTCAAGAAAAAAACATGGAGCTACCTTGACATGTTGCCACTGTTGTCAGCGCCGGAACCGCTTGCAATAAAGTTGGCTAAGCTTAATTAATATATTAGTGGTATATAGCTATAAGCGTGGGGTCCCTTATAATAAAGTTGGTTAAGCTTAATTAATATATTAGTAATATATTACTATCAGTATGGGGGACCCTTATAATAAAGTTGGTTAAGCTTTATTAATATATTAGTAGTATATAGCTATCAGTGTGGAGCCCCTTATAATAAAGTTGGTTAAGCTTAATTCATATATTAGTAATATATAACTATAGTCAGATGGTGAAGGGACTGAGACCAAAACTGGCTTATCACATTTATTCTTTTAGGAAAAGTTAAAACAAAACAACAAGTAGTTGAATGGGCTATATTACATGCATCATTCCTATACCATCACTGTCAGCCCTACTAGCAAGGGAGACATGGAATGTTCAGGTGCACAGAACGACAGTTTATTAATATTCTGAGACTCCCTAAACACTCACAGACGTAGACCATACGGAGGTAATGCATAAACATAATGCTAAACTAAATGTACATTCATTTCCTGCTAGACTGAATTGCACTTTCCATGCACACTAAGCTGAACTGCTTAACTACACTGAATGCATGGAAAGTTGCTAGCGGAGTTTACAGCTAGTCACGTTAGACTCAGTGTGTATGAACTCGTGGTCATAATGAAAACATTAATAAACGTTCTCTAAGTCGCTAGAATTGCACCCAAATCTTAAAAATACATGTAAAGTAACATAATACACGTGGTATATCAAAGTTTTCAACTTAAACAACATTTCACAGTTACAAAAGTGGGGAGTGCTTTATACAGTCAACCTACCCAATGCAAAGCATACCGCTTCTGATCGGCTATGGCAACAATACAAGGACAAAACGCAGCAGAACTGCAGTATAGCGTTTCTCCAAAGGGGGCTCCAAAACACCAATATCAATAAAGCTGCTTAATTACATCACATACAAACACTAAACTACATTTCTAACTCTGTTACACCCCTCCCCTGAATTTCACCAAATCCAAGCAGCAACCAAATAGTACTTCCAAAGGCAAAGAGTACACTACTTTCAAAGACTAGACAGAGAGTCACCAATTACAGGACAGCCAACCACAAAGGTATCCAATAAGGATGAAGTGGAAGAAGAGGAGCGCAAACTCTCACACAACCAACCACTGGCAGTAGGGTGCCGTATGCACCCCACAAGACCATAAAGCCATAAACCATAAATTCCATAAATTCTCAACAAAGCTAATTATAAAAGCTAGATAAATAATGATATGTCATTAACTTTTATATTAGCATATAGTTTGTAAATAATAATAAATAAACATTTAACATTTAAATGATGTAAGAAATAACTGTTAATTAGTGGCAAAAATATATTTAGTTAACTATTAACATATATTAATACAATATTAGTTAATAGATTTGTTAAAACATTAACATACAGATTTTATGCAAACAACTAATATTTAATTAATGATGAAAAAACTATTAACTTGTGCCAAATAGATATTTTAGTAACAATTAACAAAGGGTTAGGTAATTACTAGTTTGCTATTTATTATGGCACCTTATTATGGAGTGTTACCAAATATGGTGTTAGCTGTGCATAATTTACCTTGCTGTCATTTGCTTTGTGTGCATCATTTTTGCCATTGCATGTCTACTTCACCTTTTATGAATGTTGCAGTCTACCCTCAGGCAGGACTGTCAACTCTTCCTGATCCAAGTTTTGTGTGGTATCCCCATGTGTAATTTCTGTGTATGCATCATTTTAGTTTAGAAGGACCAGTTCACTTGAAAATATGTCCAAAAGTAACTTCATAACCATACTACATACAATTCATCATTTATTAAGCCTTTGTTACTTATTAGTTAATGGTTTGTTCATTATTAGTAATTTATTGCTCATACATCATTTATCATCAGTAAAGCTTTTGTTCACACAGTTATAAATGGTTTGTTCATAGTGAATAAGCCTATCCAAAAATATGTTTGTAAATACATGATTTAAACTTAAATCATGAAACAACCACTTATAAATGAAATAATTTTACCAGTATAAACCAGTTGCAAACTATTCTGTTCATCATTTATAAAGCATTGCTCCTATGTTAATTCTCATAAATAAAGTATTTGTACACACAGTTATAAATGGTTTGTTCATAATAAATAAGCCTAAAATATGTTTATAAATTATTGTTAATACTTAATAAATGATGCAATAATATATTTGATAAAGTAATATTTCCATTATTTAACACATACACATACACATACACTAATGATTAGTTAGTGTGAGGATACATCTTTTATAAACCACTTCCTAATACTATAACTCATGATTAACTCAGGAGTTACAAGTGGTTAGTTAATGATATTTTGTGAGTTTATGTAAAGTAAGGACTTTATATGCCTTGCAACACATTTTCAAGTGAGTTGTAAAGATTACATTCACATTCATTCATTTAGCAGACAAGTGACGTACATATGTCAATTAAATTAAAGGCAATTGAAACAACAGTGAAAACCGGGAATCAAACTAACAACTTTTCAGGCTACTGCATGCTAGTCCAGCTCCTTATCCACTACACCAGCCTTTCTCAATCTTCTTTGACCTGAGGCCCGGTCAAGGCGGACTTTGGGGTCATAGGGCCCACCTACACGTACCCCACCCCCATCAAATTCTCATGATGATTATCATTATCACAATTATTATTTTGCTATATTGTTATCCATGCACTTTCACTTCAAAGCAGTCAATGTTTAAAGTACTACATTGTTCACAAAAAGTTTGTGAAAACATGCACATCAGAGGACTGCTTTACTTATGTAAGATATAATAATTACAATAGTTAATTGCTTTTGCATGGTTGCATGATGCTTGCATGAGAAATACTTCTCAAAACAACAGCAACTATATGGGTGCTATTGTTTTGGAATGTTTCCCTCATGTAAGCATCATACACTGGTAGGCAAATGGAGAAAAAATGTATATGCTTTTTAAAGAAATTTCATTTGAATGCCTGAATGTAAGGATTCAGGAAACATAATACCAGCTTTTGTGTATGGTAAACAGCGGAGCAGATAAGCGTAAATCGCTGGTCTGGAGATCTTTAATAGGAAGACCAATAAGGCTACAATAGCTTTTGGCCACGTTATATTCAAATTTGACTATACTCAGAGGCCTACTCAATGCTAGACAGTGAATTGTACTGTCTCTGGGCTGTTTCTATGGAAGTTGCAAGAATCCACGTAGTTCTATTAAATGCCGTTAAATAATTAAATAGCCTTCTGACAGGTTGAAGCAGAGCTTAGCTACCAACGTTATCGGGTAGTTTCAGTTTCTGTCGCCCACACGGGCACACGCATGCATTGAATGAACGCTCATGAACCACTTAATTGTACGGCTCTATGTTTAATGACATCAAATTAGCATTTCCTCCTGATTGTAGAAACGTTTGTTTTCTTTTTCTGCGGGTCCGCGGTTCCTTGATCAATTGCGCAGCAAATTATCACACGAAGCACCGGGCCTAATTTCACTCCACGGCTCCGCGGACCAGCAGTCTCCACGTTGCGGACCGGTGCCGGTCCGCGGCCCATAGTTTGAGAAACGCTGCACTACACTACCAGTAACACTCCATAATAAGGTGCCATAAAAAATAGCAAACTAGCAATTACCTAACCCTTTGTTAATATTTGTTAATTGTTACTAACATATCTATTTGGCACAAGTTAATAGTTTTTTCATCATTAATTAAATATTAGTTGTTTGCATAACATCTGTATGTTAATGTTTTAGCAAATCTATTAACTAATATTGTATTAATATGTGTTAGTAGTTAACTAAATGTCTTTTTGGCACTAATTAACAGTTATTTCTTACATCATTTAAATGTTAAATGTTTATTTACAAACTATATGTTAATAGAAAAGTTAATGACTTATTATTATTTAACTAATTGTTATTAAACTGTGCTTCTGCCTATCCCAATATGAACCACTCCCCATAGGACCCTTACAATAGATAGGTAGATACATAGATACTTTATTGATCCCCAAGAGGAAATTCAAGAAAAAAACACAGAGCTACCTTGACATGCTGCCACTCTTGTCAGCGCCGGAACCGCTTGCAATAAAGTTGGTTAAGCTTAATTAATATATTAGTAGTATATAGCTATCAGTGTGGGGCCCCTTATAATAAAGTTGGTTAAGCTTAATTAATATATTAGTAATATACAACTATCAGTATGGGGGACCCTTATAATAAAGTTGGTTAAGCTTTATTAATATATTAGTAATATATAACTATTAGTCAGACGGTGAAGGGACTGAGACCAAAACTGTCTTATCACATTTACACTGTATTCCTTTAGGAAAAGTTAAAACAAAACATGCCTTCAGGCACTGGCATACATAAAATCGCATCTGCACAAGCAAAATAATAAGAAGTAGTTGAATGGGCTATATTACATGCATCATTATACTGTACCATCAATGTCAGCCCTACTAGCAAGGGAGACATGCGACATGGAATGTTCAGGTGCACAGAACGAGTTTATTAATATTCTGAGACTCACTAAACACTCACAGACGTAGACCATACGAAGGTAATGCATAAACATAATGCTAAACTAAATGTACATTCATTTCCTGTATATGAACTCTTGGTCATAATGAAAACATTAATAAACATTCTCTAAGTTGCTAGAATTGCACCCAAATCCTAACAATACATGTAAAGTAATATAATACAGGTGGTATATCGAAGTTTTCAACTTAAACAACATTTTACAGTTACAAAATTAAAACAAAGTGGGGAGTGCTTTATACAGTCAACCTACACAATGCAAAGCATACCGCTTCTGATCGGCTATGGCAACAATACAAGGACAAAACGCAGCAGAGCTGCAGTATACCATTTCTCCAAAGGGAGCTCCAAAACACCAATCTCAATAAAGCTGCTTAATTCCGGCGAAAATCACATACAAACACTAAACTACATTTCTAACTCTGTTACACCCCCCTCCCCTGAATTTTACCAAATTCAAGCAGCAACCAACTAGTACTTCCAAAGGCAAAGAGTACACTACTTTCAAACACTAGACAGAGGGTCACCAATTACAGGACAGCCAACCACAAAGGTATCCAATGAGGATGAAGTGGAAGAAGAGGTGCGCAAACTCTCACACAACCAACCACTGGCAGTAGGGTGCCTTATAGCTACACCCCACAAGACCATAAAGCCATAAACCATAAATTCTCCACAAAGCTAATCAGAAAAGCAAGATAAATAATAATATGTCATTAACTTTTATATTAGCATATAGTTTGTAAATAAACATTTAACATTCAAATGATGTAAGAAATAACTGTTAATTAGTGCCAAAAAGACATTTAGTTAACTATTAACAAATATTAATACAATATTAGTTCATAGATTTGTTAAAACATTAACATACAGATTTTATGCAAACAACTAATATTTAATTAATAATGAAAAAAAAAACTATTAACTTGTGCCAAATAGATATTTTAGTAACAATTAACACATATTAACAAAGGGTTAGGTAATTACTAGTTTGCTATTTATTATGGCACCTTATTATGGAGTGTTACCACACTACCTTGACCCAGATAAAAACGCCTACAACCATGCAAAAGTTTCTGTTTTCTTCTACTACACACTGTTAAGCATTTATTAAACATCTATAAACTATTATTAAATGCTGAGAAGATCTCCGTTAGGAATTACGTAATGAAATCGCCTAGGCCTGCAGGTAATGCATGTATAGTGTAGGCTAGCCTAAGACAATATAGGGAACGAAACGGGAGTGGGACGGGATTCGGGTGTCTTTCTCTTGGGATTTTGCAGGACAGGACATTTTTTGGCGGGGCCAGTCACGTGATCGGGATATAACGGGAGTATTTTCGTGGGTTCGGGATGGGAGCGACAATTGATTCCCGTGTCACCCTCTTCAGGGGACTGAGATGGCAATGGGCAAAGCTTGATTTTGTATTCAGTAAACCATATTTGTTCGACGATCTGGACGATTGTTTTGGTTAATTGACCTGATGAATGATCCAATCATGACCAACTTTTAGTGTCTTGTCAGAGATTGACAGATTTCCTTTGAAAATATTCAGGTTTTTCTTGTTGTTCAGGATACCATGCACCTTAATTAGATTCCCAAGGCCTTTGGGAATAAAAACAGCCCCGCAATAGCACAGTGCCTCCACCATTTTTTTATTACAGTGTAGGTATGAGATTCTTTTCAGTATAGTCATTCTTTTACAGTATATATGCCAAACACACCTATTGTGTTTCTAGCCAAAGAGCGCAAAGAATTCATCTTCAATAAACCACACTTCCAGACAAAATCACTGTACCATTTAGTAACTCCTGCCATTTACATTGGTAATTAAATGACTGGACAGGCTGTTACCTACCATGCCCTCTAAATAAGCTATTAGCAATGAGGTCACTTTTTAATTTTTTGGGGGGGACTTGGTGACCCCAAGATGACACCTTTGTCTGTAACTCTCCAATAGTGGTTCTTATGGAATTTTTTGCCTATCTTACCATCCTCCAAACTGTACATGGGGGCAAAATAACCTTGGGTCTTTGTCCAAGCATGTTTGTCACATTTTCAAGTTCCTAGTCTGTAAACATTCCCTGACTTATAAATGTCAACACACTTTCTTTTTATTTAAATTTAGTATATTCTCTTGTCTTTCTGATGTTGAAAAATGAAAAATGAGGATTTAGCCTCTGTGTCACTTTATACCTTTATACATTTATAAAAGAAAGTCACAAACTACTTCTGAAAGATCACAGACACTCTGATTAACTTAAATAAATTGAAATTAGATAGGAAAATGCTTCTGTTAGGTTTTGTATATAAGATTTTTCTAGGGGTGCAAATAATTGTGAGCAACGTGTTTCAGTTAAGAATATCATTATGAGAATATCATTATGAGAATATCTTTATGAGATTTTCATTTTTCTCAGAATAAACTTTCTTCCCTTCAAGGGTGGATTTCCTCATTGTTCTCAATGTGGGAGTACAATGAATCATCAAAAGATTATTTTATATACCTGTTTTAGTCAACTTTACCCAAGGTGCCGATAATTCTGGAGGGTACTGTACTTGCTTAAAATGAGTTGAATAGAACAACCTGTGTAGGTTTTTATAGGCTGTATTGTAATATGCTATCAATGCATGTAATATATTTTAAGTCAATTTATCAGTTAGTTTCCACAAAACAATTTCACCAGAAGTAATCATTTAAGGGGTTCTTTTACACATCGGGGGAGCATTAAGAGTATTGTATGTCATGGGGCCCAAATTCTCCAGCAGCACCCAATCAATAGTTATATACCAAGTACATCCTTCTGGGTTATAAAACAGACGAAGTGACAGCAAAATAATAACTTCATATAGCTTGACTTACCCCACGTTTTTGTGTGTCTTTGTGGCAAAGCATGTACATGTATAATCCAATGCTATCATGTGTTTCTCTATGGCAAAGCATGTTCATAATCCGGTTTTGAGATCCTAGCAAATTCCTGCATGGCATCCAATTTAAGGCTCACATTGCATCCCAATTTGTTTGACAAAGAAACACCTTTTTTGCCTTTACTTTGTTCATGGCAATGCAGTAAAAAGTTGTTGTAGGCCCCAGCTGTGGCGCAACTGGCTGGGGCACCTGCACCGAACGCCGGCGACGCTGGTTCTATTCCCACCCTGTGGTCCTTTCCGGATCCCACCCCTGCTCACTCTCCCATTCGCTTCCTGTCACTCTCCACTGTCCTATCATTAGAGGCATAAAAAGCCCAAAAAATATACTTAAAAAAAAATAAATTGTAGAGAATCATCATGAGTGCACACACAGGCTAACACGCAAACTCGGGTCAAGTCAGATCAGTTTGTGTCACAGATATGGAGTGCAGAATAGTCATTTTTCATCACTAAATAAAAAAAATATCATGTCCAGCTGGCAGCTTGCTGTGGTGAGATACATTTCAAAATGTAAGAATTGTATAATATGATTTTTGTCTTTGTATTATTTAAAAGTCAAAATCAAATCAATTTAAGTACTAATATATGAAATGGTGGCAGCTCTCGGTAGCCTAGACTGCTGAAAAAAATATAGCATGTGTAAATGACACTTACAATGACCAGGATAAATGCTTATAACTAAAGGTAGTGAGAATGGCCAAATATAGAGTAGGGCTCATAGGGCTAAATAAAAAATGGCACACCACATATTTTTCACATTTGCTCAGCCCCAGAGAATTCCTCCACCATTGCAATGATATTGCCAGATTCAGGACCGTCTGCCCTACACCCACATGAAAGGCAAGTTGAACTACCAGCTTGCAGTGGTGAGATACATGTCAAAATATAATAATTTGTATACCCTTTTTGTATTTTTATTATTAAATAAATTAAATCAATGCAAGTATTAATACATGAAATTGGGTAGCCTAGACTCTGCTGAAAAAAACTATATATAGCATGTGTATGGCACTTACAATGACCAGGATAAATGCTTCTAACTAAAGGTATTGAAAATGCCCTCAACACAGTCTAGGTTCTATGGGTTAAATTAAGTCAAAATGATCTTTCGAGAGACCGCTAGGTTAGTCGCTTCATACTAAAAACAATACCATAAAGATTTTTTATCTTAATATAAGATTAATAACACAGTAATACAGAATAGATTTAGAAGGAGAAATCTGGCCAATTTTAACACGGAACTCAGTTGACCATGTTCACGGAATACTGTGAAAAAATGTGAAAAAAATTGGTGCCGTCTGATGCGAGCTAGACGGCTAGCGGCTAAAGCAGCCAAAGTGCTTACAAGCTAGCTTATGGGGGCATGTTCTAAACTGTACCTTTGTGCCTCCTAACAGACTCAAAATGTCGTGACAAGTGCTGTGCAACATGAACAGTGTCCTTACATGACACCACTGTGCGTGTTCAACCCAGTAATTGTGAAGGAAGAGTATAAATCCTGTTTTTGTAGCCTAGGTTGTCACCCTGCCTGTTTCCCTCCATTGCTTCCTGTAGCCTAAAGTCCATACCGAAGTCGATCTCATGCCTTTTCCCATTTTCACGGAGACCAAACGTGACGCTTATGTCCAAACTAACGATGATTCAGCATTGCAATGTTTATATTAATATGAATGGAAAAAAAACTGAGCTTTTGGTGTTTCCAGCTAAAACAGATTAACATCCAGCTTGACTCATCTTCACTGACCCCAACTAGATCGGCACGTAACAGCTGTGGCCTACTGGTTAGCGCTTCGGACTTGTAACCGGAGGGTTGCTGGTTCAAACCCCGACCAGTAGGAACGGCTGAAGTGCCTTTGAGCCAGAGTCCTGCAACGGGTCGGGTATCCGCGGGTACCCGACGGTTACCCGCAGAAAAGTTGCTAAAACGGGTAAATTATGACGTCCCTAAAATTTACGGGCGGGTATGCGGGTGGGAAAAGAACTCCTTGCGGGCGGATACGATGAGAACCAAAACTATAGAAATAAAACATCATTGAAAAATATGTGAAGTATTTGTATATCTAAATTACCATTACCACATCGCAAATTTGTGTTTTAGTCAACGATACGACACTTGACCCATCACATCAGTAGGCTACTGCGACTTTTGAATTATTTGTTTGATGCATCTATGTGTGAAAACATTAAACAATATAACCGTCTCGTAGTTGGAGCCCAAGAGAGTAGGCTACAATGGATGAAGTCAAGGTAAATTTGGCTAGTGGCAGGCTCAGGTTGTTTTTTTCTTGTTCTCTTTGTTTCATTAACAGGTCCATTTTATGTAGAATAATGTTCTGATGCAGCAAGGTGCGAGAAAAAAAATAAAGCACATTCATTTGAATGATTGTAGCTTGTGTGTGATTTATCGCGGGCACGGGTCGGGTAACGGGCAAAATATTAACGGGTCCGGGCGGGTGCAGATTTAATTTTAATATCACCACAGGTGACGGGTCGGATCTGGTGCTGAACTTCTCGGGTGCGGGCGGGGGCGGGTCTAAAAAAATGGACCCGTGCAGGACTCTGCTTTGAGCAAGGCAGCTAACCCCTCACTGCCGCTGTAGCAGGCAGCTCACTGCGTCGGGATTAGTGTGTGCTTCACCTCACTGTGTGTTCACTGGGTGCTGAGTGTGTTTCACTAATTCACGGATTGGGATAAATGTAGAGACCAAATTTCCCTCACGGGATCAAAAGAGTACATACTTATAACCTGGGCGTCCTAATTGATGATTGACTTAACTTCTCTGAGCATGTAGCCTCAACTGCAAAATCATGTCTGTTTATCCTTTACAATATTAGGAAGATCAGGCCTTATCTGACACAATATTCTAACTTCTTGTACAGGCCATAGTTATCTCTAAGCTGGACTATTGTAATTCACTGTTAGCTTGCCTACCTACTTGTGTAGTAAGATTGTTACAACTGATTCAGAATGCTGCAGCACGCCTGGTCTTCAATCAGCCAAAGAGGACCCATGTAGCTCCTCTCCTATTACACTCCACTGGCTCCCTATAGTGGCCAGAATTAAATTTAAATATCTTACTTTGGCCTATAGGACACTGATAGGATCTTCTCCCTGCTATCTTAATTCAAACATCAATATATATATGCCCAACCGCCCACTGCGGTCTTGATGAGCGTCTGTTGTGTCGACTTACTAGCCATAAACGCTAGGTCAAATTCAAGACTCTTTTCCTCAGTGGTTCCTTGTTGGTGGAATGAGTTGCCCAGTGCTTTCCTTTCCTCTGATAGTTTTGGGTCTTTCAAGAGGGGTCTAAAGGCATATCTGTTCAACATGCACTTAGTTTATTAGGCGTTTCTTATGCATTATGGTTTGTATATTATAGTAGTTATTTAATTTCATTAGGCTATTGACTGAATTGACTTTGTTGTTTATTATTGCTATTCTCCTTAATGTAGTCTTACCAACGTTTTAAATTGTTTACTGTTAAATTTAATGTTGTATTGTTGTTGGAATGTCGCTTTGGGCAAAAGTGTCTGCTAAATACCATAACCATAACCATGAATGACTGTAACAACATGGAAGTTCCAAATGAGAGCTGCAGCTGTACACTACTGAATGGAATATGGACAACCAAAGATACATAAATAAGATAGATAGGTAGATAGATAGATATATACTTTATTGATCCCCAAGGGGAAATTCAAGCATGCAGAAATAAATTATATATGTAGGCTACAAATAAAAAAAGTATCTACAGTTTGGTCAAACTAATTTCCGCAATTACCTAATTGGGATCTCATTTATGAAGGTAAATGCAGAGAAACTACATGTGAAATATAAAGAAAGAAAAGAAACAACTCAAATATTATCAGTAAATCATAGTGTATTATTGGGTAATTACTACATGTAAAAAGTAGATAAATACAGAGAAACTAAACATGAATAAACCTAGGCTGTTACCAGCATAGACCTTGAATAACTACAATTGTATCTGGTAGTGGTGGGTAAGGTGTTTCCAAGAATTACTAGCCTACTTTCATGGAAAGCTGAGTAGGATATGTGGCTCTCATAATAACTAAATGAATCATTAAATTAAGACAAAATAACATTCATTAGCTTCCCCATTGGGATGTGACGAGATCCCGCGATACAAACATATCACAATATTTCTCGTCAAAGAAAAAACTGACGAAATCTCGTGCCACGAGATGGCGATATGGCTCTGGTCCGCAATATTTCCAAGAGCCTGACTAAATCAGCATATCAGTCAGATCAGTCTTGCTGTATTTAGTCTATCAGTCATGCTGGCTAAAGCTGGATACTTCTAAACGATACCGAACGAGACAGACATCTACCTTGACGAGAAATATTGTGGACCAGAGCCGTATATCGCCATCTCCTGGCATGAGATCTCGTCACATCCCTATTCTCCATGAGACAGATTTTTGCCTTGACGAAAAATATTGTGATATTTTTGTATCACCAGATCTCGTGGCACGATATCTCGTCACACCCCTAGCTTCCCATGCTTATTTTACCCAATAGGTTTTCACATGGTTTACAGATCCAAAACAGAGTTTTATGCAAATGTAGAACACGGAAATGGAATTTTCGATGAGCACTAATTTGAAATACCCTTATATTTCGTGACTTTGTGATGAAATGGGAACAATGGAGACTCTCAGAAACACACTAAGCGTTAGAGATTTTTGCTGAACTGTTTGTAAAGCACCAGGGTGTCTGAAGAACTAAGGGGACTGAGTACCAGTTCAGCTGAATGTGCTCATTTTGATCTAATGATGATGATCTTCACCTCTCTCTGTAGATGCAGTGCAGTGTCTTGGTCTACCCACACCTCCTCCTCCACCACCCCTTCCTCCAGGTTCCAATGTAATCCCTGCCACCACTGGACCTCCACCTCAATTAGGCCCCCCTGCTCCTCCCCCTCCTCCCCCCCCTCCTATACTCACTCCATTGGCCCCACCTCCTCCTGGTTCTTTTCAACATGCCTCTGGACATGGACCTATCCCCACTCCTCCCACTCCTCCCCCACCTCCAGCCCCACCCCTGCCTAGTGGTCTGTTCACAATCTCACCCACATTGGAAGACCGGCCCTTGTCTGGCTTGGCGGCTGCCATTGCTGGAGCAAAACTGCGGAAAGTGCCAAGGGTGAGGAAACAATGCAGTACCACCCCTACCACTATCTTTACTTTGATATAGTTGTTGTTGGAATAGTCTTTTATTTAATCTAGATATCATGAAATCCCATATGATGCCCATCATTAAGTAGTATAAGTAATTGATAGTGGTAACTGTTAATTAAGTAGTATTAAAGGGTGTTACGATGCACCGTGAATCGGCTAAAAATCGATACACGTGTGAAAATTACAACCAATTGAGAAAATTTTTTTTATCCTGCTGGATGTTGTCCCAAAAATAAATAAATAAATAAATAATAATTTCATAGCTCTTTCATTGTAAAGCTATGTGCAACTTTACCAAAGAATAACAGTAGCAGGTAGCCTACCTTACAGCCTCCCCTTGCCCCTGTCTCTCTGTCCCACGCACATTTAATCCAGGAAAGGACTGTTATTGCTAAATTGCTATTAAATCCGGTTAGCACACTGCAAAAACTGCTAATCTAATCAAATCTAACCAAGTGCTATTAATCTTATATTAAGATCAAAAAATCTAGTTAATACTGTTTTCAGTATAAAGAGTCTTACCTAGTTCTTTCTCGTAAAATCATTTGACTTAATGTAAGAAGAGTTTGACTCCTTTTAAGACGTCTCATCCTGAAAACAAGCAAATTTGTCTGCAAGTGCGTTAAGCAAATTTGCACCAAAAACAAGCAAATTTATCTGCTAGTGCGTTAAGTAAATTTGTCTTGATAAGACTCCTTAAAATAAGTCGGTCTTCCTAAATTAAGTCAAAATGATCTTTTGAGAAGAGTACTTGGTAAATCTCTTCATACTAAAAACAATCCCAAATAGATTGTTTGATCTTAATATAAGTTTAATAACACTTGAAACTTAGAAACACATTTTTCTGCCAGTGCATTAAGCAAAT